>NC_133422.1:85780625-86392187 GCF_049350105.2 Macaca mulatta
ATCCCCTCCGTGATAAGTGAATTCCCACTCAGTTAGTTCAAGAGAGATTTGACTGTTGAAAAGAATCTAGAACCTTCCCTTTCCCTTTCTGTTGTTCCTATTCTCACCATGTGACCTGCCTGTTCCACTTTCAACTTCTGCCATGATTGTTGAGCTCCTTGATGTCCTCACCAGAAGCAGATGCTGGAGCCATGCTTGTATAGCCTGCATAACCATAAATCATTTTTCTTTATTAATTATCCAGCTTCAGGTATTTCTTTAAAGCAATGCAAAATTGGTCCAACAAACCATTTCACTGATGAGTAAAGTGAGACATGGTAGATAGGTAACTTGCTCAAGTTCATGCAAGGAGTCAGTGGATGATTCAAACCCAGGCAGTTTGGCCGCAGGGTTTGTGCCCATAACCACGCTACTGTAGTGTGTCCTACTCATTTAATAATTTTAATTCCCAGTAAATGCAGATCATGAACATATCTACATTAAACAATAGAAAGGAAAAATTTTGATAATCTAGTAAAGTCTATTATTCCAAAGGGCCAACCCAGAAATTCCACAGCAAAGTTAGTATCCATCTACTATTCCTGTGTAATAAGCATTTCTGCTGGCATAACATAAGTTTTTCTCATTGGTTGAAGCATTTAAGTGCCATAAAATTCTAAAAGGAGTAACCTTAACAAACCACTCAATTTCAATTACTATGATTCTAGGTCGTAGCTAAATTAATTGCCTACTTTGAAAACATTTTAGACAGGTAAATAGCAGAATAGTTAATAACAGATTTTACAACTAGATTTTCTGAGTACAGACCACAGCTCCATCGTTTATGATGTTAACAAGTCACTTAACCTCTCTGAGTCTCAGTCTTCCTCTGAGAAATGTGAAGAGTAATAGTCCCTACCTCATTAGGGTTGTTGTGAGGGTTGAGTTAGCAGTACTTGTAGTTAAAAGAAAAAAAAAAAGGCATAAAATAAATGTTACCTTTATTATTACTTCAGTGTCAGTGTAGTATACTAGGCAAGCAAGGAGCTCTTGTGGTAAGCTGTATGGATTGGAATCCTAGATCAACCCTTTCCCAGCTATGTGACTTGGGCAAGTTACTCATCTGTAAAGTGGGGACAACAGCAATACCAACTTCATAGTATTGTTGGAAGGATTAAATGAGTTAATACAGGTAAAATGGTTAGCCAGCACCTGGTACATAATAAATGCTATCATTTTGCTGATATTAACATTATCATTATATGTTATTTAGATTTATTAAAGGAAGTTGTTTTCTTTTCATTTTCATTCAAGAAGGCAAGACCACACTATGATTGCTTCTTAAGTATCATTCTTTTTATTGTGCTCAAGCATAAAAATGTTACAATATGCTTTTCTCTGTCTCATTAGAATCCAACAAATTGAAAAGCATAATCCAAGAATTTAAGTATCCTACTAAATTATTTAGCCACTTCTTTGAAAAGCATGCTCATGGATAATTCCTTCCCTTGACTCATTACTAACCTGAAAATTCAGGTAGATTTAATTTCATTTTCCCCATCTGCAATTACCATCATCTTACCAATAGGATGTTTTCAGTATTCACTCATGTTTGACAGTAAAACCCTGATAACATGTCAAGATGCATGGCACGTGTAATGTATTTCTTCATTATAGGATAGTTCAGAGCCTCCGCTTAACTGTATACAAGGGAAAAGAAACTGAACCACAGCTCTAGTGAGCCATGCTGCTGACAATTACTATTTGTAGTGAACATGTTGTGCTTACCAAGATTTCATTACTGCACCTCAACATCTAAACTGTCCTGGGATTGCCTTAGAGGTCCTCAGACATATTAGTCTACACAGTCTTTTTACACAGAATATTACCTTTACCCCAACGCAAATGGCAGGAAAATCTGCCAAAAACCTAAATTGTTGTGTGATCAGCATGGTTGGCACACACAGCAGAGTTGGCAAGACAGAACAAATGTTGCAACAAATATGCACTCCTGATGCTGCCCTATAAAGGAAAACATGTTGGCCCTCGCCCATGCTTACCGTGAGTCTAGAGCCCAAAGGTCCACACAGAAAATATCCAATGTGTGCAAAGTTCCTTGAGATGTCACTGAAAGAATATTAAGAAATTCTGAATATAGGAATTCCACCTCAGACCTCATAATAGTTTTAGTTACCATGATGATCTCATTTTGAGGATTTTTACCCAAAAAGTAATACTATTAGGTGAATTCAAAGCTGATGTGATTATTTTGCCTCATTTTAAAAGCTTCAATAAAGATTGTCAATTCCTATCTCCACAGAAATGTTTTTAAATCTGAAATCCAACTATTCTAAGTTAAAGAGTGTAGCAGAAATTACCAACTGACATTATCATTTAAAAGTATCATTGACAACACATAATAAAAAGGCTCAACATACAAAAAACCTTTCTGGTATTTATGAGAGAAGATTCTTTCTAACAACCAGGAGAGCATCATTTTTACAAAGTTAGGATAACTTGTTTCTGATCAACATTTTTCAGTTATTTCCTAATACCTATTCCCCTGAGGGTCTGCAGAATCTACTGCAGAGCAATGATATTTAACCTCTTTTGATCTTTCAAAACTTAAAAAACTTAAAACCATAGATCCAAGTTATGAATAATATACATATAGGAAAAGTCTGCGTATGATAGCACAGGTTGATTCTAGATCTCAGAAAAAATAATTCTGTATTCCATGGGTCATGGATTTACTTCATTCTGTTTAATAGTTTAAGAACATTAATCAGAAGGCATTTTCTGTAGATTCCATTTTGTCAGATTATGGCTACAAAACATGATGTTTCTGAATACAATTTATAAGAGTGATTGAATTACCTTACCATCTCTCTGGTTCTAGAAAGTAAAAGCATTTTCTGATTCTTTCTGTGTTTAGCATTAGAGAGTCACTGTGATAATCTTACCATGTTAAAGAGTTCAAGGTTTCCAAAATCATTCTAGAAAGACAGTTTACTACCTTTGCTTTTATCCCTAGTAACTGTTTCCAGGAAATTAGCAGTCTTGTCTAAAAAAAAAAAAAAAGTAGGGGGTGAGGGGCTAAAAGACAGCATTTCTGATGGCATGAGAAAACTGCTGAAATTAGGAAGACTTGCCATATTCTAGACTTTCTCCAGTATATTTAAGACATTCATTTATTCAGAATTTTTTCATTTTATAATTAACTCGAACTGCAAGCATGAAATATCACATAATGTATAGTAGAGAAGGAAAAAAATTCTCAATTTCTACAATGGCTCAGAAAATTTTGGAAGAACAACTATTCCCAGGGTTCTAGGCAGAAACTAGAATATGAGTCTTTTCTGCTCAAGGATCATCCAAGTTGTTGGGGGAATAAATATTCTCTACTGCATTAGAGATTCAATTTCAGGAGAGTCTAGGGCCACAGCCCTCTCAAAAACACCTGTTTTTCAATCTTACTCCCCCCTTCTCCATCTTTTTCCCTTTGAGCCAAATGGTTAGACCTTTACCTCATTTCAGTCTGAAAAACTGTTTTCACATCCATTCCTACACACATCTTACAGGTTGGATTCCTCTAGATTCTGGTTCTTGAAGTTTATAGAATACACCTGCAAATCAGAGAGCCTTTTTATCTCAAGAGCCTAATCCTTATAAGTGAAAGTCTGACTTTTAAGATTATTTTTCTTCAGTACTCTTTAAGCATGGTGATTTTGAAAGTCTACTTTACTGAAGTCTTTATCATTCCTTATTGTATTTCCACTGGAGACCCCTTGAAGCACTCTAAGTAATGAGTATTGCTTTAAGTTAAAAATACACCTGTTATGGAAAGATTTGCTCATTGTCTCCCCCCAGACAACATTCATATGTTAATTCCCTAAACCTCAAGTCACTGTGTTTGGAAATAGGGTCTTTAGAAGGTACATAAGGTTAAATGATGTCATAAGAGTATGGCCCTGATACAAAAGGATTGGTCTCCCTATATGAAGAGGAGGACATGAGATACCCTTTCTCTATGCACTCACATAGGAAAGGCCATGTGAAAACAAAGCAAGAAGGCAGACCAGGAAAAGAACCCTCACCAAAAACTCAATTTGACAGCACAGTGATCTTGAACTTGTAGTCTCCATAACTGCTAGGGAAAAAAAAAAAAAAAAAAAACTTCTCTTGTTAAAGCCGCCTAGTTTGTTTATGGCAGCCTGGGCTGACTAATACAATCCAATAAAATTTCAAAAATATTAACACATTCTAGTTGATATCTACATTTCTTCTAGTCTAAAACTGAATTTTTTAGTTGGGAACTGTGGCTCACATCTACAATCTCAGCTATTTCGTTTGAGACTGCAGTGAGCTATGATCACACCACTGCACTCCAGCCTGGACAACAGAACAAGATCCCATTTCTTTAAAAAAAAAAAAAAAGAACAATAAATATGTTTAAAGCCCAAAGTACAGGACTATTTCTATATATTGGCATGATGAGAGGAGAAGACTTCTTTCTAGAAAAGGTTCTTGCTGGTTGGGCCGAACTCTGAGTTCTTATAATTTTTGGCCTGAGATATTTCAACAGGTGCAGATGTCAACCTGCACACTTTTTGATCAAATATGGTAGAGTGGTGAGAACCCATCTCTAGAAGTAACTAACTAAATAAATAATTTTAAAAGACTATTTTTCCCTATAGATAAAACAGTATTGTAAAATCAGGGATGGTTCAGGTGGTTCAATCATTTCAACTCAAACATTTCTGTTCGCTGACTGTTAAAATAACTCTAGAAACTGACTTTTAGAAATATTGAATTTTATTTTAAGCCATTATACCATAAACTACCAATTTCAACTCAAAATGCAGTCTTTCATTCCCATTTCAAAATATGTGTTATTGTACAAAGAGGAAAACTGACATAGTTCCTGCCATCAAGGTGTTTACAGTTATACAAAAGGACAGGTTTAACCAAATAACTACACACTTCCCATACATTCGAGTGTGTTTGGTAATCCACACACACTATATCACATTTACTGGCACCCAATTAATGCATGAAGACTAATAGGAGAGTCAACTGAGAGTTCCTTGTTTCATAAAGTGCACAGAAATATATTTAATCTTCTCAGATGTACATGATGCTACAAAAATGCATTGAGGTTATATTTTTGGAATCAGTGTTTAATATGAGAATGAATAACAAAAAGGCCAATAGAACTGACAGGATTAATCTATAAAGAAAGATTGAAAAGATAAATGTCAATAGTGAAACCAAATAAAAACTGAAGGAATATGACAATAGCGATAAACGCAAAGTGTTTAGAAAAGAAAGAAACCTCAATAATGAGACAAAAGTAAGAAAATGATTGTTTGCCTAAAAAAATGAGCACCAGCTTTGTTATTAAGCTAGAGATGCAGTCAAAGCAAAGGCTGCATGAACTCAGAAATGAGGGAAGAAATTCCAAGGACAGTCTACATGGTCGCTAAATGGAAGGTAGCTATTGGCCATTTTATCCGTTCATGGTTATCCCTACTGAGGACATTTACCTTGGTAGAGACACCAAGAGAGTTTTTTAATAGTTCAAGACGGAGCCTCGCTCTGTTGCCCAGGCTGGAGCGCAGTGGCCCCATCTCCGCTCACTGCAAGCTCCGCCTCCCGGGTTCACGCCATTCTCCTGCCTCAGCCTCCCGAGTAGTTGGGACTACAGGCGCGTACCACCATGCCTGGATAGTTTTTGTATTTTTAGTAGAGATGGGGTTTCCCCAGGCTGGTCTTGAACTCCTGACCTCAGGTGATCCATCTGCCTCGGCCTCCCAAAGTGCTGGGATCACAGGCATGAGCCAGCAAGCCTGGTCTCTGCAATGGTTTTTAAACCATGTTCTAGGAAACCATTGGATAGAGCTCTACAGAGAATAATGGTTCCACAATGTTGGATTTTAATTAGAATTTAAAATCTACATTAAACTATTTTTAAGCTAAACACACACCTACACCTGTGCACTTAAACACAGTTTAAAAAAAATAGAGTCAGATAGTCACGGTTTTAATTTCTGATTCTACTATTTACTAGCTGTTTGACCCTTCAGTTATGTACTTAATCTTTCTTATTCTCAATTTCCTTAACTAGAAATACAGATCATTATAGTACATATCTCAGAGTTGTCAGCAGGATTAAATGAGATGCTACAGGGAGGCAAGACAGCACAGCACCTTCCAGCATGGGTCCTCCAGCAATGGTTCTCTAAGTGTGTGCCACAGACAAGTAGCATCAGCTTCACTCAAAAACCTGTCAGAAATGCAAATTCTTTGGCCCCACCTCAGACCTACTAAGGGTGGGCCCAGTGAGTTGTGTTTTAATAAGCCCTCAACTAGATTGAGAACCACTGTCTTAGATTCAGACTTCTTGGGTTTGAATCCGAGTCTTGCCATTTCATAACTTCATAACCATGGACAAGTGACTAAACTTCTATAATTCATGTAAAGTTACTGAAACATAATAATAAATGTTAGGTGTGATGAAAGTGCTTAGGACTGTGCTGGATTCATGATAAGCAACTGAGTAAATGTTAGCCACTAGTAGGGGGAATTATTATTTTTATCATTTTTTATTAATGTGAATTAATATAAAATCATCATACTATGCCATTGTGAAACAGGGTCAGGTAACATTTAAGCTGTTACGTTCAAGTTGAAAGTAAGAAAAAGGAAACTGAAAGCTGATGGCCGCCCATAGAAATTTCTGTGTAATTTAAAAAGCAAGACCTGTAGAAAGGTGTCCAATATATATGTATTTCAGTTCCAAAGAAGTCACATTTTCTTTTCTTCATATGATCAAACTTGTTGAAGGCAGACATGCTAAAAATAAAAATGATTCACCATGATCATTCATGCAGTTTTAAAAGTCAAAGATTAGAAAGAGCCAATGTTCTTTCTAATCTGCTGATTTTATTCCTTTTGTAGTCCAAATGTCCACACATTACCAGACTTGAATGCTAAGTATGACACGTCATTATTTTTTTCATCTTTTGTGTCTTGTAAAAGTTCAAAGAAAGGCGAATGTGCCCATATGCATATGGCCTGGCATTTCGTTCTTTATTGCTGTGATTAAAATTTAAAAAAAGAAAAGAAAAAGAAAAGAAAAAAAAAAGATTGAGGATTAAGATGCAGAGAATGGAGATGTTCGTGCTTGGGTGAGATGGTCATGATTTCGACAGCAAGCATCTGCTTCTTTACAGCCCAAGGCCCTGGAACTTCACAGCAATCTGATCATACCATCTGCAAGCATGGGAAATACTTTCTAAGTGTCTTATTTTCTAGCTTATCATATTTCTTGTATTTTGCCATTTTTTATCTTTTTCTTAGTAATAGCACACTAAAGTTCATAAAGTCTGGAGTTTTCTCCACGGGAAGACATTTAAGTACTAATTCAGGCTCCTCTTTTCTTTGATATGCAAAACTACATCTTTCCTAAGACTTTGTCCATTTTATCTACATTTTCAAATGTGTTGACTTAAAAGTTCATAAAATCTTTACATTATCTTTTAAAAACATATAACATCTAAAATTAGGCTTCCTTTTCATTTCTGGCATCAGTTATTTGTGCCTTCTATTTTATCATCTTGATCAATGGTATCAATAGTACCATCAATCAAATTTTGTTCATTTTGTAATCTTTTCAAAGTACAACCTTTTGGCTTTGTTCAAAATTTTTAGTATGTCCTTATTTCTATAACATTAATTTAATGTTTTATCTAAACTTCTGTTATGTTCCTTTTATTTGGAGTTGCTTTGGAATTTTAAATAACAATGAAATTAATCATTTGATTAATTTTAAACTTTTTTTTTTTTTTTTTTTTTTTTTTTGAGACGGAGTCTCGCTCTGTCGCCAGTCTGGAGTTCAGTGGCGTGATCTCGGCTCACTGCTACCTCCGCGTCCCACGTTCAAGTGATTCTCCTGCCTCAGCTTCCCAAGTAGTTGGGACTACAGGTGCGTGCCACCATTCCCAGCTAAGTTTTGTACTTTTAGTAGAGACGGGATTTCACTATGTTGGCCGGGATGGTCTTGATCTCTTGATCTCGTCATCTGCCCACCTTGGCCTCTCAAAGTGCTGGGATTATAGGCGTGACCACGCCCGGCACCTAGAGTTCTTTTCTAAATAAGCAATGTTTTGGCTTTTTTCCAATAGTTTGACATAATAGTATTTGCAGTATAATTTTTCAGAATATTTTGTATCTATCATGATTTATCCTTTGAACATAGATTATTTTGAGCTTTTAATTCCAAAGGATGGAAATATTATATTGTATTATTGATTCATCATTGAATTATAGGTTTATCCTCCAGTTGTCAGGATAGCAATCTTTTTAAATGTGTGGAAACTGGCAGTACGGTCAAGTTTTGTATAGACAACTTTTATAAATGTTCTCTGTTTCTGAAAAGAAGGTGCATTCTATAGTTATGTGATATGATGTTCTGTATGTGTCTCTTAGATCAGATTTGTTAATTCCATCTTATAAATCTGTATTTGTTTTACTGGTTCTGCCTGCCTTTTATCAATTAATGAGAAATAATTGTTAAATTCTACTACCATGATTGTCAATTTGTTAATTTCCACTTTGTTTCTGACTACATTTTCTTGATGTATTTTGAAACTAAGTTTGTAGATATGTCCAAATTTACAATTATTTTATGTTCCTGAGAAATTGAAATTGTCAATACTATAAAATGGCCACTTTTATCCTGAGTAATACTATGGACCTTAAATTCTATTTTGTGTGATATACAAATAAATACACCAGGTTTCATTTGGATATTGTTTGTATGGTTGTCTTTTCTACCCTTTTGCTTTTAACTCTTATATTTATATATAGCCTTTCACACAGCTTTATCAATTAGATGTGTCTTTCATAGTACTTTTCATTCGGATGGTTTTACTTAACAATCTTTCTAAATTGAGCCAAGTAGACAATTTACCTTGAGCATCTTTACCAATGTATTTGGATTTAAGTTTACCATCTACCGTCTTACTGTGAGCTAATTGTTCTGCTTTTTGTATGTTGCTCTTTTGATCCTTTTTTTCTTTCTTTTGGATTAATGAATATGTTTCATCTTTTTGTTTTTCCTCCAATAGTTTGGAAGTTACATAGTCTGTTTATTCCTTTTACTAATTTACTTATAAATTATCACATGCATGTTTATTTTTCCAATATGAATCAATAAACAATTTGTCTCTTCCTGGAAAAAACAAGGACTCAACTTTATCTCCACTTATTCCCACTCCAACCTATATATTATTGCTGTCATAAGTTTTAATTTTTATCAATGTAATCCACCATAACATTATTACTATGATTTATATTTATAGTCAATAATCATTCTGATTTACCCAAATATCGGCCCACTTTGATTTTTCATTACTGCTTTGTAGAACATATACCTTCATTCTGTTTCCTGTAGCAAGTATCTACTGATTGAAAATCCTGTCAGTTTTTTTTTTATCTGAAAACATTTTTATTCTTGAAATATTTTTTTGGCTATGAATTAATGGATTGCAAGATTTTTTTCTTCAGTATACTAAAAGTTCAACCCACTGTCTTCTAGTTATCATTATCGCTGATGACAAGATAGCCATTGATCTATTTAGAAATCCTTGGAGGTAATATAGTTTTTTCCTACTTTGGGTGACTTCTAAGATTTTTTTTCCTTTGGTGCTCTTCAGTTTCATTACAATGTGTCTAAATGTAGCTGTCTTTGCTCATACTTTCTGAGATCCACTGAGCTTCTTGAGTGTGTGGATTGGTGATATACCAGTTCTGGAAAGTCACTAGCCATGAGACAGCATTCACTCTTTCTTCTTCTAATTATGAACTAATTAAATCTCCCATACCACTTAACCTGTCTCTCTGTGAAGTGTGCTCTGGGTAATTTCTTCTGATGTTTCTTCTATCTAATTCTATCTACATCTGTATGTAGTGTTTAAATCCATGTATTGAGTTTTCAATAAATGTTATCATAATATTTAATTCTAAAAGGTATATATCCTACCTTTTCAAATCTGCTTCATCAATTTTTATATTATTATTTTCTCTTCATATGTATATACACACACATATATATATACATATACTTTTTTTTTTTAAGCATAAAAACTATTTTCTAATCAGTGTCTCATATCTAATATATTATTTTGGGATCTACTTTGGCTTTCCTTTTTTCCTGCCAATTCTCTCATTGTACGTGTGTGTGTGTGTGTGTGTGTGTGTGTGTGTGTGTGTGTGTGTGTTTTTGACCAACGCTGCTTATTTTGGTTGAAAGTAATTCTTTGTGGGGAATTTTTGATACCTAGACTAAAAGAATGACATCTTTCAGATTGGATTCCCATTTGCTTCCCCAGAACCTAGTGAAACTACAAGTCTGGGATTTTTTTCAAAATAACCTCATGGCTCCAATCCAGGATTTTTGCACAACACAGTTGATGTAAATCTGGGCTACGAAACTACACAAGAATGATCTAATTGTGGCTACTTCTCAAAGACTTGTTTTCTCCTCTGATTTGTTCAGCACCAAGGGAGCTCTTTTTTGTAGGCTCCTAAGTGCAGGGTATGGGGCTTATTGTTAGCCAACTCTTCCTGATAATATGGATAGGCCAGTGTGGAGTGCAGAGATTAGCAAACACTTTTCATCATTAACCAATGGGCTTCAAAAGTCATAAAGATGGCTGGGCTCCATGGCTCACACCTGTAATCCCAGCACTTTGGGAGGCAGGTGGAGGCTTTGACCTAGGAGGTCACTAGGTCAAAAGCAGCCCAGCCAACATGGTGAAACTCCATCTCCACTAAAAATTAAAAATTAGCCAGGCATGGTAGCATGTACATGTAGTCCCAGCTACAGGCTGAGGTGGGAGAATCCCTCAAACCCGTGAGGCAGAGGTTGCAGTGAGCTGAGATCTCACCACTGCACCCCAGCCTGGGTGACAGAGCCAGCCTCTGTCTCAAAAAAAAAAAAGCAAAAACAAAAAAAAGGAATAAAGATGATATTTTGATCTCTTATCCTTCTCCTATGATTTATTTCCAACTCTTTTCAACTTAAATCAGAAAGTGTATACTTCACCTTTTATTTGTTTATGTCTATTTTTAAATGAGCCAGTCTTATTTAATATAATGAGATTTTTACAGATGTGAAATATAAGCACACATATTCTTTGTCAGAATGTGATTTTAGTCATTATTGTTTGACACTATAGTAGGCATAATTCACATAATTTCTGCCACATATTGACACACCAATGCACTCATTCAACTAACATTCGTTGAGTTTCTGCTAAGGACCATTGCTACTCAGAGTGTGGTTTGTATTTCTTAGGATCTTCTTAGAAATTTTGATGGATTAAGTCAACTTCTGATGTTTAAGAAAGCAAAATAAACATTGAAGCATAAGTTGGGGTTATGATAAACATGATCTAAAACACAAGAATTAAAGTATTATCATCATGCATTAAATTTTGTAGGAATATGAATTTCTTAGATTTTTTGATATGGTTCAAAACTAGTCTGTTTTGAAAAGAAGACACAAATAAAGTTGAGCTCGAGCCAGAATATCTAAAACCGCTATGTGATAACAAATGAAGTGTCTGCATTAGTATTTAAAAGTACCACAGTTTTACACCTTATGATCTCCCCATTAGTTTGTGGCCCAGGAGAAATATCAAGAGTACTTTAAAAAGATTTCCTCAAAACTTACTTTTAAGGCCTGTGGAACCCTTCATACAACATTTGGATAAACAGAAAATTCAATGAACAAAAGGTTATCTCAACATAAATTCTACTGAAACCTACCGTAGGACCTAATTTCAAAGCATTCAATAATATAATTGAAGCAGTAATTACCTGACTTCAGGATGAACAGTTGGAGGCATTCATTTTTTTCCCCCAGCATATCACATAATTTTTACCTAAGAAAGCACCCTTTACATTTCTAACAACAGTTTTGATGGATAGGAACAAGAAGCATTTGCACTATAATTTTTCAGTGCATTATAATAAAGTGAATGTTTTCTAAATGTCATAGTTTAAATTTCATGGGGCATGAAATCTCCTTTGAAATGAAATTTAAAGCCTTTTTCAAATAAGAAGACTAATCTTACAGTCAAAAACACTTTATATCCCCAGATATTATTAACCTTGGAGGACTGCTTGCAAGATGATAATACTTTCTGACACATTAAGATTAAATTTGTCTTTATATAATTACGTTAAATAATACATTTAAAATAGATAAGATTGCAGGAGAAGTGTTATGTATGTGCAATGGTAGGATTGCCATTTGCTAATAACAAACTTAACTACTCATCATTTACATGGTAATGTTAACACATATTTGAGCAGATCACTTCTAAAGAAAACTATTTTGGACTAATCATAGTGCTTAATATCAAAAATGATAGCATCGCACTATAGCCTAAAAAATAGATGGCGTTAACTTCCTAGACTACTTTCGAATTTGAAAAAGCACACAACTATTTACTATTAGTAAAGTGCAAAATCCTTTTTATATAATCAGTGCTATTTGGGTGCACCCCAAAATGTTTTAAAGTGATCTACAATACATTAGTTATACTTTAAACTGCTTGTTTTAACACTTTGTTTTTAATTACAAGTAGCTGTACATGAAATCTTTTGCAAGAAGGATGTATGGTGATTGGCCGTTTTTCTCAGACATTAGCTATCAATGCTAAAATCATTTCAAATATGAAAAGCAATAATGCAATAACATTTTTATCTTCTTTGAGGCCTTGAAATCTTAATCATAATGGAAAGTATTAGGAATCTTTTATAATTTGTATTCCTTCATCACACATCTAATATCCACTTCCATTTTCAGATCCTAATGTTTTAAAATATGAACAAAGAGAGTAAGTTAGACATGAAAAAACAATCATAAATACTGGTTCATCAATCTCATATTCTTTCAAGAGAAAAAAAACAAACTTAAATTCATCTAGGTAACCACTATTCCAAGCTGATTGCCATCTTCCACCCCTCTGTGCTGGGGCTTTGGCCCCACCTGGTGGTTGGATAGGAGAATGGATGACCCCATATTTCATCTGAGAAACGTACGCACAGGCCCAGCTTCCTTTATTTACGTGCTGGTTTCTCTTTGTTTGTTACGTATTGCCCATAATTGTGTTAATTCCAATATAGTAAGTCTTTGTTTTATCCAGAGATACACTTCTCTGTAAATCCCTTTAGTTCCTCCTTTCTCTTGGTGCTGCCTCTTGCCTAACAAAACGTTTCTTTTCCTCTTAGTATCAACTGCATTATCCATCTCCTAAACTAAAAAACTTTCACTTGAAACCAAAAATGGGCCGGG
Organism: Macaca mulatta; assembly: GCF_049350105.2. Classification (NCBI taxonomy): domain Eukaryota; kingdom Metazoa; phylum Chordata; class Mammalia; order Primates; family Cercopithecidae; genus Macaca; species Macaca mulatta. Next base: position 85,793,974 of record NC_133422.1, read on the forward strand.
CGCGGTGACTCATGCCTGTAATCCCAGCAGGTTGGGAGGCCGAGGTGGGCGGATCATCCGAGGTCAGGAGTTCTAGAACAACCTGGCCAACATGGTGGAACCCCCTCTCCACTAAAAATACAAAAATTACCGGTGTGGCGGCGGGCGCCTGTAATCCCAGCTACCTGGGAGGCTGCGACAGGAGAATCCCCTGAACCCGAGAAGCGGAGGTGGCAGTGAGCCAAGATCACGCCATTGCACTCCAGCCTGGGCAATAGAGTGAGACTCTGTCTCAAAAAACAAAAACAAAACAAAACAAAACAAAAGGCATGGCTGATGAAACACAATATTAGTATTATTAACAAGACGAATCAAAAAGAAAAACCATACAGTATATTTTAAGCCCTTCAAGGAATTTAACATTTCCCTCTCAGTCCTCATAAACCTGATGGCCGCTTCTAAATACACCAGTACTTCTCAGTGCCAGGATTTAAGGCACACGGAGACTTTTTCTTCTCTTCTTTCCCCCGCATGGTATATACTCGACTACGGGGAAAATTGGGATAGGGTGTGTGTGCGTGTGTGTGTGTGTGTGTGTGTGTGTGTGTACCAGCTTTACTCTCTTTCTTAATATTCAGAGCATAACTTTTATTAGAGAACAGTCTCCAAGTTCCAGTAAACCAACTTAACCTATGCTTAAATTGGATACTCCTTATATTAAAGCTTTTTATCTTTATTCTGTTTAATTTTCCCCAGTAACAGAACATTTTGTTTAACACCCTGAGCACAAGGACTGAAACAGCAGTCAACAATAGAAAATGTTTATGCTAACTTACTCCTCCAAAAGAATCACTTGAACATTTTTAATGTTTTAAAATGTATTAAAATATTGATTATTCCCAGGGTAACTAATGCTACATCATAAATTATCTTTATTCAGGCCAGATAAGACCCAGGAATAAGAGGTATATGGATCCTCTAAAATGAGTTTATGTAATTAGCAACTCCATTCAAGGCTGCCATTATCACAATATCATTCCTATTGTAGTCATTTGAAATGCAAACTATATGTACAACTAATCTTTGAACCAAAGAACAAAATCTTGCCTTTAATCATCTAAACTTGAGTATTTTGAATTTTGTCCCCAGAATTGCTTTACAGAGCATTATTTCTGATGGAATTCCAGATAGGGTTCTCAGATGATTGCTGAAATGGCTAGATATCATGGGCTGGAAAGGAGTCGATCCAAATAGTTGATTTTATTTAAATTTTCAGGATAAGAAGAAAATATTGTAGTAATTATAGTCACAGAATGCTCAGTTTTTACTGGTCTGTTTCAATAGAAGTATCCCTGAGCTAGGAGGATGATTTGAGCTATTTACAGCTTTTGGTGTTTACTCAGCACTTAAGTTTATGAAGCAGTTTCATCTTATTTCATTAACTATATTTCTGAATTCAGCCCTTCTAATAGATTTTAATATTCCAATATAACTTTTTAAATTTCACTATCTAAATCTATAAATCAAGATAATAAAAAATGTTTACTCTAAGAAGAATATAAATTTGAACTATTGGAAGTTACGTTTACTTTTTTTGTTGATCTTACTTATATACATTTCCTCATAGTGTTGATGGTGGAAAATACAACTATGATGTATAGAATTAAAATTTCCCAGTATAGAGAAGTAAATATTCAGGATCCTGAAACTATTGCTATTTGTAAGTTATGTATTCTGGAACCTCATTGTGTATCATGTTTCAAATAAAACTACTTTTGTAAGAGTTATCACTATCACCAAATAATATTTCTTCAACATTGTTACAATAATTGTTCCTTCATTAACTAGATACTTGCATAAAACCTTGATAGAAGATGCTAATATAGTACTGAGAGCCATGGATTATTTAGAGTGCTATTTGTAACTACTGAAATAAAAAGTACAAAGTTAATATTTGACAGCCATTTAAAAGCACGTCTCAAAACACTTTTGTTTTAAATAAAGATAAGCTCATTTTAATATCTGCAACATGTTACAAGACTCAGATGAACTGTGTAAGTTATTATTGTCACTTGAATGCTTCAGAAACTGTACTAAGGGATATTACATTTACTAGCTTTTGAAAAACACCGTTGAGACATGACCTATAGTGACATGTTTCCACCACATATTTGTCACTCATCTGCTTTATGCTTAGCCAAATTTAAAAGTGAAATATGTCATTGGAACATAAAGGCTCAGAGTCAGACTTTTAAAGTCTGAGCTGTTCAAGGTGAACTGTTTTTAATTTCCAAGGCATCTTTCCTGCAAAATCAAATAGAAACGTACTCTTTGACCATCACTGCCCACAAAATAGCTATTAACTTTTCTAGTAGAATTAGCATAATGCTGTCTTTAGAGATTATAAAGCTGGCTTTTAATTGCGACCCATCACCCAGATAACTGACAGAATTCATCAATGTCAGTAGCAGTCTTTCCACACCCCTCCAGTTCCTCTCCAAAATACCCAAAATGTACATTGTGGATCTCTAAGACAATTCTCTTTTCATTCCTAGTAAAACCTAAAAAAAAAATAAAAGAAAAAAGGAAAATCTTAATACGGCTCTCTTGTAGAGTGGCTGAATGCCTGTAACATATGTTCTCTGTCTTATCAGAATAAGGAAGGCTTTTTAACTAATGCTGAAGCTGCTCTTGCCTATGAATAGTGTAAAAGCCAAACAGGATGTCAAGAACAGATCTCAAAATCTTTCGCTTAATATGATATCTATTTTAGGCTCCTGAAAATATACATACTAATTAATGGAACCAAGTAACAGACCTAGGAGATGTTTAAAAGCCTATGACAGGCAAATGTGATTGGAACCTCATTAAGATTAAGATTATGCATTGATGACTGCAAGAAGTGCTCTCATTGGCCATGACTTGAAATTTCATTTCTACTGGAAGTAACATACACTTTCCAGGAATTACTTGGGTAACATCTCTTTCCACAAAGTAATTACCTTTTTATGTTTTGACATGGATGGCACTTGTTAATGGCAAAGTCTTAAGGTGTTACAAATGCATAAATCACTGTCAAACACTCTCAATTATATAATGTGGGGTATTTTTATACCAACATCACCATCACCAAAAAAGTACTTAACAAGTTACTCTGCTAAGAGAATTAAATAAATGGCTTTTATTAAGGAGGATTAACATATTGAAAATAATAATAAAATTGCCAATACACAGAAAAAGGAGCTAAGAACAAAAAACAACATACTAAGTCAAGGAAATATTGAAGCTAGAGCTAAGTGCATTCTGAAACTGACAGTAGGATGTATTTGTTGATAAGGTGAAATTATGGTGAAGTTCAAAGCTAAAGAGAAGCTGTATTTTGTTGTACTGCTATCTATGATATCTCAAGTGGATGCTATTTATATTGAGTTTCTGTTCATCTATTGACCTGGTCTACCGATGTGTATGACTAGAAAATAAAATGGATAGCATGATGCAAGTAGCAAAATGTGTATATTGAATTTAAAATGCATTATCTTTATGAAGAGAAGATTATTTTGCTAATTGTATTTTAATATGAGTTGGCATTTCCAGAACACATAATGCTTATTAAAAAGGAAGATGCTTTAAAACATGCTAATACCATCCAAATGTGAAAGGCACAGTGGAATTTGGTCTGTCATCCCCTCCCCCACCACCATCACCACAGACACACATGTGACTGAAAAATTTGGATCTTGAATCCACCCCCCATTTCACAGAGACTTTATTGCACAGAATACAAATACACCTCTCCTGTTTAAAACTATTTGCTGTGAACTCAACCTATAGCAATCTGTCAGTGTGATTTGTAGGAGCAAATGGTCAAGTTTAGTATACAACTCTTTTCTATATAATTAAGCATTTTCTCCTCTCATCCCAGAGGAATCAGCGTCAGGATTGAAACTTTGTTATTAGTGATCTGGTCATGCCATTAGAAGCTTAATGGGCCTCACATTCTCTGATGAACTGAGCCCACAAGTCTGAAGAAGCATCAAAGTCCCTGGGTGGGCAGAGAGTCAGCACTGGGCAGTCAGAGATGGAAGATAGATAGGGAAAATCAACTTAAGAAATGAAAGAATAGGGAGGGGGAAAGAAAGCAGAAAGTAGTAACCTAGATGGGAAGAGAATAGAAACAAAAGAAATGTGTATTTTGTATATTGTGGAACATTTGCCTTTGTGCTACCAGCTGGGATGAAGAACTTTTAGAGCCTTGGCAGAGTGTTCAGATGGAATGTGCATTGCTATAAGAAAGCCCCCAAAAAGTACTTCCACTGCAAAATTCTGCAGCAGCAACAAATAACAACACTGGCCACCACCATCTAAGTGATTACTGTGTACTAGACACCAGAGGCAATATGCAGACATGTTTTCTCCTTTCCAGTCCTTAAAACAAAACTATAATGAAGTCATTTATGCTCACTTCATAGACAGAGACCCAGGGGTAGGTCATTTAAGTGATTTACCAAAGGCAACAGAGCTCTTCGGTGCAAAAGTCTGAGATGCCCACTTCCTCCACTGCACCATTTTGACACTTATTTACAATATCCTACATTTGAAGTATCTCTGATACAGTAAGTCAATGTTTGGTCACTGCTTTTAGGGCACCAAAAAAATCTGATAACCAATTCGATCAATTCTGATTTTCTGATTAATAAGCATTGCTTAACCTGCATTAAATAGCAGGCTCTAATTTGGGGAAATGGTTTTTCTACCTCTCCAACCTTGAATCACTGATAAGGGCAGGGGAGAGTGTTTCTGTTCAGTTTCTCCAATCACAGGATCCCCGAGCCACAATGGTGAATGCAGAGATGGCCATGTGACCCAACAGGGGTCCAGTGCTTTTTTCTATTATTATTCTCTTCCTTTTTTTATTTTTTTTCTAAGTTGAAAAGTGTATTAGGGAAATATGAGAGGCAGATACAGCCCCGTGACAAAAAAGAAAACTATGAAAATGTCTCTTGAAACCAGCTGTGGGCCTGGCATTGAATCTCCCCCAAAGACAAGAAGCTGGCAGGTTAACCACATTCTCTGGCAGGCACTTTCCCAGGGCCTGTCTTAGCCAGGACTGACCCTACCCTCTCTTTCCAAAAGTGAAGGGGGCAAAGATTGTTTATAGAATCAATGCAGAGGCCAGGAGAAGACAAGTCTGAGAGAGAAAGGAGGAGAGTAGGAAGTTCTTATTTATTTACCTAAGAAGTAGGAGTGGAGGACTTTAAGTAAGAGGCACAACCCTTTGGCTCTGAGTGCCTCAAACACATTGACACATAGTTTGATAAAGTGTCACTGAAAAGATAAAATGCCTGGTGTTGTTTCCAAAAGTTCCCCTGGACTTCTTCCCACATGCTAAATCACAACCCCAGATGTACCTGCAGGCCCCAAAGGGGAGGGAGGGAGGGAGGGAGGGAAGGAGGGAGGGAGGGAAGGAGGGAAGGAGGGAAGGAAGGAAGGAAGGAAATAAGGAAGGAAGGAAGGAAGGAAGGAAATAAGGAAGGAAGGAAGGAAGGAAGGAAGGAAGGAAGGAAGGAAGGAAGGAAGGAGAGAGAAAGCCAAGAATAAGTCCTGCGGATCTTTAAGAAGACAGGACGTTGCTGAAAGATGCCAACTCTTTCCCACGTGGGTCTGTGTTCCGTAAAGTGACTTCAAAGCAACAGCATGGGCCAGGCATGGTGACTCATGCCAGTAATCCCAGCACTTTGGGAGGCCGAGGCTGGCAGACCACAAGGTCAGGAGATCGAGACCATCCTGGCCAACGTGGGGAAATCCCATCTCTACTAAAAATACAAAAATTAGCTGGGCATGGTGGCACGTGCCTGCAATCCCAGCTGTTTGGGAGGCTGAGGCAGGAGAATTGCTTGAACCTGGGAAGGCAGAGGCTGCAGTGAGCCGAGATCATGCCACTGCACTCCAGCCTGGGCAACAGAGTGAGACTCCATCTCAAAAAAAAAAAAAAAAAAAAAACAAACAACAAAAAAAAAACACAGTGGGGTCTTTCAGAGGACATTTTTATTTCTTATAAGCTTCTTTAAGTATAGATTATAAAGAAATTAAATTTTTGTCATGAATAAAGATTGGAGAGGGAAGTGGCTATCCTAATTTTATTTGCATGTACTACTTTAGTCTTGACACTTAATACTACTATGATTATTGGGATCTTTCCTTTATAAGAGGAAATAAGATCATTTTGGACAGGTTTGTCCCAGAAGAGAAAATACAAATTACCAATAAACATTTAAAACTATGCTTATTTTCACAAATAAAGAAATCCCAGTTAAAATTAGATGCTGCTTTTAATGAAACTTTAAGAAAATTTTAGTTAAATTAAATACATCTAAATGGAACCTTCAATAAATTATAAAAACACTAACTTACACATCCAATAAATATATATTAAGTGCAGACTCTATGTCAGACATTCTGTACCCTGGGGAAGTGGGTAAGAAGTCATACAAGCCCCTAATCTTATAAAGTTTACATGGTAGAAGGGAAAGCTAACCACAAACAAACAAATGAATGACATAAATTTTGAAAGTTCTAAGTGCTATGAAGAAAATAAGAAATAGGGAGGAGATAAAGGTTTAGGTAGTTAGTGGGGTGTGTACCTTAGACAAGAAAGAAGACGACACTGGAGCAAAGACATGAATGATGCGGATGAACCAGCCATAAAACACCCAGGACAGGCCATTCCAGACAGAGGCATCAGCAATGGTAAAGACTCCAAGGAAAGAACAGGACTGGCAGAACCAAGGAGCAGAACCAAGGATTACCAGGATCTTTCCTTTGTTAGGGGAAATGAGATTATTTTGAATGAGTTTGTCCCAGAAGAAGAAATACAAATTGTCAATAAACATTTAAAACTATGCTTTTTCTCACAAATAGAGGAATCACAGTTAAAATGAGATGTTGTTTTTAATGAAACTTCAAGAAAGGAGCAGGAAGATGACGAGTGTGAGTACTATATGGTGAGGAAAGGGAAGAGTGGTAGAAAACATCAAAGATGTAGACAAAATTGGATTACTTACAGCCTTCTGAGCCACAGTAAGGACTTGCGACTTACGCTATTCTACTTATAATGGAAGGTCATTAGATATTTTTTGTTAGGAGATTTACATGATCTGTTGTTGCACCTTAGGGAAAAAAAAAATCATTCTGGCATCTATGTGGAGACTGGCCCATAGAGAGTGAGAGGTGGAAGCTGGGGGATAAGTGAGGAAGAAGTCTTCATAATAGGGGATGGTGGCTTATATTAAGGTAAAAGAAGTAGAAATTGTGAGAAGGGGCCAGATTTGAGATATAGTCTGAAGTTAATGTAGTAAATATGGGTAGTGAGGGAAGAAAGAAAGGTCACAATGACTCCTAGATCTTAGCCTTTGTAAGTAGGTGAATGTCAGGTGCTTAAGTAAGATGGAGGACATCGAGGGTGTAAGCAATGGGAGTAACAGAACCAAGAGTCATATTTTGTATTCATTAGGCTGAGATATTGCAGGGAGTAGGGGGTGGGAATGCTGAAGTTAGAGTGAAAATTTTGGAGAGACCCTAGTATATACAAGTTTGAGTTTCAAGTAAGAAACCAAGGCTGGTGATACGCATTTTGAGGGACATCAGATAATAGAAAGGGTTTTAAACCATGAAATCTGGTGGAATCAGCCAGGGAGAGGGCATACTCACAGAAAAGAAACAGATCTAGGATTGAGTCCTAAAACACTTCACTATCTAAGAGGTCAGAAAGAGAAGACACCAGTAAATGATGGAAGGCAAATAAGTAGCAAAGAGAAAAATTAAAACAAAAAATGTGAGCCAGGAATGGTGGTTCACAACTCTAGTCCCAAAGCTTTGAGAGGTTGAGGTAGGAGATTCAGAAACCCCCATCTCTACAAAAATAAAAAATAAAAAAATTAGCCAGGTGTGGTGGCACACACCTGTAGTTCCAGCTACTCAGAGGGCTGAGACAGGAGGATCACTTGATCCAAGAGTTGGAGACAGCAGTGAGCTATGATCACACCACTGCACTCTAGCCTGGATAACAAAGGGAGGCCATGTATCTAAAACAAACAAACAAACAAAAAACCTACAAATATGTTTAAAGTACAAAGGAAGGGAATATTTCTATGTACTGTAATTATGAGAGAAGGCTTCTTTGTAGAAAAGGAGGTTGGGTAGAATTTTGAGTTCCTGTCATTTCTGGCCACAGATATTTCAAGTGCAGATGTTAACCCACATATTTTTTGATCAAGTATGGTATGGTGAGAGCTTTATAATTCTTCAAGAACTTATTTTCGCTTCTTATATGGCCTCTAAAGCACATTTAAGGGGTGGTCAAGGAATGGCAAACTCTTTGGAGTAGGTATAGCTTCAAACTCACCTGAAGTTTCTTTGAATTTTCTAACAGATTCTTCAAAGATAAAATAAGAAAGTGCTCTTGTTTATTTTATAGCATATCTTTCCATCACATTTTTATTTCCTTATCTATATGCTAGAGTGTCTGAGGGAATCTTTTAAAAGTCTGCCAGAAGTCAAGTTAAAAGACTTTTAGTCTGATACTAGATTCTAGTCTCAGACTTCTCTTTAAGCTCAAGTTTTAGTTGTTCTGAGCCTCTCGGCACTGTGGAGAGAGAAGCAGGTAAAACCCAGCGTAGATAGAGCAGGAGGCCCCAGTCAGTGCAACTTGAGGAAAACAAAAATTCACACACACACATACACGCACACACACTCAAAATCTCCCCAACAGACATAAACACCTGCTTTTAGATTACACTGTCAGTTAAAGCTTTATTTTCAAAACCATTAGCACCAGATGAAAATGTGTTACGTAAAAAATGAAATGAACACAGGCAAAGCCACACAGTGTAGACAAAAATCCATTAAAGGCAAGGATGCTGAGATTGGGATACTCTGCGGAGAACAATTTACAAGTTTAATTCACCATCATCCTATTATTTCATAATTATTTTGTATCTTTCTCTAATTTAAAATTCTTATTTTTTTCAAACATGGTTTACATACCATTGTGCCTTTTTTGAAACAAAAGAAGAAATGTACTCAGAATAAACTCAAGAGATAAAACATTTTTATCACAGATACTAAATTGAAGCACTTCACGGGTTAACAGTAACACTTAAATGAGGGGTAAGCAAACTATGGCCCACGGGCCGAATGTGGCACACCAAATTAGCCGGGCGCGTTGGCTCAAGCCTGTAATCCCAGCACTTTGGGAGGCTGAGACGGGCGGATCACAAGGTCAGGAGATCGAGACCATCCTGGCTAACACGGTGAAACCCCGTCTCTACTAAAAAATACAAAAAACTAGCCGGGCGAGGTGGCGGGCGCCTGTGATCCCAGCTACTCCGGAGGCTGAGGCAGGAGAATGGCGTAAACCCGGGAGGCGGAGCTTGCAGTGAGCTGAGATCCGGCCACTGCACTCCAGCCTGGGCGACAGAGCCAGACTCAGTCTCAAAAAATAAATAAATAAATAAATAAAAATAAAAATAAAAAATAAAATTGTGCTAGATCACAGCATGTCCATTCATTTACATATTGTCTATGACTTCTTTCACGTTGCAGTGGCAGAGCTAAGTAGCTATGACAGAGACCATATGGCCCCAGAGACAAAAATATTTATTACCTGTCTCCTTTCAGAAAAAGTTTGACAACCTCAGCCTCAGAACCTCTCTCACTAACCATATACTTCTATTTTAGATACAGCTCTAACAAGTGGTGTTACTTATTCTCCCAGACTGAAAAAGAAAAGGAAGGTGAACAAACATTTAAAAATGAAAGACTTAACCTTCCTTCCTCCCCTTTTTCCTGACAAACACTAAGCTAAGAGTTTGAGTCCTTATTAGAATAATTGGTTCAAATTTTCATTTTTGAAACTAAAGGTACAGCCATAAAGAGATATGTGGTTCCTTCCTAATCTGCAGAAGTCTCAAAAGAGTACTCATTACAATCAGGGAAAGAGCTGTACACTACCATGCAATATCAGGCTACTGACTGGCTCCATGAAGACGAAGGGCCTTAAAAATTATGAAGCAGTTTGAATAACGTTTATCTTTCTTCTCCATACAGATTTAGCCTATTGCCTATGTTAATTAGCTTTATTCTTGGCACAGGTATAAATATGTCCTACAATTCTTATCTTTACTCCTTGAAAAGGGGAGAACAGAAACAGACACAATGAAACTCAGGAAGATGGAGCAAATTCATGAAGACCAGATTTGAAGACAGCATGTGTCTCTAGGCTAGATTGCCACAAAAAGCCCCTCTCCTTGGTTTATTGTATAGACCTTGGGTATTTACAGTCAGAACTGAAGATTCTGCTAAAGACTCATGGCATTGGTCCTGTTTGAGTGACTTGCCTGGAGAAATATATAACGGGACGAGGCAGCTGGATCCTTCAGTTAAAGTACTTCACTGGGTAAATCTTGAACATCCTGAAATATGGGGAGCGATGTACCGAAAGAGAATAAAAGTAAGATCTTTAACGGAAAGAGGTGAAAAGGGGGAAGTCAGCATAGAAATGAAGGATATGACTGTGCTTTGGATAATTTTTCTTTAGAATCCCAAGAAAATCGTATTTCATGCACAGTTTTAACCATTTCTTTTCTTTGTTCTATAGGGATAAATTGTGAAAGACTTTTAAACAGAATAGAAAGATTGCTGGGTATGTTCAATGGAAAAGTAAGCATTGTCTAGCACACCCTTCAGGATTACGTAAATGTATGTTTTTGTTTCTTTCATTGCCTTTGAGCTATTTACAGCTTTGTAAAATATGGATAACTGATAACAATGCAAATTACTTCTGTCCATGTACGTGCAAATAACTCCTGTCCAGAAGGACAATTGATTTTCCTCCTTCCTCATTCTTCTATCACCCCATTAAAAAAGACACTTTTGCATCTATTTGTAAATTCATTTCAGCATTTATGATTAATCTTGATGTGTGTGGCATCCTTCGAACCAGTTGTAACATCCCACTGGATTATTCTTTAACCAATGAGATTAAAAACAATAATATATTCCTTTTACATTTACATTTATGTAAGTGTCGTGCTTTTGTATATTTTTAAATATACTTTAAGACTTTAAGAGTGGTAATCCTGCTTTTTGTTTTTGCTTTTTTTTTTTTTAGACGAAGTCTTGCTCTGTCGCCAAGGTTGGAGTGCAGTGGCACAATCTCGGCTCACTACAAGCTCTGCCTTCCAGGTTCATGCTATTCTCCTGCCTCAGCCTCCTGAGTAGCTGGGACTACAGGTGCCCACTGCCACACCCAGCTAATTTTTTTGTATTTTTAGTAGAGACAAGGTTTTACCGTGTTAGCCAGGATGGTCTCAATTTCCTGACCTCATGATCCACCTGCCTCGGCCTCCCAAAGTGCTGGGATTACAGGCATGAGCCACCGCGCCCGGCCTGGTAATCTTATTTTAATAATTCCAACTCTTCAGGAAAACATGGCTATCTACCTGTGCAACCTGTAGTGATGAATGAGGGAAGATAATTTAAAGGACAAGGCAGAAAAGGTAAAATCGCCTACCCATATTTACCTCTTGATTTGTTCTCATGTTCGGCCTCTAGAGAGGGACTGAAGTTTCCTACATCTATGGGACTGAGTGGTGGAGAAGCCCACAGCAGGACTGGGAGCTTCACATTGAGAAAGAATACACCACACTTAGAACCAACCGTCAAATGGACAGCTCTGGAAATACATGAGGGACAAACTTCAGATTGCCCTGAAACATTAGAATACAGGAACTGCTAAGAGAGGGACAGATAGGGAAGTCTTGATGAGGACAGGGAAGTACATTTGTGCTTGAATTACACATGGATTGAGAATTATACATGTGCTCTACTCAGTGGTTTCTGTGCTCTGATTTAATCTTTATTAAAAGTGCCTAGAGTAAACTTGTTTCTCCCTTATGCAGATTTGGAAACTGGCAATCAGAAATATATAAAATCAATTAAATCCTAACGTGGAAGTAAAAACAAAGTCACGATTTCACAAAGTAACTGCACATCCCTCATTCCAATACTATGTACACGTTATGCGGGGCTTCCACCAAACTTCAAGAGTTCAGCAGATTTGTTCCATATGTACTTCTGAGCACATTATTTTCAGCTGTCATGCAATGCCAGCTATCTGCTTATCCACTTCCTGTGGTTTCAACTCCTTGTGATAATTTACCCTGCAAAGCCTCCAAGCCTTCAAAACTCCATGACAGTATTTGCTCTTGCTGCTGGTACTGCCGCCCTCCTTGTCCCCTTGCCGAAGCCTCACTGTGCATGTGTTGTGCTGCACCCAATTTGTTCTGCTGGGTCAAGACACTCTGCACTAAATGCAAATTCTAGCGCTAGTTATGGCACTGGTGTGGAGACTGGTACCAAGGCTCCAAAGCCACATAAACTGCAGCTACTGCTGGAAATGTGGATACTCACGAAAAACAGTATCCGTAACTATGTGGAAAGTGTTCTTCTGAAGTTGGATAAGGTCCTCCACTTGTTACAGTAGGTAGTTAGCCATACACGGGCAGGGAAGTAGAGCCTCCCCCCAATCCTGCCCACGAACTGTTTTTGTAAAGAAAGTTTCATTGGAACACCTTCATTTACGTATTGTCGATGGCAACAACAAGGACAGTTGATTAATTGCCATAGAGACTGTGTGACCCTCTACAGAAAATGTTTGCGATGCTTCCCTCCAGAGATCAAGTACAAGTACGAAATCTGCATTATCCATGAAGGACTTATCTGGAAACCTCTAAACTAGCCAGCCTTGGCAAGGATTCTCATGGACATACTTTGAACTGATAACCAGTTAAGTAGCCTTCTGGAAACAAAACTCCATGATAACTTCTTTCCATATTCAAGTTTATCCCACCAGGTTGCAAGAAGGTTCATTGCTCGCCTCTTTACTTTAGATCAATTATTTCTTGCTATATGCTATTTCCTATCCAAAGGTATTTATAGTAGGGCAGAAACTTGTTCTGAAAATTTTTCCAGTTAAATATACTGATACTGCTAACTTGAGTATTTTCTGCAAAAGAGAGTAACTGCAAAAGTTAAAATAGACAGGTTCTAATGTGAAAATAGTACCTCTGAACTGAAACTACCCTTTTCTCCACTTCTGTGCCTCACATCCTGATGCCAGGGCAGGGCTTAAACTCCGTGGCAGACATAAGGCTTCTTCTTGTGAATATTTAACTACATGTAAAAATGTCACTTAATTTCATCATATATACATACAGAAAACATTTTTTTTCATTTTTCAAAAACTTTTCACCATGTTTCAATAAACAACAGACTGGATTGGAATTATGAGTGGCAGCTTCCAGTCCTGGCTCTGATACCAAAGTTGTATTGTAAGAACAGCTTCATTTGGTGTGAAGGGAGGGGGCAGTGTGGATTAAAGACAGAGACACTGAAAATCCAACCTATGTTTACACAGGGAAGACGAACAGCTTGAGGGAAGATCTAGGGGTTGGGTGGTGGTTTCAGAAAAATATCTGACATACAATAAATATATGTGGAGCAATTTGTTTTTAACACAAAGCCATAATGTGTAAAATGTGTTGGTAACTGTATTACAGCTTATATTTTGCCATAAATTGCATTGCTTATATTCATACTAGTCATGTCATAATATCAGATAAAACTAATTTGATAGAACCAAAAATTTATTTGTAGAATAAATATATTTCAGAAAGGGAAAACAGCTCTTCCACTTGATCTGGTACTACTTTTAAACCTCCACCTTGCATTTTGTTTTTCCTCGTGGCTTCCCCAAGCAATCATAGGACGAACAAACAAAAAGTCATTGACCTTTGCCCACAAATTTTACTAATAAGCCCCATCAGTTTTTCTTTAGGACCAATTATATGATTTCACCCCCTCTTTATCCCCTTCTCCTTCCCCAATGTGGTGTTTTTTTGTTTTGTTTTGTTTTGTTTTTTAGAGACGGGGTCTTGCTCTGTCGCCCACACTCAAGTGCAGTGACATGATCACAGCTCACTGTAGCCTCAACCTCCTAGGCTCAAGCGATCCTTCTACCTAAGCCTCCAGAGTACCTGGTACTATAGGCATGCCCCACCACGCCTGGCTACTATTTTATATTTTAAGTAGAGACAGAGTTTCACCATGTTGCCCACACTGGTCTCTTGCTCCTGGACTCAAGCAATCCTCCCACTTCAACCTCCCAAAGTGCTGGGATTACAAGTGTGAGCCACTGTACCCAACTTCAAGACAGTTATTGTTGACTGAAGTTGTTCATAATTCCATTTAAAAGGAAAAAGAAAAACTTTATATTCCAGAATTTAATAAACACACATAGTCCAAGTAACAGATGAATGTAAATTATTTTTAATTGTTTTACTCAGAGCACCATCTACAAAAATTAAAAAACAGATTGCTTCACATTTTTAAGAAGGAATAAAGATTGGGGAGCCTTATGGGAAGGGATTTCCTCAGGAGGCGTTTAAGTCACATTGCCACCCTCTAAAGACTTCAGGTTTTGTCCATGCTAAGCTCTTGTTAAAAAAAAGTGCTCACGATTCTTCAAAGAGCTAAAAGAAGAACTACCATTTGACCCAGCAATCTCATTACTGAGCATATACCCAGAGGAATATAAGTCATTCTACCATAAAGACACATGCATGTGAATGTTCATTGCAGCACTATTTACAAGAGTAAAGACATGGAATCAACCTAAATGCCCATCAATGACAGACTGGATAACGAAAATGTGGTACATATACACCATGAAATATTATGCAGCCATAAAAAAGAACAAGATCCATGTCTTTGGCAGGAACATGGATGGAGGTGGAGGCTTTTATCCTTAGCAAACTAACACAGGAACAGAAAACCAAATACCACATGTTCTTACTTATAAGTGAGAGCTAAATGATGAGAACTCATAGACACAAAGAGGGAAACACCAGACACTGGGGCCTATTTGAAGGTGGAAGGTGGGAGGAGGTAAAGGAGCAGAAAAGATAACTATTGGGTACTGGGATTAATATGTGGGTGATGAAATAATATGTACAACTAACCGCCATGACACGTGTTTACCCATGTAACAAAACTTCACATGTACCCCCAACCCTAAAATAAAAGCATAAAAAATTCTAAAAGGAAAGAAAATGTTCAACATTGTTCATTTAATTTGTACCTTATAAAAAGTTGAAAATATTAATATTATCATACCCTACTTCATATTTTAATACTTCTTTTTACTTTCTTTTGGTTCATTTTCTTCCTAAACTATTTTTTTCTTTTTGTCAAATAATTTAAGAGGTTGCAGGTAAGAGCCTATGCAGAAAATGGCATTTACAGATCAATGAGAACTTTTCCACAAATCAGATAAAGTAATAGTTCAAGCTTGCTTTGTAAAGCACCTGCTACAAAGTTTACCTGCTCCCTTTTTTGAGGTTGCTGATAGTCATCGATCACTACTCTGGTTGGCAGATATCCTGCACTATCTTAGGCCTGTCATTACTTATTAACATGCAGATTTCTTCTTAAACTGGGTACTTAAAGGTCCTGTAGACAGAAAAACAGAGATTGCAATTGTCACAGCAGATTTTGCTGCATACTAAAGATGTGTGCTTTTTACCTACTTTATCAAGGGCCTCCCTTTGAGATAGCTTCAAAACAGCTTGCTTTCTCACATGTACAATTTTAATTTAAATTATTTCTAAAAGTAATAACCTATCTAACTTTTTGGTAAAAGTGGTTCTGACAATAAAAATGATCAGTGTGATGAAATCCTTTCAGTAGTGAAAGTGTGGCTGACTTATTCCTGTAGCCACACCCCAAAGGACAACTGATGAATGAAGACTATCTACGCATCTCTTCAGTCTCTTCAGAGACCCTGGAATATGGAGTCAATGAGCTGTGGGGAGCCAAGTGAAACAGCAAGGTCAAGTTAAAATTAGGAAGAGCACAATAGACCAGGCTCATGAATAAACACCTAAAGGAAATTATTTTGCCCAAAGGATGCTGAAAAACTAAACATGGTTCAAGATAGAAGCCTTGCTCCCAACGACAGTTCCCATAAGCCCTGACTATACTCAGCCAAACTTTATAATAAACCTCCCTTTTTGTTTATGAAACCTTGAGCAGGTTTCAGTTCCTTACAATCAATGATCCCAGTCTAGAATAGATATTGGTACCAAAGACACAGTACCAAGAAAAAGTCTCGAAGGTTTGAATTTGCCCCTTGTTTTGAGAAAGCAAGGAGGGAAAGGCAGGAAGAACTAGGAAACTATCTGTAGGATACAGTGAAACTCGCTGATTAATTTATTGTAAACTGGTGGGATCTAGATCAGACCGCTGAAAAAATACTTTTGAGTACTTGGTAGCAGAATATAAGGTAAGTGTAGATATTCCTTATGGCATCAAATAAAGTTTTAGTAGGGAAAGTTTTGCTGTGGTCCATGGTGGCCATGCTGAATGCAGGCAATGAAAAGCAAGATGCCTACGCTAGTATAAAGGCATATAGGATTGTCATCAGCAGAAAGAAAAAGGGGTCAAGGTTAAGGACAGCTAGATAATGGGGGAAGGTATAGTATTATGTCTTGTGTGAAAACTACCTTTCAGAGATTCCCAGAACAATCACAGACACGGGGAGTGAGGGTTTCAAATGGATCAGGGAGTCAGAGAAAAGGCATTTTAAAAGCAGGTAGAGTTATAAAGCGGCCTCCATGAGACGTCTCATGACTCTATATATAATCTCCTGATCATATTTTAATTTCGTTTATCTATATATATCCTCTTCTAATTATTAAGAGTAAATTCTTTCAAAATAAAAAAGGTAATTAGGTGCCTGTTAAAAACAAATCAGGATTAGGAAGGCTGGGTTCTATTCCACGGTATTTTGGAGAAGATGACAAAATCATAGGGAAGATTAAGTGACATAAATTGGAAAAGTAGGTCAAACTTTGGTGTTACATAAGAGGAAAATAAGATGAGACAGACATAGGATTAAACCTTATGAATAGTCCTGAGACATCAGCTGGCAGGAAACTTCTCTTTTTCTTGTAAGAGTGCATGAGAAAGCAAAGAGACAGGGGGTAGGAGGAAGAAAGTCATGAGGACACAGAATTATCTGACAGCAATTCAGAAGACAGAAATATGAGGCAACAGCATTCATTAGTTTCCAAATATGCTTTTAGAAATCATTGTTCTCTACTCTGTGACAATTCTAAATACCTGACATCTGAGGAAAATAACTACACTGTTTGACATTGCTCTTCAATCTCTCTCTAAAGTGAAATTTAAAAGAAATAACTTTTTTCACCCTCTGATGATTCAAGTAAAATGATTACAGGGTATTCACATTGCTACTTTGTACTAATAAAATCTGTCTTCAAAAGTTTAGATTTCTCCATTCTTTTCATTGAATAAGATAATCTCTCAGTTGATATTGTTCAAATTGGGTCAGAAGATAAACCTTGCCCCCCCCCAAAAAAAAAAAGGAAAAGAAAGGACTTTTATTCAGGCTCTGACAAAATTTACTATATTTGCAACTATACATAAAAGGAAGGAAGATGAAACCCAAACTTACAGTTGCACTTTTATATAGCTGTCAAGAAACACAAATACTGCCACCCTGTATCCGATGACACTGGAGAGAAAACTAGCTCCCAAATGATGTGAGGTTAAATCTACAAAGGTGAGGTGAATTGTGAGGGGAAAGCATTTAGCAGGTGAAACCAATCAACACAGACAAGTAAACAAGGCAGCACTGTCATTTTGCTTTCTCAGTAAAAGGTTTATACTATTGGGTTTGGGGACAGAGTTATCTTAATAATTACATCAAATATTCGATTCACTTTGCCTGTCCACAAGTTGCTAAGTCACCATTTGACACGAATCAGACGGTTGATTAGTCTAAGCAATCTCAGCTCAAATCTTCACTTCCCTTTGCTTTTATGACACTGTATTGTTAATACCTGCTCACTTACCTGTCCCTTCCACCTGTCTGTAAATTCATTGAGTACCAGGATTGTATCTAATGCAGTGATCCCAAGAATGTGGTTCTGGCACCAGCAGCAACAGCATCGCCTGGGAAATTATCAGAAATCCAAATTCTTAGGTTCCACTCCAGTTCTGTTGAATCAAAAATTCTAGGGTCGCGGCCTAGCACTTTGCTTTAAGAAGTCCTCTTGGTGATTCAAGTACACATTAATGGTGTTGAGAATCACTGGCAACGAATCACATTCAGATACCAAGCACAATACCTGGCACAATGTAGAGTCTAGCAGGGAAAATTAGGCCTACGGGGAAACCGATCTTTTGCTGCAGTCAGCAAAGAGATTGAGATACAATCTTCCATTGTGCTACATGCCATCTATCATATAGAAAAGGGAAATACTGTCCTATTTACACTATGGACCTATGCTGCCCCTTTCTAGGATATCTGCAATATTTTTAAAACTGCTAGAGATAATAATACCCATTGCTTTGTGCAGGAATTAATTCAAATCAACTCCATTTTAGATTAGAGGCATTAGAGAAAGCTTCTGATTTAGATAACAGTTCTTTGTGGTCTCATAACACCCTGAATTGCAGTAGGGCATTTTCTAGATTTTCTTCTTTTCTCCACTGGGTGCTCCTGGATGGCAATGTGCTCATCTCTTATACCTCAGAGCCTAAAACTGTAAGTAGCAGGTAGAAGGTATTTAATATATATTACATGAATGAGTGAATGAACCCTATAAAATCGACTTTTTCACTTTTTGATTATTTAGTATGGAAGTTTATAAATACTTCTGTAATAAACTCAGTCTTCAGAAGTCCCCCAGTACAGATGCAGGTTGGAAGATAATAAGCCAATTCACATTAGCTAATACTATAACCAAAGTATTCAGTCACTCTTTGCTGAAAAAATAAAACATTCTGGGACTCCGGAGACTAGAAATATTTTACTAAACAGGATTATTATACCTAATTGTGCCCATTCTCTTCAAGATGAGCAGCTTCTTAGAAGTAATCAGCCAAGAATCAGAAAACAACATATATGACTGGGCATGGTGGCTCACGCCTGTAATCCCAGCACTTTGGAAGGCCAAGGTGGGGGGATCACAAGGTCAGGAGACCAAGACCATCCTGGCCAATATGGTGAAACTCCATTTCTACTAAAATACAAAAAGTTAGCTGGGCATGGTGGCAAGTGCCTGTGGTTTGGAAGTTTGATGAGGACATAGATTCCATCAGTATTGTTCACTACTATATTCACATGTAGATATTCTGTAAATTTGTGTTAAATTATTGAACGAAACTCTCTGTTACAGATAAGAAAGAAGAGCTGGGCATTCAGAAATTGAAAGAGAGGCTAAAATGAGTAGCAAAGAAATAGACTGGCTTTTCAATAAATATTTTAGAAACAAAGATATGAGACTCTACTGCTGTGCTTTGGAATTGCATTTCAGTGGTATTTGTATTTGTGAGATGGGAGGAAGCCGAGGCATAAGTAAGATGGGTTAACAGCATGTATTTTGGCATAAAGCAGAGCCAAGACCCTAAAGCCAAGGAAATTGAAGAAGAGATGAAAAACACCTTAGAAAGTAAAAAAAAATAATAATAATAATATAAGTCACCCAAAGGTTTGGGAAAGTCAAATATTCAAGTAAAGAAATGAGAAAAGGTACAAAAGAACGTAGAAAGTCAAAACCAGTATCAGAACACTGTTATTAACTCCAAGTAACAAAATCCAAAAAAGGATTCACAATTAGCTCGAGACCAAGGCACAGAAACAAACACTAAAGAGCTTTTCTGACTGAATACTGTCTTCAACAAAGAAAACAATTACATATATTTCATTGAAATTGAAGTGGATAGAGTCCCTACCACTTTCTTTCATATCAATATGGTACATCAAAATTAATAACATAGATTTGTTCTAATGTCAGATGTAAAAATCATATAGGTAAGTTCTCTAATGCCATTCTCCCGACAAGGACTAAGTTCTTCACACCCGATTTTTTCTTTTGTTGAATTTTTCAAGATTCTAATTCTCAAGATAGCCTTATTTTAAGCTCATAACTTTATGTTATTAAGAAAACCTTGACTAAAGTCACTCACATGACTCTTTAAGAATCTCTATGGGATTAAAAAATGGATAAGTAAACATCACAGATTCACCAGAAATCTGTAAAAGAAAATCAACATTTCTTCTGGACAAGAAAAGACAGTAATAATAAGGTACTGATGTAGAAGAAAAGGCACAATAAGTTGTTTAAGGCTGCCCTTCAAAACCAAGCACTTTGAGATAATAAAATGCCTAGTCGAATAAGTTAATATCAAAAGATGTCTACTGCGGATGGAAAAATGCCAGCTAAGCTTTGTTATAAACATATGTAAGATAGTATATTAAGCAAAAAGTAATCCAAATCTCATTTACAATCTAATTGGGTCTGAGCTATCAGCAAAACTCAGGAAACAGAGAGGACTTTGTAGATTGACAATCCCTAAAGGCATCGATGTAATGTGCTCCTTTTAGCTGGCGCCTTTAAAAGAAAGTCTTCCAAAACTCCACACTGAAAAAAGTACCCAGGCATGCAGACCCGATTCAAAAACTAATTCCTGAACTGCCCAAATCAATCTCACAGCTCATCTAGTCTTGCTCTAATTTCCCAGCTATGAACCTCAGTATTTATTTTCCTTTAAGATATTACTTTAGCTCTCAGATTTGATAACCTATGCAATCTCCAGGTAAAATCCCGCCCATCTGCCCACTGTAAAGCATCACCAGTAAACTTCCCAACATTAATACCTATTCTGCCTAGATGTGGCCCTTTGCCCTGAGTAGTTTCCTACCAAGGGTAGAGCCCCTCACAGGGAGGACAGGCCATGAAATTCTGCTAGGTCAAAAGCAGAAATAAAGCAATGGGCATCATTATCAACAAACATTGTGGGGATTTTCTCTCTCTCTTTTTTTAAGTGAGAATGCATCTCATTTCTATCATGCAAACATAAAGAAAATCAAGGTTTGCATTGCTGAATTTTAGTTGTATGCATACTTTCCATGTAGCATAAATGCCAGGAAAATTATCTGAATTTTGCCTAATTTATGTTCATTTCACATGAATATAAACTTCACCATGTCCATTTCTCTGTGGATACAATTACATCGCTGTATAATGTCCTTGGTTTAAATTACACTATCGTCAAATTAGCAAGAACATAAACAGACAAGAACAGCGATAGAATTGTTAAGATATGTATTTTCAAAGCTACAATATATGCAATAATATGTACGTGCTTTGAATACACTGGTATCACGTAACTGAAAAACAGCTATCGAATGTGAATATCTTTTGTCTTTCCATGTCTTTTAACTCCCACTGCAGAACACCACTATCTAAATACCTGATCCTGATGGTTTATAATTACAAAATGCCATATGCCTTTCTTTTCATTAAAATGATTTCCATATTATATTCAGTTTGTTTTATAAAGATGAAAACAAGGAAGAAAGCCTTGTTGAAGAGACTACAAGATGAGCATATAGGCAGGACTTAATTCTACATGATATCACACATTCCTATGAACTATATTTTTATTCTGCAGAGTATCAGCAAAATCTGTTGGAATCAGAGGTGTCTGTGATGGAATGCTACAATTCCCTTTACATCCACGGTGCCCCAAACACAACAAAGGCAGATTTTTAAAACAAGTTGAGACCATTTGTTCATGCCTTTTATATACAAGTTTTCTAACTTACTTCAATTTTGTGCATAGTATACTTCTGCCATCTACTGGAGCAATGAGATAGTATAGTTGCAATCATCTTTGCAGCAGTAAGAATCAAAACAGTAGCGATTAAACCAGATTAACCAGACCCTTTAAAGATAATTTCCCAGGGATCTAATACATAGAGAGGCAGAGAAAACCATCTCTTTGAAGATTTCTAGGACAGATACCTTCAAGCACTAGAGACCTTCACAGATGCTTGAGAACCTCTTCTTTGTGGTAAGAGTCTCTTTCCAAAGGCTCTTTTGAGATGCAAGGATGCCTGTTTCAAATATGCAACATCATAGGGAGACAAAAGAAAACCATCTGGATTTCCAAAGGCTGGAGGCCTATATAACAGAGGGGAAAATGCATAGTCCAATGTAATCATTAACATTTTCAGTAAATTAATTTTGGTTGAGGATTCGTTCTGACTTTTTTCATAAACAAGATCAATCTGGCAATTTCTCCTTTATTTGATAGGAGAAGGTTTCCCATGGTCTTCTTATATTTAGAGAATACTTTAAAATTTTCACATTATTTTGAATTTATAATCGTATTTTGACCTAATTCTCTAAGTTCAGTATATCCAACCTTCTTACCATCATCTGAGAGGTAAAGAACGGAAGTGTAGAGAATTTGGAGCAGGCAGACTCGAAAAATGCGCTCCTCCGAATACCGCCTCCTAATATCCACATCCTGGGGTAATCCCCTCCTTATAGCTGTAGACTGGAGCTGGATACTTGCCTCTGACAGTCTCTCCTCAGCCAAACTATGGCCAGGCTCCTCTGAATCCTCCTCCCAAATAGGCCTAGATTTGGGTTCCTTGCTTTGCCTGATTTTAGCAAGAATTCTGTCAAGTTCTTTTAGCCAGAATCCTTCACTCTTGTTATCTGATCACCCTCAATAACTGATCAGATTCCTCATCCCCCACAACCCCACTGGTGATGCCTGATCACCCTGGCCTGCCATTAGCAAGAACTTGTTAGGTTGGTTCAGCCCCTAATGCCCCCTTACCCCTGATGCTTCCTGTTAGTAATTTTCCATCCACCAACCCACCCAACCACCCTGGTCCTTGGCTATAAATTTCCACTTTCTCTTGTCGGATTTTGGAGCTGAGCCCAAACTCGCTCCTTTACTGCAAAACCCCATAGCAGTAGTCTCTATACTTATGGCAGGAGTCCTGAATAAAGTCGGCCTTGTCGTTTTTACAAACATCTCGAGTAATTTTCCTTCTTTAAACACCTCTAACAAATAAAAACATATATAGCGAAGGTGATGAACAGAATTGTCACTTCCGAGATTAGGTTATAAAAGACAACTCCTATCTTGCCGCTCAGTCTTTTATCCCTCCTCTTTTTCTCTCTCTCTCTCTTTCTCTCTTTCTTTCTCTCTTTCTCCTGCTTTGTGGCTCTCAGGCTCCCTCTGGCTGTTCTCACTTGCTCACTCTGATGAAGCCACACCTCTATGTTATGAGCTGCTTTGAGTGCCATGGAGTTGGCAAGGAACAGAAGAAGCCTCTGACCAACAGCCAGTGAAAAATGAGGCCCTCTGTCCAACAACCCTCAGGAAACTGAATCCTGCCAAAAATCATGGGAGTGAGCTTATTAGAAGTAGATCCCTCCTCAGATAACTCTTGAGGTCACTGAGGCCCTGGCATCACCTTGATTGCATTGTGATGGACCATGAGCCAAAGAAACCAGCTAGGTCACATCCCGACATCTCACGCATAGAAACCAGTACCTCATAAATATGTTTTTCATTTTAAGCTAATAAGTTTTAGAGTAATCTGGCATGTAACAGTAAATAACTATGGCAAGTATATTAAGTGATTTCCCATAGATACCATCCTGGCTACTTACATAAAGGGAATCAACAGTTTTCACATATCTCAATAAGTCAGTAATAGGTCTTACCTTGGCAAATCAAAAATTATGAAGGAATAAGAGAAGAAACAAGTGATGCAATGCAACAAAAGTACTGAGCACCTAATTTTTAAAGACCTAGATCAAATAAGGAAAAAAAAAAATCAGTATTGTAAGGGAATAACACAGATAAAGATGAATCAATAGAACAATGATTAGTGCAATGGATATAAATAATAATTTCAATGTAAAGAAGGCCCAAAGAAGAATATGTTCCCTGAATAAAGATCAGGAAAGACTTTATTGGACAGATAGTTTTTGAAATAAGATTTCCAGGATTTTTAAATGGGGAGAGAAATCTGAATAATTATTAAAACATGAGAAAAGCTACAGAAGGGAGAAAATGTGACATATTTAAGAGTAAAGGATTCATACGTGCAAAGACACTAAGGAATAAATCTGCAACTGTCACATGGGTGATTAGAGAGCACTGAATATTGGGTCTGAGAAGTGTGTTTTTAATTCTGCAAGGATCCACTGAAATTTTTTGAGAGGTAGAAGGCTTTGACGAAATTAGTAACTTAAAAAAATTATTTTATACCAAAATGAAGGATAAGTCCAATACTCTTGGGAAAAATTGTAAAAGACTTTGAAATGGACCAAAAAGACTACTGGTGACTTCAGTAGCTAAACACGTGTGCTGAGAGCAGGGCTCTGTCACACTAGGAGCAAATCTGGCTGGAGGCATGCTTTTATATAGCCTTTGAACTACAAATGTTTTTCATATTTTTAAAACATTGTAAAACCAAACAAAAAAAAAGATGAAGAAGTGATGGAGACTGTAAGTGGTCCATAAGGCCTAAAATATTTATTATCTGATCCTTTACTGAAAATTTTGCAAACCTCTAGTCTAGAGGAACGCCTTTCCAGTTTCTAAATCTAAGGGTTTTGCACCTTTCATAGTCTTTTGAGCTGCTTAGAAATTCTGCAAGTTCTCAATAACTGGTAACAGTGCAAAAAGTTCCCGCCTATAAGCATGCAAATAATTTCTGTCTGATAGAGAGACATTTTATTTCTTTCCCTTATTTCAAGGTCCCCGACCCTTGTAGAAAAAGAGTCAGCTTTACTTCTATCTGTAAAATCGTTTCCTGACCTACATGTTTCTGCTTTTTGAATTATCATTTGAACTAGTTGTATAACATCTAACTGGTTACCTCATTAATTCATGAGCTAGATAAAAGCTCTGACATGTGTTCATTTTATATTTTTTATGAGAGTCAGGATTTGGCCTTTTTACAAATTTATCTTCTAACAATATGATAAATCAGAGCCAAGCAAAGCCATCTCTGAGACCCACATGTCTTAATGTGGTATCATTAAACGCTATTGAGCTCTGGGTACCTCTAGTTGATTAAGTTCAGTGTATTAGTTTGTTTTCACACTGCTATAAAGAACTACCTGTATTTTCTCTCCTCCTTCGTTCTCTAATCACCTCTTTAGAACAGGATATGCCTGCCTTCCCCTAATGTTCTTCCTTCCTTCTTACCTCTTTTAGCACTCATCCTTCTCCTATGAGAAAACTGCTTTTTAAAAAACCTTTCTACTAGCTCTTTCTCAATTGACTTTGACAGTTCATTAGAATCAAGTCAACAAACAACTATCTTTGCTCTACAGCAGGACGGGTATAATCCTTCATTCCTGAGTGAATGATATTTGGGTGTTTGGGATGGTGGTGGTGAGATACTTAAATTTTCAATGATGGAAGATGTTTATTTTCTCTATTACAAAGTCTGAATTAAGTTATCCTGTTCCTCGTGGGTAATGGCAATGGGATTAGGGGAGAACAAGGTGGATAAAGAAGGCATTATAAAGGTAGAATATTTGTCAATTGACATTTCATAGGATATACAGGATGAAATGTAAGAATTGGTTAAAATACACTCCAGTATATCAAGCCTGGGCCGTTGGTAGCAGCATTAACAAACATGGAGAATTTCAGTCAGGAAACCAGTTTGAAGGAGGATGGTTAGAAAGATTATGATGTGACTTTTGTCAATGTAAAGACCAATTATAATTGTAGTGGTCATTATAGAAAAATTTCAAAATAGTGATTGGGCATATATTCATTCTTCAATGCACAATCTCTATGTTGAAATTTCTGTAATTACTTGTAAAAGTAATTCTCATCTGTGCCACAGATAAATCATGTGGCTCTGTGTACTGACTTTGTCTTTTTCACTTAATTCTAGAGTGAAAAATTTTCTACACTTTTATCCCTGGATTTGAAGAACAAAGTATATGTTGTTATATTTATGATATTTAGAATAAAATTTTATGAAATATTTCCTATTTTTAAGAAAACTACTTCATCTAACAAAATGTGATCTTCTATTAATCTCTGTGGGTTGTAATAGCATCACTGATAGTTATTAAGTGGGTCCATGGATAATCCATCTCCAAAAGATCAGCCTGTAACTTAAGGAGATTTTCTTTGTTGGAAACTAACATCTGTGGGTAGACAGAAAAAGTCATACTTCATTTACTTCATCAGACTAAACTTATATTGCTTTGTTGCAATCCAGATGTTGAAGAAAGAGAAGATATGATTTCTAACTTATTTTTCCAATATTGGTTATTTTGCTTTTCATCTGTGGCCAGAAAGGAGGGTGAGAATCCTAAATTTTTAAATACCTCTAAAAATAAATGAGTTAGTTAACATTTTTAAACCTATTTAAAAGCCTGATTTTATCTAGCTTAATGAACCAAAAAAAAAAAAAAATCAGTTTCAGAGTTAGCATCCCCTCTTCCCGACTTTCCTTCACTATTTTGTACAAACTACAACTTGATTTTTAATGAAGGTATTAAGTTTTTTAAGAAAATATATTGTATTCTGCCTCTTGGCAAAACTATGGAAATCAGCACTCAGTCAAATGAAGAATATGATTCCTAGTTTCAGGACTTGCTTTAGGCAAAATATGTCAAGCAGGCAATCTCTCCTTGCTTTTATGGAGACCAGGGTGAGAATCTGACAGGGTAGAAACCAGAAAACACATTACCCTCAAACTGAAATATTGTTTAGGCCCCAGCCATGCCCTATTTCCTCTAAGAAAACTAAGACCCACACACTGTGTGACAGTTAATTCCTTTCAAATAAATTTGTTTTTGTGCAGACCCAGTGGTGAACAAAAGATTAATCTTCAAGCAAAATACCAAGAAAAAGCATAAACATACTTATTTTCTACCTGTTCTAATGAATTAAACATTCCTTTTTGGAGTAGAACAAAGCCTTCACTGCTTTTGAATGGCCTGGAGCTAATACAGTGATGTACACTTGATTTTTTTTTTGTTAAGTTGATTTATTACAGTTCTTCATCATGACTGAGAACCCACTTCAAATTAAATTATTTCACTACTGTCAAAACTAGAATGTACCAAACAATATTTAAAATGCAAAAAATTTTCAGATGAAACCTTAATGAGTCATTAATACTATTTTTTAATAAAAACTTTGTATGCCGAAGCAAAGTACTAAGGATCTCCTTAGAGTTTTGCATGCAATTAATCACACATATATTTTCTGAGAAAATAAATCTATGTAGTTTTTAAAATTATAGTATTGAAGAGTCTTTTTTATAATTGTGTGCCATGGTAACTAAAATTTAAATTGTCAGTAGAACACACAAATATTTTGAGTACTAAATCTAACTATTTCACCTGTAGATACACAGGTCAAAGCCTTTTAAATTTCTAAGCTGGCTAATCTTCACTAACCATGCTGAGATTTCTGTCCCATGCAAAAGAATGTTTTATACTATGGAAACAAATACTGTAGTGCATCAGAGGCATGCCTTACACCCAAAATCAAACATACTAAACATGAAGTTTTAATTATCTGACTTATATGATCAAAATCAATTAATGAACATATTTTAATATTATCAAAAATCAATAAATGAACACATCTTAATGAACATATTTTGATTTGTCTGCTTTTTTTAATTTGAAGTGTTATGGTTGCTCAGGCACATAAAAATGTTGGCTAATTTACTTATGAATTAATTATCTGTTTAGAATAAGAGTTGAACAAATACAAATATTTTGAGATTACAAAAAATGTAGACATTTGGTTTTTGACTAAGTTTTGTTGGGAGAGTAGAAAAACATGTTTTGTTTGACAACACTTCCTTCAAATTTGAGTTTTGTCATTATTGGTAACTGACCTCTCTGAGCCTCAATTTTCTCACCTATAAATGGGGCAATAATATAGACACTGCAGACTTGACAGGATTGAAAGGGCTGGTCAAATAAAGGAATAATCATATATAGTAAATTGTTCAATGAACAGCAACTTCTTCTTTGCTGATAACTACCAGGTGGCAGTTTGACATGAAATGACCTGGATCAACATACTTACATATGAGAGAAATATTTCTTCTGTTTTCTGACTTACATTCTTGGAAATAAAATAGTTTTCAACAGGTCAGGGAACATTTCAACTTCATTTACTTCCTTATTTTTTTCTAGAGCTGACTGTAATGACAAAATGCTGGTGCATTCAAGTTGTCACCTTGCATTTCCTGACACTGACCACCATGGCCCACGACATGTCTACTCACCAGACAAATAATTTTAAGCAAATTTATTTGGCTGTGAATTAACATTTATCAATTACTATGTGATGGCTAAAGCTACAATTACAAGATCACCTCTCTCACAATTCACTATAAATATTGGAATTAAAAAATTAAACATCTCTATAATTTGGTGTGTCAGAATTAAAATAAGTAATCACATATCCCCAACTTCTTTAGTACAAACAGTTTATGCTTAGTTGAGCTAAAAATAGAGAAGCCTGGTGCCTTAGCAGAAAGATCATGGAGCTAACAAGCAAAAGATGAGTTTTCAGCCCATCCTCTCAAGCTGCTAGATTCTGTACATGTCACTTAGAACCTTGGATTTGCAGTTTCTTCATCTACACAATAAACAACAAAGCTGCCTATCCTGTCTACCTCACACGGTTATTAAGAAGATAAAATATAAAAGCACTTTTAGATTTCCAAACTGCTAAGCACAAGTGTAAAGCAATACTTGATTTCAGTTAACTCAGCATGAAACTTCACTGTAGAGAATATGTATATATCTGTTCCCATTCCAGAAGAAAAAGAACAATACAATATTTGGCCTACATGGCCAAATATCAGCAAGAACTACTTTTTGCCAAAAAACAAATTTGCATTGGGAGGAAATGAATATCGCCTTGTGTGCATTGCCTAGCAGACTTATATGCTTTAAACATGTTTACCTCACGATGAGGGAGAGTAAAGCAAAATGCTGGAAAAAGAAGAAAAGATTTACTGCAAAAGAAAAGTAAAATGCAAATAGAATCATGAAGGAGCAAACCGAGACCAATTTTTCCACTTTGATGAGAGTTGACCTTGGTCATTGGTACATCAGACTAGGAAGATTTGATTCTTGAAAAACACTCACCACTGTTTTCCTGGCCAGCAATATCTAAGATTTAACCACAAGGTTCTAAGGAGGATAATCCAGACTACCTTGCTAGTAAAAAAAAATAAAGATTTGATCCTAACAAACAAACACCTAATTTCACAATTTGAGGAGTGTTATACTTAGGAGTGAATCCACACAATTTGTTCCTCCCATAAATGTAAAAATCCTAAAAAATATTTCTCAAATTGAAAGACAACACTAATAGTTGTTTGGGAATAAATTGTACATACGGTAATGGAATTTTAAAAAGACATTCATTTCTACCCAAATTTACATCCAGAAAGTTATTTTCTAGTTTCTCATATAGGATAAGTGTAAAAAATATTTCATAATTAAGATCATATGTTCAAGAGAATCTAATAAAATATAAACCAAATCAGATTAGAGACTAGTCTTTAAATGCCTAGAATAAATCCCAGATCTCAGAGTAGATATAGGAAATTGAAGAATGGAAGAAGCTAACATCTCTTGTCCACTTACTATGTATGTACCTGGCCAGTGCATTGGATTTTGTAGATATTTCATTGAACACTCACATGCTTACAAATCTATACAGTATTTATAATAATTCCCTATTAGAGATGAAGAAACTGAGGTTTCAGAAGTTTGCCAAATGCTACATAGATGGTAACTTATGGTGTCAGAATTTACATATCAAAAAGTCCATCTGTGGTCTTTAACTTACTGATTTTTCATGGCTATGTTTTCATTTCAACCTTTCACTGCTAAATAGGTTTAACTGCATGACGTATTCTACTACAAATGTAAAGTTTTTTTTTCAAGGTTTAGCAGAGCCAATTATACTACTAAAAAATAAGACAACCCAGAATGCAAAATATTTCTACAAATATACAATAAATAAAAATTAAACTAGCAAATTAACAATTACTCTAGCAATTGTTAAAGTCACACGACTTAAAGGGTTTGAGATATCCAACAAAAGTACGTAACCACTCTATTATTTTCAATTCTGTTGATCCTTTTTTCCAAAGGTCAAATAATTTATACCTCCAATACTCTGCAGTAGTTTTCCAAAGGTCAAATAATTTATACCTCCAACTGTCATAATTGCATAGGAGCCCCTCCAAGTAAGGCCAAGCTAGTTAACCAGGAATCTTCACTCTGGGACAGTAGCTAGAAAAGATCTTCTAACATTCCTTCACCTAAAATGTTTATTTCAGTTAAGGAAGAAAAGAAAGTGCCTAATTCCTAAGACCCAAGGATTAAGCAATCTCATTCTTTCATTCATCATTACTGACCCAGTTTTAGGACTTCATGTACTTCGAATATGGACTTGAGGAAGTCCAGCAGCCAGTCCTTATGGCTTTAACTCACAGACAAATCAAACAATTAGAAAAATAATACAGGAGTGACAGTTATGATTCTAAGACATCTATGAGAAACAGCCTAAACCTTTCGAACCAGTAGGCCCAGGCAAAAATGTCTGAATTATATTTAATATGACAATTCTGAAGCCATTTTATTTTGGCAACAATTTTAAACTACTTTTGTTTACCAAAGATTACTAAAGTCACTGAGCTAAAATGCATTTAGTTTTTAAATTTTTTGATAAAATATTTTATTTATGTGCTTATTTTAAGCCAATTAATTAGAGGTTTTAAAATGTATTTTGGTACAGAAATATTATACATACATAACACATAAAAATATATAGACATAGAGACATACACATAGAAATAGATGTTATAGCTTTATATGATTTTCTTATCATGTCTTAATTTTTTTTCTACTAGACTGTGAAGCCCTAGACAATTGTTAGCTAGGCAATCTGAAATTTTTACTTAAACACATACATGAATGTTCATTGCAGCACTATTCACAAGAGCAAAGACATGGAATGTTCATCAATGACAGATTGGATAAAGAAAATGTGGTACATCTACACTATGGAATACTATGCAGCCATAAAAAATAATAAGATCATATCTCTTGTGGGAACATGGATGGGGCTGGAGGCTATTAACCTTAACAAACTAATGCAGGAACAGAAAACCAAATACTACATGTCCTCACTTAAAAGTGGGAGCTAAATTATAAGAAATTTAGAACACAAGGAAAGAAACAACAGACAATGGAGTCCACTTAAGTTTGAAGTGTTAGAGGAGAGAGGAGCAGAAAAGAGAAGGTACTTGCCTTAATACTTGGGTGATGAAATAATCTGTACGACAAACCCCCATGATACTAGTTTACCTATGTAACAAACCTTCACATGTACCCCCAAACCTAAAATAAAAGGTTTTTCTTGTTTTTAAATGAGATCAATTAAAAAATCTAAAAAAAAAAAAAAATCCCAGCATTCCACTCTGTTCTAATTTAAATTTTCTATAACTCATTACAAGGTTATGAAGATTAAATAATACCAAATGCTTATGTGATACTGACTAGCGTGCACCCGTTGCTCTAACTGCCTTCCATATTTATACTTGTTTCCTCTTCACTGAAACTCTGTGGGGCAGTTTCTCCTATTGCTTTCATTTGATTGTTGAGCAACTGTATATGTATCTTGTCTCAGAAAAAAATGAGATCGGATTCTAGTCGGTCTGCCTCTCATTGAATAAAATAATAGCTTGAAAATTAAACTTGCACCACTGACACCAAAAAAAAAAAAAAAAAAAAAAAAAAAAAAAAAAAAACCAGACATGACTTCCAGGTTAAAATTTACATTTCAGAGACAGAGAACTTAGATATAAACACCATTATTTCCTGAGACAAGAGAAAGGCTTAACAATAAGGCCCAGTCAAAACAAGATTGTCAGGAAAAGTATCTCAGACTAAGGTAAGGTTCTTATGTAGATTTGAAGCCAGTGTCTTTTTTATCATAAAAGTTTGTAGAAGCTTATGTGTATAAATGAAGCTTTTTAATAGATGTAAATGTTTTTACAATGAGTTTTAAAATTGTCAGCTAAATTTTAGAAAATGTCTTTGACAGTAATCTAATTAGACAAGTGGTCTTTTTAACTTAGCTTTGGTGGGTTTTTTACTAGATTACTGGCTTCAGGGTAGAGTTCTTTAAAAGGGCAAAGAAAGTATTTTTAGTGTTCAGGTCCTAATATTTAAGGAAGGCAATGTATCTAGATCTTTAAAAATCAAGCATCTCATTTTTAGACTGAATTCCAGTACCTGAGAAGAGAAAAATGCCACGAGAATGGATTGTACACAGTTTCATGGTGTACCTCACTGTAAAGACATTTCCCCAAGGCTGCTGGTGGCCCAACAACAGTCAGCCCACTCTCTGATCAGCCCATCCTCCATGGGAGTCTTATTCCTCGGTGGTGACCACCCTCATAGCCTCTGAGTGTTTAAACCTGTCTTTTTATCCAAACATGCAAAGGAATTGTAGTAACAACCATATATTGTAACCACTGTCAACTACCTCTAAATCTGCAGCCCTTGCCAATGACCCACCAGTGGTTGTTTACATAGTAGAAAGTAATCTCTGGTACCCCTAAAATCTAAAGAGATGAGGCAACATAACGTAAAAGAAAGCAGAGTTTTAGACTTGTAAAGCACCTCTCCAGTACTCCTTAGGCTACACAAGAAGACAGAAGGCCCCAAAAAAGGGAATGAGTGGTACCGTTTTTATGTTTCTTAAATAGTCTGAGCTACTAGAAGTCTCCTCTAGATGTCTTGATGTGGTGCCAAAGACAGTAAATAGGAAAGAGGATCTTGATTATCAGCTTCTAATGAAGCTGACCTCTAACCATAAGGTTCTTTAAAAAAAAAACTTTTAAAATTTTTTATTATTGGATTTTAGCTGGAACAAACAACTGATATTCCTGACTTTTGAAATTTTTTTAACCAGAGGTACCTTTCCAAGTGACTTACTAAAAACAATAAGCCAGGGTTATGACTTAACCAAGGACACATAAAGTATCTCTAAAGAGGTGGAAATAAGTCCTCACAAGATTCAGAACCTCACAAGATTCAGAACCACCTCAAAGACAAATCAAAGAAAGTAAAGATTCCCTAGCCACAAATGGACTACAACTCACGTTTCTGTGTGGCCTTACATTTTAGGATCTCAGTTCTCCAGCTGAGCACCTATGCATGAAGGCCCAAAAGCTCTGTATACCCTGCAAAGGAAAAAAAAAAAAAAAAAAAAAAGACAAGAAACTAAAAGCTGTCTGTAAAGGGAATAGGGTAAATAATAAAAAGGTACTCCAGAAGGTTAAGAGTCACATAAATAATTGAAAACAATGGGATTAGTTCCCTGACCTGGAATTAAACCTGTACCACAGTCATGTAAGCACAGAATCTTAGTCACTAGAACACAGGAATTTTTTTTTTTTTTTTTGAGACAGTGTCACTCGGTCACCCAGGCTGGAGTGCAGTGGTGTGATCTCAGCTCACTGCAACCTCCACTTCCCGGGTTCAAGAAATTCTCCTGTCTCAGCCTCCCAGTTAGCTGGGAC
This sequence comes from Macaca mulatta, assembly GCF_049350105.2. Taxonomy (NCBI): domain Eukaryota; kingdom Metazoa; phylum Chordata; class Mammalia; order Primates; family Cercopithecidae; genus Macaca; species Macaca mulatta. Next base: position 85,827,524 of record NC_133422.1, read on the forward strand.
TGCAGGTACGTGCCACCCCGCCCGGCTACTTCTTTTGTATTTTTAGTAGAGATGGGATTTCACCTTGTTAGCAAGGATGATCTCGATCTCCTGACCTCGTGATCCACCTGCCTTGGCCTCCCAAAGTGCTGGGCTTACAGGCATGAGCCACCGGGACCAGTTACGGTGTTCTTTTAATAAATCTGGGAGGGGATCCAAAGCAGGCAATTTGAGAAAGAAGTGTTTCCTTGAGAGGTCATAAAAGAGGCAATTCCAAGGATCCACACATGCACACACACACACAAAAATGTACTCTCAGAAATAGGTCAAGATGGCTAAAGACTCTTGTCACCACAGACAACAGTTAAGGATCATGTTTGTGAATATGCTGGCTCTGGTGACCCACACATTTGTAGGAGGTCACCAGTTAAAGACCTGTTCATCTGTGATGCAAAGAAGGCCCTCCTGAGATTGGACTTTCACTTACCAGGTAGCAAGGGTTGAGGTGACAAAAATTCCCTAAGAATGGGACGTCTTTAGACAAACTCCCTCCAGAGCAAAAAATTGTCAATTAGAACTGTAAACTAACCAGGCTACAGAGCCAGCTCGCGCAATTAACTTACACGGGTTTTAGGTCCATGTACCCTCTGGTACCCCTCCTTATGACAGAACAACACGGAAAGACAAAGACAAAGGAAAAGACTATTTGGGGAAGGAAAAGGAATCAAGCAATATGAATATTTATACCCAAAAGTACTAAAAGCACACCAGAGTTGTTACACCCAAGACCAGTCACAAAAATCCTTTCTTTCTCATGAATCAAGATTTTGCAGGCACGGTGGCTCATGTCTGTAATCCCAGCACTCTGAGAGACCGAGGAGGGGAGATCACCTGAAGTGAGTTTGAGACCAGTCTAGCAAACATAGTGAAACCCCATCTCTACTAAAAATACAAAAAAAATTAGCCAGGTGGGTGGCACGTGCCTGCAATTCCAGATACTCGGGAGGCTGAGGCAGGAGAATTGCTTAAATCCAGGAGGCAGAGGTTGCAATGAGCCGAGATCGGGTCACTGCACTCCAGGCTAGGCAACAGAGTGAGACCTGGTCAAAAAAAAAAAAAAAAAAAAAAAGTTTTGCAGAGGAGACAAACAGCAAACAGTGATTTTTTTTTTTTTAAATCATAAATAATCTTTACCTTTCTGTTGACTTCTCAAGTCCTAGCTTCTAGAAAAGCAGAGTGTCTTTGGTGTCTTGCTTACTGTGTTAAAGCTGCAGGGGCCAAAGGAAGGCTTTCCTTTTGCCCTCTGAAGGTTTGTTGACAAATCAAGTCACAAAGGAGGTGAATAGGAGAAATGGTATAGGAATGTATTAATGTGCTCTTGAGAGAGAACCACAGAGTGATTACCCGCTTCTAGAAAAATGAAAAGTCTCATGGAAAATATCTTACTCCTTCATCAAGGAGTGAGAACAACTAGCTGAATAAAACAGGACCGTCAACCACGTGGAAGGCTCGAGAATCCAGAAAGACTCACCCAGGCATAACTGTGGAGGAGCCGGAAGGCCTCAAGGGCTGGTGTTGGTACCAAGGGGCCAGGTCCCTGCAATGCTCCAGACAGAGAAGGTTGTGGTGAGAAGGGAAAAGTGGAGGCAGAATGTGAGTAGGGGCAGGGAGATACAGGGATTACAGGGATCCCTGTTTTAGGATCTGAAAGCCTTTATTTATTTATTTATTTTGAGACAGAGTTATCACTCTGTCGTCCAGGCTAGAGTGCAGTGGTATGATCTTGGCTCACCGTAACCTCCACCTCCCAGGTTCAAGCAATTCTCTTGCCTCAGCCTCCTGAGTAGCTGGGATTACAGGCACGTGCCACCATGCCCAGCTAATTTGTGTATTTTTAGTAGAGATGGCATTTTGCCATGTTGGCCAGGCTGGTCTCGAACTCCTGAACTCAGGTGATCCACCTACCTCAGCCTCCCAAAATGCTGGGATTACAGGTGTGAGTCACCATGTTCAACCTTGAAAGCTTTTGAAGTTTTTGGAGACAACGGTTAAATCTTCAGATCAGTCTTAAAAAATGTAGGGATTCTCATTTGCATTTGGAGTTTTCAAAAGTTTTGATTAAAGGAAAGTTTATTACTCTCTTTGAGAGGTCTGGACCCCTCTTTGTTTCACTGTGCACATAGTTTAATTTAGATGTGTCCCTTGGGTCAATTTTTATCCAGCCTTAATCTTTAAATGTTACCTTTTAAAACCATCAAAGTACCTGATGGTGTTTGATCAGAGACTGAGCCACTGAGCTACACTGATGAAAGCTGTCAGAAGCCATTCTCATAGAACCCAGATTACCCACAGCACTCACGTTATGAAGGCATCCGTCAAGTGCAATCGAAGTGTGAGTACCTGCAAAACTGAACGTGAACACACTTCGCCAAGACTGACTGGACCCCTCAATGTGCAAGCATACCCCACAAATGGGTACCCTGTGGAGTACCTGAAGGAGTTTAAAGTGTAAGAAAAGTCAAAATCCATGTCCCAACCCAATTTTCTTTTCTGCTTCATGAAATTCTATTTTATCTTTAAGTAATACAATTCAGGAATCTGCTTTCCATTTTATTGATACCCTCTTCTGATCCAATCCATGCCTACAGGCACCACCCATGTGCTGATGGTTCACAATGTACACTTCACCTTTGCTGAGCTCCTGATTCATACAATCCACCTTCCACTGGACATGTCAACATAGCTTTCAAAGCACTTCAAATTCAATATTCCTAAAACTTAACTTGTAATCTCCCCAAAAGCCTATTCCTGCTACTCAAATCTTTCCATGTATAGTTTCCAAAGCAGTACACCTAGAACATTTTCTCAAACCTGACCACCCTCTTACTCTTTACAGCTAAACCATTTCCCAAATCCTGCCTGTTCCAACTAATTTATATCTCGAATCCATCTACTTGACTCCATCTCCATTGCCACTATCCTAGTCCAACTCACTTTTATTTCTACCTCGATCACTGCAATAGTTACTTGATTGGCTCCACTGTCTACCATTGTATGTTGTAATCCAGGCTCCCTAAAGAAAATGAAGCATCCAAGTCCTCATCCTAAAAATGGGAGATCTGGGATCCAAGAGGGCTTATCTGATTCCTACCCAATGCAGCTCTGAAGGCAGCCAAGTTCAAAGAACTCTCACAGGTGCCAGTGCATTGTTCCAGGTGGCACAGAAAAGGAGCTTGGGGTTCCCTCAGATCCCATCCTCATCATCAAAAAATGTTCATAACATAGAGCCAGATGCAGTGGCTCACATCTGTAATCCCAGCACTGAAGGAGGGTTGCTTGAGGCCAGGAATTTGAAACCAGCCTGGGCAACATAGCAAGACCCCTTCTCTCAAAAAAAAAAAAAAAAAGTTTAGAAATTAGCCAGGTGTTGTGGCTCATGCCTGTAGTCTGAGCAGCTTGGTGAGTTGAGGCAGGAAGATCACTTGAGGCCAGGAATTTGAGGCTGCAGGGCTATGATTTCATCACTGCACTCCAGCCTGGACAACCTGAGAGCAAGACCCTGTCTCAGAAAAAAAGAAAGCAATCTTAACAAAAGACCACAAGATCTGTGAAAGAAAAAAGGGAGAGTTTCATTTAAAAAAAAAAAAAAAAGAATTATCTACAGATTGGGGAGACAGCCCTTGGTGTAAAATACAAGTGTGGTCTGAGGATTCAGGGAAAAAAGATTATAAAGGCAAAAATCTCAGGGCAAGAGTGAGGAGTCAGGAGAGAAACAGTGTCTTGATCAAAGGATATTTAAGGCAAAGTCATCAGTTTTTCTTAATTGGCTCATTCCAGGTGATCCGTTCATGGACAGCTGGGGAATTTTCAGCTGTCGTCTATCTCAACACTAATAGAAACTCATTTGGCTTGATTGTAGAAAGGGAGGGCCTGCAACACTTTTACAACATATCTCTGAGAATACAGAGCATGTGACCATTCCCTCACCCAGCCATATTACCTCTTCTGTTTTAACTTTGAGATCTCAGTTAGGTAAAAGGAGTCAATGCACTCTGTTTACAATGCACTGCAGTCACAGCATTTTTTCAAAACTAATTTGAAAACAAAAACAAAGCTTCTGAAATTAAAACAAAAGTATTAACTCTTGAATCAAAGAAGAACTCAACATCCAAACTGAAGAATATCCAAACTAAAAATATCAAGTGGGAAACAAATCAAAACTTGTAAAATTCAGCAAAACCAGTATTCTACTATATGAAAATTCATAGATTTTTATCAACTGTATTAATTAAAAAGAAAATACTGATACAATAGATGTTCCAGTTTTAATGGAAATATTTATGTTTTACCAGTAAACACAATGCCACCTCCTGATGTAATATGTATGTTTGTTCTGTTTCACCCGCAACTGGATGGATGTACTGCAATACAATTCTGAAACTACCGAAAGTTAACATCAGACTCCACCGGCTTAAAGTTTCGGTCTTCCTCAAGAATGTTCTTCAGACTCCACCTGCATTTGGGCAGCTCCTAGGCCACCTGGCCTTCCAAGCGACTATAAATTCAAGCATTCTCATGACCCCTTCATGTCCAATAATTTGCTAGAACAACTCAGGAAAGTGGTGTGAAAGGAAAATAAATTTGGGAGCCCCCAAACCACTAAGCGAGAGGCAAAAGTCAAGCTGGGAACTGCTTAGGTCAAACCTGCCTCCCATTCCATTCAACGTCACCCCTCTGCTCACTGAGATAAATGCATATCTGATTGCCTCCTTTGGAGAGGCTAATCAGAAACTCAAAAGAATGCAACCATTTGTCTCTTATCTACCCATGACCTGGAAGTCCCCTCCCGACTTGAGTCATCCAGCCTTTGCCTTGAGTTGTCCCACCTTTCCATATCAAACCAATGTTTATCTTACCTATATTGACTGATGTCTCATGACTCCCAAGAATGTAGAAAAACAAACTGTGCTCTAACCACCTTGGGCACATGTTTTCAGGACCTCCTGAGGCTGTGCCATGGGTGCACGTCCTCAACCTTGGTGTAAGGTACATGGATGTGCTTTGGTCAAAGAATAGGCCAAGGCAGATATCCAGGCCTGCATGACTCAGTGAGTTTGGTGCACAGGCGCACACCTCCACTTGTCATATAACCTATTTGTGTAAGTTCATTCTTGGCTCTGAGCCACTATTGTCTGTAAAAGGTATAATTGTCCTGCTAACGCTGTACAGGAGCTCTTGGGACTTGGCTCAATTCAACACGGCTTACCATGGCAGGCATGGTGGCACCCAGAGAAAGAGAGAGAGAACCAGAGCTGTCCGTCTTGTAGATGGACAGACAGAGTCACAGCATGGCTTGCACTCGTGCCCAGAGAGAGAAAGGGTTAAGTTGCTGACCCTGAAGGCAAGGGAGAGCCACTGGGCCATCCAGCTGCAGGCTTGGGGACAGTAGGAGCCACAGGGTCAGAGCAGACAGCTGAGATATAGGTGAACAGTGTGAGAAAGCTGTTGATGAGAGTTGTTGCTGAGCAAAATTACCTTTCACCTGCCTACAACCCTGTAAGTGTTCTTTCTGCTCATCTACCCATTCCCCTCAGACTTCAGCATTGGCTGGACCCAGACCCCGAGATCTGACACTTGGCAACATAAGTATTCTAAATTAACTGAGATTTGTATTCACAGTGATAGACTTATTATTAGAGGCCTTATAAAAGATACATATAGGGTGAGGCTTGGGTGGGAGTGAAGAGTTTTATGTAATCGCTACATGGAGTCAGGGCCATCCCATCAATGTGTTTTCCAACCAGGAAGCTCTACTGAACTCCTTTTTGGAGTTTCATTATGTAGGCAACTGAAGAGGTGTTGTTTATCTGGGGTAATACCCAAGGTTCATTGTCTCACATGAATAATATTGATTGATGTCTCATGACATCATCAAGGACATGGACACAAAAGGAGTGAGGTTAAGAGTGGAAGTTTAATATGTGAAAGAAAGAAAAGAGCTCTTTCCTGCTGCGAGAGGGGTCCCAAGTGGGTTTTCCGGTTCCATGGTGAAATGCAAGGGTTTTATAGATGAGCATGAGGAAGTGGTATCTGATTTACATAGAGTATGAAAGATTGGTTGGACCAGGTGTGTCATCTGCATATGGGCATGAAAAACTGGTTAGGGCTAGGTGTGCCATTTACATAGCACACAAAAAGGTGTTCATTCCCACCCTAATCTTTTATTATGCACATGTGTTCTCTACCTGGCCGGTGCCATGCTGCCTGTTTCTTTACTGTACACATGGTAACAAAGAAAAGGGAGGATGGAGCCTCCATGTTGAACATTCCTGGCTGTCAGTTAGCCCTTTTCTACTGGCACAGCTGCTGGCATTCCCCCATGAAAGCTTCAAGCTTGCCTATCTATCTTTGCAGCTCAATTTTTCAGGCTGCTCTTTGTTAGAAAAGAAATGATTTGGGGGCTGCTTTTTTTGTTAAAAGGGAAATTTTGCTGAGGACTCTTTTACCCTCACTGTCTGCCTAAATAATTTCTTTCTATCTCCTGTATCACAGTCATGGGCCATGTGATTAATGAACTCAATTTCTAGCCCCCATCAGCTCCCTGGAGGTCAGGCTAGCTCAAAATTCCTAATCCTCTGGTCATGTAATTGGTTTTTGGTGAAGATACCTCATTCTGAGGCTATCTGATGACCCTCCTTGAGTCACAGTTAGCCTAACAAAGACGTTCCTATTGCTCAGTAAATTCCAAGGGTTTTTTGAAGCTCTGTGCCTGAAACCTAGGTAAAATAAATAATATTTTATTTTATTTTACATAATTATATACTTTATTGATATGTACAATGCCTGATCATGTCAAGGAAATGTCTCTCCTGAACCAAGCAAAGTCTCAGGAGGAAAACAGGTAACATACTGAAATTAGGGTAATTTGGTTTTAACAAAGGTACAACTTATTAAGGTGAGGGTGGGTATCAATGAATGAACCTCAAAAGATATTTCAGTAAACTTGGTATTACTTAAAGGCTAGAAGGGACAAGGGGTTGAAGCCTTTACCAGGTCTTAGAGGAAGAGAGTCATTTAGAAAGGCCACTCAAGGGGAACAGTGTCATTTCCTTGAGAGACACAGTCAGCCAGAAGCAATACTTCAGAGAGGGAAACAAGAACTAAATATTCTGACGTCTTACCCTTGATCTCCTCATGGGGGACAGGAATCTCCATTGGCTGAACCTAGCTGGACCCCCAAAATTGAGACTGTTCTTTGATGGGGTTCATACAGGCCAGCTTCCTAAGGGACAGAGCAAGGTGAAGAAAGACTGAGAGGAACAAATGCAATATATCCAGCATTGCATGGAGCATGGGTGTAGAGTTTTACGTGACACTATCTCAACATCCATGGAAAATGATCTCCTGTGTTTGCATTTGGCCTATTAATATGGTAAAAACTACCTAAAATTAAAGCATTCTTAGGTTTCTGGAAAGAAGCTCACTTAATCATGATACATCATTTTCTCACATGCTGTTGGACTCTATTGGTTAATTTTACAGATTTTTGCATCAATATGCATAAGAAAGAGGCTTCTGCAATTTCTTTATTTTCCCTGATGCCTTTCTGCCTTTCTTTTGCATAAATAAGGATTTATAAAAAGCGTTTCCCAAACACAAATATAAAAAAATACCAAACACAAAATGGTAGAAACTCTGGTATCCACCTCTAACAATACAAATAACCAAATCTTGGAAGTTTGAAAACTTCTCTGGCTTTCCTTCCCCACCAATAACCCCTTAAGGAGAAATGGTAAGGATAGAGAGAGATTCTGCGGGGATCATAGATCATTTTATCTTTCTTCTTATACTTATAGGAATGTTCCACAGAGCAGGTAATTCTTTGACTGGTCTATGATATGGCTAATAAACATTGCCCTTTCTTTTACTCTTTAGTTCTCTCTAGGCCTCAATATTAGAAAAATTGATTATCCTAATAAACAGGCAGCTCAATAACATTATTTTGAAATTGCTTAATATTAAATTAATCTGTAAAAAGCTGCCATACAATTTCTGGTAGTATCTGTTACTTCTCATCTGCTTTTACAGAAGAACTTTAAAGGTTGCTTCCAGAAAGGGAAATTCAGGTAGTCTGTAGCTTTGGTCAATTTGACCTGTGTGTGTGTGTGTGTGTGTGTGTGTGTGTGTGTGTGTGTGTGTGTGGGTAGGGTGGGGGGTGGGGCTGTATTTGACCAATTATGTTAACTACAGCATCTTAAGGAACAAAAGTGTATGTGAGAAAACACACATACACACCACCTCACCTGCCTACTGATATTATTAGACCACATCCCTCCATTTTTTTCTCTCTTCTCTTCAAGCCACATACTTAACAGATCATTGGTAGAAATGATAACTGGCTTCTCTGTACAGAAAATGAGTACCTCTAATCTTTAGCTCATTGCTAAAAATACGTAGATGACATTTGAGTACTTATTTTTCCAAGTAGTACTAAGACAAATTCAAGGATAAATTTTACTGGCAAGCAGGGATGATATTATGTGCCTCTCATCAATCTAAAGTTGTAATTGAAGGCATCAGATGCCTCTACTATGAATAGTTTGACATCTTCAACTGTATTTGTACAAATCAGTGGAAAATATTGCTCAGTGTGTCCACTACTGACTATATAATAGATATTTCAATGTAGGATGTATATTTCAAAATCTTTTTATGATATTTTAGGGACATTAAATTTTCCTTGGAAATAAACTTGATAAGAAATATTCAGGACCATTCAATAAATAAATGGACAATGACATGTTTCCATATAAAACCAAACAGCTAAAATAGTGCAGACTATTTCTCACTTAAAAGCACTGCCATATATACTTCTTCATTTTCTCTATATTCCCACCCTTTACTTTGGTGAATGTTAAAAATACAACTAGCACGTAGATCAATATTGACTCTCCTAAATGTTCTCAGAGATTTCCTCCAAAAGACATGCACACGTTGCAAAAGCCAATGTGTGTATAATTTATTACAGTTCAAATATTGGGCCATATATTCTTGGTTCTAGTCAAACACTATAGAAATATTTAATGGTAAAGATAAACCAAGCATGTCTATCCAGTCACATTCAACTGAAATCGATACAGTGTAATGATGATTTAGAGTGCTTCTTAGTTTAACTTAAGTAATTTTCTCTTTTTTACTTTGAGATTGTAAATCTGACTAATTGCTTCCCACTCTCTAGAACTGCTTCTTCTTGCTAAGTATAATTGCTACGTCTGGATTCCCCTATGCCCAGAGTAATTTAACGGAGGGCTCACCTACTGATCTTATTATACTTCCAGCTCTGATGCATCAAGCACCATGCTGTTATTTACCTACTTCAGTATACTTGATAAATTGAATCCAGACCTTTCAATGTACTCCTTTATGGCACAAATATCAAAATTTAGTACGGGTAAGATTAAACTATTAATAATATGCATTTTACTTCTTCCACAGTGGAATATACATTAGTTGTCTTCAATTTGGCCACAGAAATACCAATAACAAAGAAAAAGTAATAAGCCTATTTGTGAAATAGATGAGTTTGGGAAAAGAGTATTCTAGGATAATTTTTGAGATGGAAAAGTGATTATATTCTATCATTGCTTAATCAGCTCTTAACCAAAATAGGGTAATGCATTGACGATAAACAGGAAAACAAGAAGATAAAAATAGTAAAGAAAGCAAGAAAAATTGCTACCCTGTACTAACACCCATTGTAAAGCCAGTTATTTTGATAATCACAAAGAATTGCCTTCTTAACTAAGCCCTAACAAACAGAGTTGATTTTTTTCACTTAGACCATATTATTTCAGTCTTATTAAGAAAACCAATCCAATTTGATGAACTTTTTGTTGCTTTGCTCCTGTGCTCACAGCTGGAGGGAGGGACAATCCACAGGCTCTTGTCAGTAGCACCTCTCTTCTTTGAAGTTTGTTAGGGTTATAGTTTCTTCTAAAGATTTTATCTTTTGACTGTTTTCTCTCCAGTAAAGCAATTGAGCACATTCATTTGCATCGGCAGAGGCTTCACTCACCTGGAACCATCCAAGAACAAGTGTTCTCATCTTTCTTGCTTATCTTTGGAGCATTTCTCTGCAGATAATGTGCTGATCTCTCTGTAGCACACACTTCTTAGAAAAGCAGGTAGAAAAGTCTGCTCTGAAATTTGAATGTTAACTAAAGCACAGCTTTTTCCAGGGCAAAGTTCCCCTCCAACAAAGCTTTGGGACACAGTATGGAAATGTTGTTTATTCTACAAAGAACTCTTAAGTGCTAACACAAGTGGACATTTCTATTTTGGGTTGGTGTCAATTTAGGTGGAAAAATAAAACAGAACATTTTGGGAGTATTTTTGAAAATATAAAATACAGTCTATCAGAAACAGTCCTCTGTAGCCTACAGTTAGGAGATGATATGGTTTGGTTGTGACCCCACTCAAATCTCATCTTGAGTTGTAGCTCCCATAATTCCCACGTGTCATGGGAGGGACCCACTGGGAGGTCAAATCATGGGGCAAGTCTTTCCCTAACTGTTCTCGTGGTAGTGAGTAAGTCTCATGAGACCTGATGGTTTTATAAATGGGAGCTCCCCTGCACGAGCTCTCTCTTGCCTGCCTCCATGTAAGATGTCCCTTTGCTCTTCCTTTATCTTCTGCCATGATTGTGAGGCCTTCCCAGTCATGCGGAACTGTAAGTCAATTAAACCTCTTTGTTTTATGAATTATCCAGTCTTGGGTATGTCTTTATTAGTAGTGTGAGCATAGCCTAATACAGGAGGTTCCTTGATGGATGTGAAACCAGGTGGTAAAGCATTTTGTGTCCATATCAGTTATCTATTGCTGAGTAACAATGCCAAAACTTGGTTACTTGCATTGATAAAATTTATGGCTCTTACAGTTTGCATGGGTTAGACATTTGGGGGTGGTTTAGCTGACTGGTTTTGGCTCAGGTTCTCATGAGGTGACACTGGCTAGGTCTGTATTCATCCAAAGGCTTGACTGGGGCTCAGGAATCCTCTTCCAAAATGGGTGACTCCTGTGGCTGTTAGCAGAAAGCCAACACTCACATAGGGTTTTGTTGGCAGAAATCCCTTGCTGGCTTTTGACAGGAGCCCTCTGTTTCCTGCCACATAGACTGCTTCATAGAACTACTTTAATGCCCTCATGACATGGCAGCTGGTTCCCCACAGGGTAAGAAATCCAAGAAAGAGCATAAAGAGAAGGTCACAATGTCTTCTGTCTCAGAAGTCACACACCATCACTTCTGCCATTTTCTATTTGTTTTAAATGAGTCTCTAAATCTAGCTGAGGGAAAGGAATTGAAGGGAAGAATATAATAAATTTTGCACCTACTCACCTACAGTTAATGAATGTGCTTTTCACTTAGTAATACTTCGACAGCTGAAACAATATTATGGTGGACAGATTTTAAGACGAGCTCCATGAATTTTCCTTCTCGTCTTCATGCTTTTGTGTCATTCTCTCTCCTGAGTGTGGGCAGAAACTGTGACCTGCTTCTAACCAATGGAATGTGGGAAAGGCCATGAAATGTACATGAAGATTGCAGTGCCTGTCTTGCTAGGTCCCTCTCTTCCTGTTGCTGGCTTTGAAGAAGCAAACTGACATGACTCCCACCACCATGAGTTCTCCCTGGAATGAGGAAATGAATTATTTCATAATCTGAGTGTGCTTGGAAGCAGGTGCTTCCCCAGTTGGGCTTCCAGGTGAGAATCCAATCTCAGATGACACCTTGATTGCAGCCTTGCAGAAGATTCAGCTAGACCATTTCCAGATAGTGAATGTGTGTTGCTTTAAACCATTAAATCTGTTGTGATTTGTTATGCTCCATAAGAAACTAATACAGTACTGAAGTTAGGGAAGCCAAGTTTGACCTGTTTTTTAAATGTTTTAAGCCATAGTACCTTGAAGAAATAAGTCACCTCACATCTTAGCCTCAGTGTCCTCATCTGTTTCACAAGATGGTGGTTTTAATACGATCGAGAATAATCCAATCATTTTATGTCATGAAATATTACACGTGAGGTCAATAGACAAAGAGGCTAAAATAGATCTCTTCTTATTAAATAGGGAGAAAGATCCTCAAATATCTACCCTCCCATTTTATAACCCAGTAGTTATGAGAAGCACAGATTGAATATTTTTAGACTGGATTACTTTTAAAGTGTCTAGATTCTTCTAGCCTAATCAGGCCATGATTTTATGACAGACTTAAAAGAGAAAAAAAAAGGGGAAAGATCATGAGCACTCACCAGGTGGACAAGAGAAATTTCAAACATATAGCATAAAATTGTTCTTACCACCAATGGCATGGCCCCTACCACTGCCCACCATTTCCCCTTTCCCCTTTATGCATGTCTTTCTGAACTATGTGGCAGACCAAAATAGAATGGAAGTTCACTGCTGTATTAGTCAGTTTTCACGATGCTGATAAAGACATACCCGAAACTGGGAAGAAAAAGACGTTTAATTGGACTTACAGTGCCACATGGCTGGAGAGGCCTCCTAATCATGGTGGGAGTTGAAAAGCATTTCTTATGTGGTGGTGGCAAGAGAAAAATGAGGAAGAAGCAAAAGCGGAAACCCCTGATAAACCCATCAGATCTCGTGAGACTTAACCACTATCATGAGAATAGCATAGGAAAGACCAGCCCCCTTGATTCAATTACCTCCACCTGGGTCCCTCCCATGACATGTAAGAATTCTGGGAGATACAATTCAAGTTGAGATTTGGATGGGGACACAGTCAAATCATATCAAATGCTATTACTGCTCATGGCTTTGACTTACAAATAAATTGTATTTCAAGGTCCTGTGGAGTAACATATACTGTTAAATGTAAAGCAGCCAGAAATTTACTCAAACTCAGTGAAAGGTATTAGTCAGCTGTGTGTGTGTGTGTGTGTGTGTGTGTGTGTGTGTGTGTGTCTGTGTGTGTGATTTGGGGAGAGGGATTGATAGCGTAGGTAGTAACAGGCTTATTAAATTTTACCATTGCCCCCAACTACATCTATACCCTTTGCTAAGGGAGTTTACAGTTCCATTAAAGTTTAATGTTATATTCCTCTATCCTTCTAATTTGGGCTTAGCCATGTAACCAACTTTGGCTAATGGCATGAAGGCAGAAGGAACAATATGACAGTTCCAAGACTACATTTTGAAATACTTCACATCTTATCTGTTGTGCCTCTGCTACTTCCATATGATAGGCCACACTGCTAGTAGCCACTTTGTCCAAGGAGATTAAAAGACACACAGGTAAAGCCACCCCAGGCAACTATGCGCCTTCAGATAGAAACAAAGGTAACCAAGCTGGTTAGCCTGAGGAAGGGCTGCTAAATCAAGCCCGCCTAGATCAGCCAAGGCTACTAACCCACGGGTCTTTCAGAATAACTGATTACTGCTTTAAGTCATCAAGTACTAGAGTAGTTGTTATGTAGTATTGGAATGTAGCTAACCTATACACTGAGCAATGGTGTTAGGAAAGAATCTTGTGCATATTCTCTATCTCATATCTAGCTTCTCAAAATGCACTATGTTGCATCCTTACACGTGCTAATAATTTAAACTTAACAACTTTACCACTGAAAGTGTCCATCTGCCTAACTAGTGACCCTATAACAGAGAAGGACTGGTAAAATTGTTTTCTATTGGAAAAGTGTAAACCTTGAAATTTTTAAAAGACCAAGGACAACATTAAATTGATAGGTGTAAATAAAGAGAACTAAGATCATTATGGTATTCTAAATAGCTGATATCTTTAGTTATACAAAAGCATTCCTATCAAACAAGAGGTTTTAGGATATAAAGGTTGTTTACTGCATATACATTTATCATTGCTATATCTTCCTGGTGGATTAATCCTTTGTCATTATGTCATATTGCTTTCTGTCTCTGGTAATTTACTTTGTTCTGAAGTCCAATTTATCTGATATTAATACAGCCAATCCTGCTTTCTCTTGATTAATATTTGCATGGTGTATATATTTTTCATCATTTTACTTTCCGTCTACCCATATTATTATATTTGGAGTGAATTTCTTACAGCCAGAATACAGCTGGTCCTCTGGATTCACAGGTTCTGCATCAGCACATTTAACCAACTGTTGAAGAACCCCCCAAAAATAAAAATAACAGCAACAGTACAGCAATAAGAAATAATAGCAATTAAAAAATAATACAGTATAGGCCGGGCGCGGTGGCTCAAGCCTGTAATCCCAGCACTTTGGGAGGCCGAGACGGGCAGATCACGAGGTCAGGAGATCGAGACCATCCTGGTTAATATGGTGAAACCCCGTCTCTACTAAAAATACAAAAAACTAGCCGGGCGAGGTGGTGGGCGCCTGTAGTCCCAGCTACTCGGGAGGCTGAGGCAGGAGAATGGCGTAAACCCGGGAGGCGGAGCTTGCAGTGAGCTGAGATCCGGCCACTGCACTCCAGCCTGGGCGACAAAGCGAGACTCCGTCTCAAAAAAAAAAAAATAATAATAATAATAATAATAATACAGTATAACAACTAATCACATAGCATTTGCATTATATCAGGTATAAAAAGTAATACAGAGATTATTTAAATCATACAGCAGGATGTGCATACATTACATGCACAATCCTCAGATTTTGGTATCCAGAGGCACCCTTGAACAAATTCAAAGATACTGAGGGATGGATGCATAGTTTGATATTTTTTATTCATTCTCTCAAACTCTTTTAATGGGCATATTTAGATTATTTGCAGTTAGAAAGTTATCAATATATTAGGGTTTGTCAGCCATTTTATTTTGTTTGTTTTGTTTAAGATCTCTTATTTTTATTTGTTTTCCTTGTCTTTCCTTCCTATAGGTTACTTAAACATATTTTGTAATTCCGTATGAATTTTTCATAACCTGAGTATGCTTGGAAGCAGGCACTACCCTAGTTGAGCTTCTAGATGAGAATCCAGTCTTAGATAACACCTTGATTGAGCCTTGCAGAAGATTCAGCTATAGTGATTTCTCTTTAGTGATTTTTAATACACCTGCAACATTCTTTTTAGAATTCATTCTACATAGAATTCCACTATGTAGATACAACAGATTTTATTTAATTAGCCCCATTCCGCTCCTTCTTCACAAACATAGCCTAACGGACTTTATCTGACACTCTGATTTCAGACCTTTTTCTATTACGATAATCACTACATTAAGGGTTTTCTTGTCTAAAATAATATTTACAGTTGATTTTTCCCAGTGAAAAGTGGTAATATTCTAGAAGAATGTCACAACGTCCTTGGGTCTCAACTTTCTCATGTGCCATGTTACCCACACAAATAAACCTGTATTTTCTCAGACCATGCTACCTGCGAAATAAAAATAAAATCACATTAAAAGAAATACAGAATTGCTTTACCTCTGACAGCAGCCTCTATTATGGAATTTTGAAATATCCCCACACATATTTTTCTCAGTGGCCCTGGGCATGCCTCTTGTGTCAATTAATACAGCCTTCTCTGTGAAATGTGGAAGGAACTATTTTTCTCCTCGTTTCTAGCTGTAGTTTCCTGAGGTGATGTGGCAGATCCATCTGATGCCCTTTGAGCCGTCTGAAGGATCTTTAATACTGCTGGTGCAATTTCTCCTGAAAAGATTTTTCTGTGCAATGTGGTCAAACTATGTTGGAGATCTTTTGGTATTAAAAATAGAATTACCATTTTCTAGTGGAGGAATTGTTTTATTCTTTAAGAATGTGTATATGTGAAGCAATTCAGTGGGCAGTTTTTGTTACCCAGCTAACTGAATCGATTTATACATATAGTCCTCAAATGGTTTATGATTAAATAATTAATCAATTTAACTATCATAGTTCCTGTATCTTAAACTATGAGTTTCATGGCCTCAATCAAAACTCCCATATCATTTTTTCCTCAATACAGCAGGCCTATGAGTCATTCATAATCAGATACATAATTGGTCAAACCAATTAATCAGCAATCATTTGCAAAACAATTAGAAAATACCAACTCATTCAAGGAGCAATAGATTCAATGGCCTTGTATTACAGTTTGACTATATCATCAAAATGCAGCAGATGCATTGTTACATTTCCTTTAAATTGGTAAGAAGTCTGTATTCAAACCATTAAATTAGGTGTTAACGCTCTAATTCAAAATTCTTCAGCTTAAGGGCATTGAATTGTATCTTCTAACAGTGTAAAAGATTTTTTTCCAGGTAATTTTCTATTCCATTACCATATGTGATGCACAAGAGCATAGCTACACATCAAGCTGGCTTTTGGGCTGATAGGTTTTTACTGAGTATTTATTGAGCATATTATTCTATGTTGTAAGGCATAGCGCATCATGCAGATTTTTTTCAAATTTATTATTATGACTTCCCTACAAAAGACACATATTCTTTCATAGTAAGAAAACCTGAGAAATTTTGACCTTTTCACCCAGAGAATCAGTATCTAAAGGCAGATTTCTTAAGCAGAAAGTCCACTGTGTCATGCATTTCCCCATAAAAAAAAAGTTCATGTTGTCCTCAGAGCAGCAGTCTGAAAGAACAATAAGTCTTGTACAAGCTTACATTTCATGGGTAACTTACATTAACATGATGGCTGGCAAGAGGAAATGGAAGCTTTGTAGTAATATATGTAAGTTTCTATTTGTTTAAAAACAGTCATGAAATTTGCATGTGACATTTAATTACAGACATCATTTAAACATTCTTAAAATGGTTCAATGCTGAGGCTTCAGGCTGCAGCTAACCAAGTTGAAAATCGTGGCTTGGCCACTTACTAGGTATTTGAACTAAGACAAGTTTCTTATTTATTAGGCCTCGGTGTTCTTCATCTTTAAAAAATGGTCTATTTTTAATACCAACCACATACATTCGAGAGATGACTAAGTAAGATACTGCAAGTAAAGAATTTAACAGAATTTTGTTCAGTTAGGGCAAAATAAAGATTAAATATTGTTGTTGTTATATCTGCAGGCTGCTATATGGTTAGCCTTGCTAGTTAGTACACTTTCACTGTAACTGTACCAGAAAGCATACTTGAGAAATTAGAAGAAAAAAATCAAAATAAATAAACTTCTAGGTACTAAAAATCATGCAAGATCTGTTGTTTTATTGCTTGAGTATCGATGGTATAAAAATACAGTACTCAAGAGCCCACATCATCTGTTTAAAAAAAAAAAAAACAGAAAACACTTATTCCATCTTTATAAATAGACAGGTAGCTCTAGGAAGAGAAACCACGCAATAAACACTAAAGTAAGCTTTAGAAACAAACATTGAAATCTTCATTCTCAGTTTAACATTTTCCAAAAGCACATCGTTTTATTTTAGTCTTCTGAAATAGAATAGTACCAAGTAAATTTAAAACGTGCCTTGTTTCCGCCTTTCTAGATGCCATTACATTTGCTTACGAGGCCACTTCTTAAGTTAAAGAAATAAAACATACACACTGCTTTCTAGAGCTTAAAACTGTGTCTCTTTCCATTAACACCCATCTCTCCAGCAGAGGGAGCAAATAAGTGTTTGTATTTTCATTTCTATCAGAAGAACTTCTTTGACTTACTATGTGCTTTTGTAGAAAACATTTTGAATGCTATATTAAAGAATAAATTTGTAATAAGAATGTATTTAAGTCAACTCAGTAGCGCATACTAAATGTTCATAAAATATTCCTAGGTGTAGGTCTTATGCTTTTCATTTTGCTAAAGGCACTACATCCATGAAAATTTAATTCTAAATATTAGCCAAACAAAAATTATTTTTAAACTCTAGAAATACTAAACTACATATGGCACATTTTAAACAATGATCTATTCTAGAGTTTTTTAAATTTTTTCTTAACTCCCTCTTAGAAATCTAATAGTAGTAGAAACATGCCAAATAAATGTTGGAAAAAGATTGTTACATATCTTGGGATATGCTATGTGTGTGAGTTAAATGTGTAATATTAAACTCACATTGGATTACAATGATTTAATTACTTAGACTTCAAAATCATAATTTTTAGGGAGTAATTTCTCTTAGATTTAGTTCCAAAATCATTTCAATAATTTGTAAATGGCTTTAAATTTTGAAGTTAATAAAATAAAAACTCTTTAGTGAGTTTTTTTATCCTCTCTTATCTAGTTTTTTTTTTTTTTTTCAGAATTTTGGGAATAATGAATTAATAGTCTTAAGAACTAATGACTACTTATTCAGAGAGACCCTAGTAAGGCCAGAAAGCTTATAGGCTTTAAGGATAAATTTCCATTCTTAAGGAGAGCTTTATTAAATGTGTACCTGATGCATTTAGCATTTACGGATTCTTAATATGTATCCCGGAACTAGGACTGACATGTTGAATTTCTTAAGTTAACTGTTCCATATATATACATATTTAATATATAAAAAACAAATTATTATATAATAACAAATCTTGTTTTAAGTATTTAAAATAACTCCAAAATTTAACTTTGGTTCTGGCACTGATATAAAATAACTCTAAAATTTAACTTTGGTTCTGGCACCGATACTTGGAGACCTTAAGAAAGTTGCCTACGGTTGCTAAGATGTATTTAACCA
The DNA here is from genome assembly GCF_049350105.2 of Macaca mulatta. NCBI lineage: Eukaryota > Metazoa > Chordata > Mammalia > Primates > Cercopithecidae > Macaca > Macaca mulatta. The sequence goes on from NC_133422.1 coordinate 85,846,119, forward strand.
CAGCAACTCTGCAAACAGCCTTGAACACTGCAGTACTCATACTGTACTTCTTAGTTCCATGTTAGTTACAAAGGTACGGTTGCTAAGATGCAAACAGCATTGAACACTGTAGTATTCTTACTGTACTTCTTAGTTCTATGTTAGCTACAAACGTCTCCAGTCTGAGACCATCCCTCAACATGACAGAATGTATTTGGTATAACATGATATTATCATATTCAGTAAGAAGGTTTGCCAGGACCCCCATATCCTGGCTTTGTTGTTGTTGCTGTTGTTCTTGAGAGATGATTTCTACTAGCTTATCCCAGTAAATGTGAATAGTAATGCTTTCCTTTTCTATTCCAAATATATATAGGAATCTCTGGAGATTATTTCAATATTTGTTGAATCTCTTGCCTCATAACTCATGTCTTCTTTATGCCTGAGAATATATGCAAGGCAGAGAAATGTTCCTCTTCTCAGTGAGCGCCACCTCCATACCTCCAGTCCAAGCCACAAATGTGGTTAAGTCCTGAACACCCCCTCTCCCTCACCAATGTGGCAAAGTAATCAAATATATTGCTTCTACCTCTTAAAGTCTTCCAAATCGATTTACTTCTTTTTCCTTTTCTACTGCAAAACCATAATCAGGGACACTATCTCTCAACTTGTGTTTCTAAAATAACCTACAGACTGGCTCATTCCAATTCATTTTGCTCACTACACCCAAATTTATTTCATTAAAAAGCAAATATTATCATATTATCCTGTTTCAATCCCTCAACAATTTCTAAATACCCTTGGTATAGAATCTAAACTTCTTCACATGGCTTAAAAGAACCTTAACAACTTGGACTTACCTAATTTTCCAGTGTCCTTTTCTGCCACTGCTATATGCTCTAGGCAAATGGATAATCTATTTCAATCTTTGGACTCTTATCAATGCTTAACCTAAGTCAGGGTTACTCAACCTTGACACTACTAATATTTTGTTTTGAGTAATTATTTGATGTGAGGAGCTCTCCAGAGCATCGTAGGATGTTTAGCAGCATCTCTGGCCTCCACCCACTTGATGACAGTAGCACTCAGTCTCCAGTTGTGACAGCAGAAAATGTCTCTAGATTTTTCTGAATGTCCTCTGGACAGGGGCAGTGTTATTTCCCATTGAGAACCACCACCCTAAGTGAACTAGCCCAACCCATGATTTTATATGCCAAATATTATAAGCAAGGGTACTAAAAGATCCCTCTCTCTCTCTCTCTCTTTCTCTCTCTCTCTCCTCTCTCTCTCTCTTTCTCTCTCTCCCTCTCTCTGTCCCCTCAGTCCAGCAGTAAGTAGTCCAGTGGTGGTATCATAGCGCCAAGATTGTCAAGAACCCAGGTTCTGTATTTGGCTTCATCAAATTAAAAATTAAGAGTTTTTCCCTCATCTACATGTTCTAAGATGGTTTTCCACCACTGTGTCCATATTCTGTCCAACAAGAAGATAAAAACCAAGAGAAGTGAGATGAATATGTTCTCTCTTTTACAGAGCACAACCCTGAATGCGCACATCACTTCTAGCTGCAAAGGAGCCTGGGAAATATAAAAATCAAATTTTCATTGCAAAAAATATGATATTAATAAAAACAAATAAATGAATCAGTAAACTGTATATCAGGGAATAACAGTTTTTGCCACATCCTGACCTTTTGACCACCAAAATATCTGGTGTGCATCTTTCTTGTCATAAGAAAAGTACATTCACCTCTTGTCCAAAGGAAAAAGGAAAAAAAAAAAAAGTCCCAGACAGGTTCTGCACCCAGATCAAAGTCCAGGATCTCTGAGAGAGAGTCTTCTCCATAAATTCCATATGTTGTTTTTCCTGATTAGGAAACTATGAATGAAAAAGAAAGTTATATGTCCCCCATCGTTATTTACACACACATGCTCACAAACTCAATAGCAGATAATGTTAGGAACAAGATAATCTCTGGCGCATAGCAACAATCAAATTTTGCTGGGAAGACTGCTGCCCTGACAGATGTGTGGTTCTGGGCTGCATAAGCCCATCTGGCAGCCCCGAATTCCTGTACTCCTAATTTTATATTCAGGAGCTTCTTTTTTGTCCTCATTCTCTGTGATCCTATCAAAAGTAGGAAAGAAAGGGGTGTATGCTTTTCTTATGGGCAAACCTTTTGCAGTCTGTTTTCTATTAAGTAGGTTTGGGTCTTTGAGGGTTAATTTAGAGCTGAAATCATCACAGGCTTTTCTAGGTCAGGCTTCTGGTTTCTTTGCTGATAATAAATATCTTGTGTTAGTATCTCTTACCAAATTTCTAGAAGTTTTAAGCCTGAAGAGTTTTACTTAGTAGCCACTCTGCTGTTAAAATTTCCCTCCTCTCTCAATTGAATTCTGACTCCCTTTAGAACCTAAAAGCTTCAGGAGGAACCCAACCTCTATAATCTGATCTCTGTTACTGACTGTCAAAAATACACAACAGGAGAGAACCTCAGGGTCACAATCTTATCTCCTATTAAAACTACCTGCTCGGAGCCAGCCGTCATCACTGCTTCGATTGGGGGAGATATATAGTTGGTAGTGGTTGTCTTTTTCAGCTCTGCAAAGCCCAAATTACTGGACCTTCATTCAACATAGAACATGAGATTCTTGTGGCTACTTTTTTCTGTCTTCACCAGCATCTAACACCCAGTATGAATCTTAGCAAGTGTTCAGTAACTGATTTTCAGTGAACTTTAAACATTCATTACCTCCACAAAGTATTTGAAAAGAACCAAATGAGTTGCAGACTTGGTGCAGGATGTTTGGAGAGATCTCTGTGGCAGTAACTGCTAGGAAAATCCTACAGAGGGGGTTGGATTTATGCAGAACTTTCCATGTCACAGAACTTTTCAAAAAAACGTTAGTTGTATTATTTAACCTTCAGATCAATCCCACGAGATGATACATTGCCAGTTTACAAATGACAAAACTGAAGTTCAAAGCTTTCTCCCTACTGCTGCTCAGTCAGTAAGATAGATAACTTAAGATTCAGATCCACTTCTTCCAAATTTCAAAATCTTCGCTCCTCTCATTTTCTATAACTGCCACTTGTGATTAACAGGCCAAAGGGAAATGGGGAGAATATTCTAAACACAGGGAGAAGCCATGGTCAAATTACGCAGAAGGAAGAAAGAAGAATGTTTCTTTCTTCTTTCTGGATAAGAAGAGAATTATGTATTTAGGTCAGCTTGGATGGGGCGGGGGGGTGTTGTATAAAAAAGAAGAAACTAATGAGAAGTTAAATTGAAAAAACCTTGACTTCAAAAGGTATTTTAAGTATTTTGATAAGCAATGCTCTTTGAATGTGCCTTCATTTTGCTGAATTTCAATACAGAGTCAGTGGTGTAATAGCAAGTGTTCATTTTATGAATACATATTTTAATGCTTGCCCTCTCCCTTTTATGAGATAATTATTGTTTGATTATCTGGAAAAACGGTATGCTATTGTTCTTGCTACATTAAAAGAAAAACTTAAAAATTTGTCTTATTAAAATATAATTCACGGTTTGCCATTTATTTCCTTTATTCATTTTATTGCTACTGCTACAAATAACATTGAAGTAAACAATGTTTTTCATTTTCTTTGAAAAATTCTTTAGGAAAAGTTATTCTATTCAAGCTCAGAGGGTAGAATAATGGCTTGTTTTTCCCCTGAATGCCTTTGTCTAACATAGGAAACATAAAAGAAGCACAAACGAGTTGATTGTCTTGGTACCCATTTTAGGAAGCTCGTTATTAGTAAATCCATTATTATAGAGGAATTTCAAAAGAAAAAAATAGGGTATTTGAGGGTCGCTTAATTAAATAAATGGATCTTGGTAACAAGACTTTTTTGGAAAGATAATGTATTTGTCAGACCTATTTAGACGAGTTTATTTAATAAATATCCCCAGGAGATGTTAGTTCCTCTTGTATTTAATCATGATGGGTTTCTATACATATCCTGAGGATATTAGGGAATTTCCTGTTCTGTTAATGGGCTGCTCCAAATTTTCTTAGTTTCAGAACTGACAGAGATCTCATCCCAGCCTTAATGACTATTTAAAGAATACTGACTGGAGTAGGTGATTAGCAACAGGAAATAGGATTTATGTAATTGAAATGTATCTCGGGTCAAAAGAGACAGAAAGGAGAGCAGAAAGATTGCAAGATCTAACAGTTTTTAACTTGCTATTGGAAATAAAAAACTGAAAAGGGATATCTCTGCTCTTAATCAGTGTTATCACTTTGCTTCACTTAAATCTCCATTTTAACCCTACAGTTTTTAATACTAGCTCATGTAGGCAAAGCAATTTCATTGTGCTTTCAAAGTGGGCCAGTCACCATAAACCAGTAAAAGTCCTGGAATTTATAAAATAGATTGAAATAATGTATTGATATGGTCATCCATCGAGCAATTCACCAAGAGCACATAATCACATGTGGCATTTTTCAGCGGAACACCAATTATCTAAAACCATGTAAAGCAAACAAATACGTTTTGTTTTCATATATACATAGTTACAAGTCAAATTGCAGGGCTAAACTTTGACCAATGCAGTGACAATATAAAATTTATATGATCCAAAAGTGGAAAATAAAACACAAGAAAGTAATAAGGTTTATTATAAGTGTGGATGGTAACATGTTGAGAATAAGTTCAGACTAGAATCAAATCAAATTCAAATAAGACAATGCATGTAAAACCACTGGATGTGCTCTACAGCCTTCGCAAACATGCATTAAATTGTCTTCAATCTTGTTCAGGTTCAAGCAGGCACATATAAATAGACAAAATAATACATGAGAAATCATCATTGCTTTTATTTCTCAAATTCAATCATTCAGATCCTTTGATGATCATTCTGGTAAGATGAGAGGTAGGACACAGAATTTCTACAGCAACTGAAGTAATAAAAAGGGCAATTCAAGGGCTTTTCTCATGTTCTGCCATTGAGATAATTTGAAGGAAAAGTGCAGGCTAAAAGGACTCAAGGTGGGATTCTCCCAGCAAAATGCAGAAACAGAGACAGCCGACTGCAGGCAGGATATAGTAATGGAACAAGGAGAATTTCAGGTGTGTGTCAGACCTTTTTAAATCCTCCTACCCTGTTTGTGGGCAATGACTTTGATAGATTATTGATAGATTATTTAATCTCTCACAGTTTCAGTTTCTCAATCTCTGCAAAACCAAAGTGACCTCGTGGCAAACAGAGAACAGAAGTTAGCATTTTCCTCTTTTGTTAAGCCTGCCCATTATACCACATATGACCACGAGAAGACATCTATTAATGGAGCTAACCTGTGTATGAGACATACTGCAGTACAATTGTTAGCAGTCTCCCAAAGTTGGAAAAACAGGAAAATACATTTATGAAGGTCCAGGGTCTGGGCTGGGTAACTTTAAGGCAGAGAAATGCCAGAAATGGGCAGTGTTTACTTTGATTGCTAAACTTAGCAGTGAGATGATCTTGAAGGGAGTCTTGAGGAGCAAACTGTTAGGCTTGATAATAAGTTGTTTAGGTCTTTCCTGGTCTTATCTTTCAGGAGCCAGTAATTCTGGAGCATGCAGATAAGTTATTATTGCTCGGTCCCAGCATTGTTTAACATAGGGACAGAGAATTAGTTAGGCTCAATTGTTGAGCCTCACATAGCAATTTTGCCTTCAACAATAGAGTATCTTTTCTAAAAAATTATTTTTGTTTATCTAATTGCATTAAATCGTGACTCCACATCAAATTAACTTACACTGTGTAATATATAACAGGGACTTCTTATTCCTGATTTTAAAGCAAAAGCTTTCTGTAATTCTGCAATGCACTCTTGAAACTATGTAATAGTTTTACAGTTTTCATGATTTCTATTTCTATTGTTTTTAACCTTAATTTATTCCTTCTAATGCCCTTTTTTAAATGCTGTAATTTCTTGCATTGAGTGATTAAAGATTTTGATTATTTTTGTTTATTATACCAATGGATTTATTTATGATAGATTTTTCCTGTGAGCACTGATTCAGCTGTAACCGTAAGTTCTTCATTAATTGTATTTTGCAGGTCGTCATAAATTTGATTCCTTATGACCCAAAATTTCTTTAAAAGAGTTGTTAAATTTTCCTTTGGCATAGTAGTATTTTTTTTAACTTTTGTTGCTCATATTTATTATTATTTTTAGCTAAAATTATACCCATGGTTTGGGAGAGACCAGGAGTGAACCTTCAAGCCCAAACTGGTCCAATTAATTTGTTCCTTTCTTGAGGAAATGAGGAACTGGACTAGGGAATTTTTCAATGAAACAAAGAATGACTTAAGGAATAGGAAACACTCAGAAAGACTGGCATTGACTGAACTTATACACAGAAGGAGAGAACAAATATATGCATGGAAAATATCTACTGGTTACTTTTAGCCCTCTAGTCTCCAGCTTAGGCTGTTTTTGGAACCCAACTGAAACTCTGACTTTGGATTTCATGAAACACCTCTGTAGCACCATAAACACAGCTCCCATTTTACTTACACTGGCCTCAGGAGATTTCTCTTAATTTCAACCTGAAAAGACCAATAAATATACAGTGGAAATGTTTCTGTTGCTATAACAATTAACAGTCCAGCAGATCAAATAAAGCCTGGGCCAAATTGAAGATATCACGTAGAACTGGCATTCAAAAAAGAATTTTAAGGGTTGTAAGAAATTCTGCGAATCAAAACTTTCCAGCAAGACATTTAAATCTAGAAAATTAGCCAAAGAAAATCAAGGATAAGTAAAAAACATATATACAATTAGTTTATAGTCACATTATTTATCATTGTAAAGAATGTCCCAAAATTGGAAATCATCTACATGTTCAATATTATGGAATTCATCAAATATTATAAATTACTTGACATTCCTATAATTTTAAAAAGTTGCAGTGATAAAAGTTTTATGCAGATCTACCTACCTAAATATGGAAGAATTTCTTTGAGTAATCAAAGGAAATAATGCAAATCATTTTGTAAACGTTCCCATTTTTACAAGAAAGGATGTGTGTGCACACATTTGTGTATGTGAACTGAAAAATATTGGATGGATATACAGCAACATGTTATGAGTTATTATTCCCTGCTTGGTGGACTAAAGGTAATTTTACTAGCATTTTTAAAAATTGGTATTATTTATAGTAAACATATACTATGTAATTATAAGAAATAACCTATTTCATCTTAAGACAAAAGAAAGGAATGTATGTGACCAAAGAAAATATTTTTTGCTGAGAAGAAGGCCATAAAAACTCAGGCATTATGAGATAAATAGGAAATGGAGTCAAAGGTCAAATCTTGAGGCACTGGGAAAGACCTCATTGCCAGGTAATGAGAAAGAACTACTAAGGATCAGGTTATTTCTCTCTTAGTAACTGCTCTAGACAAGTAAGTAGGGCAGTCTGGTAAAGGGTAGAAAAAGAAGTTCATGTTTGATAAATAGATTTTTATTATTGAAGATCCTGAAGAAAATGTTTAGATTTTCTTCCTGGAAAAAAAAAAAAAATGATAGGAATGCTTTGCTGTGTTGTCTTAGCAATTTACATCAGTTTAAATTAACTCAGCAAGTCATCCTTTGCCCTGTGCAAATCTTCCAGGCGTCCTTTTGTATTTCCTTTGCCCTTTTCTCAGCCCTGTTCTTTGTTGTATTGTTCCAATAGGAACCAAAGCAAGGGCCTCCTGAGTCCTCTAGCTTGTTATTTGGCTGATCAGAGGCCTGGCCGGAAAGGGAAGGAAGACAGAACATGAGACACAGTGTCCACTCCCCGGGCAGGCTTCCCGCCAACTGAGGAAGATCCTGCTTCTCTTCACACAGCATTTTTATGCTGCTTCTCCTTACCCCTTCCAATCTAAGCGTGACATTCACCCCACAACCAGTTCTGCACTGATCTCCCACGGCTTCCTAACCCTCTGCCCTCACCTTACTAAATAGCCCTTTGATGAAACTCTTCTCAAATTACCCAGTGTGTAACTAAAAAAGAGTATAACTGGATTGTTTGCAACACAAAGGATTAATGCTTGAGGGGATGGATACCTCATTCTCTATGATGTGATCACACCTGTATCAGAACATCTCATGTACCCCATAAATATATACACCTACTATGTACCCACAAAAATTCAAAATTAAAAGATTTTTAAAATAATATAAAGTTACCCAGTGTGGTGGACCATCTGCTTCCTGCAATGCACTCATCAATACAGACATTGGTCTGTAAAACAGATGAGCAGGACCTACCGCCCTGTTCTTTATACAAAATGACTTCATTAACTAATATTCATCAGCTTCATGGTTGCTCGTGGAATGTAATTACAAATGAACCTGCAGCGGACCTTGTCAGTATTCTGCCTGTAACTCTCACATCTCTTTGCTCATGTCTTTCATTTTTATTCTCTGAGACAGCACTTGCTCTCTTTGTCGGAGGCCTACCTCCATCTGCCAGAACCCTTCTGACAACACACAGGAAAAAGCAAACATGCCTAGAAATGTACATACCCCCATCATGACTCACGGTGCAGTTGTAAATACTTCAGCACCCTTGTCTCTGATGGGGACGATTCTAAGTGACTGGCCTTATCTCCAGATCCTCTTTGCTGGATTGAGCCACAGATGTTTTCCATGGAGTATAACTATATAATACAAGCTTGCTTGGATTTCTTCCCTTTCCTTCACTTCCTTTCCCATCTCTGTTTCAGGTCCCCGTCCATCTACATGTTTTTCCTGGATATATTTCCTAATAAACCATGTTCACCCAAATCCTCATCTCATGGCCTGCTTCAGAGCAACCGCAATCTAAGTCAGGAATCATATCATATACATTAGAAAATAGTTTTTTTTTAACATAAAATGATAGCAAAAATAAAAAATCTCGTATAACCATTGCAAAAAAAATAGACATGTCTAAAAGAAATGCGTGTCAGATAAATTTAGTTTTTTGATCAATTGTGATTTAATACAATTAATTTTTGGCCTGGTATCAATTTTCTAAAAAGCACTGCTCTGGAGAAAAGTGAAAGCATATCCCTTTCTCTGACGTATTTTTAATGTTGAGATATTAGATTCTAAAACACAGACTCTATGGACTCTAATGAGATCACATTACCCATTGCTAGTGGGTGTGGCACTGACAAGGATAAAGAGATAGCATTCTGCTGGCCTTTCAGAGACCTGGAAAGAAAGTAGTAGGTGCTCAGTGAACTAGTTACACTTTGAGAGGTCTGCTGATAACCATTTGTCCACTTCCAGGGACCTCTCAAACCTGATTCATCTTCAACCTCACCAGGGAAATACAGTCCTCTTTGTAAAATCAGAGTAATGAATGGAAAAGAGACCAAAAAGATATGGTTCATTATCTTCCCATTTCAACCTTTACTTTGACAAATGAGGTGACCAAGTACAAACGTGTAGGAGGTTTACACAAAACCATTCAGCTGGTTAGTGGAAGGGCAGGGACTTAGATCCACGTGTCCAACATTCTAGCTAAGCGAGTTTCTTCAGCTGATACTACTGATTCCACTTTTGAAATTATTCAAATATCCTTCAAGAGTCTGAGAGAAATGCACATTTAATCTTTCACAACTTTTTTTCTTATGTAATTATTGCCATTATATCAGAAAGCTAAGTGCTGATTTTATCAATTACCAAAGTTGATTGAGGTTGGTTCTTTGTGAAGTCATTAGAAAGCTTACCTTATCAATTATGAACCTGACTTCAAGATGAGGGATGGGGGATGTGGGTCACCCTCCTTTTTCTCCCAGAAGGACTGAGGCGTCACCATCCCACTTCTAGAAAGGGAGCCACGTGTCACCAACAAACCAACAGTATTAAGGAGAATGTTTAACATAAAAAGTCATGTTTTATAATAAAAGTCAATAAAAGGAACAAAATATTGAACCAGTTAATGTCTTCTCTAATCATTTCTTTTTGTTCATTTACAGAGTAGTAATGATTATTTTCTCTGCCTTAATTTCTAAGCAATTTCTCAATTTAGAATGAATTAACTGGAAGAATAGTTGCTTCTTTCTACACATACAGAAGATAGTACACATGTAAATAACTTTTTCAACAAGATATCTTGATAAATCCACGTACCTAAATTATTTCCACTGGTACATCATTACTATATTTTTCAACATCTAATAAGCAAACATAAGATCTGAAAATGAGTTCTCCCTGCGTACTTGCATCTATTACAACGAATATTGTGTGTGGTTTGGGTTTTGGCTGAGATAATTGTGACATATTTATAAAATTCATTCTAAAAAGTTTACATGCATGCTAGTGGCTATTAGTTAAAAGTAGGAATACATAGCACATGATGGTCTCTTCACAGAGCAATGTCAATAATACAGTTTAAAGATATTTCACAAATGCATTTAAAAGGTGTCAAATTATGTTTGTACTTTTGATCAGTTTAAATAGCATACATATCTTAAATCTAGGTTTTTAAGTCTTTTGTAAAGCTTCTTTTCTAAGAGAAGAGAGGCGCCTATTAATGGAAGATTTTTAATCATTTATAAATTAAAAAGCAGAAATGTTACACTGTCCCGTAAAAACCTACACATTCTATTTCTGTAAAATTTGCTTCTACCTATACGCCAAACTAACACTATTTGTCAGAAGAGATTATGGAAGAAATAATTAATTTTGAGAAAAAACTATTAGTGTGAACAAAATAATGCTACTTAAAAAGCAATTGCTTCATAATTAGAGCCATTCTGCACAAATCTAATTCATGTTTGTTGCTTTTGTTACACGTATACACAAAATTATCTTTGAAATGGACCACTTACCATCTCTTCCGACATTAACCCAACCAGCAGACTTGAGCCTAACATGAGAATTCAAACCAAATTCACCTCTTACCAGCTGTGTGACCTTGGGCAAGTTACATCACCCCTCAGTTTTCTCATCTGTAGAATGGATACGTTAATGAGAGTAACTACATCATAGCATTGCTGTGAGGGTTAAAACGAATCAATACAAAGAAATATTTAGAAGCATGCCTAGCACAGAGTGACATTATATATGTTTTTACTATTATTGTTATTCCCAGTCCACAGGAGACACTCAGTAAATATGTGTTAAATTAAATGCCTCTGCCAAATAAAACAATACATAGCAGCCTCGATCAGATAAAATGACACAAAATATTGTCACATTTATTAAATACATAATTTCTGAGACAGAAATTCAGAAACTCTGTTCCAGAAACTGGTATTTACAAGGCCAGGAACCGTTTGTGCAGTGTTATCTGTAGGTCTCTGAGAACACCATATCCCTCCCACAAACTGTTTTAGGGCCTGAAGCCCAAACAGTACTCCCTTGGCTAAATCTTTGGAAGTCCTTTTAAAAGGCAATTTTTAAAAAGCAGAAGAGGTGGTGTTACATATTAAAACATAACCATTTAGGGCCGGGCACGGTGGCTCATGCCTGTAATCCCAGCACTTTGGGAGGCCGAGACGGGCGGATCATGAGGTCAGGAGATCGAGACCATCCTGGCTAACACGGTGAAAACCCTATCTCTACTAAAATACAAAAAAAAACTAGCCGGGCGAGGTGGCGGGCGCCTGTAGTCCCAGCTACTCAGGAGGCTGAGGCAGGAGAATGGCGTAAACCCGGGAGGCGGAGCTTGCAGCGAGCTGAGATGGCGCCACTGCACTCCAGCCAGGGTGACAGAGCAAGTCTCCGACTCAAAAAAAAAAAAAAAAAAGCCATTTAGAACAAGGTGAGGTGTATTTGAACACCTACTGATACTTTAGTCGTACAGTTTATTAGATTAGTCAACTAGTTTTAGACACATTCCGTGGGATATCAGTGAAAGAACAAGGATACTAATGGGAGAGTTCTGGAAGGACTCTGTTATAAGGTGGGAGGAATAAATTGCCTGTTTAACATTTTTTCAGAGGCTAGTACACCTCTGTCATCTTAAAATGCCATCAATACTAGTTTAAACAAGAATTTTCAACTTCAGCACGTATGTGGTAGTGTGTCTAGCTTTTGAAGTCACTGACAAAAAGATCTGATAATGTTCCATGTTATGACACTTCCATTATCTCACAAAATAAAGACTTTCTTGCTTTAAAAAAAAAAAAGTGGTTCCAGACTTCAAAGCAAAAGCTTGTCTCCACCTAACACTGAAGGTTTCATTTATACTGTGTGCTGAGTACAAACTGCAGTGCAAAAGTCAGCCTGGATCTGTCAGTGACACAATTAGGAAACCTGACATAGGGTCACCAGGACACAGACTGCTGCTATGTAAATTTAACCTGCTACATTCAAAGGTGGAGGAAGAACTTAGAAACTACTGTTGTGCTATAAGAAGCAAATGGCACCGATTTTCAGTACACACCTACTGAACTAATTCCAAAAATTCACAATCCCTCAGTATTACTTTGAGTTCCAGGATCTGGGTTAATACACTCAGGGCATGCGTTATAGCAGGGAATGAAGGCTGGAATATAAGTAGTATCCCATCTGATACTTCTATGGATTAACATTACATATATTTGGAGTGGTGGAGCCATAATTAGCATTCTTCTCCTTCCTTCCCAAGATCAGATACGATAGACACAGGAGTCAGATTGATGGAAATGAATGCGCCACCTCTCTTACCGGAAGAAGCTAGCTCGGAGGACACATGGCAGGTGTGCTGACAGATGGCTTGCTGACACTCATGCGAATTGAACTTTCACACACACCCCTAACCCCAGGATATGGCAAGAAGCAAAGTCAACTCCACCAGTTATGGAAGAAAGCAGACCACAATTAATTTTCACTACAAGTAGGCAGTTTCCACCTCCCTCTGCCCTCAAGAACAAAAGGGAAAAAAATAAGTCAAACACACCACACCAGTTCCTTCTTTCACTAATGAATTAGAAAACGCATCCCTCCTCATATGAAGAGAGTTCAGGGATTTTGCTCTAGCATGTGGTTTTCAGCTGGGCTGCAGATAGACTCCACAGGAGACTTGAAGAAATGCAAGGAGATGCTCCTGGCATTTAGTAGGTGCGTGTCAGAGTTACCAAACATCCTGCAAAGCACACTACAGTCCCAGCCAATGAGGAACTCTACTGCCTAAAAGACAATAACATTCCTGTTGAGAGCACTTCTGGGGAGATTTCCACAGGAAAACATGAGGAAAAAGGAATGCATCACCCTAGCAGTATTGTAGGTGGGCATGTGTGTGTGCACATGCAAGTCTGCATCTTTGGGGACACAGCTAAGTGAATTCTTGCTCTGTCTCTTTTTTTTTTTTTTTCTTTGAGATGGAGTCTTGCTCTTATTGCCCACACTGGAGTTCAGTGGTGCAATCTCAGCTCACTGCAACCTCCACCTCCCAGGTTCAAGCGATTCTCCTGCCTCAGCCTCCCGAGTAGCTGGGATTACAGGTGCCTGCCACCACGCCCAGCTAATTTTTGTATTTTTAGTAGAGACGGGGTTTCACCATGTTGGCCAGGCTGGTCTTGAACTCCTGACCTCAGGTGATTCCCCCGCCTCGGCCTCCTAAAATGATGGAATTACAGGCGTGAGCCACCGTGCCCGGCCAAATTCTTACTCTTTCTTAAAAATTTAAGGTGTAATTTATATTCAATAATAGTCACTGTTTTTAGTAAACAATTCTGAAACAATTCTGAGACTTTACTACCACCAAGATATAGAACAATTCTATCTCCTCCAAAATTCGCCCATGACTTTTGAAGAAAACTCCTCCTACCCCAACCCCTAGCCACTATTGATCTGCTTTATGTCCTCATAATTGTGTCTTTCCCAGAAGACCATATAAATGGAATCATACCTTTGAATCTGGCTTCTTTCACTCAGCACAGCACATCCGAGATTCATTCATGCTGTTGCATGTATCAAAAATTCATTTCTTTTTATTGCTGAGTAATACCCCATTGTGTGAAGGTACCCCAATTTGCTTATTCATTCCCTAGTTGAGAGGCCATTCATGTAAACTTCTAACCTTTAGAGATTTTGATTGCAGGTAAGATAAATATCTTTCAAGAAGCCATGTCCAAAACTGAACTTGCTGAATCTCTCTCCATATTCTCTCTTGACACCTTTGGGAAACCATTCTGATTCAGGTGAGGTAACTCATTGAACACAGGTTTCTTGTACATGCTGCCATCATGTCATTTACTACGCTGTAATTGTCAATTTCTCCCAACAGGCTTGAATTCACTGAGGTAGGTGTAGTGTCTCATTTAATATTTTTTATCCAGGGCACAAGTACAAGGTTTGGAGCATATAGGGTGTTAATATTTATTGAATAAATGCTTGAGCAAATCAATGGCAAGTGAATGAAAACACTCTTATCTGTGTCTTATTTATGTATTTTTGAACCAACAATATATGCATCTGTGCAGAAGTCTATACTTGACTGTTGGTATCTAAGAGGAACTCAAAGTTCCCCTCTGCTTTTCTCTCTACACCCTACACACGCACACACACACACCCCCACACCTACACACACTCACACCCAAGTAGAAATGTAGACTTCTAAGTACGTGATTGTTTCTTTTGCAGCCACATTACCCTCTAAGATTTACCAAGAAAAGATTTAAACAGAGACCAAGCCAGGTAGGTGTGGGTGTCTTATAATAACGTCGTCATAGGCAAGAAATGTTGGCACAACCAGGGAACTCCATCCTGGGCTCAATGGCCCTTAATTAAATAAGTCAAGCTGTCTCCTCTGCTCCTCCCCTCTAAGCCCGCGTCCAAATCTCAGCTCCCTGAATCATAGTACTGAGATGGCAGGAAAAGATAGAAAAGCTAGCAAGAACGTGGGGGTACGCCTCGAGCAGGGGCCAGGTCCCATGCAGAGGCAGCCTCTGGGAGGCTCTTGCCTACCCTACAGCTCTGGAGAGAGAGTGGAAAAAGTCAAAGGGACACCCAAAACGTTTACCTCTCTCTTCACCGCATGAAAACTGGACCCCTGAGAATTGTGGCCGGAAAACAGACCCTTGCACTTAACCTGCACTTAATAAAGGACTGAGAAGGAGACAGAGAGAAAGAAGTGCCAGTTAGGGGTCAACAATCTAGTCTAACAATCTCACTTTGTAGATGAGAACAGCCTGTGGTCAGAAAACTTCTTTAGAAGTTAGAAAAGCTAAATTCTTGATCTCCTTCCATCGCTAATTATTAGTAATGAAACAATCTTGAGCAAGTCATTTAACGTTCCTGAACTTCATTAAGGAAAAGTCCCATATTCCATGCTTACCCCATCGATGCATTATTTCAATGAAACAATATATTAAAAGTACTTTGAAATATGTATGATATTATCATGTTTAGAGTGCTGCTATCAAACAACTCACTTGGGATAGCACTTAGAAATATCATAGATTCAAGGATAGACTATGCCTGGGACTGAAATGAGAAAACCTTGATGAAGCCTTGCCTTAGTTCTGTTACCAACTGGTTCTGTGATAACCAAAAGGAATCTTTCTCAGCCACTTATTTTTTTTCCGGGCATTAGACAGGAACACATAAATTTCATTTAAAACAGTGTAGAAAAATAAGTATTAGCCACATTTTATAGGGTGAGAAAATAAAACTTACAGTGGGTAAAACCTTTGCCCAGGAAACAAATTATAAATGGTAGCTTTGGGATTCAAATCTTGGTCCACTTGATATAAAGCTTGTATTCTTCCCATTATCAACATTTCTAGGCTGCAGTTATTTTATCTGAAAAGTAAAAATGAGAGAAGATTTGAAAATCTACATTATCCTTTACAGGTCAGAAATATTTTAACCTTTAATGATTCTAATTTTAAATTTTCTATTTCTCTCTTATATCCTCTTAATTACAGAAATTTTTTATTTTTCCCTTCTACTCATCATCTCAGTTCCTGATTTTATAACCATGGGTTACAGAAATTTTTCTAACTCAGTAAAGTGAGATATAAGTAGTTTAAGCTACTGCCTTCATCTTCACTCACCTATCACTTTAAAATATTTTGAAATTTCATGTAGTTCGTTTGGTCTTTATCTACAATTTTTCAAATGAGTTTAAGTAAATAATATAAACATATTGCTAAATCTATAAGACATGAAAGTAACTATTGCAAATGTATCTCCTAAAGAAAATCGTGAGCTTTTTTTTAAGTTAGTTCATGTCTCACTGAATGAATATGACCAATAACTAGAATGAGTCTATACATTAACTGTAAAAAAAAATAAAAAATAAAAAAGTCTAATTTTCTAAGAGATATATTTGCAATAAAATTTTACTTTCATTTTTAATACCTATTTATAGATTTTAGAATGTATTTGTGTTGTTTACTTAAACTCCTTTTTAAATTTTTTAATGTCAACCAAAAAGAACTACATGAGCTTGTAATAAGTAGGTGGTAATAGAAGAGATCTTGATAACAATATCACTTACTTTGTAAATTTCTTCTGAATGTTATACCAAAATTGTATATTATCAGGAATGATTTTAATAGTATATCAATTAATAACTCAAATATTTTGTTTTTAATCATGTTGAAAGCAAATTTTGAAACCACCTGACCTGCAAAGAATATTTTGCCCAGAATTTACTTTCTCAGTATCTGAAAAGTATCCCAGAAAAGCTTTACCAAAACTTAGCAAGTGGCTCTTAATTATAATGGTAGCTCTTTTACTTGGGGACACCTTTTTTTAAAGCAAGTGTACAGAAAGGAGTTGACATAGAACTTTCAAAAAAGCTATCCTTGTTCAGGCACGGTGGCTCACACTTGTAATCCCAACACTTTGGGAGGCGAAGGCAGGTGGATCACCTGAGGTCAGGAGTTCGAGACCAGGCTGGCCAACATGATGAAACCCAGTCTCTACTAAAAATACAAAAATTAATGGGGCATGGTGGCATGCACCTATAATTTCAGCTATCCAGGAGCCTGAGGCAGGAGAATAGCTGGGACCCGGGAGGCAGAGACTGCAGAGAGCTGAGATCGTGCCACTGCACTCCAACCTGGGCAACAGAGCAAGACTCTGTCTCAAACAAACAAACAAAAAAGCTATCCCTTTGAAAGGTCTGCCTGCAAAATTGGCTCATGACTGGCACCTGGGAACTTAGATTTTGAGTGGATTCCCACCACCATTAGATGATAATAATGGCTTATGATTTCTAAATTGTTTATGCAAACAATATGGCTTAGGCTGAACACCTGCTTTCTTTCTGGTAGTCTGGGATTTGGGTACATGACAGGCAGCAGGTACCTAGGTGATCAGCCCCCAGTAAAACCCTGGGCAGTGAGTCTCAAAGAAGCTTTTTGTGGCAAACAACAATTCCCAAGTGTTAGTGTCACTTGTTGCTGGAGGAATTAAGTGTGCCCTCGCTCCACTTTGGAAGCGTGTGCCTGGTTTTCTCAGGACTTCGCCTCATGCACGCTTTCCCTTTGCTGTTTGTGCTTGTACTTCCATTGTAAAATATTAAAGCACTGAGTACTTTACAATGGAAAGTACTGTGGTCCTGTACCCCCAACATACATAGTATAGTCAGAAAAAGTTGGAAAAAATTAAAATATAGTTATTTCAACACACATTTTCCAATGCAATATTTTTATTATTTTTCATCTTAACTTTTGTAAAATATGCTTTCATATTTTGAAACCTCGAACTTGCATATTTTGGTTGCTTCATTTATGGAACATTTTCACAATATAGCCTAAATGGCAAAATCATTCTTATTACCAAACAATTAGCCAAAGCTGACTAAGGAATAAATCATCTTGCAATATTAATTACTAGAGGTTATCTCATCAAAATTAAACCAAACGAGATCCAATATATTTATTTTATCCAAATGTATAATATTAGAAAAAAAGAAGAAAAACATACAGCTTCTCTTTACTTTATAATGAGATAAAATATAAAATTAATACATGATATATAGCTAAAATTAAAGGTATTAATAAAATTGAAAATATAAGTTATGGTATTCTTTGAAAAATGTTTATATGGAGAGATTGACATCCTGGATTCAATTTTATAGAATAACTGAATAAGAACCAACTATCAAATAAGAAATAATTAACTTTATACATCATGATCAAACTTTTCTAATGTACCAATGAAAGAGAAAAGAATATAATGTTAAAATGAATCCATCCATGAGCTAGCATATAATTTTAGACTTTGTCTATAGGTGGCAAAAAAATACTAAATATATAATAAAATGAAATAAGATGAGGCTACAATTGCAATAAATATTTCACAGTATGACTTATTTTGAACTTGAAAGAAATCATAATAAAGTTTTATCTTGGACTTTTAGCCAATGTATCATGAAAAATTTAATAGTCCTTGAAAATATTCCAGTTAGAGTTAAAAAGTCAATATGAATAATCTGTTTTGCTTTGACTTTTTGAAAGTACTTTTGAAAGTTTTCCAAGGGTGAATTTTGAGAACAGTGAAAAAGAATAGTTTATGATTACATATATGAGAAAAATATTTTTATTGCTCAGTACATCTTACTGATATTTACTTGGCTGTGTTTTAATCTCCTTCAAGAGTAATGCATTTTGTACAATAGGACAAAAGAGGAATGAAATAAAACAAAACAAAACTTTTGAATAAACGTGGCCATTAATCCCACAGTGCAATTCTACCAAATACCTGAATCCAGAAGATCCCACACAAATCAAACTACCCTGCTGTCTGACGCCATGCTGTATGCTTAAGAGAACACGTATGGAGAAAGAACAATGAAAATCTCTGATGGTTTCTTGTGCATTGATCAGTTGTCAAAAGTTAAAGGGGTCATTCCTTTAACTTTTTGTTTTAGTATTGAGGGTGCCTAAAGCACCATGATAAAATTTGGGGTATGGTAGGGTGCCTTTCTTTGATGAAATGGAAGAATTATCGCAAAAACTGTCACAGATTAATTTTAGAAAAGAGGTCATATAAAGGTGGAGAATCTGAAAAATATTCCTTAAAACATCTGGGTTCCCTTACCCCTTAGAAAGTTTTCTTACACTCCCAGAATTAACAGGTCAATCCCAGTTTGAAGATCACTAGTGATAAAAATTTTTCCTGAATATCCGTAAGATTTCTTTCTGACTTAATTCCCAGGTCTAGTTGCAAGTGGAAAAATGTTATGGGTAATATATGATAAACTTGGAAATGAAGGCGTTCACTTAACTCACATGCTAGGCTTTCTTTCTAATGATGCTTTCTGTGGTTCTTCTTTGTAGGATTCTATACCACCCCAGCTCCAACTTGCCAGCCATTTTTAGTGTGTCTTGTCAGTCTAGGTAGCAGCTCTATTAATCCACTGATGACCGTAATGTGATTTGCCTTGTTCAAGAGATAACAGCATTATTAGATATAGGATCTTTAACAGCAAAAATATACACCCGAATATTATTGCAGTATTATTATTTGTATTTCTAAATCTTATGATAAATAACATTATAAAATCCACATAAATATATGCATGTGCAACTTGGAAAAAAAGTGAGATTTTGTGTTTATTATGTTGAAACTTAGATTCTTTCATAGAAGAACTCATGGAACTTAGATAAAAGAAAAAACTTGAGAGCTACTGGTTTAGGAAATAGAAAGCCAGTTTGGCAATAACCAGTCATTCTACTTTCTTCCCTTGGCCAGTGATCGCTAAATTTTAAATCATGATTTTTCTGTACTTTAATCAATAATTATTCCAGGCTAGAAATGAAGTGTATTATTATTATTATATTTCTAATAATATGCAATAATAAGGCTAGACAATCATCTGGCATCCAGAATTAGCATGATCCGTCTCTAAAATGGTTGATGCAGTGAAATAAATGAAGTAACCTAAGTGAGTTTACACAGAGATGTACTTACGTATCTAGAAATAAAACCCAAAACCAATTTTGGTTCAGTCATTTATCATCCCACCAAACCACAATTCCCTCTTCTATATTGTTTAGGCTCTTTGAACCACCAGTCCTTCAAAGTGACATATTTGAAATAGATTTCAGAAATTGACTTTCACTTTGTTCCTCATATGTGATATTTTGAGCATGACTAGTAATGGCAGAGAAAGAAAAGAAAATGAAAGAAAAGAATAGAAAAGAAAAAAGAGAAAAAACTGTTATTGTGAAAAATCTGGACACACGAGACTATCATGTTAGGTAGATTATTACATATAAAAATAACCCTACTAAAAGAAAGAAATAGACTCATTACTGCTTACAACATCCTAATATTACATTATATATACACACACACACACACACATACATATACATATACATACATATATATATATATATATTTTTTTTTTTTTTTTTTGAGATGGAGTTTTGCTCTTGTTGCCCAGGTTGGAGTACAATGGCACAAATTTGGCTCACCACAACCTCTGCCTGCTGGGTTCAAGTGATTCTCCTGCTTCAACCTCCCGAGTAGCTGGGATTACAGGCATATGCCATCATACCCAGCTAATTTTGTATTTTTAGTAGAGATGGGGTTTCTACATGTTGGTCAGGCTGGTCTTGAACTCCCAACGTCAAGTGATTCGCCCGCCTCAGCCTCCCAAAGTGCTGGGATTACAGGCGTGAGTCACTGCACCCGGCCACATTATCATATTTCTTTTAAGAAAGCTTGCTATACTAACAAGTTTATCCACATAAAACAACAAAGTTAGCACCACTGACAAATAAAACTGATAATGTTTAAATAAATCTCTGATAGATTACTAAAAAGGTCTAGAAAACAACTTTCTATTTAGTTTGTATTTATAATTTGATCAAATGCAGCCTATGTAAAGGAACTATTATGTGTTTCTGTGCATCACCATAATTCAGCTATAAAGCAAATGAAACTGGGAAAAACTATGCATTCTACTGGAATTTTATTTCACTTCTTTTGCTTTATTAAGCACACTCTTATCTGGCTTTTTAGGAACCAATTCTTTATCCAGGATGGCAGTTTCAGGAAATGATGTATAAAGTTTCTGCGTATCTCTTGCTTAAAATTCCAACTGGACACTTTTACAGTTTCTAAAGGATAATTCAGACCAATCTTATGCACAATACTGTGCACTTTTTTCAAAAGAACTGATATTTATGTGCTTTGCCAATTTCTCAGAAACCACAACTATCTGAATCTCTATGAAATAAATAGGGAAAATTTATGAAACCATCCACATTTTATCTACAAAGTCAAATGAAAATATTATGGAAACCCTGGGATGTATAGAAAAGTTGGGAACTGTGTAGGAAGAAAGGTTGGTGAATTTACTTGAACTTCTTTTTCTTGCAAATATCCAATGGCGTCAACACACGGTGGGTATGCAGATACTAAATAAGCTGAGAAAACCTCCAAATATTTGAAATTCACATATTTCCTCAGCCCTAAGTTCCTCTGAGAATTGTACTTAGCTCAGAAATGCTTGGGAATGCAGCTCCTAATTCCCCCTAAAGAGAAGTTTCTTTCCATTTTGATTTTCTCAGCCACAAACTAATCATTCTTAATTGTTCCCAGCTGTGATTCCTTCTCCCAGCAGTTACTTCCTGCTGGTACCCAAGTAGTACAGAATCCTGCAATTTTGTTAAACTCCAATAAATACATGGGAGTTTTGTGGAACCTAATTCATGATACAAGATTTCAAGCACTGTAACTATCAAGTAAACTTTCACTCAGCTTTGAAAACTGACCACGTAATGAAGACCACTCTTTGTTACAAAGAGGCGACAAGATAGCAGGCAATTAAAAGTTATATTTTCTACTATTAGAGAGTATAATGGAATAATATTTATATATTTATTTGTAATATGTGTATATATGTGTATGTATTTGTGTATGGACATACATGTTAAATTATTTGTAATACATTGAAAATAGTTTTCACATATGTTTGGGGTATTTATTTAAATTATTGTTATAGCAACAAGAAATAAAATAACATTTCAGGACCAAATGACACTGTCTTGAAACAAAACACTCTATAACAACACGAAGAAAGTAAATCAAAATAGGAAATATTGACACCTTACGATCCGCATAAAATCAAATAATTGGTTCCTCCTTACATGTTTACATTTTAATCTCAAAAACAAATATTTTTTAAAAAATTAAATCCTTGTTATCAGAAGAGCATTTAAATTGTATCATTGAAAAGATATTAGGATTTTATCTTTTCTAGTTTATTAATGTTACAAACTCAACCATTTTGTTGGTATTAATGAATCAATCCTTTTTAAGTTATTTTTAAACAAAGAAAACAAAGCAACAAAAAAACATGATTAGAAGAAATTAAGTACATGTGAAAGTGATTTAAAAAGTGACTATAGGCTTTCTTATTAAAACCAGTGAATCTGAAGTTTCAGTTAATGAACCACCATTCATGGCCATTAGCTTCACTAATAAACTTTGTTACTAGGGAGAAAATTGAGGATAATAAAAACAGCATTTCAAAGCTTGAGAACAGGTTGTCATTGACAGAAACCGTGCAAGTTCAAAATGCCTCAGAAAGTTTGCAAAAAGACATTAAGAAACGCACAAAAATAATTATTCTTCTGCACCTGTAGCCTTAATGAACTCATTGGCTATTTCAACATACTACAGTTAATTTGTGCTCCAAATAATACTTACCATAGCATCAATGTGCTGAAGGAAGATTAAGATGCTAAGCTATGTAGGTTATAGAGTTTTACCCTAAATAACAAAAAACAAAAAAAGTTAAAATATTTACACATTTTAGGGTAATATGGAGAATTTCTTAGTGTTATTTTTATTTCTGAAAGCAATTTCATAAATAATAATTCAAGGTGTGCCATATTTACACTAAAACTCAAGAAATGAAAACACAATGTTCAGACAGAAATGAAATCTGGAAAGACTAAACTGAGAGAGGATTGAGTAGTTCATGCCATACTAATGCCTCCGCAAAAAGCAAGTAGGAAAGATAGATAAAATATAATAATCACTTATCTAAAACATCGGATTTCTGTGGAAGCAACAAAAACTAAAAACGAGTATGTTAGACATGGGGAGACTTTGGAGAAATGAGCTGGTGATCTGCCGCCGCTAGGGCATTTGTTATGGCTAGAGCACCAGGAAGAGGGAAAGAATGTGGTTTGGTCTAGGCAGAAAGCCGCTATGTGGAGAGCAGAATCAGCAGAGTGTTCAGTGGTTGTACAGAGCTGGAAAAACAAGACTGGAAAGTTAAGTGGCCTCAAACATACATATTATCCCCAAAACTGGATAGGAAAGAGACAGAAGAGGTAATCCAAAAACCTTGATAAAGTAAAGCAGCCAAAGATAAATATAGAGGAAATAAACCTATAAAAAGATGCGCTGCAGGCCGGGCGCGGTGGCTCACGCCTGTAATCCCAGCACTTTGGGAGGATCACGAGGTCAGGAGATCGAGACCATCCTGGCTAACACGGTGAAACCCCGTATCGACTAAAAAAAAATACAAAAAAATAGCTGGACGTGGTGGTGGGCGCCTGTAGTCCCAGCTACTCAGGAGGCTGAGGCAGGAGAATGGTTTGAACCCGGGAGGCGGAGCTTGCAGTGAGCTGAGATTGCACTGCTGCACCATCTTAAAAAAAAAAAAAAAAAAAAAAAAGATGCGCTCCATCAAATGTCATCAGGAAAATGCAACTTAAAACCATGAGATACCACTACACCTATTAGGATGGCCAAAACCCAGAAGAGTCACACCACCAAATGCAGGAGAAGCTGTAGAACAACAGAAACCTTATTCATCGCATTCATTGCCTGGGGGGATATAAAATGGTACAACTGCTTTGAAAGACAGTTTGGCAGTTTCTTATGAAACTAAACATACTCTTACAATGAAGTTCAGGAATCATGCTCCTTGGTATTTACCCAAAGGAGTTGAAAACATGTCTACACAAAAACCTGTTTATGGATATTTATTGCAACTTCATTCATAATAATCAAAACTTGGGAGCAAGCAAGATCTCCTTCAGTAGGTGAATGGATAAACTGTGTTACATCTGGACAATGGAATATTATTTAGCACTTAAAAGAAATGAGCTATCAAGCCATGAAAAGACATGGAGGAAACTTAATGTATACTCCTAAGTGAAAAAAGAACAACCTGAAAAGGCTACATACTGTAGGATTCCAACTATATGACTTTCTAGAAAAGTCAAAATTGTGGAGATACTGCAAAGATCAGTGGATGCCTGGGGTTAGTGGGAGGTGGAAGCGAAATATGGCACAACTTGAGCCATAGAGTGGAGTCAGTGAAGACCAGAGGGCACTGAAAATAATCTGTATGATACTATAATGGCGGATGCTTGTCATTATTGATTTGTCCAAAGCCATAAAACACACAACACCAAGAGTGAATTGTAATGTAAACTATAGACTTAAGGTGATAATGATGTGTCAGTGTGGGTTCAGAGTGGTAATATGCCCTGCTGGCGGGGAGTGTTGAAATGGGGAAAGCCATGTGTGGGGTGGAGTGGCAGCAGGGTGGCATATGGGAAATCTCTGTACCTTCCACTCAATATTACTGGGAACCTAAAACTTCTCTAAAAGAATCTATTTGGTTAAAAAAAAAAAAAAAAGAGCCACTAAAACAGTGGAAAAAAATAGTAAAGCAGACTGTTTCACAGTAATGTGATGCTAAAGAGAAAAGACTATTCAGATGAACCGGTCCGAGTGACTATCATATTTTCAGTGGAAAGTCTTGGAAGGAGAAATGTATTGGTGATCCACAGATGTACTTTCAATTTCTTCAGTGGGCAGAGAAAGGGATTCCACTCTTGTCCCTGGAGAAGAACTGGATTACAAAGAAACCAGCAGAGACATCTCTGGTCACACAGGATTAACATGACTAAATTAAAGACTTCAGTTTCCCCTTTCAGACCTTTGTCTGCTTACTTGAATAAATGGATCACCTTCGAAATTGAATTCGTGAGTAATCAATTAACTGTTGCCTAATAATTTTGATTTAATGCTACACATTGTAAATAAAAAACAAGAGACACAAGATAAGGTTATCTTCCTCCATTTAGCAGACAGAGAAACAGATAAGTACCTTAAAATAATAATGATATGTTAATGGCAACAGAGGAAGAGAGGAATAAATAGATGAGTGAGAAAAAGAGAAAGAATTTGATCACATAACTGAAACACCTTTTTACTTTTAGAACTGAAAAATATATCTAAAATTAAGAAACTATTGGTTGGGTATACTGGCAGGTTGAATACAGTAAAAAATAAGATTGTTGGAAAGATAAACTGGAAGACAGGTCAAAATAAAATATAATAAGCGAAATACAGAAAGAAAAATGATTGTGAAATAAAGAAAGCATGAGAAGCATGAATAGCAGAGTGAAAAAGTCTAAAATATGTAAAATTGGAGTTCATATAAAGAGAAGGAGAAGATTGAAATAGAAAATATATCTAAGGAAACAATGGCTGAGAACTTAACAAAAATTAATGAAAGTGATTAATAAGAATCTACAGGTAGCTCTGCAAATATGAAACAAGATAATTACATAGAAAGTCACAAATAGGCACATTGTGATAAAACTGTTGAAAATCAAAGGGAATGGGAAAATTCTTACAACAGCCATAGGAAAATGATACATTACTTTCAAAGAAGCAACCTTAAGGATGACAGCAGGTTTGTCTACCAAAACCATGGGAACCAAAAGACAAAGGAATGGTGTCTTCATAATGCAGAAAGAAAATATCTGCCATCCTAAAAATATGCCAAGTAAAAATTCTCTTTAAACATAAATATTAAACAAAGTCATTTTTAGGTAAATGCAAGTTTTTAAAAATGTACTGAAGAAGCCTTTCACTGAAATAAATAAAAAAAGAAATTCTTTATGAAAAAGAATAATGGTCTCACAAAAACAAAAGCAGTAAGAAGGGTAAAATAGGTGCTTAAAAAGTGGGCAAATAGAAACAAATATTAACTGTACAAAATAATATTAAATCTTGAGACATTAAAAAGTTTATCTACTTATCAACTAAATATAATATGGTATCATAAATGGAATCCTTGAACAGAAAAAACCAATTAGGTAAAAAACTAAGGAAATCTGAGAAAAGTATGGACTTTCATTAATCATAATGTATCAATATTAGTTTGTTAATTTAGACAAATGTACTTAATAAAGTAAGATGTTTATAATATGGAAAAGTGAATATGGTTATTTAGAAACTCTGTGTAGCATCATCATTTTTCTGTAAATCTAAATCAAAAAAGTAAAATTAAATGTTTATTTAAAATACATAGAATTAAAACACATGGCAATGACACAAAGTATGGAAAGGGTATATAGGGCCGGACTATTCTTGGATTCTAGCATGATCAGGCAAATGGTAAGAATAATAATTTCAGATAGACCCCAATACACATATAGGCTGCACTCTCCAGAGGAATACTGTATAACAAAATTTTCTGTAATTATAGAAATTTCCTGTATATGTACTAACAATACCATAGCCACTGACCATTCCACACGTAGCTAGTGGGACTACGAAACTGAAATTTAAATTTACTTAAATTTAAATTAAACTGAAATTTAAATTTACTTAAATTTAAATTAAACTGAAATTTAAATTTTATTTAAATTTAAATAGCCAGCTGTGGCTAGTGGCCACCACACTGAGAAGCATAAGTCTAGAGTAGCGTAAAAGAACAATAAAAACTTATGTGGCCAACAAGTTATCAGGAAAAAATAATAATAAAAAATTATATTTCATTCATCCAATTGAAGGCAAAGAAGGTAAGAAAACATTACATAATACAAGTGGGTCTAAAAGAAAACAAATTGTAATATGGTAGCTATAAACTCAAATGCATCAATATTGTATTCAATGTACTTGGACAAAACATTCCAAATTAAAAAAAAAACAATCTGTTGCTTAGACCCGATTATATATTGTTTGTAAAAATAAAAATGCTCTTTCCAAGACAGCAAAATAAGGAAAAACATCAATTTTGCAAGGTAGGCAAGGAATTCAATCAACGCAGATATGAAAGGGTAGCATCTTAAATTTCAGTCCAAAGTTAGTCAGATATAAAGCAAAGGCAGAATAGACAACTCTTCCAAAGATACCTTCTCAATCAATACTTCCATATTTAAACTTCAGCTCTCAGGTATGAGTGACAGCACAAAAGGAAAATTTACTAAGGATATACCCTTTGCCTGACATTTTTAAGCCACTCCTTTTCTCACTTATTTTTATTTTCTCCTACTTTACCAGCTCTTGTCCAGCACGGTAATATTTCTAGAGAGCATCAGTTTCAACCACAACCAGTGGTCAAAAAAAAAGAACTAAGACAGTTTTTATAAATCACTCACATTTTTTCTACTAGGTTTTTCTTTCCTAAATCTGTGAGAATATACTGTTCTGGTTCGTCTGGGATATTGAATCAGCCCCAGTGAATTGAATTTATTTATATATTTCTTTACATTCAGTTCCAGTTTTAGAGAAATCTAGTTTATTCATGACAGGCTAAGTTAGGGGGTAACAGAAAAATCCCAAAATCTCAGTGGCTTAAGAAAAAGTTTTATTTGCTTAGCATTACACCTTCATTTCAATATTTGCTTTTATAACCACATAGCAAGGGTAAAAGTGCTGAAGCGTCTCACAAGTAAAGGATTCTTCGGAAGAATATGAGTTACTTCTGGTCAAATTTCATTAAGATCATAAGTCAATGGCTATGCATAAAACCTCAACAAGAGACAGGAGTGTCATCCTTCCCTTGCAATCTTATCCCAACAGAAGGCAAAAAGGAACCATTGATCAAATAAAAAATATATTGGGTAACTAATGTTTTAAACCAATTGTCCAAGCTATGTCAAGTCTGAACTTTAAAGGAGAAAGAAATATTAGACTTGAAAAAAGTGGATACTAGATAAGAAAGAGAAAACAGGGTCTATCCAATGATTCAATATCACATAGCTTCATTGAACACTGACTTGAGAAGAATTCTGAGGCTTGTGCTAGCTCAGTGGAAGAGTCATTTAAAAGGTCAGTGATATCAGCTAGGAGCACAAGAATGAGGAGTAGTTCTATATAACAAACGGTCTTACTCGCCCCAATTCCTACTTTCTCCTGCTTCCACACTGTTGCAGGGCTTTATGGAGGGAGGGCAGAGTGTGCTTCTCCATCCTTCAATCAGGCTTGACCCTGTAACTTGTTTTGCCTAATAGCACATGGGTAGAAGTGTGCAATTTCTGAACCAAGACTTCAGTGTCCTCCTGTGTTTCCACTTGCTCTCATGTGCCTCTGTCATTCTCATGAAAAAAGCATACCCCAGGTGGCACTCTGGTAGCAGGAGACAAATGTGAGATACATGAAACATAAACCCCCTGTTCCCAGGGCCTGAAATGGAGTCACCCCAGGCATTCCGTAGGCTTGTGAAGGGTGATCATCAAAGCCACATGTTGAGTTCAGCCTACATCAGCTGAACTTCAGACAACCTTCAGAGAAGCAAGAACAGTTACAAATGTTCGCTGTTTTAAGCCATGGAACTTCGGTGCAATTTGTTATGCAGCAAGAGCTAATCAATACATGTTGGTGTGCCAGACACTGACCACACATAAATTACAGTGGTTGGGGAAAAAAAACCCACAATCTAAAAAAGAAGAGAGATGGCAGACTGTCACACAAAGAAAATTAAAAGATAGGCATTCTTGAAAATTTGGAAAGAAAAAGAAGAATAGATACATTTAATGTGACTATTTTCTAAATATAGATATATGAACTACAGTGTCTTTTCTAGTTTCAGTCTCTATTTACCTGGAAAAAATTCAAAGATACAAAATTGTACTTTAAAATATATATTTAAAAACTGATTTTATTTTAAAAGAAAAAATTAAATGAAATGGAAATAGTACCTGACAATATACATGAATGACTATTAATAATTATTCTATAAAATTACAAATTCAAACATCATGTTTATTTAATATATATATATATAGAGAGAGAGAGAGAGAGAGACAGAGAGAGAGAGAGAGAGAGGTCTGGCTCTATCGTCTAGACTGGAGTGCAGTGGCGTAATCTTGCCTCACTACAACCTTCGCTTCCTGAACTCAGGTCATCCTTCCACGTCAGTCTCCTGAGTAGCTGGGACTACAGGCGCGTGCCATCATGCACGGCTTATTTTTCTATGTTTTGTAGAGATGGGGTTTCATCATGTTGCCCAGGCTGGTCTCAAACTCCTGAGCTCAAGCAATCTGCCTGCCTTGGCCTCCCAAAATGCTGGGATTATAGGCATGAGCCACCATGACTGGCCTAAAATATCTTAATGTATTACAATTAAAGAGATGTCTCAGTCTTGAAGGAGGAAAAAAAAAGAAAGCATAACTTCCAACAGTAAAACCACAGAACTCAGTGACTTAATATAAAATGTTAAAATGTAAATGCAATCATGTACCCCATAATGATATTTTGATCAATGACACACCAAATAAACAATGCTGGTCTGATGGAATTGTAATACTATCTTTTTACTGTACCTTTTCTACATTTAGATATGTTTAAGTATGCAAATATTTACCACTGTGTTATGATTGCCTACAGAAGGGGTGTCCAATCTTTTGAATCCCCTGGGCCACATTGGAAGAATTATCTTGGGCCACACACATAAAATACACTAACACTAATGATAGCTGATGTGCAAAAAAGAAAGAAAAGAAAATAAAAGAAAAGAGAAAAGAAAAGAAAAAGAAAGAAAAAGAAAGAAAGAAAGAAAGAAAGAAAGAAAGAAAGAAAGAAAGAAAGAAAGAAAGAAAGAAAGAAAGAAAGAGAGAGAGAGAGAGAAAGGGAGAGGAAGGAAGGAAGGAAGGAAGGAAGGAAGGAAGGAAGGAAGGAAGGAAGGAAGGAAGGAAGGAAGGAAAGAAGGAAGGAAGAAAGGGAGGGAGGGAGGGAGGGAGGGAGGAAGGAAGGAAGGAAGGAAGGAAGGAAGGAAGGAAGGAAGGAAGGAAGGAAGGAAGGAAGGAAGGAAGGAAGGAAGGAAGGAAAGAGAGAGAGAGAGATTTGTGTTGGGCCACATTCAATGCTGTCCTGGGCTGCATGTGGCCCATAGGCTGCTGATTGCACAAGCTGGGCTTACAATATTCAGCACAGTAACATGCTGTACAAGTTTGTAGCTTAGGAGCAATAGACCATACTGTGCAGCCTAGGCATAGGCCATACTGTCTAGGTCTATGTACACTCTATGATGTTTGCACAATGATGAAATCTCTTAATGGTACATTACTCAGAATATATCCCTGCTGTTAAGCGATGCATGACGATGTTTTAAGGTGAATTTCAGAATGACAATTTTAAAATGGGATGGGATATTTAAGAAAGCTAATTTGAAATACCTTTTGAAATGAATACCAATGTCCAAAAGGTAGCCAGACACTAGTTTTACAAGAGCAAGTATTGGTTTGATTTGGCAGCATTGTGCTTTTAACCCAAGACTCCAGCCCAGGTATCAGCAACCTTTCCTTGCATCAGAATCACTTGGGATGCTTTTTAACATAGAGGTCCCCACACTGTATCTCTGAGCTTTTCATTTAATTGATTTGGTTACAGCCTAGATATTAGTAACTTTTAGAAGATTTCTATATGATTTCAAAGTGTGACTAGGATTAATAAGCATCACTACTTTGTCCTTTTCAAAATATAAATAAGTCAATTATTTCAAAATGATTCATAACAGTTACCAACTCTCCAGATCCCTGGCTGTTCCCAGTCTCATTGTGTTGAACCAGATCAAGTCTGATAATTCTTATTGTCTGTTTATAATCATTCTGATACTTCTAATAATCTATTTCTTATTCTGGTGTTTAAAATCTATGGGAACTGTCACGTTCATGTTATAAAATATGTTCAAAGTAACACAGTGGCATCTTTGCAAATTGTACCTCCCAGTAGTCAAGGTGGATTACATAACAAACAGAGGCAAAAGATTACCAGTTAACCATAAAAAGAATCTGCTATATCTATAGAGATCACGGTTTACACAGAAAGTACTAGTTTCCAATAATATGAAGTAGAGAACTTTTTTAGTGTAAGCATTATGCTATAGAAGAGACTGGACAAAAGAAAGAACCACTATGTCATAGATTGAACTTTTGAAAAACAGTATATCTTTTCAATAAAAATGAGATAATACTGAAGCTGTATTTACAGGTTATTTAGAAAACAGTCACAGAGAAAACTTTGCTGAATATCTACTGAAGTCCAGGTGTAGGAACTTAGTACACGGAATACAAAAGGACACAAGACTAACCTTTTTCCCAAAAAAACAGAAAAAGGAAAAAAAGAAGAAAAGAAGGAAGGAAAAAGGAAAATGGGAAAATTTATTTTCCTTTTCAATTTTGAAGAAAGTTAAAGAAACAAAAACAGGGAAACCATTTGAAACTTACTACTTGCCAGTGTTACTATTTGATTGAAGTGATTTCACTGGAAAATTCCATTTGAAGTTATTTTTTGCTAATAAACTGATGTGTTTGTAACTGTAAAACATCTTTAAGATTCCTATAGGTAAGAATACCCCACAAAATAGCAGGTATAAAATAAGTAGACGCTTTAGCAAGAAAAAAAATGTTTAAGAGTATGGACTATGCTATCCATGTTTCTGTTCAAAGGGGCAATCTGATTATAACCCTATCCCAGATTTGGAAGCTATGAAGGGGTATGGGGGGGGAATTTATAGCTGCACAGATTATAGAACAAACTGGCAACAGCACCAGACGGAGCCAACAAACTTCATGCCCAGGCAAATAGAGCGGAAAAAGGAGGAGAAGAAGAATGGGAGGACAAGAAAGAAAATGTTGACAGAAAGTGTTTTATGCCAGAAGTGTACCAGCACCTTTGTTATTAAACACAGGCTTTGATGATGACACATTTCCCGTGTCCATAACTACTGATTGGTGAGTTACTTTTACATTTATCTTAATGAGATGACACCTCGCTCTGAGATTTTATAAGCCATTTTCCTACCTATAAAACAAACAAAATATTATTTTCTCCTATTTCATTACTTCGTTGACCTTGGGAAAACTGAACAAGAGAACAGTCTTGGTTACGTATTAACCTATGTGTCTGAGGTTGTGTGGGGAAAAGGAGTAGTCCGACTTTACTAACGCTGAGGTGTTTTTCACCTGGGAAACTCGGTTCGGTGTTTTTGTGACTTTTATTTGTACCTTGAAAAATTACAAAGACAAATGATGAGAAGTAAATTGTAGGGGGAAGTTCTCAAAAAACTGTAAATACATATTCGGCCTTGAAAAATGCATCTGAAATCAATTCTTTTTTGTGGGTGAATAAAAATCAATGGAATGTGATTCATTATGGGTATTAAATATTCAAATTAATGAAAAACATAGCCAAGTAGACACAATTATTGTATTCTTCAGTTATTACCTGCATGCTGCAGTGGACAGAGGAATTTGGAATGTGTCTTTTATTGCTGTCATGCTGCTTGGAGCACTGGCTTGGGAATTAAGGATTCATGCCTCTACATAATGATATATGATTAGCACTGTGAAAGTAATTGAACTCTTCGTTCTAGACAATCTTTTGCAGTGTCAGCAAGAAGCTGGAACAAACTGTGTCATTTAACAGAGTTATACTGTGAGAAAAACCTCTGATCCCTGCACAATTAACTTCCTAATAATTTTTAGGTTTTCGAGATCAAATGAGAGAATTAATATAATAGAGCATGTAAATGTGCATCAGAATATAAAGAAACACAAAGGCACAAAAAGGGATGGGAAATTTAAAGAAATTAATAATTGCGCTCAAATATAATAAGAGACAGGTGTCGAGCTGTTAAAAGGATGATTGTTGTAACTGGAACAGCTGAAGATGGTAAAAAGCACAGCTGTTGCAAAGATTAGTTGTATAGGAACAGAGAATACTTGTTTCACTGTGCACTCCACTAAACTAAATTGTATTACAACAAGCTCATAAAGTACCCCGGAAAGTGAAGTAATAATGATATTGACACATATTTTACCTAATAAAATACTACAACTCAAACCATTTACCATAATTTTATGTCTTCAAAATTTCACAAACTGGCTTTATTCTTTATGAAGTTGTTCAATTTTCTTCATTAAATGCATGACGTATCTGATAATAATTATAAGATAACAATAATGCAATTACATTATATCACATTAGGATCACATTTTGAAAGTAGTATATTCTCCTTGAGGTTTGCCAGTGCCAAACAACATTTTATTCTGGGAGTTTAGCTTAATCAAAAGGTTATTTTGTTCAGTGCAGAGTAATAAATTGTATTTCAGGTAATTCTGTAAATTCAATGAGTGCCCCTTCTGGATAAGGACTGGATTGTGTTTGTTTCAATGTCAGACTCATGCTGACATTCAGGGAAAAAAAAAAAAAAAAAGGAGATTGTTTTATAATTATTTTCAGTTTTTTGTTTGTTACAAACAAAATGATGGCTGGGCATGGTGGCTCATGCCTGTAATCCCAACACTTTGGGAGGCTGAGGTGGGAGAATTACCTGAGGTCAGGAGTTTGAGACCAGTCTGGCCACCATGGTGAAACCCAATCTCTATTAAAAAAAAAAAAAAATTACAAAAAAAAAAAAAAATTAGCCAGGCGTGGTGGCTGGCGCCTGTAATCCCAGCTACTTGGGAGGCTGAGGTGGGAGAATTGCTTGAACCCAGGAGGCAGAGGTTGCGGTGAGCAGAGATTGCACCATTGCACTCCAGTCTGGGAGACAAGAGTGAAACTTTGTCTAAAAAAAAAATCATAACTAACCCCCTTTGTACAGTATAGATCACAGAGAAAAAAAAAAACAACTTATCAAAATAGAGAAGTGACTGTATTTATGGTTCCCAATGTTATTTCATTTTTAAAGAGTCTAAGAATAAAAATGAATTTTGGTCACTTATTCTTAACTTCCTAAAACATGTACATTCGTTGATGGCACTGGGGTTATTCAGTGAGTTTTCTTTTCGGTTCATAATATTTTGTTTTGATAAATTACAAAATATCCCTTTCCCACCTGTCTAGTCAACACCATCTCATGTGAGTTACATTCACATCGGCAACTAGATGCTCATTCTACCAAACATGGAAATAACACATTTGAACTGATAAACTGCTTTGAGAATTGATCTCAAACAGCAGTTTTGTGCAACTTTGGAAACTTTTCCAGTATTTAATATGTGTTTGATGGCTGGCTAAATAAACATTTTTCACCCTAGCAATATTAAATTGACCATACACAAGGTATTAGACATTTTTTGTTAGTGATCGGAAGAGTTTTGTGTCTGCCTGGATAGACTTAAATAAAACATTCATCTTTTTACTATTAAAGTTAATTTGATATTGCAGAATCCAAATGCTTAGAATTTTATTCTTTGGGTTTTGTTCTGCTTTGTTTTTGTTTGTGTGCTTTT
This sequence comes from Macaca mulatta, assembly GCF_049350105.2. Taxonomy (NCBI): domain Eukaryota; kingdom Metazoa; phylum Chordata; class Mammalia; order Primates; family Cercopithecidae; genus Macaca; species Macaca mulatta. Next base: position 85,880,491 of record NC_133422.1, read on the forward strand.
GTTTTTTGCTGGAATAAGTTGGCTACACAATTAAGCTTCCACTACTCTTTAATTACTACTGGCCCACTGATTTTGGAGCCAAGGTTTGGTAGACACTCTGGCTGATTGCCTAATAACATTTCTATTTGAATAATCAGAGAGAGACCAGTGTGAAGCGATGGTGAATTTTGATAATACTAAACTGTTCTCCTTAGAAAGAGCAAAAAGGGGCCGGGCGCGGTGGCTCAAGCCTGTAATCCCAGCACTTTGGGAGGCCGAGATGGGCGGATCATGAGGTCAGGAGATCGAGACCATCCTGGCTAACACGGTGAAACCCCGTCTCTACTAAAAATACAAAAAACTAGCCGGGCGAGGTGGCGGGGGCCTGTAGTCCCAGCTACTCGGGAGGCTGAGGCAGGAGAATGGCGTGAACCCGGGAGGCGGAGCTTGCAGTGAGCTGAGATCCGGCCACTGCACTCCAGCCTGGGCGGCAGAGCGAGACTCCGTCTCAAAAAAAAAAAAAAAAAAAAAAAAAAGAAAAGAAAGAGCAAAAAGGAAAAAGCATGCTATTAACTGTGTTAAAGAAAAGTTTAGTAGAACTTTTCCTATATATGCTATTCTATTCTTTCAAGAGCAATTACTTCACTTACTGTTTCTAAAACCTTAACAAAATTTAAGAGAGTGAATGAAATAATTCAATGAAAAATTATATTGCTGCTGCTGCTATGAATGATTGTCAAGGGTGTGTCTTCAGGGTGACATCAGCCTTCTGAGATGGTGAATCTGGCTGGTTGTGGCATAATTAATAACATACCACAACCACTTGACTTTTCCATTATCTTTGCAGTTGATATTATATAACTAGTTTCTCTGGATCTTTTGTTGTTTATCAAAGTGACTGCCACTGAAACCAATGAGCTAAAATTCTTGGAGAGTTTTTAGATCTTAGTATATAAGTTGTTTGTTTACTTGCCTTTCCTCCCTGTTTTCTGCCCCATGCTTATACCAAAAATGAGCCAATCACACATGAGTAGGCTTTTTTTTTTCATGGTTCTATGCCCTGCAGTATTCAACAAACTGCCTTCCTTTTAAAGGACTCACAAATAAGTTTAAATGAATTGAACACATGAACACCCATGGAATCCAAGCAAGGGAACAGAAGATCAAGATAATGCACAGAAACCAAAAAGGAAGATAGTACCAGAATGCAGAAAGGAAGATAGTATCCAGAATGCAGTAGGGAAAATAAGTGAGAAACAACAGAAGCCCTAAAAAATAAAAAGAGGTAGACAGGCTTCAGGATGGTTACAGCAATTGGAGGATCCAGACAAAGTAGGAGTTTATTTCACTGAATGCCCAAATATTGGTCAAGTGACAGGAAGCATAACAAATACAGAGTGACAATGAGTAAGACAAACACCTAACCTCCTGCAAGTGTTAACTTGTAGAAAGCACAGTGAAGGAAACGAACATTGTGCTTCGGAAGATGGTAATGGATGGACAAGGGGTTGACAAGGAGTGGAGTAGGCAGCTAGGATTTCCATGAATAGGTATTTATTTTGAGATCTATTATTTCCAAAAGTGGAAAAAAATAAATTCCAAGCCGAGTGGACATGTGCCAAATTCCTGAGGTGAGAGAAAGCTTGGAATGTCCAAGAAACTGGAAATAAAAGCCAGTGAGGCTGGAGGACTGAGAGGGGGGTTGGCAGAAGTAAAGTTGAAGAAAAAGGTGTGGCAAGGCATTGTAGGGCCTTGAACACCAAGATAAGGATTTCATTACAAGTGCAATGGAAGAATTTCACAACTCTTCCAAGTGCACCAGATGTCAGTATTTAATTTAACATAAAGATGGAATATACACGTATAAAACACTTCCTGGTGACTATGTGAAGATTAAGTGTTAGGGAAACAAGAATGGAAGAGGGAAGGCCAATTAGCAGGCCATACAGCATCTCTAATGTGAGATGATGACAGCTTCAATTTGGGCAATGGTGGTGAAGACAGTGAAGCATAGAGCTCTTTGATGATACAGAATTTGCTGAGGAATTGGATGGTGGAGATGGAAATGAGAAAAGTAATGAAACAGCTGAAATTTAGGTTCATGGCTTGAGAAACTAGACGAAGTTAATGCATTGACTAATATGGGGAACGTAACAAAAGCGAGGGAAAACTGAGTTTGAGTGGGAGTATGAATCAATAGTCCAATTTTAGCTATGTTCATGCAGAGATACCTAAGATGTCTAAGTGGACATGTCTGTCTTATATACAAATTTGGAGATCAGAGATGCCTTGGCTAAAGGATTTATTTGGAAATCATCTGCACAATACAGCATTTAAAGAAAAGACAGTGAATGAGGTCATCCAGAGAGAGGAGAAACAAAAGTCAATACCCAAGTACCACCAGCAATCAGAAATGACATGACTATTGCTGTCAGGTGTTTTGTCTCTGACCTAAGCAGAACTTTCTTAGAAACTTCTAACTACACTTCCATCTACATGGAACAGGGGAGGTCTTCTCATGGAAACAGGAGATTCATTGCTGACTGGCTTGAGGACGTATGTGGCTAGAAAATAATCATAGTTGTTAATAATGTGATGTTTCTGTCTTAGAACTGCCAATACAGCTTCTGGTTAAGAAAGATCACCCTATCTTCCTTAAATCTAAAGCACAGTCTGGATATCATCTTGCTCAGGTCAAGAGGAGGAGGAAATCTTTTCTCTGAATAAACATTCATGCCATACCCTCTCCTGTAAACATCTTAAGATACCTGGCTGCAGCTGGTTACAATTCTAATAAAATGTTGGTCTTTTGAGCCCCAAACATCTTTCCCACCCTCCCCTCAGCATGGTTTTCCTTCTTTGAACAATATCATATCTCAGGAATGGATCCAAAATTATTCTGACATAGTTAAAGATGACTGGTAACTTTTAAAATATTACCTTTCCCTGAGGAATTTTCTTTTCAACAAAAAATTTGGAAAATTATGATATCATTGAAAATAGGACGGTCGAAATTGAAGCCTTCAGTGGTAGAGTTTCAGATGATTGCCTTCAGGAAAGATGAACCAAGATGTAGAAGGGAAGAGGGGTTTTATGCTACTGTTGGTAGCATTAACATGTTCTATTAAACACACACACACACACACACACACACACATTTTGGAAGCAGAGAATACAAATTCAGCTGAGGAGCCTATCTTTTGTATCATATGCCCTTGGCTGGTATAAAGTCCGGGCATCCTGATCCAAGTGAATTCTGTGTAAAGGTAATAATGAGTTGTCAAGCTTTTACCCAATAAAATTGGTTATGTTTTTCTTTATGAACTGAAAAGTATGTCTATTGTAGCATAAAAATAATAGCAATGATGCTTAAGGTTTATTTTATGTTTATGAATTTATTTTTCTCACTCTGAGAAATGTATTTTTCTCTTTAATGATTGCCTTGAGCACTTTTCCTCCTAGGAGGAACAAAAGCAAGGTACGCTAGAAAGTACTAGACTGAAAGTATAGCAGAAGCTCTATTATTTCAAACACAGTTCAAGTCAACACAGACAATAAAGCCATTGGCTGGGGTAAAATTTAACTGACCCTTTCGAGGTTGAGAAGAATCTTCAATCAAATGTTTCCCTCTCAGTGGATGAAGAGCTCTGCATTGAACTGATTTAACGGTAAAACTTACTGAAATACTTCTCACTGGGGAAAAATAGGCTAAAACGAAAACAACAATAGTACAAACCCACTACAATAGTGGTTAAGAATATGCGTTAAGCTGCATTTTTCTGTTTCAAAGGCTACTACAGACAAGAGGATTTTTTAAAGTAAAACAAGTCAGACGGACAAAATTAGTATTTTTTAAGAGTAATGTTTTGTTTTGTTTTGTTTTGTTTTTTTGAGAGGGAGTCTTGCTCTGTTGCCCAGGCTGGAGTGCAGTGGCATGATCTCCGCTCACTGCAAGCTCTGCCTCCCTGGTTCACGCCATTCTCTTGCCTCAGCCTCCCTAGTAGCTGGGGCTACAGGCACCCACCACCAGCCCGGCTAATTTTTTGTATTTTTAATACAGACGGGGTTTCACCATGTTAGCCAGGATGGTCCCGATCTCCTGACCTGGTGATCCGCCCGCCTCGGCCTCCCAAAGTGTTGGGATTACAGGCATGAGCCACCGCGCCTGGCCTAAGAGTAATGTTATTCCTCTCTACTGTTATAGTTTAGTATGGCATTAGATCTAATATTTTAGACTTCTATATATATATGCACTTTATATTTATATACATATAAAATATAAATTATATATATTTATATAAATATAAACATGTATATACATTATATATAAAATTATATATATTTATAATTTATAATTATATATTTATATAAATATATAGTTTCTATTTTATATGTATATAAATATATATAATTTATATTTATATTATTTTATTTTTATATTATTTGCATTTGTATTTATATTATTTTGTAATATAAAAATTAAAAGGTTATGTATACAAGACATACAAGTAACAATATACAAATAAAAAGAGGATTTTTTTGACGCAGAAGGATATTTGTGATTTGTTCTATTATACTTACTATCAATGTCACTGGCCTGCCTTCAGGGTTAAATCCACTAGAAAGTGTTCTCAGTAAACGAGTTACCATAAATATGGTGTTAACTTGCGCTTCCTGGAAAATGGAAACAAATTTCTCTGGAAGTTGAGGAGATGGTTGTTCATCATAATGAAGTATCTTCCAGTGGCTCCATTTTTGTTTTCTAAGTTCTCAATTATTTTAGTCACAATCACAGCCAGGGTCTCCAGCTGGACAAATTAAAATCAATGAATGGCTCAAAATGATTCAATATGATGTGCCTTTTTCATTTCAAAATGAAGAACAACAAAAATTATAACTTTACTTCTACTGATTCAAGCTGGAAGCAAATCTGATAGGTTCACAAATCCCTCATAAAGGAAGGTTAATAGAAGCCATAATTCTGACACCTTCTCAAATTGTGGGAAGCAAGTCAGAGGCCACACAACAAGCCCAGCTCCATTGTTAATTTCACACATGAGTAGTACCACGTAGTTAAGCATTCACTGCATGAATTCAAATCACAGCAGACTATTGGTTTCAGTAATAATCAAAAAGGAAAGTTAAGTTTAAAAAAAGATGAAAACTACAGAATACAAGGCTTTCTGTCACAAAAAAAGTCACTTTTACCAAAATACAGATTTATCAGACTTAATCATAATGTTAGTGTACATAATAAAAACTATCAAAGAGGCCAAAGCTTATGCCATCTGAATGAATAAAAGTATGAAAGTAGTTTTCCAGATAATTCTATAAGTGACTATTCCTCTTGCCTGAAATCTGAATTAGGGTGAAAGTATTCTCCTCCCTTTTTCTATCCCTAATTGTCATACTTTTTTGGCAGTTTGCTCAATTCTTTGATAGTGCAAATTTCTTGTAATTATTAAATGTTCTCAGATGATTTCATGATCCCTAGAAAGCTCATGAAAGCACTGTATGCTTAGAACAAAATAGCACCATTCAACAGTGGCCAGAATTGTGAATAAGAAACAGTATATCTACTGATTGAACTATTAAATAGTAGACTGCACTCATGTAGAGTTCATGGTACTACCTTAGGAAAATGTGTACTGAATGGAAGAAAGAGATAAATTATCCAGAAAAGAATATATGTTTGCCAACTTATGAAAAGTAACATGTTTCTCCAAGTAATTTCTAAGTAATTTTAATGTAAGGTTTCCACCTGATGTTTAGCTGCTTTAAACATGAAACATAACAATTTGCACACATGCACATTCACCTTCATACATTTATATTTTGTTTATGCATTTATCTTAAGGTTTGTATCTGTCTCAGGCCCACCAATAAGATCCTTTGGCCGTTTGAATTTTCTAGTCATCAGGCATAAGTAGCGTATTTACGTCCACTTATTTTACTTCTATTGTACAAAGAAAAAAAAATGTTTTGGTCTAGATAAATGTCCTCTTTTCTAAGCTGATACTTACAGCTGTACCTCATCCATCAGATAAGTGAATATTGTTAACACAGATCTTGACAACGATAACCTAAAAAACCTCTAAAATGAAAATACTGATCCAAAATAAAATTACATGTCCCTCAAATCTATGTTACTGACTTGAGCATTCATTTTTAAAGTTTGTTTCCAGCAAAACCATTTACCAAGGTGTAACTGGAATCATAATAGTTCAAACTCAACTACGTTCACTGAAAGTCAAAAGTTGAAAACATTTTAACTTAAAATGCTCAGTTTTCAACTTCAATTTATGTGTATAAACACGGTCTATATGTATGTAAGTTGTCCCCATGAGAAAATCACATTGTAGTTAGTTGAAAAACATTTTAAAGAGATTGGAGCAGTAAATAGGGCAACTTATGTCTAGGCAAGAATACACACAAAGAAAAGTATAATTGCTTGAGTTCTATAAAAAGCAAAAAATTCGGTGGAAAAGTTTCTGAAATCACTGTTTTGAACAGATTAACTAGTGGACCCACTACCTACTTTCCTCATATTGTGAAAAGTTGCCTAGCCCACACCAAGTCTCACTTTGTAAGAACATTTTTAAGATTTATGAATATTTCTGAGCTGTTGTGATTGCCATTTGATTTAAGATTTGGGTAATGAATATTCTAGTAATATGCAGGGTGCAGGCACTCAAAAGCAAAGAACATATTATTTTCAAATCATTTTCCATTAAATACAGAAAGATATGAAGGCAGGATTGAAATAGTGCTCCATTACATACAGTTCCCTGATGTGTCTCTCCTCCCCTGCACTCCTCATACCTCCCTCTGCTTATGGGCATGTGTCAGAGCCCATCCCCTAGGCATATTCTGCTTTACTGCAGCTTGCTGCTACCGCGTCTTTGATCTATGTGTCCCACTGTGTTTATGCTCCATAAATTTTCATGAGAAATCAATGATTTTTTTTTCCTAAAGGACTCTGGGGAGACTGAGCATTTAAATGCAGTTATTATCTAATCTAGCAATATTTACAATTAGAGAAGTTTAAAACGTATACAAAGGCTCCCCATGGTCTCCCTTCATAACATAGTTTTGTTTTGAAACAGGGTCATGCTCTGTCACCTAGGCTGGAGTGTGGTGGCACGATCTCAGCTCACTGCAACCTCCACCTCCCGGGCTCAAGTGATTCTCCTCCTCAGCCTCCCGACGCAGCTGGGATTACAGGCACCCCCCACCATGCCTGGCTAATGTTTTTTATTTTTAGTAGAGTCAGGGTTTCATCATGTTGCCAGGCTGGTCTCGAACTCCTGACATCAAGTGATCTGCCCACCTCAGCCTCCCAAAGTGCTGGGATTACAGGTGTGAGCCACTGCGCCTGGCCTATAGTTTTGAAGGGTACAGAGAAGACACTTTAATAGAATATTTACATATTAAGAAACAAATGATTGAGCAAATAACATTAATGAAATCCCTTCAGCATGAATCTACTCCATTCTTATGGCAGTACAGTCCTAGAACCACGTCTAAGATCTTGTTTTAACTAATGGGAAGCATCAAACGCCTTTCTCACAGTAGAAAGATCTCCGAAGATTTGGCCAAATGAAGCCACGAAAGAGATTCAAAATTTAATCAGCTATCAGCATTACGTTTGCTATGGTTCTAAAGAGATAAGAAAAATATGAAATAAATGAATGCAGGAACCCCGAAAATGTGAAGGTTCCTATAACTAGCAAAGGGGATTATATAAATATTAAGAGCCAAAGAAATGCAGTCTGATCAAATAGGATAGCATCTTGGGTGGAAGTTTCAGATTTCCATGAGTAGACCTGGAAACTAGACTTCGGAAGCTAATAGGGTTTTGCCTCTAGATAATGCCAGATTATAAATGGGGTTAAGGATGTCCCAACAACATCATGAAAAGAGAGTCCAGTAAATATTCTCTCAAATGTCTCTGGTCATTCGCTATTCTATCATAACCAACTGAAAAAGCAACCTCCCAAATTGTTTGGGATGACAAAGTTGTTCATTTAATAAATAAGGTTCTTTTAACCCAGAGAAGATGTAAACTTAAGTATAAAAAGATCTAAGAAGATCAAAATTCTGGTGTTAATTATATTTGTATTAAGACATCTGAGCATTGCTTTCTATGGTTTGTATAGTGTTCAAGATAATTTGTCCTACTGTCAATAGGATAACAGATAACCTTATGATTTTAATTGAATATGTGTTGCTAAATAATTGATTTCAACTTGTGATTTAAAGTTTAAATGTATAAGTGAAACACTAATGAAAATTATTAGAACATTTAGTGACACAACCATTTTAATAAGTTTAATTTATTCAATCATTATGTAATACTTGAGTACTTGAAAGTTGGTCAGTCAGAAAATTAAACTACTTAGAAAGTATTTTTAATATAATAAAGTTATAAATTTATTTTAAAATACTCATTTTTAAGTTTTAAACAGCACTAATCTTTAAAGACTTCTTCAAAGTATTGTTACATTTTTCTAGATTTATAAATATATGAGATTTGTAGGGCTAACAAATAACTAAATTCTAAAAATTATAACAAAAAAATTAATACTAAGTTTTTAGACAGAAAATTCTGAATAATCATTTTGTATGCAGATACACACAGGTTTTTAAAAAATCCTCATAAGCATCAATATAGTCACATTCAAGACAATGACTTTTAGGTTAAAGAGAATTTGGATTTTTTTTTCCTTATCGCTACCTCTTATTCCAGGGCTACATAACAAAAAGTCAATAAAAATTGTTAGCAATCAGCAATTTGATTATAAACTAAATAGTGTCATAATTTCAACAAGAGAGATTACCTGACTACATTCATTTTTTTTCTCTTGAATTCTGTGGAATTTAATTGTATGGCCCTTCTAACACCTGATGCTAGTAATTATGTATCTTTCCTCACCTTACTACATTCTAACTCTGCGTTTCTCAGAATTTAGTAAACATAAATTTTGGATATGGTAAGTATATGCATAGGTGAAGCCCTAATATCCACTGTGCTTGGGGTAATCATTTATCAGTTAAAGGCAAAAACAAACAAAACAAAAAATTCTAAATACAAATGATACAAATAATCATTAAAATAATTAAAATTGATTTTTACTTTAACAAAAATGCACACATTTATTTACTTTTTTTATACATAGGTCTTTTTTTGTTAATTATAAATCAGTAGTAAGTATTTTCCAGAAATTCATTATTTAAAATTTTTGGTTTTATTTCTTTAAAGTGGTCTGAGAATAAAAGATACTAGCAAAGCAATCAGAATACAGAAACTGACAGCTGGTATTTTTTATCTCAGTCTTTCACCTTCTTGCTCATACTAGAGAGCCTTTTTTAGTAACTTACCATTATCAATGCTTTCTATAGCATTCAACATGGTTTCATAGAAACAAAAATAACTGTATCAAGATGCACAACTGGATATGTACATATGTCCTGATGTATAATGAAAATGTATATTATAGAATCCTAGAAAAGTATAAACTTCTTATTTCTGTCTCTCCCCATATCAATAGCATAAATAGGTAACTTGATAATTTAATTTGTTCATAATGACTTCTACTCATTTTGACATGTCTAGCAAATCTGTAAGAACTTAACGATGGAGGGAAGGGGAGGGAAGGCAAGGGAAGGGGAAGGGGAAAGGGAAGGGGAAGGAAAGGAAGGAAGAAAGGAAAGGGGAAGGAAGGAAGGGAGGGAGTAAGGGATAGAAGGAGTCTCACATGAGTTTAAGTTTCACTGTTTTTAACCTGTGTTATAATAGGCAATATCAAATATCATATATACAGGAGTGCTGAACTACACCCAGTTCATGTAGGCCTAAAAGAGTACATTTGTAAATTTGGAAACCAGTTGTTAAATACAGGCATGGCCAAAAATTTAATTATATAAACTTACAATTAAATAAATTACAAGATAAAGAAATGAATACTCAAAACTTAATATTTCCCAATTATTTTAATGCATTTCACTATTATCTGTGCTTTTGTAGTTGCTTATATTTATTGCATCTTTACTATAAAAATACTTTATAATGATACCTCTTCCTAACTCTATATCCAGTGACATCAAGTTGGTACTTTGAAACTGGCCATGCGGGAGTATTTATACCATGGAAATCAGCAAATGCAACAAAATAAGTTGCTGTTTTTCAGGGAGGAGGATAGCTGTTGAACATTCACAGGTACACAGTTTTATATAGAGCATAATATGCTACTAAAAGATATGTTTTAAATATATTTTGTCATGTTCTTAAGTATCAAAAGTCATATTTGAAGAGTCAATTTTCAAAATGTTTCAAAAAGGTAATTTCTAAATGTGTTACTGCACTGTCCTCAAGAAGAAAGAAGAGTACATTGGCAGACACAATGGGAAATCAACTCAGATTATACAAAGAAATTTAATCTGAAAACCAATGGTCCAGTCACTATGATATTTAAATAAAGTTAAATATGCAATGAATTGTACCACTTAAATGCTGTGGCTAACAGCTGAAAACTCAGCAAAATTTCTAGTGCAATGCACAGATTTTGCAACCTATAGGTATACAATTTTCCACATCAAAAACATTTACAAATGGTGTAATACTCTTATTTTAATAATGGAAGTTATAAAAGCAAAACATTGTGTGCTGGAAAACTCAAGAAATATAAATTCAAAGTTTATTTTGCATTAGATAAGAACTCATGGAAAATAAAGCCTAACCTTCCCAGGCATATGCTATCATTGGGAAATCATCCACTTACATTGGTTGTGGCCTAAAGTCCAGGGTCTTTGACATGTAATCAAAGGTTGATGTCCTTTAAATGCTGTAATCTAATTAAGTAGATGCTCCATTGAAGCATTAGTAGCAGAGTGCCTGTTAAAGTCCAGAGGGACAGTAAAAGATGAACTTAGAGAAAAAAGGAGAGTGGAAGAATAATCATCTGAGATTGGAATATTTGTCCCTTACATAGTCCCTCTCCCCATTCCCAGGTCCTTCTAGCCTTTGTCTATAATGGAGGATAGTGTTTCCTCAAATCTGAGACAATTATCAAATTATCAATTTTAGATACACCATTCGTTCGTGTGGAGCTAATTTTAAGAAATCAGCCAATTAAACTGACACAATGCTTTCTAATAACTTAGAATCTTTGACACTTGTTGAAAAATTTAGACATACATGAATATAACACTTCAAATATCACTCACATGCACTTGTAAAATGAAAATAGAAATAAAAATAAACTGGCAAAGAAATACACAAACTTCTTTGCAGAATCTTACTCTTTTGGATAATTTCCAACAAAAAGTCATTGATAACTCTGTTTTCCCATAAAGTGTCATCCTCGGTGCCATACAGAGTATTGATTATGCTCTTAAAATATGCCCAAATATTGTCTTTGAGGTCTTCTTTCAAGCTTCCAACATCCTTTCAGTCTTGGTGTAGTGTCTTCTTGATCTTAATTGATTCTGACAATGGAAAAGTTTGGGTAACAGTCAAAAGACATAAACTTTCCTACTAATGCTCTCAAATAGTTTATGATAGAGATATCAAAGTTTTTATTTGCCATATGGTACAGAAGCAACAGACAAGGTCAAGTATGGGCGGGAAATAACATGCCATCATCTCCACCTGATCAGAGTCCACTTTAAGATTCCATCAATCATAAGACATGTCCCAACTTCAGAAAAATTAAAATGTGGAAAATGTGCAGCCTAGACTCAATAAAATTAAGTGTTCAAGCTGCCCCAAGTTAACTTTGTCAAGCTGAGTTAGGAATTTTGACACAATTCTTAAGTCATTAGACTGCTGATTAATTTAATCTGTCTGTCTATGTTACTTTCCCTTTAGTAAGAACCCCTCCTTCCTGCCCTCATAATCCATTACACTGAAGTCACCTACATTGCCCTCTATGCCTAGGTCTAGAGTTTGTAATACCAGCAAATTTTGCTCTCTGAATTTCTCCTCCCTTCATGAAGGATACCTTATAAACCATTTCTCTCAGCAAACGATCCAATATTTCTTTACACCAAGCAGTAAAACACATAATAAAATACTATCCAATTTAAAGGTCTATATCCCTTCTCTAGGACCACAGTATAGACGAGTTTCAGAACTCTTAATTGTTTAAAAAAAGTCATAAAGATACCACAGTACATGTACTATATCCTATGTAACCCCAATGGGGTCTAGAGTGGCACTCTGAAATCAAATGCTAATATTTCTATAGCAAAATGTATAAATAGTAATATTGAAAGGGATAAAGATCCTTGTAAAAGAAAAATCTGGGGCACAATAAAATTTTAAAGAGTTTATTTGAGTAAGAAACAATTCATGAATTGGGGAACACCAGACTAAATGAAGTTTAGTGTTCCAATGACACAGCTTCAGAGGCAAATATTTATAGGGTGAATAAGAAAACTAAACAAGCTATTTGACTAGTGGCAATTACAAAATTGCTTTTTATGGTTTACCTTGTTGGAAAGTCCCTAGTCACATAATCATATGTTAGTTGGCTGCTCATGATTGGCTAAGGTTAAGTTTTGTCTCTGTGTAATATAAGCATTTACCCGAAAAGATCCGAGTTAACTTTTGCTTATGTTTGCAACTTAAGCAAGGCTAAGGCTCTCTTTAAAGCCTTGTTGGTTTTGTTTGGTAAGGCATTCTTCAGGCAGAGTCTCCATTTAATCTTGCTTTGACATTACCAATGACATCCCTTAAATTCAAGCTGGATTTTGCCACCAAATTAGACCAGATCAGGTGAATTTTGCTGCCAAGTAGGTTACACAAATCTATGACTTTTCCAAGCTAATGGGATTCGGAATTGCAGATACGGTGTTGTGGACATATATTAGGCATAAAGAATCGGCCGGGCGCGGTGGCTCAAGCCTGTAATCCCAGCACTTTGGGAGGCCGAGACGGGTGGATCACGAGGTCAGGAGATCGAGACCAACCTGGTGAACATGGTGAAACCCCGTCTCTACTAAAAAATACAAAAAACTAGCCGGGCGAGGTGGCGGCGCCTGTAGTCCCAGCTACTCGGGAGGCTGAGGCAGGAGAATGGCGTGAACCCGGGAGGCGGAGCTTGCAGTGAGCTGAGATCCGGCCACTGCAACTCCAGCCCGGGAGACAGAGTGAGACTCCGTCTCAAAAAAAAAAAAAAAAAAAAAGAAAAAGAAAAAGAATCTAGGTTATGCATAGAGTTTAAGACATGAGCAAAAAGTGAATTACATTTTAGAAAGATGGAGAAAGCACTAGTTTTTCTCAGTTCCCCAGTAACTGCATCACATTTGGAGAAATGGACAATATCCACACCTAAGGTTCACCTAGTTGTTCTAAAAAGTTTCCTCACCGCATTATCTTCCTCCTTAAATATCCTTACCTCAGCAATGGCATCATGTACCATCAATTGCTCAAACCAACCACTGCATAGTTGTCCTTGGTTCCATTTTGATCCCTCCTCATATAACCTATCATGAAGTCTATCAATTCTGCTTCCAGAGTATTCTCTTCAATGTCATAGGACCTATAACATCCTCTCCATTTCTGTAGCTACTACCTCAGTCCAAGCCCATCATGTCTTCCCTAAATTAAAAGAACTTCCTAATTAGTCTTCTGTTTACATCCTTATCTCCCTGCTGCCATTCTGCATGTAGCAACCAGGGTCATTGTTCAGGCAAAAATCAGATGATCTCATTCCCCTGTTTAAAAATTTCAAAACTCTTAAAATGACTAAAAAGGCTTTTAATGACCCACCCTTTTCCTCCCACTCTCTCTTCACTTACTGCGCTTTAGTTGCTCTCATCCGCTTTCTTTCTTTTTGGCAAATAAGTAAGCTCCTTCTTCCTTTAGAGTCTTTTGCATTTCCTGCCTCCTCAAGGACACAGCTGGAAACATTCATTTCCAACCTTTGCCTTGCTGGTTTCTTCTGGGTCTTTAGTTGTCAGTGAAGACATAAATCCCTCAGCCATGACTTCTCTGGTTTCCAAACTAAAGTACATTTAATTCCCAAGCCCTCAAGGCAAGACCCTAGTTGATTTTCTTCAAGGTATTTGTTATTATTTGAAGTAATATTGATGAATTGTTTGCTGAGTTATTTATTGATCTGTCTCTGTCTTCTAAAATGTAAGCTCCATACAGGCAAGGACTGTTCACGAGTACATCTCTGCTGCCCAGAACATTGTCTGGCACACAGCAGAGGCTCACTGAATGTATTCCAAGCATAGAGTTAAAGTCAAGTAACTGATAGTTTAACATACTCATTTTATTATTGCAGTCATTCACATTACTTGTGTTCCTGGTCCATCTAGGTTGTGCTCAAATTAGAGTGGTCTGTGGATATTGCAGAGAATAATGATGCGTCCGGAATACGAGGCACAATTTTTATGTCTGGTATTTTTTTGTTGTTGTTAGTTTGATATTTTGCCTACCTAAATCAGTACTGTGGGTCTAAAACTTGGATTACATTTAATGAGGGTTTGTATAAGAACTATATGTATATGTGCGTGTGTGTGTGTATCTATCTATCAATAGATAGATAGATAGATAGATAGATAATTCTAAAAAATATTTTATCCTTTTAATCCTCTGAAGAGAATAAGTGACTTGCCCATAGCTAAAGCGCAATCACACTTAGTTTAAATTCCACATTCTTCAGAGTACAAACGTAAGGAAATGAATGTAATTATTCATTTTTAAACAAATTTAACCTTCTGTATGTAGATGATTTAAACGCAATTTTGGAAATAATGCTATTCTATAGTAAATGAAAATAAGTAGTTATTTTAGCTCTATGGATTTTGAAGAACATGGAGAAAGAAGAATTTATTGTGTCTTTATATCAGAAACAGTATCTTCTTTGTGGAAAAGCTCTAGAAGCTGGAGTCTCCAGATTTATTTCCTGCTACTCTCAGAGAAGATTTAAATAAAGTAAGAAAATCCCCTCATGAAAATAGCCTGGTTTACAAGGCTATCATTTGGAAAAGAACACCAAAAATCTGCCTTCCCCTACATTCTTGACCTCAAGGAAGATGTATTTTCAGTATAAAATTTAATGTTCTGGTTTAAAATGTGTAGGAATATTAACCTTCTTTTGGTGAAGAAAGTCCAGATTATCTATCAGGAGAAAACAATCTTATGTAATCCAATTGAAACTATAAGACGAAGATGTTTTGCAAACAAATTGCTAATATGTAAGTCATTTGGCTAGACCAACAGGGTGACCTTTCAAGCTATCTCATGGGCTATTTATGCACTTATTTAAAGACCACCCTGCTATGTTGAGTGAAATAACATTTTCTTTGTCTTATTTTCTCATTTATTTGTTATGTTGCAATAAAGTGTATGTTTCCTTAAAAACAACACTCACACACCAAGAAATAGAATTTTAAATCAAAAAGTTGTCTTGAGGTTTATTTTCAACTCTTCTTGTCAACACTTCTCAATGCTAACTAGATTTAGTGAAACTTCTTTTATAAGCGTGTGAAGACCTTTTCAGCAATGACTATCCCAGCTAATATTAACAACAAAGTCTGGGGTGTGATTGTAAATGACTTTTCATACGCCAAAAGTATTTTGTTGTTTGAAGTGTCAAACCCTTTTCTTAACTGGCAAATAACAAATTCTATATATTTATTGTGTATTACGTACATGTGGTTTTAAAATATGCATACATTATGGAATGGCTACATAGAGCTAATTAACATATGTATTATCTCACATACTTATTTTTTTTTGTGGTCAGAACACTTAAAATCTACTCTCATGGATTTTCAATAATACAATACATTGTTATTAACTGTAGACACCATGTGACAGTACGTCTCTTGAACTTATTCCTTCTAAATGAAATTTTGTGTCCTTTGACCCATATCTCCTCTACCCCTGCCTCCAGCCCCTGGTAACTACCGTTCTACTCTCTACTTTCAAATTCTTCTCTTATTGCTGGCTTTACACAATGACTGTAATCATTCCAAGAAGCGACCTGAAAGAAGCCATTTCCAAAAACATCATTTCCTAAACTAATTTTAAAATAAAATTGCTGTAAGTTACTAAAAAAGAAACAATATATGCTAAGTATATAAAATTTAGGGCTGGAGAAATGTTATTCAAAACATTTCTCTCTTCATATTTATTTAAGAAATTATATAATGTCAAAGAATAAATATTAATTTTTTGAAAGACACAAAAGACAGACATCTAAACCATCCAGATATAATATAATCATGATCATGTAAAAATTATTGTAACCATAGAGAAGAAAAAAAAACCCATACTTGTAAGTTCTTTAATGGTTGTACTGACTTTATTTATATAATGATGGCATCATACATCTTTCACTGTATATTATTTCAGTGACTTTCAGTAACTTGATTTTAAAGGATCTTTGTTGCCCTATTTCTCAGTCTTCTTCAAGGCCAGTACACATTGGAGGGAAAGCTATTTTTGCAAGAGGTGCAGTTTGTGACTGATATATGGAGACAAATCAGCCTGAATGGGGCTTATTTTGAGTCCAAGCCTATTGACTGAAAGAGAGAGGGCTGGAATTTAACCAGCATCTGCCATAAACTAGGCTATGTCTTTTATCAGCATATCAAGAAATAAGCTTGGATGCTCAACTCCTTAAGTTCCTCTACAGAGAGGGAACCAGTGACGTTCCTCACTGCATTTAATCTCATTAATAATAATCTCCTGTTTGTTAAGTTCTGTTATAGACCTCATGTTACACATAAAGATACTGAGGCTCAAACATTCAGTCCGTGGCAGGCAAGGGTTTAAATCAAAGGACTCTGGTTGCAGGCTCATTCTATTTGTCATACTTCCTGGAGAGGGAGGTTGACTCACGCCTATAATCATAGAACTTGGGGATCACGCCTATAATCATAGCCAAGGTAGGGCCAGCCACTTGAACCCAGAAGTTCCAGACCACCCTGGGGAACATGATGAAACCCCATCTCTACAAAAAAAAAAAAACACAAAAAGTAGCTGGGTGGGGTGGCATGCCTGTGGTCCCAGCTACAAGGGAAGCTGGGAGGACACCTTGAACCTTGGAGACTGAGGCTGCAGTGAGCCAGGATTGCAACACTGCACTCCAGTGTGGGCAACAGAGTGAGACTCAGTCTCAAAATAAATAAAATAAAAATAAAATAAAATAAATACTTCCTTTCCAAGCACTAGAGAACTGAGAGATTGGTCGAGAGAGTTAAAAAGGGCCAAAGCAGTGATTTTCAACATTTTATGAATAAATAATGAAATCTGTGTGTGTGTGTGCATGCATGCATGTGTACAGAAAGAGCACATGAAGACAGACAGAGATGTACAGATGGTTTTGGTAGAAAACACCAAGCCTTAAGAACAAGTGTAAAAAATGTAAATATAAAGATTAAGGAACAGAGGATTAATACCATGATTGCCTATTCAGAAAAGAAGACTTTTGTCCTGAAAATTTCATTACTGGAAATCATTTCTCCAAAAGCATTTAGATCGTCCTTTATTCATATTAAGAGGAATTAATTGCTTTCCATTTCAATTTATTTTTTCTTCAAGTTAGTCAGTTTTTTCCCTAGTATTATAGATTCATGCTTCATAGACAAGATTAACTTTTTAAAAAAAGTTTAACAACAAGGAGGGTATGAAAGGATTAAGAGCTTGAACTTTTTCCTTTAGATTTCTTGGATTCAAATCAACTGTACCTCAGATTTCATATTTTTCTCCTGTAAAATGAAAGTTGTAATGATTAAATGAGAAGATATAAATAAAGCACTTAAGATACCTGATAAACATTAAATTACAGCTCTTACATCGAAATAACATGCAGAAGTGAGCATTTAAATGTCTTAGATAACAAAGATGCTTCCATTATCAACAATTCATACTAGACCTGCATTGGATTGTTGAATCAATTATCCAGTGAATAAAGTATTGATTGCCAGTCTCTCTAAATGTCCAAATAATAACGGATTGTTAAAAAATTAATCATATTCTATGGGCACAAATGCTCTTTGCCTCTCTATCTTAAAACCACACACTAAACCACTCATGAATCACTTGAATCAGTCATTTGAAAGTGTCAAACCAGCATAACACAATCTAACAGTGTTCCTAATGTTACATCTTAAAAGATTTATCCACAAACAGGCAACACAGAATCATGACAAGCATTTTCCTTTTTGTACATAAAGTATGGGTATTTTGAGAATTTGAGAAGAACTATAAGTAGAGCATTTTGCTTCTCATATTACTGGTTTAGTGATGGCTAGGCTAAGGACAATAGGGTTGAACAATTTATGCCTAGGATCTCAAGAATAAAACTGTATTGTCCCAAGTGGTAGCCCCAAAGCAGTTAGCAATTAGAGTTCTGAGCCTAGGGTTCTTTCTCTGCTTTCTAACCTCTTGCTGTTATTTGCCTGAGAGTGCTCAAGTCTGCTGATGACTGGGCACATCAAGTTTGAATGAATATGTGGCAGACTCCATTCCTGAAACCTGTGGCATCTGGGTGGAATCCGGATTGCCAACATGGCTCAGCTGATTGTGCACGTGCCTTATGTAATCTGATGGACTTCACATTACAATGTAACTATTGTAACATGTACCTGTGTTCCTCGCTCTGTGTGATTAACTCAGTCCTGAGAAGAGTTGAGTTTGTTCACAGTTGTCAGTAATAAAGGAGTTACTTTAAGTGCTTAAAGGGATTTCTGAGACCATATGTATGGTAACATAATGTCATATTGATGAAGTAGAGACTTTGACTCATGTATGGATACCTAGGATGGGGCATAGACAAGGGCTCAATAACTATCTGTTGCTTGATGACTGAGTGAAGAAATGTGTAAGGCAAAGCCTGGAAGTGAATGAGTGAGGCAGGAAAAAGAAAAAATCTGGGTGTAGGTGGAAAGAAAGAAAGAAAGAATTAGGTACCTGTTAGATTAGTAGATCAATATGTTGTCAAAAGTTACAGAAAATTAAATACTCAACAAATTCCACACACATTTACAGCCACCTTCATGCGTTAGTTCACTGTTTCCCACATATCAGTCATTTGTTTAGTTCCTTCACAGTTTGTCATATTGAGGCAATGCCTACCTCTTATTTTCCTTTAAATGAAGCTTCAATCAACTGACCTTTTTAAAACGTGGCCCATTCTACACAGTATCACCCGCTAGATGATGGGTTTGGTGCTCTCAGTGCTCCTTATATCTTCTTTCTTATTTATTTATTTATTTATTTATTTATTTATTTATTTATTTATTTTTGAGGCAGCGTTTCGCTCTTGTGGCCTAGGCTGGAGTGCAATGGTGCGATCTCGGTTCACTGCAACCTCTGCCTCCTGGGTTCAAACAATTCTCCTGCCTCAGCCTCCCAAGTGGCTGGGACCTGCCACCACACCTGGCTAATTTTTTGTATTTTTAGTAGAGGCGGGTTTTCGCCATATTGGCCAGGCTGGTTTTGAACTCCTGACCTCAAGTGATTCTCCTGCCTTGGCCTCCGAAAGTGCTGAGATTACAAGCGTGAGGCCCCCTGGCCACTTTGATGTCAGCTCAAATCATACTTTGATGTCAGCTCAAATCACCTGGGATAAAGTTAAAATGATTCTGATGCCATCAGTCTGGGTTGGGGCCATTTCTGCATCTCTCACAAGTTCTCAGATGAGTCTGAGAACCACATTATGAATATCAAGATGCTACATACATATTCTGATAAACACTTAAATACTTAACTAGCAACGTTTTAAAATTTATCTTCGTATCAAGTAAAATTGTTTCATATACCCCATCAGTGGTAAATTGAATGATATAAATATAAACACTCTACTGAGTTAAAAAAAAATAAATTTCCTTTGCTTTCTGGGAATTCACTGCCAAGAAGAAAGATAATTATGTAAGAAACCAAAGTAACATGTGCTATGGGCTATTCTAGAGCTCTGTACAAAATGCTCTGAGAAAATCCTAGAAATTTGGGGAAGACCATAGAAAGAGTAAAAAGTGTGTCTCTGAGCACGAAAATAATGGTGGGATGTCTTTTGGTAGGCAGGAACTAGTTGGAGGGGTAAGAGGGTCAGGAAAGCCCAGAACCTGGGCTGTCTTCTGCCTGCCCCTACAGTTGTGAAGACTGTGCCCCATGCAATGGAACCCAGCCAGGGGCTGCATGCGTGTGCCACTTGTCCATTTCTGCAGACCTTCGCAGGACTGCATTGGCCTGTGTATTAGTCTGTTTTCACACTGCTGATAAAGACATACCCAAGACTGGGAAGAAAAAGAGGTTTAATGGACTCATAGTTCCACATGGCTGGGGAGGCCTCACAATCATGGCGTAAGGCAAGGAGGAGCAAGTCACATCTCACATGGATGGCAGCAGGCAAAGAGAGAGATGGGCAGGCAAATTCCACCTTATAAAACCATCAGATCTCATGAGACTTGTTCACTATCATGAGAATAGCACTGAAAGACCTGCCCCTATGATTCAGTTACCTCCCACTGGGTCCCTCCCACAATATCTGGGAATTCAAGATGAGATTTGGGTGGGGACATAGCCAAACCGTATCAGCCTGGAAGGGGGCATCATTTTGGTATCACCCATTCACAGATGGAGAAACGGTAGCTTTTTCAGCATTTATCTTCCTGGATGAGGCTCCCTCTTTTTATTTATCTTCCTGGAGGGGCATTTTGATTCTAATTTGCACAGACATCATACAGCTGCTTCCCTGAACTATTTCCTTAGTACCAAAAGACATCCCATCCTTATTTAGTGCCACATACCGTGAATTATTTGCATAATTTCTTGTCAAATGGGTTTCAATTATCTTCTCGTTTCCCAACTTTCTATCCCATTAGTAGAAGGTAAGAGGATGGATTTAGGAAAGGAGAGGAGAGGATGAGAAAGCCCTAGTTCCAGCTCTCAGAGATTCCTGGCCTTTCTTCAGTATTCTATTTACCCTCTGTCACAGGCAGGATAATGGTCCCCAGAGATATTCATGTTCTAATCTCCTGAACCTGTAAATATGTTGTGTTACATGATGAAGGAGAATTAAGGCTGAAAATGGAATTAATGTTATTAACCGACTTTAAAATAGGGAGAGTATCTTGGAATATCCAGGTGGACCAGCTATAATCACAAGGTCCCTTAAAAGTGGAAGAAGTCTCAAACTGCCAGCCTCAAGCAATTTTCCCAGCTTAGCCTTCCAAAGTGCTGGGATTGCAGATGTAAGGCACTGCACCTGGACTAAGATAAATCACTATAAAGTATAATCTTTAAAAAAAAAAGTCTGTGTGTATATATAGATAGATAGATAGATAGATAGATAGATAGAGATAGATAAAGATATATATATATAAAGAATTTTCCAATTTTCTTTCTCAGAGAGAAAACTAGCAATTATTATTTCAAGTGTATTTTATTAGCCTATATTTATGTGTTAATTTGAAAAAATAACAGCTTGAGTTCAAGCTGGTATCAGTTTTTGTTAAATTCCTACTAATAAGGCAATAATTTAACCAGATATCATAATCACTTATAAAAACAAAATATTTTGCCATTAGAGGCCTGCACACACCCTCAGTGATATGCCCAACAACTTCTTGAATATTTTCTTCAACACCTAAAATTAATTACTACACAATTATAATTTGTTTCCATATTATACCTTGCTTCATATAAGTTCAAAAAATTATCAAACAATTATACATATGATTAATAGCACTAACAACATTTAAAAAATAACCATAACAATATTTCAGTAAGTTCAATACCTTTTGAGACATTATTAATTGTGTCAGTAACATATACTAATGGTGATAATACCTAGTATGTGTCTAGAAAGCCGGCTTGTTAATTTATTTGGCTTACAGTTAATAAAATGAACATTATTTATTTGGGGGAACAAAGCGGGAGAGGGAAGCAGGAGAGGAGGTCAAATGGTGTGATATGAGAAGGACTCCACACTCCTGGCTGGGGGAAGGGGCCATAAGCCAAAGACTGCAAGCAGCCTCCAGAAGCTAGGAAAGAGTAGGAAGTGGATTTTCTCCTAGAACAGTGGTCCCCAGCCTTTTTGGCACCAGGGACCAGTTTTGTGCAAAACAATTCTTCCACGGACTGTGGAGGGTGGATGGTTTCAGGATAGTTCAAGCACATTACATTTACTGTGCACTTTATTTCCATTATTATTATGTTGTAATATATAAAGAAATGATTATACAATTCGCCACAAAGTATAATCAGTGGGAGCCCTGAGTTTGTGTTCCTGCAACTAGACGGTCCCATGGGACCGTCACAGATGGGAGACAGTGATGGGAGACAGTGACAGATCATCAGACATTAGATTCTCATAAGGAGTGTGCAACCTAGATCCTCACATATGCAGTTCACAATGGGATTTGGGCTCTTACGAGAATCTAATGCTGTTGCTGATGTGACAGGAGGCGGAGCTCAGGCGGTAATGCCAGCGGAGCAATGGGGGAGCAGCCTACAGTACAGGTGAAGCTTCTCACCTGCCCGCCGCTCACCTGCTGCTGTGCAGTACCAGTCCGTGGCCCTGGGGGTTGAGGACCCCTGTCCTAGAACCTCCAGAAGTAACGCAGCCCCGACCACACCTTGATTTTAGCCCAGTCAGACACACATCAAACTTCTGGCCTGTAGAACTATAAGATAATAAGTTTGTGTTGCTTTAAGCCACTAAATGTGTGGTAATTCGTAACAGCAGCAATAGGAAACCAACATGACCTCTCGAGACCCAGAGACCCCTCTGGTTTGCCTCTTTCTGTTTCCAGGATGCTGCTTTTTTCTGGCTACATCTCCTACTTTTCCTTCACAGTCTCTTTTCCTGGCTTCTCTTTATCTCTAAAAATTGGTTCTTCTCCAGATTATGCAGTTACTTCCCTTTTCTCACTCTACAGGAATCACAAATTTGCTGAACACAGCCCAGATTCAGATTTCAGATATGTTTTCCTTGGCCTACAGGGTGTTTTTTCACAAGCCAAAGTGAAATGCATTTAGGCGAAGCATGCGTCCTCTAGATTTCCATAACTCACACTACTCCATACTGTATTTTACCTGGCCTTCTTCCCTCATTTACATTATTTGCTTTGTCCCTAAACATTTTGAGTTGAGGATTCTTCTTCTACAACATACATATGTAATGAGATGTCAAGATGTTACTTTGAAAAGGATTCACGAATCACATAAGTTCAGGAAATGCCAAGTTAGACAAAGGTGGGTTGTTATATGTCAAGAATTAGGAGCCTCGATTATGCTAATTATCATATATCTGCATAGATAGAGTACAGGCACGCACACAGTATGCAGCTGTATATAGCATTCAGCATATCCCAAACTTGTATCCCTATGGAACTTTAACTAGTGTGGCATCTTTAGGTTGGATGCTCCAACTGTACACATTGAGATATGTTGTTTAATACTCTCTTTTCATCTGTTTCCATTACTGCAATCATCACCCACATCTTGATGAATTCCCAAAGCTATAAATAAAGCCAGCACTTACAAAGCATGAACTGCATGGTACATACTGTTGTAAGTACTTTCATACATATAAGATGACTTACAACACTGATATGATTGATAGTAGACACTGTTTTTATTCTTATTTTACAGGTGAAGAAACAACTGAGGCCTAGATAAGTTATGCGTACAATGCTACGCAGCTAGAAAGCTACAAAGCTGAAGTTTGAACGCAACTCATCTTCATCTTGGTCCAGACTCTATGCGCAGAAGTACCCATACATCCAGCACTCACCTTGCTCTTGAGCAAAAGGTACGTGTCCAACTTAAGAAAGCGTTTACTACTAGAGATCACTGAAAAAATCATAAGTCATCTTAATCAGGTTGAATGCACTGCCCCAGAGATGTTCAAGAAGAGGTTCAACGACTTCTTAGGAGAGAGTTTTTTGAGAGGCACAAACATTGAAGACATCAAATCCAATCGTAAAGTCCTTCCAAACGGGAGATTGTAAAAGGATATAAAGGTCTATTCTGGGTGGGAGGATAACATGGGCAAAGGTAATGACTGTCTGGGAGGAGCAGAACAGTCTGGCTGTCATGAGAAATTCATGGAGAAGAGCAGTTCCCAGTAATGCTGCAAAGATCGGCTAGAATCAGATTGTGAGAGGCCTTGAATGTCAGCAAAATCGGGGTTTGGTCTGAATCCTCTTAATCCTTTAACTGATGGGAAGTGCTAAAGAGTTTCTCCTCGGGAAAGTGATAAAGTGTTGCCTTTTTTTTTTTCTGGTTTGGAGTTTTTTGTTTTGTTTTGTTTTGTTTCCGATGCAAAGGGTATGAAGGAAATTAATCAGACGACAGTCTTGATCTGAAGAATGACTCAGTCAAACCTCTTTCGAATCTTCTCTTCCTCCCACTGCCCACAAGGTGGCACCAGAACTCAAAATCAGGACTCCCTGGAAGGTTGTCTCACTGTTCCAAGCCTTTACTGTAGGATGACTCCTATGAAGATACTTGTGAGGTGAACATGTCAAAATATATTTTTATTACCAATTTCTAATCAGCCTCTTCATTCACTCTGGGGTATTTGTACAGGAGTTAACAATTTTCAGCTTAACCGACTGCAACGTTCTGAGGAACTTCTGGGGACGGTGCCAGTTTAAGAGACTGTTGTAGGCCGGGCGCGGTGGCTCAAGCCTGTAATCCCAGCACTTTGGGAGGCCGAGACGGGTGGATCACGAGGTCAGGAGATCGAGACCATCCTGGCTAACACGGTGAAACCCCATCTCTACTAAAAAATACAAAAAACTAGCCGGGCGAGGTGGCGGGCGCCTGTAGTCCCAGCTACTCGGGAGGCTGAGGCAGGAGAATGGCGTAAACCCGGGAGGTGGAGCTTGCAGTGAGCTGAGATCCGGCCACTGCACCCCAGCCTGGGCGACAGAGCAAGACTCCGTCTCAAAAAGAAAAAAAAAAAAGAGACTGTTGTAGACCAAAATCATAAACAACACATCCTACAGAAAATGCTAATGACCAGCTGGAAGTTGATACAGTGGAATTTGTTCCACCCTCGATGACTTCCAGAAGCGGGGAGCTGTTCTAGTTCACAAGACGGAGAGGCTTTTCAGGTGGCTGGTTAAATTACCTCTTTGACACTTAACTCTAGTTAGGATGTGGAAGGAGATGAAAGGCTGAGCCAACTTTTTACCTAATTCTTCAGGAAAGAAATGTGAGAGTACAGCTCTGTGTCCCTCTTTCCTTCCGAGTGCCCTTTCACGCTATCAACTAGTTTACACTGCTGAGGGCTCGCTCCTTTACATATCTCTTAAGCAAAATTTTTTTCTTAATGTCACAGTTCTGCTTTTGTTTTGTCTTTTTAAAAAAAATAATAATGAGAGGGAAGTAGGCTTTCAATTTGCTGGAAAGTTTCTGTTCTCACCAATCTCTATAAAAAGCAATCATACTTGGTCACTTGTAAATATGCCTAGTACACGTATCAGGATTCCTATTTTAAACATCTAAGACTAGTTCATATGATTTGAAATTTCAAAAGGCAAAATGGTCTAGCACTCAAATCACAGGTAGGTGGGCACATGGCATTTTTCCCTAAATCCTTCAAACTGAAATTTGAGGAGGAAATACAAAGTTCGTGAGCGTGTGACAAAGCGGGTATTGTTTAAAGATAAAGGGGCTTTTGTCTAAATACCATGGTCTCAATTTCCCAGGTTCTAGAGAAAAAGAAAAAAAAAATGTATATACTCTTTAATTTTGTTTACTTGAAATTCTTGTGTTTTAGTTTTTCCAAACCTGTCTCTTCTAAAATGGGCAGCAGAAAAGTGAGGCTAATATAGATGATAGACTGATGGACTTGGATAAATAATTAATGGCCTGGAGTAATTAGCTGGAAGATGTTTAATCATTAATTTGTCTGAGTCATCAGAAGCATTTGAGCTTACCGATAAAATATTCCACTAATCATGAGTGTGTATATTTTGTCAAGATGGAAATTAATATGAGATGAGAATTAGCACTTTGAAAAATTAAAATACGGGACAAGTCTATTTGGTCTACTCTTTGTTTGTTAAAGATAAATGAAATTTTGCTTTCCTTTATTGTACCTAATGAGAAAAAAAGGTACATAAATTATATCTGTACATATAACCAAGAAGTCAAACTTTTTGGTTAGAGAGGCAAAGTAGCTGGCAAGCTTTGTCTTTCTTTAGGGACTTATTTAGGGGGTAGGAGAGCAAAAATGAAAACACTTCATTATTAAAGTATCTGGTGAACAATTAGGCTTCTTCCAGAGGATTTAAGGGGAAAAAGGTTCTTTAACATAATGCAATTTATGGCTGTGTTCTTCAATGTGGTGTTTTCCAATACAATTTTATTACAGGCTCTAAATTATACTTTCACAGGAAAGGTCTGTCTTTAAACTTTTAGGTCAGAATTGTTCAGATCTTTTCACACTGAATCAATCAGGTTTAAAGCTGGCAAAATCCTTGGCAGCCTTGTAAATCTTTCAAAAGATGTTATCCAATTACCCTTCATGGGCCACAGGATTCTACAGCGTGACTATTTCCTTCTCTATGAGGAATTAAGTGCTCATGAGAGGTTAGAAACCAATGGAGTTGAAAAGTAAGGTTCTGCATTTTTCCTCCAGTTCACATGGTAGAGATATAGGCAGCTACTAAGATATCCTGAGATTTGCCAGACATTCTGACCTAAACAGTGGCCCTCCTGGCATCATTAAAGTTGTAATTGTTTTAAATCAGGAAAACAAACAAACAAAAAATGTTAACACCAGAATGGTTCTTGTTACAAAACCTTATTTTTGGAGCTGTATTAAGGATTTACCAGAAGAACGTGATCCAAATGGAAAGCGTAAGAGATCACTATTACTCTTAGTTACTTTTGCAAGAAAAACATTTTTAGGTACAGTCAGTAAATACACAAGGGATTGAAAAAGAAAACAACAAAAAAGGATAAAGGTACTTCTTTAGTCTGTGTTGATCTAAAAAATGTGCTTATTTTCCATTTAAAAAACACATATTAATCTCTGTTAGTTCTTCCTCTTCTAGGTTCCCGATATAGAATACTAATAAAAGGCTAAGGAGACATTCAATTTATAGAAAAGCCTATTTCATGCCACTTGGTTTCAAGGGAGAAAATAATCATAGGCAGAATCATTTGAAAATAATTTTTCAAGGGAAAATGTGAACATGTAGCTAGATTCCTTCACAGAAGTTAGGAAAGCACAGCTTTCCTTTGTCATGTAAAAAGTGGAGGGGAGGTTATGGGATTCCAGCTGCACCTTTGACCTCAAGGCTTCTTGAGTCACTCACTTGTCATGACCTTTGACCTTTGGCAAATCATGCCCCTGTCTGTTTCGCTTGATTTTTACTACCTACAACAAAAGGCGTTTTCCCCTCTGGAACACATAAGCAGAAGTCATATAAATGTTTGCAAATAGTTTCTCTGCCAACCATCAGGCGAAGAGAGAATAAGTATAAAAGAAAAAATTACAAAGCACGGAGGAAAATGCTCTAACGTTTAAAGTTTCCTCCAGTGGCGTAGATTGATTTCAATAACTACAGTGTAAACACTTGGATTCATGTTCCCTCTTAAAAATCTTTACTTTCTTTGATTTAAAATATAATGTAGTAAGAGGTGGAAAGATTGGTGCTTTAATAAATTATACTTCTTGTACTTTGCACTCTAGTCACTAAAAATTGCAGACATCATCTCACAGCTGTGTGTCATCAATACCTCCTTTTACTCACTTTCTAGATTGTTTCCATTTCCAAAGACATGCAATTCCTTTTATCAACATTGTGAGTGAAAGGTGAATATGTGCAAACATTGGGAATAAAAGGTAGTGTTGGAGCTAACTCAAGTACAGGAGAGGAAACCAGGCTTGCAAAAGCGTAGGTAGAAGCTCTCCGGGTAGAATATTCAACCACTTAGCACGTACAGTTCTAAGTCCCAAACCTCATTTAGTCTTTACGATAATAACAACTATTCAGAATCTATTTAATACACACTGCTGATTGGTAACACATGATTCGAGTTTTCACAAGTTTTCCTTTCTAATACTCAAGTTTGTTTGCTTGCTTGCTTGCTTGTTTTAAGCAAGAAATAAGGGGGAAAAAAGCTTGAAGATACACATTAATAAAAGTGTCTAGAAGGTTCGACACAACGAAGAATGATGTATACTTTTTCACCAAGATGAGAATGAATGAAATCTCTTGGATCATAACACTTTAGGATTTGTCTACTTATGGGATGTTCTGTGGTTATTTTTACTGCCCAGCCAGCATGGAGATTCTTATTTTTTTCTTTTTGCATCAAGACAGAAGCATTTTAATATTTGCTTTGGGAATAGTTTTATTTTTAGCTATTTCCATCCACTTTTTGCATTCATTCACAGTCCACTGTTTTGTTTTTTCCTGGCAGTTTCTCTTTCTCTGAGGCTCAAAATACATGTTTGATACTTCGAAAACAGTGAAAATTGGCACCATAATGAAGTCAGTTTAGGTGAGCCAATACACCTGGCTCAATCAAACTTTAAAAGGAAAATTAAGAGCTTGCCAAATAAATGCTCATTTAGTTAAAACCTTTGCAACAAAGACTTTCAATATTTGTAATTCATTTTAAAGAGAGTTGAAAACAAAATCTCTTCTAAAATTCTCACATAAATCTGTTTATAGCAGTGTATCTGCAGCCTATAGTTTTTATGGTGGCTACACAGAAAAAGATTAGACTAAAAGATGCCCAGAGGGTTAAAATATTACCCTTCCTGAGTTAGAGGTAGGGTCATTTGAATGGGCTGATAACTGTTGAGAAAATACTTAACAGTGGCCAGCCTGTGACATCCTACGCTGCCTGAATGTACTTTTTTCTAATTTTCAGATCTATCACCACAATACCAAATACTTCCTAGAGCAGTCAAAATTCTTTCCCCTCAGATCTTAGCTAAGGGTCCTATGGCTTCCAATTAAAACTCTCAGGATTTAGTTTTCATTACCTTTCCACTAGAATATTTATGACTTCCTGTAGAGCTAGGCTTCAATAGCTTTTAACCATATGGAAATATGGGCGAATTTGTTGCATTGCTTTCTTACTTGAAAGGTCTGAAAGTTGAGTTGATAGGAAATAGATTCCTTAATTTCATGAAAATCTGTAACACATGTCATCTGAATGAGATAACTAAACGACAAATATTATCCATGTTTTAATTTTTTTCCCCTATGTTAAGCCATTTGAATGAATAATGTCACTGACTTTCTCCATCCTCCTGAGGGATGGGTGCAGTTTTTATAGTCATGATTAAAAAAAAATTAATACTACTATGTGAGATAGTAAACAAATTTTACTTTAGGCTTCACATGGCTAATAGTGACTGTAATTTCTTTATGACCCCTTTGATGTCAACCTGTATCTACTATTAGCTTTCTCCAGAGCAAGATACTTTTGAAATGCAAAAGATCACCCTCACTGTCCTCCCTCCCCCAACCCACCCTAACCCTCCACCCGGAGTCCTGCATAAAATATCTCAGTGGCTATCCATTCAAATGGAGCAGGGTTTCTCAACTATGGGATAATTCTTTATTGGGGTGGGAAGAGGACTGTCTTTTTTTATTTTAGGAGGCTTAGCCTAATCTCTACCCTCTAGATGCCGGGAACATTATCCCCAAGTGATGACAACCAAAAACATCTTGAGACATTGCTAAATGTTTCCAGGAGGGGGATATTGCCCTCAGTGGTAAACCAGTGAGATGGAATGAAATCCTCAAGAATGATTTAAGGAGTTTTCCTACCTATTACAGTCTGTAATAGTCAGGGTTCTCCGGAGAAACTGAACCAATAGGATGTGCATATAAATAGAGAAAGAGATTTATTATAAAGAGTTGGCTTCCATGATTATGAAGACTAGCAAGTCCAAATCTGCAGTGTAGACAGGTAAACTGGAGACCCAGGAGAACCAATGGTGCAAATGAAATCTGCTGGAGAATTCATGTCCCTCAATGATCCCTTTCCATTATCCCCATGCTTCAGCCAAACAGACCTTATTTCATTTCCTTGAATATATGCTCTTTCTCATCATGGGATCTTTGCACATGATATTCCCCAATCCTGGAATACCTTTTCCCACTACACCCTGCCATTAAACAACTAACTCCCTCTTTCAGTTCAACCTCAATTGCACCTCTTGCAATTATAAATTCTTCCCAATCTTCCTGAGTAGATGAAGTCTCCCCATTATTTGCTGTTATAGCACTTACACATCTTCCTCAAGACACTTATCACTTTAAAGTCTTTGAGGCTTTTAAATGTTTGCTTTGCTCTATATCCCCAATACCTAACATACAGTAGGTATTCATCAAATATTTGTTGACTGATCAAATAAATGAATTCACATTTACTCAAAATATGGTATCCTTTTTCTGGCAATCACTGGCTTACTGAATGATGTTATAATGGTCTGAATCACAAGCTTCTATGCATGAATATCAGAAAGTCAATATAGCAATGCAGCATGCTTATTTGACAAACATTCATTGTCAGCTGCCTATGGGCTATTAGAAAAACTTTGGATGCCTTAGACTCCACTGCCACTGTTTCTTATTGCAACTCCTTGAAAACTATAAAATGCATCACTTTATTTATTGTAGCATAAAATCTGTAATGAGCATTCATAAATGTGCATTACATATCTTGGAATTTAATGATTTGGGGAAAAGTAGTATGAAAGGAAAATACATCTTGGGGCCCCAAAATCACTAAGCTAAAGGGAAAAATCAAGCTGGGAACTGCTTAGGGCAAACCTGCCTCCCATTCTATTCAAAGTCACCCCTCTGCTCACTGAGATAAATGTGTATGTGACTACCTCCTTTGGAGAGGCTAATCAGAAACTCAGAACACAAGCATCTGTCTCTTATTTACCTATGACCTGGAAGCCCCCTCCACACTTCAAGTTGTCCTACCTTTGCTTCCAGTTGTCGCAGCCTTTCTGAACAGAGCCAATGCTCATTTTATACAAGTTGATTGATGTCTCATGTCTCCCTAAAATGTATAAAACTAAGCTGTGCTCTGACCACCTTGGGCATGTGTTGTCAGGACCTCCTGAGGCTGGTCATGGGCATACGTCCTTAACTTTGGCAAAATAAACTTCTTAAATTTACTGAGACCAATCTCAGATGTGGGGAGTTCACATTAAGTATGCCAGTTACTCATTTATTGCCCCTGTGCTTCAAATTCACCCTTCATTGCCCTGCTTTGGACCATTGGAGATGGAACCCTAAAAGACGTATCTCTTGCTGGTCAGTATCACGTTAATCTTTGTCAGTGGGAGACATCAGAGGAGGGACAGTGCCAGAGGAAGAGACTTCTCTTGATTTGGTTGCTTCCTTTCTTCTTGTTTTATAGTGTACCAATTGGAGGTGTGTGTCCAAGAGGTGACGTGGCACATGCCCTCCAGCCAGTTCTGCTTGGACCCCAGCGGAAGGCTTTCTGAATGCCCGTTCCTACCCGGATTTCCCAGCTCACCAGTCCCAGCCAACTGGCCATGGACCAGATTTGGCCTGAAGCAGTCCAACTTCTCTGCCATCCAGTAGGTCCAGCCACAATGAATTTAGATTCCAATGAAGTCTGAATCTTAGTGCTGGAGAGGAACACCCTTCTCCAAGTGTATTTCTTCATTTGGGACGTTCGGAGAATTCAAGGGAATTCCCTGAATTCTCTTTTATACTCTCTGAGTGGCTACTCACCTGCTACCAGTTAGTAGTTCTATTAAATATTCCTTGATAAATTACTGGTGTTGATTCTGTCTCCTTTTTGGACTCTGTCTTGTACAGTAAATCAATGAGTAAGAAGTCTGAATACATAGACATTTACTCCGTCTGAATTCAAGAATATTCTGCGTTTCTAGGCTTAAAAAAATGTTAGCAAGCAGAGCTTTTTAAAGACCTAATGTAATGATCAGACTCCAAGGAATAGATCTTTACTGTTGGATGGAGCCCAAGAGGCCACCAGCCTTTCCAGTTGAACCATTCTGGTCACCCAGAGGTGAAGTGGCTTTGTTTATGGAGTGGCTGTGTGGGACATGCTGGGAGGCAGCTCCTCCTTGAGATTTCTCTGGCTGCCGCTGAGGACCCTCTCCAGGAGCTGCACCAGATGATGCACTGGCGTTTTTATGAGGACCCATGGGAGGGAGAAAGTTCTGTCAAGTCTAAGAACTGGGAATAGTTACGCTTCTTCTGAATGACTCCTTCGGATTTAGCTCATGGACACTGTGAAACATGTAACTGCTTGGTTTCTATTTAGAACAGTGGCCAGAAAGGTCAGGAGCAAAACCGTGGCTCTCTCCGGGGAAGCAGGCAGTGCCCCATGACAATGACACTTTACATTCCTGCTCCTCTGGCTTAGCCTCAGTTGTTTTCCACCCTGCTTTTTCCCTTGCCTTGATTGCCTCATGTATTTATTATTGTTATCCTATTATATACATCACTTTAAAACATCCATTTAAAAGTGAGTTGGCTATAAACAAAATATCCAAGTATAAATCTGTTCTCCTCAAGCTGACTTCATTGTTCTTTTTATTACTGTTTCCTTGCAGCAACAAAGAATTCAAATACTTGTACCTTCCTGCGAACAGGTGCACCTCGGAGACCCAAGAGCAATTTGTTCAGATATTTCGAAATTTCCTTTACTACTTGCTTACCTAATTAATATGTTTAATAAATGTCCAATTTCATATCCAAATCACAAAAATTGTTAGTCTGGGCTTTATCAACTTTTTAGTAATTTTTTCAATGCAAAAGTATCCAAATTGATCACATTTGACTATTACAAGGCTGGCCACAGGCTCAGAAAAATAAACTTTTATTTTTTCTTATTTCTTTATCAAATTATATTATTAAAATATGGTTTCTTTCAAAGATAATCATTTAGCAATATTCCACTAATTGTGGGGGAAAAAATTTGTGTCCTTTCTCTTTATTTTTGTGTTCTTATTGTTTTTTCTGTGCTGAATAAGCAGCTTTCTTTCTCATGTCTCTCTAGGATGGTGAGAGATGACTATTCAAAACGTTATTTACACCTAGACTCCCTCAAGTTTCTGTGCTTCCGTGGCCAGACTTCCACAGCTATCATTTATCACGGGCAGTGACTCATACCTTGTAGGGGCAAAATAAATATTTGCTGAATAATCCTCAGAGCTGCTACCAAAAATGGGAAATCTTGGAAACAAAAGAGCAATCACAGAAAATAAAGTAACTGCAGCTGTGGAAACAGAGAAACCATATGATATTCTTGCTTTTCTCTTCATAATTCCTCCAAAGAGAGGCAGATTTTGTTTCTCTGTACTGTAGCTGAAAAACAACGTAGCTTTGTCTTCGTCTGATTTCAAAGAAGTCCAAACAATGTTTTTTTTGTTTTCCTTTACTTCAGAGAAAACATGACACTTTGCCATTGGTAGATACTCATTCTTTTTGTTAAGTATCTATGTGAGAGTTTGACAGTGTTTTTATGCAGATAGCCCTGGTAACCTTGGTTCATACTCCAGAAGGCCTTTGGTGAAGAAAAGTCAGGAAAATGGATCTACAGACTCATCTAATGGGAGAAATTCGGAGAAATGGGCCACAGGAACAAATGACAGAAACAAATAAAAAAGAAGTGTAAATGAACTAATAAAGAGTCAGTGCCTCTGCTCTCCTATTGCTGTAACCAGCACATTACTAGACGTAGCCTTCTCTTTGTCTCTTATTTAACCCTGAGCATGGTTCATAGATAAATGGGCCAATGTCCTTTTAACCATCAGATTTTCCATTTATTTCAGAAAATATAAGATCAATTGTCCATGTGATTCAATTGGGTTACTGGGTTAGTGCCCTTCATGCCTTCAAACATACTCTTGTACCTATTTGCATCACCCAAGTCTTTGATCTTCCAAAATAAAGCCTGTGTTTTTCTCAGGGCCCTTCTAGGATGATTAGCTCAACTGAATCAAGGAGGAATGAACCCTTATCTCTGAACACCCTAAGTTCCTCATGCAAGTGAGCTAACAGAAATCAAAACAGACAAAGGAATTGCAAAAGACACATTTTAAATACCATATCCTATCAGTTGATATTTTATTAAAATGGGTGACTAGATTTTCAGACTTAGGTCTTAAAAGTAATTTGTTTTTGAAATTAGTAACAGGAAAATACATTGACATTTTCCAGCTTTATCAATCACGTGAAAAGTTTTGATGAGCACTTTTAAGACATTTTAATAAAAACAACCTTTTCCTGTAGTATGTTAGCCTTTGGTTAAGGAAAGCATGCATGTTGTAAGTGTAAGTTCTCCTGGCACAGAGATGTAAGTATGACCAGGAAGATAAAAGGCAGTGGTGTAGCGAAACAGAGCTATTCAGATATGTGTACAGAGAGGATCCCTGGGAGCCAAGGGATGCTGTGTTGTGATATGCTGCAGTTACATCTGCTCTTGTCCTGTGTGGTCAGCTCGCTTCGGATAAGATGTGGGATCTCTGAGGAATTAAGTCAGGACCTCAATCTAACCAACAGAGAGCCTGTCATTGGCATTAGCAATGGCATCGGCCCTGCAGTATGCAATAGCTGAGCTTCCCCTTGACAACCACAAAAGTTCCTCAAAGGCTGTCTGCAGGATAATGTGAGCAACTAAAGAGGAAGAGAAGCATGGCATGCACAGTACTTAGTAATGGAAATATGACAATTCCTGTTGCTATTTTTGACAAGTGCAAAATTACAATGGGGATAAGGCAGTCTAGAAAAGGCTATGGCTTTAGTGCGCTTAGTTTGGGGGTGAAAGTAGAGATAAGGGTTGGTACAGTTAAAAATAAATGATTCTGTTACCATGGTTTCCTTCTTTATAAATTCTTTTCAACATGAATTGCTGTTGTTGTGTTTAATTTTAGATTCATGCAGATTTTCAACAAATAAGAATTCCTATACGTCTGAAAAATGGTTTTTTAAAGCTGTAGGAAAGGTTTTTGGCAGTCTGGTTTAAACATTTCTAAGCAAACTAACATGCAGGGTTCTGCCTTTTAGACAACTACCAAAGGAAAGTGAATAAAGAGAATGAGAACTTAAAGAACATATAAGGCTACATTTAATGTTCTCATTAAAACATAAATTCATATTATTGTAACATGTAAGGGCATGCTGAGTATTAAATACTGCCTCTCGGAACCATAGAAATACAGGTGTTCCTCCTATAAAGTAACTCTCTTGACAATGTACCCATAAAAGATTTCAGGTATCAAACATTAATTTACATAAATATGTATTTATTAATATCAAAGGCTCTAATTGTGTTTTCAAAATCTGTCATATTACCTCAAATACAATTCCATTTTCTTGAATAGGGTATCAGAATTACTTATAATTTATACCCACTCTAAAACACCTATGTTTCATTTTTTTAAAAAATAATAATGGATATTTCAAATTTGGAAAACATAAATGAAAAGGAAGAGTTGACTTGACCAAATAAATTATTTTTCCTTATGCATTCCTTATGGCATCATTTAAATAATGAACTCCCCCACCACAATTAAAATAGGACTTGATTTTTTAAAAGAAAGAAAATCAAATTACCTATACAGAAATGCATTATAATGCAGTTACAATGTACACAGCAGTAATACAGTTGCAGTAGTACAGGATGGAATTCATTACAACTGAAAGGAAATGAGTGAACTATATTTGTCTTTATAGACTTATTTTCTAATTTCATTACTCTGACTTATTATAGTACTTATTTTCTTAATTGTACATTTTGTCTTTTAGTCATAATAGTTCCAATTTTGCTAAATTTTTTTTAAATCTGAAAATTTAGAAAATAAAAAGTAATCCTTGTGGTATTTTAGTTCAATTAAAGTTGAAACAGAAGCTGACAATATTTCTCTTGATTTATCCTAAATTTAAATTAACATATACTGATTTGTGGTTTGGTGAGGGGTGGTGTGTGTGGTGTGCTTTGGAGGAAGGCAATGGACTTGATTATTAAGATATTTCAATTAATTGCAAGTCATTGCCCAAGTTGATGTCATAATTGTATCAGTCTCCACTTCTGCCTGTAAGTATAAGGAAATTTCCTCATGTTTTTTACTATTTCCATAATATAGTAATCATGCAAAAAATGTGAAAATTCAGGTGTGAAATTTTCATGAATAGATCAGAGCTGCTCAGAGCCGATTTTACCCAGTGTCTGTTCTTTCCAGAAATATGTCTGGGAGGTAGTATGGCCAAGGACATACTACTTCAGTTTCTCTAAGCTTTGTTTGTGGCTAACTTGGAAGAACAGCTGATCAGCTTCTTCCTGATGGCAGCTTGCCTCTGTCATGAAGCTAAAAATCCCAGGGGCCTTTGGATTAAAGTGCAACCGCAGCGGTTCTGTGGCTATTAAATCATTTAGCTTCGCTATGAAAGCATAAGGTACATACCACTGGCTGTGACAGACTAGTGTTGACTGGTCTTCATACCCAGAACAACTAGAAAAGCTTGAGAAAATACTTTTCAAGAATCTGCTTGAGGCTAGGCGCGTGGCTCATGCCTGTAATCTCAACACTTTGGGAGGCCGAGGCAGAAGGATCACTTGAGGCCAGGAGTTTGAGACCAGCCTGGGCAACACAGGGAGACCTTGTTTTTACTAAAAAAAAAAAAAAAAAAAAAAAAAAAGAGGGGAAAAAAAAAACATAAGCCAGGCATGGTCCCAGCCCATGTCTGGGAGGTTGAGGCTAACAGTGAGCCATGAGCATGCCAGTAACTCTATCTTTGGCAACAAAGCAAGACCATGTCTTAAAAAAAAAAAAAAAATAGAATTTGCCTGAAAGTTTTAAAGAACTAGCAAAACAGCCCCGACATAAAGGAGTCAAGATCCCAAAGACTAGAGAAATTCATTGAGATGAGTCTCCCTATTTTACGCCACTTTTCTCCCTGAGCAATCCCAGGGTTTCCTGCAGTCTCACCAAACTGGAGAGCTAAAACTTGGAGTCCAAACTCCAAGGAGCCATAAACTGGAGAGAAGGTAAGCATAGAGAAGTGAACTGAACAATTTGAGAGGAGACCCAGTGAGAAAGTAGATGACAGAAACAGATGGTGATGTAATAGATACAACGGAGTTATGAGGCACAGACTTTCCAATAACTCAAGAACATACTTGGCAAAATGAGCAATTGCATTTGAAAACCGAAACCTATTGAAAGAAGAAATCAAATGAAATCTCTAGATCTAAAAATTAAACTAAAATAAACATGCAATAGATTGCCATAATGACAGATTAGACACAACTGAAAAAAAAGACAATGATATGGAAAACAGGTCACTAGAAAAAATAGCCAGATTAAAACAGAGGGAGAAAAAAGCTAGAATATACAGAACAAAGACTTCAGAGAATGTGCGACAAGATGCCAAGGTCTAATATGTGTGATTAGAGTCCCACAGGAGAGTAAGAACAAAAGTGAAACGAACAACATTTATGAAGATAATAGCCAGGACCTCTTCAAAACTAATAAAAGTTATCAACCCACAGATTCAAAAAGCAATATGAACCCAAAGTACAGTAAATACACTGAAAACCATGCCTAGGCAAATTAGTAAAATCTGCTGAAAACAAAAGAAAAGAGGTAACCTTCAAAGCCGCTACAGAAAAATTACAAGCTTTTACTTTCAAGGGGCAAAATACTTTCCATAGTAAATTTCTCAACAGAAATAAATAAATCCAGGAAACAACGAAATGATATCTTTCAAGAAAAAAGAAACAGCCAACTTAGAAATCTATACCAAGAAATAATAGTCTTCTAAAATGAGATAAATGCTTTTCTATACAAACTTAAACTATAACAAAATTTGCCAACATATCTGCATACAAGAAATATTAAAATGTTTTTTCAAGCAAAAGGAAAATTGTAACAGAAGCACAGAAATGCAAGAGAGAATAAAAAAAAATTTAAATATGTGGGTAAATCTAAATAAATATTGACTGAAAATAAATATAATTTCACCTTATGTGGTAGAAATACTTATAGAAGTAAAACACATGATTATAATAATCCAAAAAGCAAGAATGACAGCAACTGGTGTTAAAGAGTCTAAGATCTCCATAAGGTATAAGAGGTGATAAAGATACAATTTATATTAGAGTCTTATAGGTTAAGGATATATACAGTGACTTCTCATATGGTTTTGTAACTAATGTCGCCTACAAAGTTAAAGAAAGGAAAGTGGAGTGATAAAATATTTTATGAAATACAAAAAAATCTTGCATAAAAAGAGATGTATCGCAGGCAGAACAAGTAGAAAAGAGTAAGGCGATAGACTTAATGTCAAATATATCAGTGATTATATCACATACACATGGCTTAATAGAATGGTAAAGTAGTCCAATGGCTTGAGAAAATTTTTTGACAGTTTCTTATGAATTAAATATACATCTATTCTCTGACCCTGAAATTCCACCCCATTGAAGTTTTCCTAAGAAAAATAAGAATGTATGTACATATAAATGCTTATGGAATCTTTATTCATTATTTATGAAGGTTGGAAACAATTCAACTGTATATCACACACAAAAAAACAGTCACACAATATAACACTATTCAACAATAAAAAAATTACTTATAAATGGTAAGCATGTATCATGCAAAATAAAGGAAACCATATACTCAAAAGTTTACATGCTGTATGATTCATTTATATGAAGTACATATCCAGTCTATGGAGTTAGAGCTCAGAAAAATGGTTGTCTATGGGAGTAGAGACTGCCTGGAATGTGACCCAGGGAACTTTCTGGAAAGATAGAAACATTCTATGTTTGGTTTGAGTGGTTTGCATGAGTATATACTTTTTTTAAAGTTGTCATATTACAGCCAAGATACATGTATGGGTCTCACTGTATGAAAATTTCACTTTAGTAAAAAAATTAAAGGCAAGCAAAAAACAAAAGTATACCCACAAAGATAAATGGACTCAATATTCTAATTTTTAAAAATTATCAAACTGTATGAAACAATCCAAAATAAATGCTGCTTATAAGACACAATTATAAAGATACATAAAGGAATAAAATAAGGTTGAAAGTAAAAGGATGGAAAAAATATATTCTATGCAAATACTAATCAAATGAAAACTAATGTATATAAATTAACAGCAGACAATACAGAATGTAAGGAAAGAAGCATTACTAGGAATAATCCTTCACATTCCTCCACAAAGAAGATTAAAACAAAACTCTAGGCCGGGTGTGGTGACTCACGCCTGTAATCCTAGCAATTTGGGAGGCCTAGGTGGACAGATCACCTGACGTCTGGAGTTCAAGACCAGCCTAGTCAACATGGCGAAACCTTGTCTCTACTAAAACTACAAAAATTAGCTGAGCATGGTGGCACACACCTGTAATCTCAGCTACTCCGGAGACTGAGGCAGGAGAACTGCTTGAAGCCAGGAGGCAGAGGTTGCAGTGAGTTGAAATCATACCAGCCTGGGCAACAGAGTGAGGCTCTGCCTCAAAAAACAACAACAACAACAAAAAACTCTATGCATCTAATAACATACCTTCAAAATATATACAGCAAAAAATGCAAGACAGAAGTTGAATTATCACAATAGGAGATATATATATATACACACACACACATATATACCCATATATATACACAAATATATATATAGATATACACATTTTTTTTTTTTTGAGATGGAGTCTCACTCTGTCTCCCAGGCTGGAATGCAGTGGTGTGATCTCGGCTCACTGCAACCTCCGCCTCCCGGATTCAAGCGATTCTCCTGCCTCAGCCTTCCGAGTAGCTGGGATTACAGGCATGCGCCACCATGCCCAGCAAATTTTTGTATTTTTCGTAGAGATGGGGTTTTACCATATCGGCCAGGCTGGTCTCGAACTCTTGACCTCGTGATCCACCTGCCTTGGCCTCCTGCCTTTGCCTCCCTGCCCACCTTGGCCTCCCACAACGCC
Source organism: Macaca mulatta (assembly GCF_049350105.2). Lineage (NCBI taxonomy): Eukaryota > Metazoa > Chordata > Mammalia > Primates > Cercopithecidae > Macaca > Macaca mulatta. The sequence goes on from NC_133422.1 coordinate 85,920,425, forward strand.
AGACCCGTAATGGGAGATACTAACATTCCCATCTTCATAACAGAAAGAAAAATCAGACCAAAAAAGTCTATAAGATTATAAAAGATTTGGACGCTTGTAACTAATCTGACCTAATTGACCAAACATAAAACAATGCACCAACAACTGCAGAATGTACATTCTTTATCAAGTGATATGGTTTGCCTCTGCCCTATGCAAGTCTCATGTTGAATTGTAATCCCTACATGTCAGGGGAGGGGGCTGGTGGGAGGTGATTGGATCATGGGGGTGGATTTCCCCCTTGCTTTCTCATGATAGTGAGTGAATTCTCATGAGATCTGATGGTTTAAAAGTGCAGCACTTTCTCTCTCTCTCTCTCTCTCTCTCTGTCTCTCTCTCTCTTGCCACCATGGTAAGATGTGCCTTGCTCCCCTTCACCTTCCGCCATGATTTTAAGTTTCCTGAGGCTTCCCCAGCCATGCAGAACTGAGTCCATTAAACCTCTTTTATTAATAAATTACCCAGTCTCAGGTAGTTCTTTATAGCAGTGTGAAAATTGACTAATACATCAAGTAAATGTTGAGTATTTATCAAAAACTGACCACAAACAAGTCTATAAAGTAAGCTGCAACAAATGTCAAAGGATTTTAATCAGAATATCTTCACTGACTATAAAAAACTAGAAATTAAAAACAGCAAAATCACTATAAAATCACCTTATGTCTAGAAATTAAGTAATATTTCCTAAAAAAATGAAATTAGAATTTTATATAATGTGATGGGAGTCTAAATTGGTATCATTACTTTCAAAAACTGGCAGTATCTAATTAAATGGAAATTATATATGTCCATGGAAGTAGTAATTCCACTCATAAGAATACACTCAAAAGAAATATTTATGTTCACCAAAACACATGTAAACACACTATTTGAAATAGCCTGAAACTGGTGAATATTTCTATCAAATAATCATCAAGACATCAGAATGAATAATAATGACATATTCATAATATTCATTCAATGCATTAACACGCGAAAATTGACTACAGATATATGTAATGAGGTGGGTAATTATTAATTTTGAGTGAATATGACACAATGTACATATTTTGTCATCTTGTATATAACAACTTTATCTCCATAAATTGTATAGATGGATACCAGGATAGTAATTACCTTTGGGCAGCTAGGAAATTGTTAATGACTACAAGAGGGCAAAAAAGAGGCTTCTAAGCTGGCAGTGATGTTCTGTTTCCTGACCTGGGTTATGATTAGCCAATGTGTTCATTTTGTGCAAACTGATCAAGCTTTACACCTACTTTATGCAGCTTTCTATAAGTATATATTATTTAAACTACAGAGCCGACTTAAAAGCGTGAGACAAATTCTTTTAGATAGCTTCATTCATGGTGACTGGTCCCTTCTTTGATGACTTGATTCACCATTTTGAAAAGAAAAATCAAAGGTAATTTTGATGCCATGTGATGAATAAAGGAGGTTAGTAAGCCAAGGAAGAAGGAGGGGTTGTCTGACCAAACAGGACACGAGGCTGTAACATAATGGGAATGATGCTCTTGTGAGACTGAAAAACTGATCTTAATAATATCATTTCATAGGAGGATTTCCAAAAGTTTTAAACAATGGAAAACTGGGAGGAAGAAGCATGACTATTTGGATTGCAGCACTTGTTTGTATGAAATCTTGCTATTTGTTCGCATAGGTGTGTAAGCATTTATTAAATAGTGCTTTCCTACTGTATTTTTACTGCCTCAGCACTCTGGTGAAGTAAGCCTTATAATTACTTTATGAAGGTAGGCATTATTATCCTGCCATTTTTATTTAATTTTTTGAAAGAGAGAGATCAAGGAGGATAGGAGAATCTAGATGGTGATTTATTTACCAAGGTTACACACAGTGGGAACATGCTAGAGGCGGATTTTGTCCAAGGTCTTTTAATTCCTGTCCACTTTCCATTCCTGTGCATCCTGGAGAGTAATAAGAGAATTTGTATCTAATTTTTTTTCTTTGAGCTGTTTCCTTATCTACACTACCCTTTTATACAACACAGCATGTCGAGCTTCTGATTTTATTTGAAAAACACATGATTTTTGTACTTGTAGAGCAGAAATTTCAGTGTTACAAAATCTAACAATTTTGTCTCTAGGTTTGTGTCATTTGCACAATAAAGACAATGAGAAAAAATTAAAATCAATAAAACAACACTTATCTTTATGATCACCTCCAATATTTTATAAAATCAAGATTTTTGTTTTGGGATGAATTTATCTGATTCCATTGTTTTGTTACGCATGTTGCACAGCTATTAAAACTCAAATTCAGAGTTCCTCTGTTAAAGTTTGCTACTATGTTTACTAGTGTTTGAATGCTATCTCAAGCAATTCCTGAGGAACTGCTCTGTCCTCAGAAAATTATCTTGGAGCATAGAATTACAGCTTGTCTTCCTGTACATGCATTTTACACAGTAGGTGGCCAGGAAATATTTTTAGAATGCATTAACAACTGAATCATTAGTGACATGAGGCACTCTGATTTGGGGAGAGGCTCAGAGCATCCTGTACCTCACAATTATACCTCAGACAGAAGATATTTTCTCTGCCCTTTGTGACAACTTATGCAATTTTTGTGTTAGGCAATGTGAGATACAGTCCTGCTACTACACATTCAGATATACGTGGGTGATTCTCCTTTTTACGTTAATTTGAGCTTTGTAACTTTTTGATGTTTCCAGTTAATTTTTTATTATGAAGAGTACACACAGCCTTATGGAAGACAATAGCTAGTAGATATAACCAAAGCCAAATTAAACTTCTGCTGGTCTATTTCAGAAAATAATGTTATCTTGGATTTCCTCTGATAGGTGGAAGACAATTATTATTCTTTGTCCATCTTTCTTGCCCCATGTTTGTAGTTGAATGTAAGACAATTAAGGCATATATATTTATAGCAAAGAGTGCATGATTAAACATTTTCTGCATAATTTAGAAATTTCTTATATTTCCAACATTTTGTTTTTCTCTAATTTCAGTCTTTCCATCTCAACAGGAAAGTGATGGCCAATTTGAAGAGTTGTAAAGATAGTATTTACAAAGCTATCTGGGAAGTAAAAGTGGAGCTAATGTATGAAACCAAAAATGCTCTTAGCGTACAATCCAGCAATCATATACTCTTGGGCATTTATCCCAGAAAAATAAAAACATACAAGCATGAAGAACCCTGTACATGAATGTTCACAGAAGCTGCATTCCTAGAAAACAGACCAAGGTGGAGAATAGACGTGGGAACAGAGAGCCAGGGGCAAATAGAGAAATCTATCCATTTCTGCCATATGCAAATACTTTCTTCTTGCATTTCTCAGAGCAAAATTTTTCTTATAACAGTAGTATTTATTTTTCTGAAATTTTCACATTTTTTTCAGTTGTCTGTGTAGGCTTCTGCCTAATTGGTCCTATGGACAGTATTATTTTATTTGTTGTAAAGGTGTATTTGTAGTTTTTGATCAGTAAACAAACACTATGTAAACTGGATATATTTTATTTCTTAAATTTAATTAAAATCATGGTACTGTGCTAAGCCCTGCTAGAGATACAATTAGCAATAGAGAGAGGGAGATTTCTCTGACCTCAAAGTTATTCTTAGTCCTGTGCAGGAGATAAAAATGCTTACAAAAAGACACCAGTGCACCAGTGCATGGTACAAAGTGAAAGGAAGGCAGTGCTGTGTCTTTAACCAGATGTAAAATTCCAGGTTGAAATACTGACCTGATGATGCACGTAGCTTTAAAATTCCATCAGAGTTGAGCAAATGTTGGAAAGGGATGGTGAAATGAGAGCTGTGATACTTCTGCATCTCATTCCAGGAATGTAGTTAATGGAGTCCTGAGATGGCTTTGCATTTCTGATGCAAGTTAGGTTTTCTTCCACTTTCCATCATTTTCCTTCAGAAATGCAAGATGGTATTTTTGCAGTCACCTATTTCCCTCTTGCTTTCTCATGTTGCAACTCTCTGGACTACATCAATCTTTCAGCCTTAATTCCTGACCAAATCTTCTACTCTTTCCCTGCCATATCATAGCATTTGAAGAGAAACAAACTTACAATTTGAGTATTGTTTTTAACAAAGTAGAAAAGATTATGTTTATCATCTATCAATTTTGAAATGCAGGTTACATAGGACATCAATGTTACATGAAAACACACTTTTTCATTTAAATTACATTTTTTTTTTTTTTTTTTTTTGGTACAGAAGGGAAGATCCAACTGAGATTGTTCTGAATAAAATAAATATACTATAACCAACTTTGCAGTATTTCCATCTGTGAAAATGAAAATAGATCTGCATAGCCTTTGAAATATTTTAGTTTTTTTTCTTCAAAACTGTTTTTTCCTTGCATTTGATTGCCACCAGCAAATATAAAAAGTGATAACTTTTTCTAAAATCTGGAACTAAACAACTCTTATTAAGTAGCAAGAATCTCACAGTCATTGTTCTTTGTATTCACTCTGCACAATGACTTTTAATTTGCCTGGCTGTTATGATAAAATAAAAGAAAAATCTGACTTATAAGTGACATAATTTACTCAACTTTACAAAAATTGTTTCATTTAAATATTTTATCAAACAAAGACGTCCAAAACAGTTCAAATTGTACTTATCTTCAAAACAGATTTGCACTGAAATCTAATCTTTAAAAAAATCCTGTCTAAACAGTACATATATTTTGAGTCTATTCATCTTTAACAAAAGACAGTGAATTTTTTATCACCTTATCTCCAAAGAACACCACCACTACTCTGCATTATAAAAGCATGTTTATCTTGAATATTTGTATATATTTCATCTCATTTTATCCTAACTCAGTGGTAGTAGAAATCTGTCTTGCAGATGAAGAATTAAGACAAATGATTTTGTCTGAAGTGACATCTGTACAAGGAGCTATGCACGAACCTAAAACCCTAACATGTAGCCCAGCTCTCTCACAGTGGCCACACTGCTGAAGTAGCCAACATACCATGTGCAGTAGAGAGTTGAAAGCTTTTGTCTCCCTTCTGTAATTCCAGCAGCTGGTGGTCACTGCTGTTCTGAGCATGGTTGCTTCGGGGATGCTTTAAAATTAGAAACTCAAGAAGAAACTAGAAAGGGGTTTGGCTTATTTATTTTCTGGAGAAGGAGGAAATGGAGAGGATTCCTCCTAGTGGTATGCTAAATGTTTCACTACCAGAAGTCAAACTTTTTATTACAAAATGACAATTTTCTAAAGGAAATGAATAACTCTTTTCATTCTGCATATTGACAAAAGCTCATGGGGGGGAAAGATAACTCAGGCAAGTGTTAGTGTGCTTCAGATGCTGGATACATTAGGGCAAATATATAGAGAAGAGAAACGCAAGTGAGAGACAGAAAGCTAGTGGCCAATGAGGAGGCCCCAGGGATGGGCTTAAAGAAAATGGGGAACTTACAAAGATTTGCCACAAAGGCTCGAAAATACTTATAGAGATCCTCCTTAGAGATGAAGTCATCGCAGCAGAAGTCTGCAAGCTCTCTGAAACCCAATGGGAGCAGCAGCAAAAAGGGTGAGGCTGAGACAAGACCTGTTTGTTATTAACTTGGAAACTTGGAAATGAGGAAGAATAGGAAGATTTACTGCCAAAGATCACTATCTGCAAACTCATCCACTAAAATGTTTAATGAATTCTTCTGTAACGGTCCATTGTACTCAATTGTTCCCTTTTTGTTACAAATCCCAAAGAAGTAGCCTCAGTCTGCTATCCTTTGAGAAACTGCTGATTCTTGGTGGCCTCTGAAATGAAGAAGCCACAGACATATTTCAAAGAAGGGAAGCAGAAAGTAACATCAAGGCCAGTGTTTTTAGAACTGGATGACTGTGGGGATAACTTGGTTGCAAACTCCAGGCTCCTTTATCTCTTTAGTCTCACACTAGGAAGAAAAACCTGTTCTCCCTGACTGCATTCCTTTTCAGAAATTTCCCTGTCTCATACCCAGATGGTGCCCTTTGAACTTAAAAGCTAAAGAACTTTGTTCCCCACTGTAAATCGTCCCCACGGCCATGTTGCTTTTCCATTTAGCTGCCAAGCCGGGGAGAATTGGCTGTTCCACCGGACAATTAGCACTTTGAAATATTATACCACCACATATGTAACAGGTTAGCACAGTGCCTGGACCTAGAGAGCACTCTGCAAATGTTAGTGCTTCCTTCCCTGTGGGCACGGGAGTAAGCAAGGTCTACTTACCCTCCTACCACTGACACACAGGAAAAGGAAAGTAGGAAAGTTGATGTTTGGTGTCCTACAAGGGAATAGATACATAAGTAAAAAATATATAAAAAAAAGATGTTACTGGACCCTTATTTTAAAACTTACTTTTAGATGTATAGATCATTAAGCAAAATCTGAAAAAATCAGAGAGAAAAATAAACAACAAGAAATGAAATATTAATGTTGAAATGCCTGAGGGCGATCACCTTTATCTCTGGTTGGTAAAACAATCCCCACTCTAAAAGCTCACAGCCCACAGCATTACGGAAAAACCAAAGACCTATAAGTGGACTGTCTCTATTAATAATAAGTGATGGTTTTAAGTTTTTTCCTAGCACTTTAGTACAACCCAAAATGTTATCACCTAGAAGGAAGAAGCAATAGCAGGACTGTTATTTATACAATCTGTGAAAATAAGCACTAACCCACTCCTCTAGTCCCTGAATAAAATCAGACATATGGTGGATATTAAAAATCGAATAGAGTCTATCACAATTTCCTAAATTTTTGTCTTTTCATGAAAACTCTCACTTAAAGGGCATTTCTCTGTTTCAGTCTTCCTTTAGGAGATAAATTCTCTAAAATACTATTCACCCTTTCAAAAATCCTTAAACCCAGAAGAACATGGCTCCTAAAAGTATTCAAATTAACTTAGGAGTAATAGGGCAATTTAGCCAGCCAAGAAGTAAGTGGAGACCTTCTAGCTATTCCAATAATTCTTTTCTAACCAGAAAAGGGAATAACCTATAGCTTTGCCCTGAGTTAATAAATCAAGACACATTAAAGCCAATGATTAAGTGAGACATCCATAATCTAGATTGCTAAACAGAAACAAACAAACAAACATAGAATTTAGTTGAGCTTTCCAAGTTTGATTAAAAGTATACTAAATTAGGAATCAGAAGATGAGTATGAGTCTTAGATCTGTGAACTTGAAGTGTGTCTTTCTGTTTTTCAATTTTCTCATTGGTAACATAAGATAATAGAAATTATGAGCTTCTGTGTTTATGTAAGAATTTTGTTACTCCTATTGGATATACATTATTATTCCATCAGATAGCATTCATTTAACAAATATATTTTCAGTGCTCATTCCCCCCAAAAAGATTTTATTCCATTTGAAAGCTTATCATTACACATATACAAAATCTGTGGTGTTTTTGGAAGGAATAAGAAGGGTTAAGTCTCAGGTATTACAAAGCCCCCTTTATTCCTCTGACCTTGCAACCTTTAGTTCCGGAAGCAATGCCTAGCCTCTCCTCAAAGACTGCTTGATCTCACTTGGGGAAGGGGAAAAGATGCTTCTAAATTTAGTCTAAGTGGATTTAACATATGGCATGATACCTTCCTGGGTCAAGAGGTCCCAGGGTTTCTGGAAAACTGGAAAACAGATTTTACTGGGTAGTGGAAATTGGAGAGCGTAGACCATTCAGCTACTTGAAGAAAAACAGTGACTGGAGGATTTATTTTTCCAAGCTAAATTTCTAAAAGAAAGCTATGCCCTGATGCTAAATGGCATCTTGATTTAGGCTTTTGAGATATTTCCCTGATGGCTGTAAGATATATTAAATTATTTGGCATCTGGTCCATGCGGACTCTGCTCCAATGGAGTTAAGTCAGGCTTCGACCTGCCAAATTATCCTTATTGGATTTGAGGATAAAAATAAATAGAAACATAAGGAGGGTTAGAATAGAGGTTTTCTTTTAAAAAGCCAAATGGTCAAAATCTATAAAAAGGCAAAAGAGGAAATAATAAGGAAAAAATAGTAAAATCTAATAAGACTTTTAAATTAGTAACAATTTTTAATGAAGAATGTGATTCAAATCTGAACATTTTCTTACTAATAAAGTCATCCCATCACTTTTAAGCGAGCATGGCTGGCACTGTATTAGCAAAAGACAGTGATGTGTATTTCTGTGAACCATAAATAGCCATGAATGAGAAACAGCTATGATCTTCCACATTTCCTTATTGCTTAAGTAAGCTATAAAGATTCAAAAGACACAGAATCTGCTTTTATGTCTGTCGTGGGATATCCATAATTACTAACTTTCCTATAGAAGTTTTTTTTAATTTTTGTTTTCCCTACTTGCACCAAAGGCATAAAAGGAGGCCAGGAAACTAACAATTAAAGACAGAGATGGAATGGTGTAAAATCCAAAAAGAAGGTGTATATTTGGGTCTGTGCATTGAAAACGGCTGCAGTGGCTGCCGTTCTAAACTATGTGAATAGTGCCATCTAATGCATTACTTAAAATCAGCAAGTATTTTGGGAACTTAACACTGAGAAACAAGAGAAACTGAAAATAACCACCTAATCAGAACTGCCATTATCAGGATTTTACTTCAAATTAAATTGAATGAAGTATTTAAATGAATCATGGTTCTTGTGTCTTTTTTTTTTTTTTTTTTTTTAGCACACCAACTGAATTTATTTACGGAATACCTGCCACATTATCTTTTCTCATTTTTAAATAATAGATTTTTTTTTACCAGTACTGTGTAGGAAATAGTATTTAAATTCAGAAATTTGCTAATTTGGGATTATTTTGTAGCTTGGAGAAAATAAGTAATCAAAGTCTAGACCTAGAAAATATCCAACAATTTGTCTCTATTCAACATTGGATGTAATTAAAATGTCAGATGTTCTGTTAGAAGCTATCAATCCTGTATTCACCATGGCCATTTTCATTGCTCCAAGACTAGAAAAATTTTGAAAACCTGTTTATAATGAATGAGGTAGAAGAAGCATATCTCACACATACACACACAGAGACACACATACACAATAACAAGACTATCATAACTTCTTCTAGTCTTCATATAAGGAATATTTGGGAAAGAAATGGTTAAAAATGTATGAACCATTTCTTATATTGGGATTTTGTTAAATGGCTTTACTAAAGCTTCAAATGAGTCTGGCACAAACATTTATATAAAATCTCTAAGCAAGTTGAAGTAGTCCTGTATTCTTTTGGTTTCACTGCCAGGAAATAGCTGATGGTTATCTTGCTGTAACAATTCCCACCCCGGAGAAACTAAAAATTCTATTTATGAATAAAAGAGAGATGGTGCAGTAAATTTGATAAGTTTGGAGAAAGAATACTGCTCCAAACTTCCCCAGCTTTTGAGATCAATGCTTCATGTTAGCTGAAGATACGTGAAGGTCAAGGATCTAGAGGCAGTCGTCTACATTGACAGTGATAAATATTTAGAAAATGCGGATATTCCTACATTCATTAGTTCACTCAGTTTGCTGAGCTGAGAGCTGTGAGAGATGCAGAGATCAATGAGATGGTGTTTCTATGTTTCAAAACTTTCACAGCAGTAGGAGAAAGAAGATATCTTCACAAAAACAACACATATAACAGAGTTTGAAAAGGGTGTAGAGCTTAGCAGAATAGGTGTCCAATAATTATTTTTTGAATATTTGAATGTGTAGATAATTGTTTGGATGAATGAATACATGAATATACGATGGAGTGCCATAAGAGAGGTCATGGGGGTTCAGAGAAAAGACAAATTACTTCTTATTTTGGTGAGATGAGAAGTGGAAAATGGATACAGGAGATTAAGATAAAATATAAGGCAGAGTTAGTGTTTGTGCAACATTGAATGATTGTTAATACTAGCTCAGGTGGGGATGAGAGTAAGGAAGGTCAGTGTAGACAGAAGAAATAAGAAAGGCTTAGAGACAGGAATTTATTTGAAATAATTTTATTTCTGTTTGCCTGAGTGACAGATGATATTTTTAAAAGAGGAAAACCACAACTACACACCATTTACAAAAATTAAAATAGATAAATGACCAAAATACAAAAGCTAACAGCTATAAAACACGTAGAAAAAAATGTACAAGCAAATCTTCACATTGGATTTGGTAATGAATTCTTAGATATGACAACATAAGCATGAACAACAAAATTTTAAAAACAGCTAAACTGGACTACAGCAAAATTAACGATTTTTGTGCATTAAAGGACATTAATAAGAAAGTGAAAAGAACCTACAGAAGGCAGGGAAATATTTGTAAATAATATATCTGACAAAAGTCTGGTGTGCAGAATATACAAATCGCTTAGAGCTCAATAACAAAAAATAAATAAATAAAAAATAAAAACAGCCCAAATTTAAAAGGGGAAAGGAGTTAAATAAATATCTCTTCAAAGTACATGAAAAGACATTCAAGATCATTAGCCATTAACGAAATGCAAATTAAAACCACAATGACATGCCACTTCATACTCACTAAAATGGCTATAAAAATAAATATATTGGCAAGAATGTGGAGAAATTGGCACCCTTGTACATTGCTGGAGGGAATGTAAAACCTTTCAGTTGTTATTTAAAAAGTAGCTTGGTGGTTTCTCAAAAAAGTAAACATAGAATTGCCATATGACCCAGCAATCCCAATCCTACTTATATATGCAAAAGATACAAAACAAGGTACTCAAATACATGTACATGCATGTTCATACCAGCTCTATTCACAATAGCCAAAAAGTGGAAATGACCTAAATGTCGATTAATGGATGAATGGTTAAACAAAATGTGGCATATCTATGTAGTGGAATATTGCTTGGCCATAAAAAGAAATGAAGTTACTGATAAATCAATAAAACTGGAAACATTGTGCCCTGCATCAAAAAGTCAGACAAAGGTCAGTAATTTGACCTGCATAATGAATTATACAGTCAAAACTGTATAATTTCATCTATACGAAATATCTGGAATAGAAAAATCCATAGAGACAGAAAGGATATTGGCAATAGTGGCTGGGGAGGAGTAAATGGGAAGTGATAGAGTTTGGATGTCTGTCCCCTCCATACCTCATGTTGAAATGTAATCCACAGTGTTGGACATGGGGCCTGATGGGAGGTGTTTCGGTCATGGGGGCATATCCCTCACGAATGCCTTAGCACCATCCCGGTGGTGATGAGTGAGTTCTCGCTGTGAGTTCATGGGACATCTGGTTATTTAAAAGAGTCTGGCCGGGCGCGGTGGCTCATGCCTGTAATCCCAGCACTTTGGGAGGCCGGTACGGGCGGATCATGAGGTCAGGAGATCAAGACCATCCTGGCTAACACGGTGAAACCCCGTCTCTACTAAAATACAAAAAAAAATTAGCCGCGCGTGGTGGTGGGCGCCTATAGTCCCAGCTACTCGGGAGGCTGAGGCAGGAGAATGGCGTGAACCTAGGTGGCAGAGCTTGCAGTGAGCCGAGATCGCGCCACTGCACTCCAGCCTGGGCGACAGAGGGAGACTCCCTCTCAAAAAAAAAAAAAAAAAAAAAGAGTCTGGGATCTCCCGCTTCTCTCTCTTGCTCCTGCTCTCAACATGTAATGTGCCTGATCCCCCTTCACCTTCCACCATGAGTGAAAGCCTCCTGAGGCCTCACCAGAAGGAGATGCTGGCACCATGCTTCTTACACAGCTTGCAGAACCATGAGCCAATTGAACCTCTTTTCCTTATAAATCACCCAGCCTCAGGTACTTCTTCATAGCAAAGCAAAACCAGACTAACACAGGGAGTAACTGCTCAGTAAGCATGGGTTTCCTTTGGGGTGATGAAAATGTTTTGCAACTAGAGCAAGGTGGTTGAACAACATGTGACTGTACCAAATGCCACCGAATTGTTAACTTTAAGCTGGTAAGTTTTATGTTATGTGAATTTCATCTTGATTAAAAAAATAAAGAAGAGGGGAAAATTTAAAATGGAGGGTAAGTTGGATAACTTTTTATTCACTGCCAATAAGACAAACATCCAAGGGAGAGTCACTCACCATAGGTTGCTGGTTAAAAGAATGACATGATCACCTCTATGCTGGGGGAAGTGTGAAGCAGCTGCAATGTGTGGCAGAGATTGGATGAAGTGACAGGGAGTGAAGCTACCTTTTCACAATTTAAAAACTAGTTCTGCAGAGGTCTGTAAAGGCCCAAACTATGCTGGTGGCTGCAACAGGCATGGAAAGGCTAGACTGAATGTCAGAAGTTAAGAAAGTTGTATGACATACTCAAACCAATCCATCTAATCTATCTACAGTGGGGGTATAATTTGCAGAGAATGATTCCAGTTATATTTTTTCATATACTTGAATAATATTGCCTAAATTGACAGAAAAATGCAAGTGGAATGGCTCTCACTGGAAAGCTGTGTAGAGGGTTATTCCATTCACTCATGTGCGTGAGGCATATGATAGAGCAATCACAATTGTTATCATATTTTATTATGTACCTCTGAAAGTTTCCATCATTATACTCAATTTCTTCTCTCAAGGTGAAGAACAAAGGTACTCTCTTAGCAAATATTTGTTGAGTATACACAATGTGCATAATGATAGACAGAGTTCAAAGAGGGGGAAAAGTTGGGCTTACAGTCTAGTGGAAGGTAAGTCAACAGGAAATAATAATGTAATTGAAGGGGAAGGATGAGGATAAGTTCAGTAAACACCAGATATAGGAAAAGATACCTGAACCATCTGGGATATGAGCAAAGGCAGGTGGTGGTGGCAGGACAATGGCAGTGGGAAATTGGTTTGGGCTCTGGGAAGTCTTCTGCAGAGGAAGTCACAGCTGAGACCTAGAGGACAAGACCTATTAAACAGAGTAGGGCAGGGTTGGGAGCAGAGGAACCTCCGTGATTTCTGTTCAGGTACCTGAGTTAGCAAGAGAAGTGTTTCTATAGCAGGAGCCTGCTACCAACAGAGAAAGAAACAAGTGTCTTTACCTAAAAACTGGCAGGCAGGTTTTATCCTGCAGGTGGCAGAACTTATGTCAGTTAGAAAAGACAGTATGCCATTTGGGGGCCTTATAGCTGCCTGGACTTGGGCTGTCATCAAAGGTAACTAGACTGGGTGCCTGATGCTGGGGAGCCCTCCCCTGTAACTGTCCCAGAAAAGCTACTCCTGATTTACACTTGACTCACATTCACGTCACAAACTCTTTACTGCTAATTACACAAGGATTTTTATATGGTTCCTTTCAATGGTTCTATCTAATTGAGTTTCTATCTTTTCACTATATTGGATTGCTTTTAATGTTTACATTAATAATGTTTTTGCATATTTATTTTTTCCTCTTATATTTTACTTTTAAATGAGGACTAGGAAGCAGAATTATGTTGAATATGATGAACAGCTTTCAGTCCACACAAATTAATCATTTCCTGCCTAAAGGTTGTTTTTTTCTCCACCAAGTCCCCACGCAGCATAGTAATCCTATTAGAAAAAATAATGTTATTTTGAAAAATATCTAAATGCCTTCTTTTAGAAAGAGACTCAAATAACTCTTTATTTCTAGGGAAGACTTTATGCCAAGTCTCTGATAACTTTTCCAGTCAGTTTCCAACGAACTCTCCATTTCACTGTGGGCTATGAAACTGGCTTTTCTAGTTTTAACTAAATATTTCCTTCCCTACTTATGTATCAGTTGGTGGAAATCACCATATCCTAGTTATGCTCTACATGTGGGTTATGGATGATTTGTTTGCTATTATTTTGAAATGTATGGCTTTTCAGAGAAGTTGTAGGAAGATTCAGATTCAGGTGGCCACCAATAGCCTATAAGAACCTACATATTCTTAAAAATATGACACAACTTGTATTCTAAGTTCTAAAACTGAACTGAGTAGGGAATCTTTGAAGAATTAGGAATTTCTTTACAAATATTTTCAAGTATAAAAACATTACACCAAAATATTTATTTCAAAACTACTGTAAGTTCTATGTTGATGGTGATGGTGGCTACATATCAATACTGTAGCATAGATTTTTAAGATTATTGACCAGTTGCTGTAATGCGTTAACTTAGAAATAAGCAGCCATTTTTACTTTTTGAGTAGAAATTTTATTTTTTGTAGGTACCTCCTAAAGGTGAGAACTTACCCCAACCATGATAAAAATGGAAGAAAATATATTTCTGATGCTTTGAAAAGTAACTCTCACCAACTGTGTTTTTCTCAATACCTTTGCTTTCCCTAGCCCATCCTCTTCTTCATTCTCTTTCTGTCTTAGTTCTGTAAAAGACGCTTAACTTCTTCCCTCTCAACCATTATATCTCTCTCTTACAGATATTAGAAATCCTAGTTGGGGAACGGTTCATTCCCATGGAGTGTAATCTTTTTTTTTTTTTTTTTTAGATTTGAAAGTTGTTCTCAGTCATAAAATGATTAATAAGGCTGGCTATATTAAGAATTTATGGCTATAATCAAATTTTATATATTTGGAATCACAAACATAAATGCAAAATAGCAGACAGTGACTTCTTTACCTATCATCTGTAAGGAAATCATTTCCATTACACAAACATTCTCACTAAAAAAAATTTACATTCTGAATAATTACTTAGTTACATTTCTGTTAGATGTTTGGATATTCTTCTAATATTTTCTGCTTTTGACTAATGCTGTTGGGGGGGAAATAACTTGATTCTTCTCATCTCATTTTAGACAGTGCTAAATAGAGTTCATGCCACTTGGCTATAGGCTTAAAAGCGATACTTACAAAGAACAATAGACCTTGTCACATTTCAGCATTACAAAAGGTAGGGAGGAAAATAAGGGAAGGTTCAATTCTTCCTGCTTTTTTTTTATTCATCAGGCTGATTCTTTCTTTATGATAACTGCTCTTTTCGCTCATTTTTTGCTTCCCCAGTTGGTCAATTCTTTCCCCAAAATTCTGTCTATGTAGTAACAATTACAACCCAAATGCTTTCAGCCCACCATCATCTTCCCGCAGGATTCTCCTACCTCTGGTCTTTTTGGGAGAAAGAGAAACTATTTCTTTTTCCTACTGAGTCATTTCTATTCTGCACCTCTTTCCTAACCCCATCAGAGACTTCTACCCCTTGACTGGCAGTCACCTCCACCCATTCACACCCCCAAAAACAATTAAATCAAGGTTAGGTATAACATTTTTTACTGGAGAATTGAAAAAAACACTTAAACTATTAAACATCCTATCCTCAAAATTCTTTTCACCATCCCCATCGCGAGAGGCTGTTTTCTGAGTATCCCCTCTACTTGGGCAGACTTCTGCCTTATTGCAAAGCCTCATCTGTCCTTTTCACTTCCAGGCAGCTCCCCACTGTCTACTTTCTTTTTATTTTGTTTAAAGCCAATTTACCAATCTTCTGTTTTGCTGTCTCCTTCTAAATCCTATACACATTTACTCCCAAGGTCAGACTGTTAACGTATTTTCTTAAACAAAAGACTCCAGAGAAAAATTATGCTACCTCCTTAGGGGCAAAGGCAGTTATGTTATTTGTAGTTTTAACTAGCATTTTTTTCTCCCTGTTACTTTATGTTATTCAACAACTAATGTAGTCCTTTACATCAGAGTCATCAAAACCAAAGACTCAATGAATACCCTTAAGCTTTAGAAGTGCTTTTGCAAGAGAAGAGATTTATAACAACCTAACTCAGGGTTAGAGGAGATACAACAGTGATGAAAGAATTAAAATACTCATTTTCTGTTTCAGTATAAACCAGTTCAGGGATTTTAAAAAGGCAACACTTCTCTTTTTCCATTTCTGAGGTGGAGAGGTGCAGAAGCTTTAAGCAGACTGTGACTAAGTCATTAATGGAACAGTACACTAAATAAATTAAATAAGCAAATGCCTTGTAAAAGTACAAGGCAATCATGGTTATGATTAGAGAAGCTTAGGTGTAGAACACCCAGAGAGAGCACTGACGGAAGTATTAAAGACTCCATATGTGGCCCACCCGGCTGTGGAAAAAAATCTGAAGAAACAGTCAAATGAATAAATCAGAAAAGTAGATCAAAAAGAAACTTTGAGAGCAAGATCAATGTAAGTAAATTAAAAGAGAAGAAAAAACCTTTTATATAATGTGACCAAGATTTTGAGGGAGCCAGCTATGTAAAATGATAACAGGATTTTTAAAAAATACCTATTTGCATCAAAAGTCTGTGTATTTCCTATGTATAATTAATTACTGTATTTGTAAGTTTTCTTGAAGTGTAGCAGTCAATCAGTATGGATTCTTGGTGGCAAGCAACAGAAATCAACTCAACTTTAAGCAAAAAAAAATACTGAAAGATATCCAATATCTCAAAGACTTGATCTGAGGGGAGGACGCTGCAGAATGAGTTTCAGAAATGGGTACTACTCAGGGAGAGGAGGTGGTTAAACACCTACCACTGAAAAGCTTGATTCAGATGCTCTCTTAGGAACACTCCCAGTGGGCACTCAAGTCTCCTCTGATGCTTCCACCGCCACTCTGGAAAATTTCTCACCAGTCACTTTTCTTCTTGAGATTTAAAGTTCAAAGTCTCAGACAAGAACATCTTGTAGGCTGAGCCTATGTCACATGACTGGTTCTAAAGAGAGAAACAACTGCGCCTCTTACCACAGTTCATAGACTGTGCCTGTGTGTGTTGGGGACGTGGGGCGGATTCCTCAAATACTGAAGCCCCTTCTCCTTGCCCCCACCACCAAGTAAGACATATCAAATAGCTTCCATGAAAATGGAATGTTTGACAGTGCATTCAATTTAATTTAGTTGGATTGATGAATGGAAATAGCTAGAATTCAGTTTTCCTGATTGATCTTCCATCACAAAACGAAGTTGTAGGGTGATGGCTGGGGGAGGAGAAAATTGAGGTGGAGAGGGCTAATGGTGAAGGCTCTATAGTCCAAGATTTAAATCTCAGTTACAACATTTACTATCTTTGAACGTGGGTAAATCTATTACAGCTTCATATTGGTGATGTCAAAAACAAAAATAAAAATGCTATTTACCTCATAGATTTATTCTCAGGATGAAATGAAAAAATGCATAACACTCGCTTACCGTGTTGCCTGGAATATGGGCAAGTGCTCATAAAGTGTCAGCAACTATTACCACTTAGACTATGCAGCTCCACTTTCCTCCCATCATGGCACCAACACATGCATTACCAGGACAGCTACTTTGAATAAATAACTAAATTTTTATATTCCTCTTTCTTCCAGAACTGAGGAGAATCTTGATACCAGGCTTCTGTGTCCAGTGATCTTGAATGCTTTCTGGAGTTTGTCTAGTTACCCCTCTTTAACACTCAATCTCCTCAACATATTATCTTGTGAATAAAATAAATTCTGCCTTCATCTGTATTCTTGAGTTCCATATTTGGTTTAAGAGAAACATCCCAACAGCCCTTTCTAGGACTAGTGCTTTGTTTTATCTTGTGAGCCATTTTGCCACCAATCTCTAGCATTCTAGTGACTGGATTCTACTACCATGACATCAGCTCAGAAGCCAGATGGACTTGGCTTTGAATCAAGCTCTACCACTCAAAAGTTGTGTGACCTTAGACAAGTTAGTTAACCTCTCCAGGCCTCATTGGCATCATCTGTATAATAAAGATGCTAATGAATCTGGCACGTTAAAAATGCCTTTGATTGTTATCTCAAAAAGTGCACTTAACTGTGAGTAGTCCGAAGCTTCTGTCAGGATACCGTAATGGAAAAGGCTCTATGGCATGCTCTGAGTAGAGGTTACAATAAGTTAATGGAAGATATAACGGTTAGTGACTCTGTAAGAAACTAAGATTTAAGATCACTCCATTCAAGCACTTTATAAAATTATTGTAAGACCAATGGAGAGAAAGCCCTCTTCCAACCTCAGCCAGGACCATGTGGATCATAATGGGAAACACAACAGCAAGATGACAGGAGAAAGGACAACATCACAGTCAAACCCACGTAGGATTGAAGCCCAGGCTCTCCCAGGCTTTGGGATGTGTCCTCTCCAAAGAGATGGTCTCAAACCTGGCTAGGCAATGGAATCATTTGAAGACTTTTTCAAAAACACCAATCTCCAAGCCCCATCATCGGAAGTCTAATGTGGAACTGCATTAACAGGGAAAATAAATATAATTTAAAAAATAATTTAGTATTAGAAAGGAAGAGAGAGAAGGAAACACTATCCAGGGAAGTTACTGATCAAGATCATCTAGATCATTTGCCCACTTCCTAGAAAGACCCTGAAATCCATGCAGAAAGATGAAAACCCTGAACAAGTTCTTATGGGTTCTATTGTTGATGTGTTTCCAATAGCTCAAAACCTTTACAGTTAAGAAACTCTTACTAGAGTTTAATCTAAATCCCTCCTATTGAAAGATAAGTCCCATTATTTCAGCTCAGAGCCTGTTTAGCTCAGAGGAAATAAGACTTGCCAATAACATTCAGATGTTGCCCTCTCTTGAAGTGTCACCCAAGTTTACATAAGGTGAGTTCCTTTCATGCTTGATGAAATTGAGTCACCATTTCTGCCAGGCTGTCCTAGAAATCAGCTCACAAGCCACTCAAAGCAGAATCCATCTTGTCTCCTAAGCCAGGTTCTGCTGTGAGAGCAAGCATCTCTGTCCCAAGGGCCATCAGGTGAATGGGATGGCAGGACCCCACATTTTGGTTTCCACTCAGAGTAACCATTACACTGACCACAAATCCCTGGTGGTAGCCTGACTTTATTAAACTTTTCTGCCAAGCCTGGGAAATGAAAAATAAGTCTTTGGCAATCTCCAGTCTGACTCAGTGTGCATTTAAGCCAAAGCATGAAATACAATAGTCACTGCTACTGAGCATCTAATTTATGCCAAAAATGTAGTAACAATTAAAGGAGAAAATTTATGTACAGAGCATACTGCCAAGCACATAGTAATCTCTATAAATAGTGACTACTATAGGTGTTACTGCTAATCCCAAAAGTGGCCTTGAAAGGGTGCCATGATTATCCTCATTTTACAAGGAGGAAATCAAGGTTCAGACAGGTTACATAATTTGCCCAAGGTCATACAGTTTGTAAATGGCAGAGCAACCATTAAATTCGGGGCAACGTTTTAACAATGGAGCCTTGCCCAGGATTTAGAGAATAAGGGCAGTTGCAACCGTTTGTGGTGGTTTCCCATGACTGGGAAGGAGAATGAATGGAGAGATCAGTGAATTACTTCCTTTGCATAGGATCAAAACCTTAAAATTAATCCTGCAGTAGACTATTGGTTTTGGGTGCGTATGTGTGTAAGAAATACATATCAAATGTGATTCATTGGCTTAGTGATAATAGTATAGAGGGGCAGGTGCTGAATTGAATTGAACTGAATTGTAGCCGTAGCACAAATTGATCACATTCTTTTTGAATATCAATATTATTCATTTCAATTCTCAAAGTATTTATTTTAAGGATGTATTATATGTTTGATAGTGTGTGCATGTTCCTTAGAGGATTTAAAATAATATATGGCAGAGTACCAGCACTTGGAAAGCTTTGGTGTAGTTAATACTTACTGTGAAACAAAGAGTCAACGAATATAAGAAATTGTACAATAAAATACTAAATTAATCATAAAATTCAATACCCAAATATATACTACATGATTTCAGGATGAATGACCTGAAGGGAAAAGAAAGAGCTGGACAGTTATCAAAGAAGGCTTCATGAAGGAAGAGTTGGCTACAGACAGGCACTCAGGAATTTGAAGCAAAATGGAGAAAAGGGTGTGAATTTCATTTTCTTCAGTCCACATGTCTTAGGTATCAGCCTGAGCAAAGCACTTAAGTCAAGAATTTGTTTATTCATTCATTAACCAAGCAAATGTAATAGGTGTTAGATTCCTGGTAGGGAGAGAAATAAGCATGATATGTACAATGACAACGAAGAAGCTTACTTGGTAGAACAGAGAGTTTGATAGGAGTTGTTAGGAAACAGACACAGAGGGCAAAAGTCTGGACACCCTGAGAGACAGAAGTCAGTGGCTCATGAGAAACTATTTGGCTCATGAGAAACTATTCTAAAGTTTTGAAGAAGAGAAAGATACAATGAAAGTGGTATTAGAAATTAGTCCAGAAGCGGTACTCAGGATCCTTGGTGGCAGGTCAGTACACACATGCATACACATATATAGTCTGCTTACTGGAAAAACTGGTTTGGCTATGCTAAATCTTCAAGAAACACAGTATTTAAACATGGCAATGAATACACTCGAAGGCAAAAATGGTCCATAATCCCTGACTCTGGTTTTCACTTGATATCAGATAGCCCCAGTCTAGCCCCTTCTAGGAAATTTTTTGTAATCCCATCATCAAACATACCATAGGTTGAGTTTTCCATTACCAGTAAACAGAAAATACCAAGAAGTTTTTCATCTGCACCCAAAAATCCATGTGGCTAAAGAGGGGATTTTTTTTCTTTTGGGGACATAAGGCAACAGGCCAAGAAAGGAAAATCTTTTCCATGAAACAAAGAAAAGTCAAACAGCTTGTTGTGCTTCACTACTAACAAAAAAAAAGAAAGAAAAGAAAAGAAAAAAAAGGAGAGATCAAATCTTATTTTCCTACTGTCAGACCAAAGGTCTCAGTCTTTAAGGAATCTATGACACTCAAGCTAATTAGAATAAATCTGTCCTAAATTGCAACTGGTTTCATTACATGAGCAAAAAAAAAAAAAAAAAAAAAAAAAAAATCAGAAAAACTCTCTAGTGGGAAAATGTGAAAATTGCCAAAGAATCGCTTTAATTTTAGATTATCAGGAAGAATTTCACACAGCAGCAAACATAATTCCACTAAAGCTGCATGAAAATAATATCTACCTAAACAACTATAAATCTTTTCTTGCAAAATAACAGTAAATGTAGTTCTAATGAATAAAATGAAGTTTAAATCTATATCCAGTACCAGTGTTGGCTTGGCTGCTAACAGAGCAGGTCTAAATCTTAGTTTATGGCCTTATTGCTCAGCTCTAGGGCCTGTGGATTGGCTTTCCCATTACGAGTGCATCAAATATGAAAGCAACCTTCCCAACCATCAATCACTTAAAGGAAAGGAGATGTCTTAGTGGGGTGCAGTGGCTCATGCCTGTAACCCAGCGACTGGGGAGGTTGAGGGCAGGAGTTCAAGACCAGTCTAGGCAACATAGCAAGATCCTGTCTCTACAAAAGAAAAAATAAAGAAATGATGTCTTACTCTTAACCAAAACACTGCCTATTGGCACACTAGATGTTTCAGCCTAGTAGAAGTGGGCTGGCTGAGACTTCAGAATGTGTCTGTAGCATCTAAGACCACATTGTTCTTTCCTGATGCTCCATAGTTATCAATAGCGACAGTGCCAGACATGAGAATGTGGTTAGGAAAAAAAGTTCAGAAATGCCAGACAGAAAAATTCATCATAGCCAATCTAACAACTACAGTGATTTCACTAGTTTGGTTTTACAATGTCTAGAGAAATGGAAATTATCACTCAGAATGACCCCTAGCCAACTTTTACTAGCCACCCCTAGCTTGTTATACAGCTGCTCCTACAATTGCTCTTTTAAGAAGGTGACATCGAAGGCAGCTATGGGTTGATGAACTAAAGAACTAGCTTTTGCTCTTTGTGACACTGATAGCAATTGTGTGGGTAGAAAGGAATTTAGATGATCAGACATTACCATACCACATGCTTTTTCTTTGCTCTCTGAATGGTGACTGCAAGCTGATCAACAAAATCTGATCTTTCTCTTACACAGTATAGACAGTGCTGAGCATGTCCCCTCCCATGGTTCTAGGATCTAGGTTTATTTACAGTTAGGGGTGGGCCATATCACTATGCTTTTGGCAAAACAATGTAGGCAGAAGTGATGGATGTCTTTTCAGTCTTATAATGAAATGAGGCTGTGCCTTAAAACCATGAACATATCTGTTCCATGCTCTCTTTCTTTTTTCTTCTTGCTGCAACCCAGACAGGGCAGCAGTTCAGTATTGTGATTGCCCGAGAGAATGCCTGTATTAGTCTGTTTTCACACTGCTATAAAGTAATACCCAAGAGTGGGTAAAGGAAAGAGGTTTAATTGACTCAGTTTCACATAGCTGAGGAGGCCTCAGGAAACTTACAATCATAGCATAAGGGGAAGCAGACACCTATTCACAAGGCAGCAGGAGAGACAGCGTGAAGGAGGAACTGTCAAACACTTAAAAACCATCAGATCTTATGAGAGCTGACTATCACGAGAACAGCAGGAGGGAAACACCCCCCCATGATCCAATCACCTCCCTCCCTCAACATGTGGGGCTTACAATTCAAGATGAGATTTGGAAGGGGACACAGAGCCAAACAATATCAATGCCAGAACATGAAATTAGCAGAAATCTAGATACCAAATTAACTCCAAGGAGTAGAGTCACCCTACTGACCTGCAACTATCCTCCGAGCAAGGAACCGTCTTCTATATTCTTTAAAACTGTCTCTTGAAGTTTAGTTTTATCCCAAATAATATGCCCTACACAGCCTAGATATCCACATTTGTCAGTTAATTAATGTTATACTAATTTATTAATTAAAAACAGCTTTGAATATTCAATACCTTGCCATTCTGGACCAAAAATAAGCAAATTTCATTTGTACCTGTTAAACAAACTTACGTGAGCTGTACTTTTCCAGTGATATATTTTCCTTGAGGCTGTTCCCTTCATCTGAATGACATCCTTGAACATCTGCAGTTGTTCCAAGTTATCATAATTATAAGTTTTGAGAGGAAAGAGTATACAACAAAGCAATTTCTTATTTCAGTTGGAATTATAAGTGAGCTAGAGTAGACCAGAATTTTTAAAATAATAATAAGGAGGTCCTTGCCCTTTGAAATATTAAAATGCTTTCTAAAAAACTACAATCATTTTTTAAAGGGAGATACTGGCCAGAGAATGGACAGATGACAAGATGAGACAGAATACACACACACATATACACACACACACATATGCACACACATATATATACACATACATACACACACGTATACACAGATACATACACATACACACACATGCACACACATATACACACACACGTATACACAGATACACATACATATACACACACATGCACACACATATATATGCACACACATACACACACGTATACACAGATACACATATACACACACACATGCACATACATGTACACATAAAGTCATATACGCATATAAACACACACATATATATGCACATATATACACACACGCATTATATATACACACACACATATATGTATATATTTATAGGTTAAGGCAGCATCTCAGATCAAGAAAAAAGATTAGGTGTTAATGGTGCTGGAATAACTAGTTTTCCATTCGGAAAAAGCAGCAAAAACCAATCTCTACCTCATTTTATACAGCAAAATTATTTCCAGACAAAAAAAAAGCTTACATGAAATAAATAAATAAATATCAAAGCATTTATCACAGGAAAATGACAAAAATTTGGAAAATGTATACAAAAGATATCCATGTCTTTAAGACACCTAAAAGTCAATGTACACATTGGCATACGGAGCAACAAATGTATACCATGTATACAAAGGTATACAGAAGATATCCATGTCTTTAAGACACCTAAAGTTCCTACAAGTTATTGAGAAAAAGAGGTACCCATAGGTACCATAGAAACATGCACAAAGGATTAGAATAATCACATCATAGGATAATCGATTAAAATTGACGGTGGGCATATAAAGATTTCAGCTTCAGTAGCAATTCAAAATTTCAACTCAAAACGAAAATGAGAGGTTATATGTCAACTATCAGATTGGTAAGAAAACACATTGCACTAGCAGTGCAACATGCAGATTGGAAAAGTGAATGCAAATTAAGGTTTATGGAAGTCGCCTCCCACTGGGACCACCTATGCCACGACAGCAGCATGTTTTCCACAGACCTATAGAATCTCTAAGTCTCCCCTATGTTCTAAACCCTGGGGCTTAGATGTGCCTTTAATTCACATCTATAGTTACCTATTATTTTTGCTATTCCTCTCTGGGACTCTAAGTTCTTCCTGTTGCTCATAACTTTAAATATGATTAGGCACATAAGATGTTAGAGAAATATCGCCCACTGTCAAATAATGACTTCCTCTCTCCTAGAACTAAATCACAACTCCATAAACAAGGTTTCTTGGCTAATTGGGAAAAGAAGGCTTAAGGAGTCGGTATGCAGTTGGGATGAACTGCAGGTCCACATGAGAATATCACTGGTGATTAGGTCACCTCTACTTAAGTATCCTCCTCCTTACTTTACCCCTCTTCGGATCATCTGCCTGCAAGAGAGACCCTCCTTCTTTTCACAATGCCTTTCACATTAGACTGCATTTGTCCGATTTGCCATTTTCTCGGGACAAGCAAATTAATCAAACTTATCCCTGTTAATGAGGTAGTGGGTTTATCTATTACCTCTATTCTTAATCTAACCAGGTGGTTCTAATGGTGGCACTTGCTGGCGCCGCGGCATGGGTGCTCGGCCCTGGAAGCAGATTCAATCACCTGAGGATGACACCAAAGCCAATTTCTTTCTTACTTTTTTTTTTTTTTTTTTTTCTTTTTTGAGGCAGAGTCTCGCTCTGTTGCCCAGGCTGGAGTGTAGTGGCGCCATCTCGGCTCACTGCAAGCTCCGCCTTCCGGGTTCACACCATTCTCCTGCTTCAGCCTCCTGAGTAGCTGGGACTACAGGCGCCCACCTAATAATAATAATAATAATTATTATTATTATTATTACTGTTTTTAGTAGAGACGGGGTTTCACCGTGTTAACCAGGATGGTCTCAATCTCCTGACCTCATGATCCGCCCGCCTCGGCCTCCCAAAGTGCTGGGATTACAGGCGTGAGCCACCGCGCCCGGCCACCAGAGCCAATTTCTAACCAGCAAAACCTATTAATTCAGAATATCTGGCACTGGGGCTTGGACACACTTTGTTTGTTGTTCCTTTGGTTTGGTTTGAATGCTCCGAAGGTGATTCTAATGTTAATGTGCACCGAAGATGGTAAATCAATCCCTAGGGCAGTGGCTCTCAAAATGTGGTCTCCAAATCAGCAGCATCGGGATCACCTGGGAACTTGTTAGAAATGCAGATTCTCAGGGTCCACCCCAAGCCTACTGAATCAGGACTCCAAGGGTGAGGCCCAAGACTGCTTTAGCAATGCCTCCAGGAGATTCTGACGCATTCCACAGTATTTTGTGAGTCTTTCCTGTGCCCAGGCACTCTGTATATAAAGACAAAATGGAAGTGCGCTTCTAATTTGGCATGGTATCATCGGGAAAGAATAATGATGTACTTTAACAGTCCAGAGGAAGAAAGGATTAAGCCTCACTGTGGGAAGGCTTTCCACACAGCCTTTTCAGCAGCCTCTCAAATTTTTACGCTGCTTTAGGATTTGAGGGTGACCATGGACAAGGTAAGGTCAGGTGGGCTTTTACAGACTACAGTCTGGCGATCTTAAACCCCAAATGTCCCGTTTACTTTCCATCTTCTGATGACAACGATCTGATGAGAGTTATACAGCGTGAGCCCAAGAACTGGAGGTGTAATGGCAGGCGGCATTGCCTTCTGTTCCGAAGCCACTGATCAGCTCCACCCCACCCCATCCCCAGCGTCTTTCCAAAGTGGTTCAGTCAAGTTTTGCCGAAACTGAAGGCTCTGGCTTCACTCCCTGAAGCACAGCACTGAGCTGGCGGCCAGGGCCAAACCTAAGCTTGAGTCCAACAGAGCCGCCCAGTCACCCCACCCATTCACACCCCCTCCCGGGAACCCCAAGTGTGCGCCGTCCCACGCCAGCCCCGGGCGCCTTCACAAGGCAGCCCAGCTCCTCCCACACAACCCGGAAGGAAGGGTAAAGGACCAGCAAGAAGGGAGAAGAAGCGAAAGGGCGGATCTTCTGTTGTTTTCCACGTCCGGTGGACGGCGCCGCTCCTCGGCCGCTTGCCCCGGTGCCCGCGGGCCTGGGCGCGCCTCCGTGGCCGCCGCCGGGCGCGTCCTCCGCGAGCGCGCAGTGCCCAGCCCCGAGTGGGACGCGGGGACGGCCCTCCGCCCAGGAACAGACAATCTGCGTTCACAACTGAGTCTGGGGCTCGGTACACCCAGCCTTCTGCGGGGAAACGGCGAGCCTGGCACTGGTGGTCCCCGCTGGCCAGATCCCACCCAGCTCAGCGCAATCTTGTACGCCGTGAGCCGCGAGCCCAGGAGAAAGGGACGCGCTAGCCCAGGAACGAGGGCGGGGCTCAGGGGGGCAGGCACCTCTTGGCTTCCTTGCCCCTTTATTTCTTATCCCATTCCCTCTCCTCTTCTTTCTCCCCTTCGATCCTTCCAACCTTCCCACTCTACTCGATCTTTCTGCAGCTCTCCTCCCAGATACTCACTGAAACAGTGGGAGGAGGAGCCACCGCCTTGCTGCCCTTTTGACTTTGTACATTCCTGATAGCCCCTTCCAAGCTGGGTTGGAAAAGAAAAAGCAAACGGTCGGGCTTCTAGAAAGAGTCATACCCCATTCGCTCCCACACATGCACACCTGGAAACAGTAGTCCAAGAGAAACATCAACCCTGGGCGAAATGATCAAGTGATTACATCATTGCCCTTCTGTGATCGCGCACACACACCGTCAAGCAGGCATGTGTACATCCATGTGCTCACCCTCTGTGGGACCCAGCCGCTGCCCACAGATGGCATTTTATGTGCTGTGTCTTTCTCCATCAAATGGAGACTCTCCTGTCTCATTTTCCCCAGGGCCTGACTGGGGATATATCCGCTCCCCCTCCACTTAGCCTAAGCCTGCACTTGTCTCTCCCTCTTCTCACACCAAATCTCGCCCCTTACCCTACCCCTCAGTGGATATGTTCATTAAAAACAAGTAAAAGGAGTCCACAAACTTCTCACCCAAGGTAGTTATTTTATACTAAAAATTATCTTCTCTTTAGGTGTCAGTGTGCTAATAACCATAGAGTCTCCAGATATACTCTATTAATCCCACTATTTCTCCTGAGGACCCTTTGACTTTGAGATCTTGCTGGCAGGGGGCACCTGTGTGTTGAAAGGGATCAGACTAGACCCTGGGGTAATAGAAGTTAAAATGGGTACCCATAACTTAAAAACATATCTCAGCTTATCAGGTATTGCCCAGCACACAGCACAGGGTACCCTGGGAAAAGGTACTTAGTAGGTATCTTTTGTAGGAAGGAGGGGTTCTAGAGCAAGATAGAGAGCAATGGTATTCCGTCCTGATTGCATATAATACTCACAAGGGAGCCATGTAGGTATCTCTGCGTGTGTGTGTGTGTGTGTGTGTGCGCGCGCGCGTGCGCGCGCGCAAGTGTACACAAAGCATCAGGGATAGGACCTGGATATATATTAATCATTTAAAAATATAAAAACCATTCTTATGCTCTGAGATGAAGCCTGGACATAATTTGGGGAGTTTTGTTTTGCTTTTTTTTTTTTAATTCCTTTGGTGATTCTAAGATACCGTTGTGATTAAGAAGTGCTGCTAAAAGCCTTCTCAAAACACAGTTCAAGACCAGCAGTATCATCACAACCTGGAAGCTGGTGAGAAACGCAGATCCTCAGGTCGCACCCCAGATAGAGTGAAGCAGGAACTCTGGAGGTGAGGCCCAGTAATCTGTGTTTCAACAAGCCCTCCAGATGATTCTGATGCACACTAAAGCCTGACAATTAATGAGGGTTGTTTGGTCTATATGGTGCTATACCACCCACAGAGCTAAAATAATATGCATATTTTAAAAGAACTATAAATAAGCAGCAAACAGATAAGGCTATGCTCACAAAGCCGAAAATATTTACTAGATAGATGGCCCCTTACAGAAAAAAGATTTCATTCTAGACTAGAGGGTCATATGGTGGGGGACCCTGTTATCCTACCAGACAATGGCAGTATGAGAGTAGTGAGAAGTTTTGTGAACTAGTAAGAGACAGGAGAAAGTAGGCAAAGAGAATAGGAAGGTGTCCAGAGTAGAGAGAGGGAAAGATATTATTTTCTTATTCATATAAAATCAGACTTGTTTAAAGGATTTGCTAAAATCATGGAGGTCGAAGCAAGATTGCCCTCTTTTTTGTAGATGTGTATTATTTATAAGCATTAAGCAAACAAGTATGGAGGATCTGTCTTTAATATGGCTTACGTGAGCCATAGCAGTTTTCCAGGTAGAAGCTGAAGCAGACTAGTTCCATTTTTAGTCCACTTCCAGCAGCCCTACCTCTACCCAAAGCGGTTTGTGTGTAGGTTTGCTTTCCCTAGGAGCCCTTCAGCGCCTTGAAGACAGAAAATAGAAGCTTTATTTTTGTGGTAGGTTGAGCCTGAAGCAGAGTGATAGGCATAGAGTAGCTGCTTACATATGTACATTTCAATCAATGTTTGTTTAAAAATTCCCAAGCGTAGTTCTCTGTAGAAAATAGTGCCAACTCTTCAAGTATGTGCTAGGTTAGATATTTGGGAAAACTACACCAATTATCAGGTAGGGAGGAGGCTAAAAATATATAATAAAGGCTACGAGGCATCCAAAATGGCGAACATTATATTTTACTTATTGTTAAAAGAAATAATGCCCATCTTTGATACAACAGGGTAACCATTCATAAACTGGGATCAATCTTTATCCACTCAAAATAAAGTTGGTAAAGCTTATTGCTGGTTAATGTTAGTGCTATTCACCTAAAAATGGATCACCTCCCTGCTCATCGTTCTTAGTAAGGTATGCAAACTAAATGTATACATGTGGATTTCCATTTTAAAGACTAGACTTATAGCATCCATTTTGATTGAGTGATACTATTTCCAGCCCTGGATCCCAGCCATTACTAATACTACTTGGCTGTGGTGGGGCTAAAATGAATTCTATTAAAAGAGAAAATCCTAAGTAACAGATATGTTCACAAGTTGCTCTCCATTTAGCATTCAATCTGTTTAAAAATATGTGATTCTTTTAATCCAGAATTAATGCAAAATTACTGCATTTCAGTACCGTATTGTGTGTTTTAATAAACTAAAATTTTTGCCAAAAACATCATATTGTAATTTTTGGAAAAGGTAATCATTTGGGGCTTAGGTCGTCTCTCTCTGACAATGAAAAAAAAAGTTATTGATTCACAAACAAATATTTGTTTCCTCAAACTTATTCCTACCTCATGTTTCAAGGCCACTTCAAGTCATTCAGACACCTCACTTGCCATTAAATTAAGAACAGATGTAGCAACACCAGCATGATCTACTAGAGTGAAACCTTGTGCACTAGTCAGCTCGGGCTGCCATAACTAAATACCATAGACTGGGTGGTTTAAACAACAGAAGTTATTGTCTCACAGGTCTGCAGGCTGAATCCAAGATAAGGGTACCAGCATGGGCTGGTTCTGGGGAGGGATACCTTCCTGGTTTGTGGAGGGCGACCTCCTCACTGTGTCCTCATAGATGAGAGGGACAGAGAGAGTCTAGATCTTTTCTTTTTTTTTTTTTTGGCGGAGTTTTGTTCTTGTTACCCAGGCTGGAGTGCAGTGGCCCAGTCTTGGCTCACTGCAACCTCCGCCTTCCAGGTTCAAGTGATTCTCTTGCCTTTGCTCCAAGTAGCCAGGATTACAGGTGCCCGCCACCAGACCAAGCTAATTTTTTGCATTTTTAGTGGAGACGAGGTTTCACCATGTTGACCAGGCTGGTCTCACACTCTTGACCTCAGGTGATCCACCCACCTCAGCCTCCCAAAGTGTTCAGATTGCAGGTGTGAGCCACTGTGCCTGGCCTCTAGGTCTCTTCTTATAAGAATACTAATCCAATCCAATCACAGCTCCACCCTTATGACCTCATTCAACCTTCATTATTTTTGTGAAGATTCTACCTCCAAATATAGTCACACTGTGGGGCCAGAGCTTCAACACACAAGTATGGAGGGGTGGGCACAATTCAGTCAACAGTACCCTGATTTTTAAAGATGTAAAACTTCAACCTTGCTCAAGCATAGAGTACCTAGTTAAATCCCGTGGAAAGCAATTAGCCTATGAAGTCTTATTTACACCCGTGATTATAAAAACACAAACTTGATTTGAGTTTTTAGCACAGTAATAAAAAAACTTACAAAATAACGGTATCCCTTTATGAAAATAATATGAATGTATGAAAGTATAGTTGAGGCTACCTAGGAGGTTGAGATGCTTGCAAATGCTAAAACATAACATACTTAAGATGCCACTAAAGTGTAAAAGTTCACCAATAAAGATAGCAAAGACCATAATTTTATTAAAGTCCCACAAAACAAATACAATATAAAATTATTGCTCTAAATAATTTGATCAAATGCTTTTGATTAAATGCTTTTTTTTTTTTTTTCCTTTGACAGAGTCTCGCTCTGTTGCCCAGGCTGGAGTGCAGTGGTGTGATCTCGGCTCACGGCCACCTCTGCCTCCAGGGTTCAAGCAATTCTCCTGCCTCAGCCTCCCAAGTAGCTGGGATCACAGGCATGCACCCCCATGCCTGGCTAATTTTTGTATATTTAGTAGAGACAGAGTGTCACCATGTTGGCCAGGCTGACCTCAAACTCCTGGCGTCAGGTGATCCACCTGCCTCAGCCTCCCAAAGTGCTAGGACTACAGACATGAGCCAACACGCTTGGTCTGATCAAATTCTTTTGATCAAATGCTTTTACCTGTGCTAATCATGATGTTTTGCTGCATGTTTGCACCCCATTTTCCCAAGGAAGAGGCAAATTACAAAAAAAAAAATTAAAAATATGGCAGAAAGTAAGATGTACCTTAAAAAAATACAAAATATGCCTCGAGGTCAATACAGATCCAGGCCTCTATTTCAAATTCTCTTATTAGTCACCATCTACTCTTAGGTATCTGTAACCACTAGTATCACACTAATATTCCTATGGATATTAGTTTGATGAATGTTTTTAAAGGCCATGGTTGCCCCGTGGGGGTGCATATTACTAAGATAAGGGTCTCCCTAGCTGAGACGTATAGCCAACTACTCCTATAATCAGGCCTACTTAGCATGTTGGGCCTTCCTTGGTTGCCTCCTGATGGTCCTGTCAATACCTACCCAGTTCATTACTGGACTGGCTCCTTAGTATAGTTCAGCTGAACAGTAATGAAATTCTAGGTTGAAAGATTTCCTTGCTTTGGCCCTCCTGCTCAAAATCAACCCCAAAGGCCCAGATTAAATCTATCCCCATTCAAGAAAATCAGCTATTAAAGCAGACAAGGCAGATCGATTGCATGTCCCACTTTGTGTTTCTGGAAAAATATCCAACATCCTTACAATATATCCCCCTTCAATGAAGCTAGCTTAAATTCCTTTCTCTTTTCTACAACCAAATAACTCCCAAGGCAATAAAGGATTCAAGATGGAATTGTGGTCAACAGGCTGGACTACCTTAGAAAAGTCTAGAAGAAAGTATTATAAGAAAATGTATAGATATCTAAGTTTATCAGAACAGAAACCAGTCGAGAAATAGAACCTCTATGTGATAATTACACAGGGCAAAAAAAAAAAGGGAGGCAAATGTGGAATTGGAGAAGCAACCCAGGCAATTGCAGGGAGATACTACTACCTATGGGTTTGGAGAACCAGAGGGAGAAGATAGGGCTAATAGAACACAAGAGTTAGGACTGCCCATGAGGATGTGGGATTATAGAGAGTGGTGCTGCCTAGCAAAGCTAGAAGCATAGTTGATACAACTATAGTTAGAAACCCATCCAAAACAGGAAGGTTAGGGGTGAGAGAAATTCCCTGGCTTCTACCCTCTTGCTCTCCTTCTACTTCCTGCCTCTTTTTCCCACTGGCCAAACCCAGCCGGAAGTTGATTGGATAAGAAGCTAGAGAAATGCAGGTGGCAGGAGTCAATATCATACTATACAGGGCAAAGGGAGGGAAATGGATCAGAGAGCAAATAAATTGCCCAGTAATCCACCAGTCTCTGATACTGGTTGCTAGATCTGCATCAGTAAGCCTGGTAGGTCAAGACTACTCAAACATGGTCTGCTTTAGTGAGGATTGGTTCATCATCAATGATTCAACTGACTGGTCCTGAAGTAGAGAGAATATCAGCAATTCACATGAACTCAGTAGTGGTTGACTCAATTGGATTCATATGCAGACATAAAGTAATCAGAAACCAACTGAAAATGTTTTTCCATAGTAGAAAAAACAAAATATGATTCCTACCTTCAATTAACCCTCTGGTTGTGGGGAAATGATGTAAGTGGCACCATGGTTCAGAGTGGAGAGGAAGGAATAAAAAGTGAGCTAACATTTATTGAGCTCCTATTACGTTCCCCAGGCTAGCCATGTCGGTGGGCAATCTATTCACCCATACGGAGTATGGGTACTGAGTGCTTTATCAACACTGTTTCATGTAGTCATATAAAACCTTGTGTTAGCAGATAATTCTCCATGAGTCTCTGATAACTGTGCACATGTTATGAGCAAAGTCACTCACAGCTTTATTTCCAGAGTATCTTTGTACAGCAAACAGTCTTGAAAGATAAAAATGGTGTCTCTTTCCAGAGCAGAGGGCAGGGGTTTTGTTTGGTTGGTTTTTGTTGTTGCTGCTTTTTTTTTTTTTTTTCCCTTCTTCTCTTCTACTGCCCAATATAATGAAAATAATATCTTAGTCTGGTACAAAGGTCAGGCCAGTTTGCTTGCACACCATAATAAAAGATGTGGATTCTTTAAGCCTGGAATTCCTGAGCTATGTGACAAACCCACTGAGGACACAGCATCCACCTAGGCTGCTCACCATTACAGAGCAGACTTGGGTGGCAAGGGAACTAGCACGAATGGGAAGCTCGGGCTGCTCCATATGCCGTGAGTCCTCAGTCTCTGGCCCGGGGATCTTTTGTCTTTCGCCAGCATCCATGAAACTAAAGTAGGCTAACTTGTTAGCTTGCAAGTAAGATAAAATCTCAGACCCTTCATGTTTCTTGAAACTACAATCATGGCACCAGGGCAAAGCGAGAGGTGCCTTGGGCGAACAATGTAAGGAGGAATTCATTCAAGATCCTGCAAGGGCCTTCTCTATGGGCTCCTCTCTTCCCTCACTCCAGTCCTGGCCTTGCTTGACTCCTTGGGTACTAAGTATTATATTACTCATTTTATAGATGAATATTGTAGACAAAGTTTTAGCCCAAGATCTGTCTCCATCCAAATCACATTTTACCATGTGTGTATATGTTCATGCATAACGGATTTATAGGTATGGAGGACCTGAAGTGGTGATGGCACCAGAGATTGTTAAAGAAAAACAGAATTGTCTGATAGGAAAAATACACCAAGCTTTTGAACAGTTTAGTAGAAACTGGACAGCATCATCTCTGATACCATTTTGACTTTGGAGTTCCGGATGCACAGTTCACCTTGCATCACAAACAAATCATGGTGCATGCACTGGGCTGTGCTGCACTGCAACATTAACGTATTACCTGGCCTTCACACAGAAGACAGCAGAACTCCCTTTGGAGTTTTCAACACTGAAGAGATATCCAAGAGATATAGAAAATTTGTTGCTATGAAAGAATAACTCAGTGTGAACTAAAATGCTTTGCAGACCATGAAGGAAAGTGGCAGGGCTGTAAACACTAATGGACCTTGTAAACAGTGGTTTCAGACATTATATCCAACCACTGTGGCAGAGGAGTCACATTTTTTTTTTTGTATTTAGTGTCAGATGCAAGCACAAGAAAAAAACATCCCTAGAAGCTTCATTGAAAGCTAATGATAAATTTTATGGAATATAAAAGGAAAGGGGATGTCAGGGAGAGTTAAAATGATATTTTCATTCAGATCACTTGAAGTTAAAAAATCCTTGCTTAAAAGAGGTGCTTAACTCCTTATTAGAAAGGTTAATTTGGGAACATTTAAATGAAAAACTTGAATTCCATTAATAGACATTAAGGAACGATGGAATCTGAAGTTGTTCCATTTGATAATAGAGACGGATGGGAGTAATGAGGGCAGACGAGGTCAAATTGATACATTAAAGTGAACGTTATATCTTAGAAAATTAAAATACATAAGTCTTTAAGTCAAGTCTAGAGCTCCTAAATTCCCAGCATTTGAATGGTGAAAATTATCCTACATTTAATTTTGATGGGATGACATATCAGGCATAAAGAAGGCAAGTTCCATATGCAATGAATACAATCATTCACATATATATAAATATATGTGTGTGTGTCTTTGTATACAGAGATACATACATGTAGCACTACCTAATATTCTAGAAAGAAAGCTGCTTATTTTGTCTGTTCTGGGACCCAGTGCCTTTACTGAGATCTCCAGGTAAAATCCTTTTGGGCCTGTTGCATCTGTAACAAGCCAAAGGTATCTATAAAATTACCCAGAGGGGTTCTTCAACTTAAGAGTTTTCTGAATCTATAAAAGGCTTCATGGAGAAGGACTGAGCTAATATGATAAAAGACTTATATTCTGTTTTACTAATCAGTTAATGTATGTACTGACACTGAATTAGTTAATTCAGTTATATAACCTGCAGTTACTTAACACCTCTTAGCTTCAGTTTTCTCCTGAGGAGCATAATGGAAAAACACATACCTTAATGGTAATGTGAATTTAATGAAATAATGCAAGCAAAGTGCTTGGCATGCACCTAGTTTTTTAAAGTGTTAGCTATTATTGTTGCCATGCACATTATAGAAAATATACTTTCTCCTCACAGAGGATTGGTGAAAACCATGAGCCATGTATGACGCTAAGGATCTGAGCTATAGTTCTTCTCTTTGGATCTCTGGGGTTTGCTTACCCTCTTCTAAGTCCCCCACAATGTTCTTATTCTGCCCTTCAGGGGGAGGGAAGGGGTCAAATGCCTCCCAGCATCAGGACTGAGAAGTCTCAGATGTTATCTGCAATATCTCAAAAGTTCACATTTCAATATCCGAGTCTTTGTATACCATGGTAAATGATCTTCAAACTCTCCTCCAAAGTGCTCTTCTGAATGCCTGCCAAGGATTACTCATGTCCCAGAAAGTGGCTTCTCTCTCCATGTGTGCATACCGCAGCTTCCTGTTCCTTTGGGAGGGCTCTGAGCCTGACACCCCTCAACGTTGCCAGATCTGTGTCATTTGCTCTGTGTTGCAGCAGGGATAGAGGGAACCTGATTCCATAACACTTCTGGTCGGAGGAGTAACCTCTGAGTTTGGTCATCACCAAAAAGAATCCCCTATTGTGTGGCAAGTAAGCTATGATGCCACCTGCTTAGCTCCATTGAACATCAACCCACCTGGCTACAGCAGCCACGAGACCTCGCTTTGTATGAACTGCACTCCTGATACCTTGTGTACTGCAGAACAGAAACACTCCAGAAGGGTTATTATTACACACAGTGGCACCCCCTTCCCACCTTCCCCTTCAAAACAGCAAATATTTATATAACACTTTGGCTCTAAGTGTTATATAATGCCAGCTACTATATTATATTTATATAATACCAGCTATTGTTCTGAGCACTTTACATGTAATAATTCACTCAGTCCTCAACAGCAACACTATGAGATGGAAACAAGAATTATCTCCATTGTACAGGTTAGGAATGTTAGGCACAGAGGGGTTAAATAGATTGCCCATAGACATGGCTAGTAAGCTGCAGAGCAGGGCTTCTAGTGCTCTGCTCTCTTGCAAGTGGCATGATAAACCCAAGTTTATGTAACCATTATAAATAATTCTTAATATTGAGCATTCTCTAACTCTGAAATTGTAATCATCGACATGTATAAATGTATATCCACAAGAAAAGAAGAACTACAAATTGTACAAGAAACATTTTGGACACGTTAGTGATAACTAACTGGAAATAAAGTCACTTGTCTTCTGGGAACTTCCCTAAAGCAAAAATAAATATAAGATGCAAAATATTACAAAACCAGACCTGCAGTCCATCTTACGCATTTTCTTTGCAGAAGTAGAAAATGCAGGATAAATATCTGTTTCATGAAACGCTCTTAGGAGAATTATAATTTAGAAATAGCTCCCACATAAGTCAGCTCTGAATGTCTTGATTAATACTGCCATCTAATGCCCAATGGAGAAATCCAAATTTACTTTAGACTGAATGTGTCCTGGTGCTGTCCTCCAACATTACCAACAGAAATGGCAGCACAAATTGTATTATCAACTAGGATCCTATAACTGTATCAATCATTGTGAGATAAACTTTAGAAAGTAACAAGAGACTATGGCTCTTTAGCATTACCATCCAGCTATAGGCACCTTAGTTTCAGGGTATGGTGGCATGGTCATTACAAAAACTGATTTCATTATACCCTCCCACCAGGTAGAAGACCAACATCACAAAATACTGTCAGTAAAACTCTACTGAAAAAATCAATATTTATTTTCCTTTCTATT
This sequence comes from Macaca mulatta, assembly GCF_049350105.2. NCBI lineage: Eukaryota > Metazoa > Chordata > Mammalia > Primates > Cercopithecidae > Macaca > Macaca mulatta. Next base: position 85,956,855 of record NC_133422.1, read on the forward strand.
TAATCTCTTTAGATTTTTTTTTCCTCTCTTGCTTCTTCTTGAGAAGTGTACTGATAAAACATGTCTTCCCTTGGCCTGCAGAAATATACCAAAACAAAATGCAGAAACTAAACAAAGTCTAAAGTGTGACAATAAGACCAGATACTGTATGTATAAAGAAAAGTATAATCTATACTAGGCACGATTCACTCACATCTCTAATCCCAGCTGCTTAGAAGGCTGAGGAGTGAGGATCACTTGAGCCTAGGAGTTTGAGGCTGCAGTTAGCTATGACAACACCATTACACTTCAGCCTGGGAAACAGAGTGAGACTCCATCTCTTCAAAAAAAAAAGAGAGAGAAAAAAAAGAGTATGGTCTATTTTCACTTTTACATACATATATCAGTGTAAATGCGTACATTGTTCTACTTTTATATCTCTTGGATTATTTCTCAATACTTGATTGATAGTTATTTCCTGGTAACAAGAAGATTGGGTGACCCTTGGATCCTTTTAGCTAGGATATAAAAGATTAAAAGAAAAATTATTCATGGTAATTTATATATTGGTAAGTTAAAGAACCTTGACTCTTCCTGAAAAGTTCCCATAGTTTTTACACGTTTAATCTTTACTTAAATTTAAAACATTCTATAAATTATTACATTTTTATAATCTACATGTTAACTAATAGTCTCCTCTTTATGTGACTTCCCAAAATTATGTATTCAGCCGGTCGTGGTGGCTCACGCCTGTAATCCCACCACTTTGGGAGGCCGAGGTGGGTGGATCACCTGGGGTCAGGAGTTCGAGACCAGCCTGGCCAACATGATGAAACCCCGACCCTACTAAAAATACAAAAACTAGCCAGGCATGGTGGCAGGCACCTGTAATACCAGCTACTCAGGAGGCTGAGGCATGAGAATCGTTTGAACCTGGGAGGCAGATGTTACAATGAGCCAAGATGGCACCACTGCACTCCATCCTGAGGGATACAGCGAGACTCTGTCTCCAAAATAAAAAAGAGAAAACAAAACAAAACAAAACTGATATATTCATTCTTGTCAACATGATTGAGCAAATTTTAGATGACTAGTGCTATAATAGCCACACATGTATTACACCTAGAAGAACTCAATTCATGGCCTAAAGCTCATTTGATCTTTCAACTTCCCCAACTTCCCCAAAGTAAGAATGCCTTGGTCAGTATAACTAAATCACGAGTAGACCCCATTGGTTAATCAGTTTCACAGGGATAGTTCTCACATCATGAGTGGGCCTGAGACATGCCTCCATCCCACGTGGCATATGGAAAGACAACTTGAGCAGTGCACAGAACAAAATGTCAGGGCCAGAAAAGAGGATCCCTAAGTAAGAAATGAACTTGCCATGATTTATTCACCTAGCATCCTCCCTTCTCCATTGCCCTTAGATCTGCTTGCTTCATCGCCTTTCTAAGGCTGACAACATTAAAAAGTAGGATCACTGTTTAAAAAGGGCAGAAAATCATCCAGGGATAGATCTGTCCCTACATATTGACCAATTCCATCTTATGACATTTATGCATGTATTTAGACAAAATAGGAAAAGATGCTATTTATGCAATTTCAAGCCAGCTTTTAAGAAAGAGTTGAATTATTGTTAAAAGTGATTCTGAAAACCAATAAAATACTGTCAAATTTGTAATGAATAGCTATTTTCACAATAGCAAGTGATTTGAGTCCATTCAGCCTCTACTGTTCAAATCAGTTTGTTGCTGGCACAGCTGAAACCATTTGCTGGAGTATTTGGAGTTGAATACAAAGAAAAATAAATAGCTTGACCTGACATTAATTAATATAATGTTGTTAGGAGCAATTTAGCTTGCTAGATGCAAAACCAACATTTTTTAAGATTTAGCCTTCTAGTATGAAGTACTTCTAAGCAATTTTCAACAACTCCATATGGAATTCTTAAAATGCAGAACCAACATTATTATAATAATGGCTATGAACCAGGGACAGAAAAGAGGCAGATGTTCATCCTGACAGAGATAAATAATGGGCAAAGTGAATTATTAGCTGGATACTTGTTATACATGAACTAAACCATCTCACTTATATTTATACACAAAGCATAATGTTCTGGAATCCATTCAAATGAATACGGTAGTAGTTACTAGGGAAAAATGATTTTGATTGTATCATTAAATTTAAAGCATTCACTTTAGGCACTGAGCACAGCCCTCAAGTGGGCCTTTTATCACAGGCATAATGTGAAGAGTCCAAGAAAAAACTTGCTAGCTAATGTTTTTAGCATCTAAACCTCTCTCCACTTTTTGGTGAGACTATCTAAAATACTTAGGAAAAAAAGTCAGCATTGCATTTCTAATTCAGCTTCAAAAATAATGTGGAAATATTGGGGAAAAAAAAAGAGAATGAAATAGCAGTGGGGGTGCTGGGGGGGAATCGCTTACTGATTGTCCGCTGCCCGTTCAGGATAGTAAATGTCATTGGCCATAAGGGACTGTGAAGCCTCATCACTCTAGATTTCACGAAAGACAGAAACTAAAGTAGAGATAACTTGAAAAGTTCTGCTACCCTGAATCATTTACCACAAATTGAAATATACATTGGGGTTTTATGTTGAGTAATAATTGACCATGTTTTGAGAAAACTGCCTCTTATTTTGTTTTCCTGATTTTCTGTCAAAAAAAAAAAAAAAAAAAAAAACCACAGAAATACCCATCCAATGATTAAAGTTGACCATTTTGTATAGTGATTTTTAATCTTTGTAATAGTAGTAGTTGTTGTTGTTACATATCCCTTTGAGAATCTGATGATCTCTCCAGAAAAATCCATGTACGTTCCCTTCAGTTCTGCATGTTTCAGAAGATGCAGAGAAGTTTTATTCAATTTAAGAAGGTGATAATGTAGGTAGGAATAGGATGAGTAGGATAAAAAAAGGAATGTGATAATGTATAACATGATGATGAAGAGCGATTCTGGAACCAGGTTTGGATGGTTCAGGGCCATCGAGCACAGCTCCACACAGAGGGAGGATAAAGATAATAGTATCCTAGCTCTGATGGGGTTCAAATCCACCCCCACCATTCATAAACTCCAGGATCTGTCAAGTTCTTAGTCTCCGTTTCTTCACCTGTATACTTATATCACCATTTTGAATATCAGAAAAAGTAATGCCTGTAAAACATTTTTAAATAAGAGGTGTGGCACATAGTAAACACATAGAAAGATAAGCTGTTACCATTGTGCCCAAGTTGGAGCTAGTATAATATCATAGAATGACATGCCAAGTTATTTTTCTAATCCTTCATCACCGACTTCTTGGATATGTTTTCCACCTGGTTGTACCATGCACATGTTCACTATTCCCAAGCTTTGGAGTGTCCTCTTCTTATCCCTTTTCACACTGATAAGCTCCTACCCAGCATTTCATTCCCAACTCAAATATCACTTCCACTTGGGTGGTCTCCTCAATTCCCCTGGACAGAGCTTGCTGTTCCTTTTCTATACTCATAGCATGTACTATCTCTATTATTTAACTCGTCACCTTATACTGAAGTTTTAAATCCACCTTTTTATACTCTTAGATTGTAACATTTTTATTTCTATTCCCAAGTCTTAGCATATGACTGGCAAAAAGCTAAATATTTAATAACAGATGGATGGAAAGAAAGAAGAAAGAGAAGGATGGAGTAAGGGAGGGAGAAAGGAAAGAAGGAAGGTTAGTTGTATTGCCAACCTCCATCAAAATGGAATAAAAGTGAACCCATTATCTTCACCCACACCTGAAATTCCCTGGAGTTCTCTCTCTCTAGGTTTATATGTTTTTTGTTTTTCAGTGCTTTCACTGTCTCCCACTATAAAACCATAATCCTATCTGACTTTCTTGCTCAATCCCTTAAAAGGCAATCCATTAGAACACCATCTTATCTCTCTTTTTTTGAGATAGAGTCTACTCTGTTACCCAGGCTAGAGTACAGTAGTGCAATCTCAGCTCACTGCAACCTCCACCTCCCAGGTTCAAACAATTCTCCTGCCTCAGCCTCCTGAGTAGTTGGTGCAGGCATGCACCACCACACCTGGCTAATTTTTGTATTTTTAGTACATAAGAGATTTTGCCATGTTGGCCAGGCTAGTCTTGAACTTCTGACTTCAAGTGATCCTCCTCCCTCGACCTCCTAAAGTGCTAGTATTACGGGCATGAGCCACTGCACCCAGCCGACCATTTTATCTTTCTTCATGGAATATCTTCATCAGTCCACCTCTTATTCCTTTTATACTAATAGTTTAGAACTTGTGCTCAAAGCATTTTTAAAATCTTCCTTACTGCTCTCTCATGTCCAGTCTCTCCCTACTAAAATTTAATTTTCCCAGATAAAAACTAATTATGTCATTTTCTTGCTAGAATACCTTTAAGAGTTCCCTGTTGCCTGACACTCAGTGTGCTCCAAAGTGTGGTCCCAGCCAACCTTTTCAGAATTCTCTCACTCAATCCCTTCTCCTTTAGCCAATGAAGTAGGCACATTTCTCTTACTCCACACTTTTGATCTCTTCCTCTACACCATACCTTTGCTCTTGGTCACTCTCTTCTCCAATGGCCTTCCTTTTTTCTTTTTAGCTCATATAAATCTTTTAATTAATAGTGTTTTATTTATCTAAGACCTCAGACCAATGATTTCAAGCCCATGGAGTACTAGAGATCATTTTAATGCTAAAAAAAATTAAATTTTGAAGCTTTCCAGGTCTGTCATGAACTGAAGGCTCTGAGATTTTAACTACTTGCAAGCTAATAAGTTAGCCTGTTACTGTTTCATGAATGCTGGCAGAAGGAGGAGACTCCTAGACCAAAAACAAAGGACTTTGGCATAACGAAATAAGCAGCAAGCACATCAGGATACTGAGGCTCATAGCCCTTGCACCCAGTACTACCAAAGCAGTATTATGGGCCCAGATAGGTCTTTCACATCCACTGAGTTTGCTCACAGATGAGAAACTCAGAGCCTAGGGCTCAGCATTATTATTTTTTTTCTAAATTTGATTATTAATTCATACATTATATTTGAGACATTTATGTGGTTTGTGTGATATTTTCTTACATGATAGAATATGTAATGGACAAGTCATGGTATTTGAGGTATCCATCACCTCAAGTATTTACTCCTATATGTTGGGAACAATTCAAGTCATCTCTTCTAGCTACTTTCAAATATAAAATACATTGTTGTTAATGGAATCAACCATAGCTTTTTTTTTTCTCTTTGATTCTATATCTTTTTTTTCGTTTTGTTTGTTTGTTCTGTCACTCAGGCTGGAATGCAGTGGCGTGATCTCGGCTCACTACAACCTCCGCCTCCCAGGTTCAAGCCATTCTCCTGCCTCAGCCTCCCGAGCAGATGGGATTACAGGCGTGCACCACCACACCTGGCTAATTTTTGTATTTTTGGTAGAGATGGGGTTTCACCATGTTGGCCAGGCTTGTCTCAAACTCCTGACTTCATGATCTACCCGCCTCAGCCTTCTAAAGTGCTAGGATTACAGGCATGAGCCACTGTGCCCAGCCGATTCTATATCTTTGCTACTATGTACAGTGCTGCAATAAACATGAGAGTGTAGATATTTCTTTGATATGCTGATTTAGTTTCCTTTTGATAAAGACCCAGTGGTGGGATTGCTGGATCACATGGCACAACATTTCAGCATTATTTTTTAATATTTTTTATTTTTTTGAGAAAGCCTTGCTCCGTTGCCCAGGCTGGAGTACAGTGGCATGATCATGGCTTACTACAGCCTCCACCTCTCAGGCTCAAGCAAACCTCCCACCTTAGCCTCCTGAGTAGCTGGGACTATGTGCAGGCCACCATGCCTGGCTAATTTGTGCGTGTTTTTTGTAGAGATGGGGTTTTACCATGTTGCCCAGGCTAGTCCTGAACTTCTGGGCTCAGGTGATTTGCCCACTTTGGCCTCCCAAAATCCTGGGATTACAAGCCTGAGCCACCGTACCTGGCCTCCAGCATTATTTTTGAGCAAGCAGCAAACATTGTAGCAAATAATAGTCAGTCCTTTTCTCTCCAAGTAGCATGCATTTATAGGGAAGTCAGACTATGATCCCTTTACCTACCAGTTGCCTGTATTACTAGCTACAGAAATGGGTTCACCAGTAGTGGGATACGCCTTGCAGTGTGTGGAGATATTCAGGGCTCATGCTTAAAAATATTAAGAGTTTTCCACTCTTAACAATATTGAGTGGCAAACATCATGACAAACAAGTATACATTCATACATTTGTATTCTATTAGTCATGGAAGTGTCTACACACCTTTTTGCAAAGCAATTATACAGGTAATTTGTGAAGCCTGAGTCAGTCTACAGAAAGTGCAACTCTCATTTCTGTCATCCTTAGGGATCTGTAATATATACAGGTTGGAAACCACTACTTTTCATTATAAAGCTCTTTGAGGTCTCAGACTGCATTTTGATGTCTTTTTATTTCCCATGACCTAGCGTAGGGTTAGGTTTATTCTAACTATTTAACAGATACTTGTTAAAAAAAAAAAAATGAAGGTAAATAGAATTTGCCAATAAATTCGAGTTGAAAACTATGGAGATACATTTCATAAAGAGTATCAGTGAAGGCAGCTGACTTTGAAAACAATAGGAGACAAAGAGTAACTGTACATCGAACCCAGGATGTGGGGAAGCAGGTTTCCGCATGAGTTTGATTCCATGTTTCTTTGGTGTGTTGTAGAATTCTGTTAAAATTCTGAGGAGTAACAATTCAATAGCCAAAAAGAGATGCTTCTTGCAGGTAATGATATAGTAAAGTCACCATGACAGAGTTCAAATAGTAGCAGAATATTGATCAGGAGACCGAGATTGTAGTTTGAGTTCTTCCCCTAACAAGTTGTATGATATTTGACGTATATCCCCTGTCTTCATCTGCAGTGGACAGGGACAAGGCTGAATTCTGTAGGGGATGTTGTTGGGGCCTCCTCATGGTACACAGCAAACCATGGCCACACTTTATTTTTTTAAGTTCTTCCCATCAACAGATGGAGTCTATTTCTCCATTCCTGGGGCACTCAATTGGCCTCGTGACTTCCTTTGACCAACAGAACGTGGCAGAAGCAACCTTGTGCACACCCCAAGTCTGGACCTCAAGAAGCCTTGCAGCTTGCACTCTTGCACTGAGAACCCTCCCACCACACAAGCAAGCTTGAGTTACCTTTATGAATCAGGGGTCAGCAAACCTTTTCTGTAAAGAGTCAGATGGTAAATATATTAGCTTTGGTGTCTGTACAGTCTCAGCCTAACTCTTTCATTTTACTGATAAAGCAGATACAGGCAAGATATAAAAGGATGTACTCCAATAAAGCTTTATTTACAAAAACAAGCAAAAAAACTGGATTTGGCCCATGGGTCACAGTTTCAGATCCCTATGATAGAAGGTAAGAAACTATGTGAAGAGAGCCCTAGCCATGCCCACTGCCCCAGCCATCCCAGCTAAGGCCCCAGACGTGGGGGCAAGCCCAGCTTAGATCAGCTGAAACCTCCTGAGGCCTGCAGCATGGTCCAGCTGCCCCACCACAGGAACAACCTGAAGAAATCTGAAATGAACTCAGCCACTGCAGTTTCAAGCCTCTAGGTGGTCTGCGACACTGCCAAAGTTCAACCATACACACATTCCAATCTTCTTTTCCAGTCTAAATTACCTGTTCTCCAGTGGCTGTGAGGTTACTGAGGGCCCAGAGCTGCTCCTACTTCAGAGAACTGCCTTACCTTAGAGATTACACTCTGCCCCCAAGGCAGTCCACGATAAATGGCTGACAAGGAGGTACAACAGGTCAAACCCCTACTGCAAAGTGGGTGCAATTCAGGAGTTGTGGGCTCTCTCTGGGAAGCTGGAGTGAGTTTTCCTCTGAAATCTTGCTTTGTTCGGGAGCTTCTTCCCTGTCCTGCCTTGCTTCCCTCTCTTCCCTTCTCCTGCATGTACTCTTCCAATAGACCATTTGCACAAAAATCACCATGCCAAGTTCTGCTTTTAGGAAACATAAGATAGCTCCTAAAATTTCTTTGGTATCCGTCATAATTATAATCAGGCCACAACTTGGGATAAAAGACTGAGATGCAAATGTGAAGGGCAACATAATAAACCAAAAAGATGAAATTAAACCCACCTTAAGACATGGCAAGAAGAGCGTAATCTTCTATGCCACAAATGCCTTGTCTGCACCTAGAAATGCTAGTAGGGGAAGGAAAATTGAAAGTAGAATTTCTTGGAATAAAATTAAAATCCTGGTAATCTGTCTTCACTTAATATCATTTCCTTAAAATTACCAAAATCTATCAAATTTTTGAAATATATGTTTATTATATTGTCCCAAAAAAGTCCCTGTTATAGTTGGTGCATTTCTCCCCTCCAAATCTCATGTTGAAATTTGATGCACGGTGTTGAAGGTGAGACCTAGCAGGAGGTGTGTGGATGGATCCCTCATGTGTGACTTGATGCCATTTTTAAAGGATTGAGTGAGTTCTCACTCGAAGTTCTGACAAGAGCTGACTCTTAAAACGAGTCTGACACCATTCTCTCCTTCTCTTGCTTCTGTCTCACCATGTAATGCCTACTTCCACTCCCCCATGAATGGAAGCTTCCTAAGGCCCTCCCGCAAAGCAGATGTGGGTGCCATGCTTCTTGTACAGCCTGCAGAACCATGAGCCAAGTAAATCTCTTCTCTTTATTAATTACACAGCCTCAGGTATTCCTTTACAGCAACACAAAATGGACTAAGACAAACCCTATTCTATTGGACACTGTGCCCACATCACGCTAATAGACAATGTTAGTCCCTAATCTTGTCTCCCTTTTGTCCTTTGTTTCCTCACTGAGAAAAAACAACACAAGTTGTTCCAACACATCGTGTGAAAATTGAGACTACTAATGAATTCATGCACATAAATTAAATTGAAATCACCAGATGGACAGTAATTTGTAAATACAATATACCTATCATCATTATTCTTCAAACAGCATTCTGAGTATTCTGAATCAAAAAAAAAAAAAGGAAAGAAATATTGCCATCAGCGGGTTCCCTGTAAACTGGGAATTGGGTAGCTGGCAAAAGGAGAGATCTGAAGGAAATCTGAAGAAAAAGTAATGACAGCAGCAGGGTTCCCTTTCAAAGGAAGAGAAATAAAGAATTGTCAGAGAGGAAATACTAATAACTAGCACAGCGAAGTATGTGAAAAGAATCTCTAAAAGATATGAGATAGAAACAGAAAGACAGCCTATATCTAGAGGCTAGAAAGGGGAAATTTAAGAAAAAGAAAATGCATTTGTTGGAATAACATGAAGATGCTTCCTCCATGTGGGTATGTCTTCTAGGGATGAAAAGACTCAGGAAAAGAGTGTAGTGAAAAATAAAATCAGGAATACCTTGGTAGCTACACACTGGAATTTATACGTTCTTAAATATGTGTTAGTTTTAAAAAATAAAGATATAAATGAATGTTTTCTGTTTTGATTTTCATCATTTCAATTAGTTTATATTTTTTTCTAAGTGAGAATTATTATCCAAACTAAGATGGTTCTGTCATACTTGCTTTCTTAGTAGAAAATAAAAGAAAAAGAAAGAAAGGAGGGAAAGAACAGTTCAATATACAGACTTCTTTTGAAATGCCGAGCACTTCATCCAAACTTTCTATATCTTAGTTTCCTCACTTGTATGTAAATGAAAAGATCAGGATATGTTTTAAAATTCAGTAATTCTTAGGGAAAAACATGAGGTTTTACTGCATGAATACTAACTGGAGGAAACATTCTAAATGGCATTTTTAAGTCAAATTGCTGTTTGTAACCTTAGAATACAACTTAGAAGAGCAATACTTTCTGCATTGCTTCAAATCTAAAAGTATTCAAAAAAAGCTAATTTGGTACAGCTGGAAGAGCTCTAAGGATGTATGTTAATCTAATGACTGTTTAGTATAGGAAATTATAGCTTAAATAATTTATATGAATTTGGATATTCATTAAGGTTTAACAGCATTTGAGAAGGAGTAATTTGAAGACCAGGAACTAAAAATAGTGGCATTTGCTTTCACAGAAACCACAAGTAAATGGCAAAGCATATAATTAATGTACACATTACTTCATTTTAGGGTTTATGCAAACCAAGAGTTACACAAACTATAAGACATTTTGAGTTCAATGCATGTGGTTATTTTCAGGGAATTAAAAAATCTGTAAGATTGAAAAAGGAATCAACTAGATAACTTTAAAATAAAAATTAGCAGGAAGGCTTAGGGAAGCATTTTTCTGGATAAATTTGACTTCATCATAATCAAGAGAAGGGTGTAAAGACAGACTAGGGAGAAAGATGGCAAAGGATAATTAGGAAGCAACATCCCAAAGCAGGTGATGAGAATTCCTCTCTCACATGGAAGGGGATTCCCTGAAAATGCACAGAAGTAATTGTCCCTCAGGAGGGGAAGAGGCGAAAGCAAATGTAATTAACTACTAGTTGCCAAGACATTTGCTTTTTCATGGGCTTCAATTCTGCTCTTCTTGTCTCCTTCTAAACCACTCCTTCCTGGCCACTGGTATGAGGAAGTGCTTCCTGAACTCATGTGGTTCAAATCTCTCTCCCTGTGCCCCAAGTCTCATTTCAATTTTGATGATTGCCCTCTGGGTACTGGTACTCCATGGATCTGATTGGGTTCCATGATTGACTTCTGATTTGAATTCTCCAAATTACCATGAATATTACCATCTGAAATGTTCCCTATTTTTTACTCTTCTGACAAAATCCACCCCTACTTCCATGGCTGTAACTATTTAGTCATTACAAAATGTTTGAATTGGTGAATCAAGATATTTGATATATGCCACAATCCAGACTGTTTTCATATAAAACACACGTTTCATACCTTTGGTCTTCAATGTGAAGAATTTCACATTGCTTATTATTTAGGCACCAATACATTATAGAATATATAATTTTAAAAGTTATGTGTAATTCTATATTATTAAAATATACAAATATAATTTATGTATATTAATAACAGTGTTACAGACTTTCAATAAATCAGCATGTTAATCTCACAACTAAGATTTTGTGAATGACTGAAAAGTATTTTATGCTGGTAAAGTGTACATAATACAAAATCCCATCTGAACTCTTTGAAAGTGTAGAGTTTTGTGGTATTAGCATATTCACGTTGTTCAGCAACATCGTAACCATTCATCTCCAGAAGATTTTCATCTTCCCAAACTGAAACTCTGTAACCACTAAACACTAACTTTTCATTCTCCCTCCTCCCAGCTACTGACAACTACCATTCTCTTTTCTATCTCTATGAATTTGACTACTTTAGTTACCTCATGTAAGTTGGCTCATACAATATTTGTCCATGTATGACTCATTTATGACAGCTAGCATAATGTCTTCAAAGTTCATTCATGTTTTAGTACATGTCAGAATTCTCCTTCCTTTTTTTTGGGGGGGTGGGGGATGGAGTCTCGCTCTGTTGCCCAGGCTGGAGTGCAGTGGCCGGATCTCAGCTCACTGCAAGCTCCGCCTCCCGGGTTTACGCCATTCTCCTGCCTCAGCCTCCCGAGTAGCTGGGACTACAGGCGCCCGCCACCTCGCCTGGCTAGTTTTTTGTATTTTTTAGTAGAGACAGGGTTTCACCATGTTAGCCAGGATGGTCTCGATCTCCTGACCTCATGATCTGCCCATCTCAGCCGCTCCCAAAGTGCTGGGATTACAGGCTTGAGCCACCGCACCCGCCGAATTCTCTTCCTTTTTAAGGCTGAATAGCATTCCATTTTGTGTGTGTGTGTGCGTGTGTGTATAAAAATTACATATACACACACACCACATTTTGTTTATCCTTTTAAACATTGATAAACACATGAGTTCTTTCTTGGCTATTATTAAGAATGTGGCTATGAATGTGGATGTACAAATACTTGTTAAAGTTTCTGCTTTCAATGCGGAATGGTCATAGTTTTTGTTTCATTGTTTATATTTAAAGTCTACAACATTATGTTATGGGATACAGAGATACTGAAAAGGTTACTATAGTGAAACAAATTAACATATCTATAACCTCACACAGTTACATATTGTGTGTATGTGTGTGTTGGTGGCAATAGCAGCTATAATCTACTAATTTAGCATGAATCTCACATACAGTACAAATTTACTGCCCATGGTCTTTGTGTTACAACATTAGATCTCTAGACTACAGAGAACTCAATCGTGAAAAAACAACCCAGTTAAAAAATGGGAAACAGACCTGACTAGATATTTCTACAAAGAATACATAAAAATGGCCAACAGGTATGAGAAGATATGCTTTGCATTAATAAAAGGGAAACACAAATCAAAACCACTATGAGATACCATCTCACCTCCCGTTAGGATGGCTGATAACAAAAAGACAAAAGACATCAAATGTCAGCAAGGATGTAAAGACAAGGGAACTCCTGTCTACCGCTGATGAGAATTTAGGTTGCTACAGCCATTAAGGAAAACAGTATGGAGATTTCTAAAGAAATTAGAAATAGAACTACCATATGACCCAGCAATCCATCTTCTGGGTATATACCCAAAGGCAATAAAGTCACTAGCACATAAACATATCTGCATACTCATGTTCATTGCAGCATTAGCTACACAGCCAAGATATGTAAATGACCTCTGTATCTGTCAACAAATGAATGGATAAAGAAACTGTGGTAGACATAAAATGGAATATTATTCAGCCCTAAAAAGAACAAGATCTTGCCATTTGCCACATGTATGAGGCTGAAGGACATTATGCAGACAGATGACAAATATTTCATGATCTCACTTATATGTAGACTCTAAAACAAAAATTCAAACATAAGAGAAAGAACAAAACAGGGATGGGAGGGAGAGGGGGAAGAAATAAGGAGATGTAGGTTAGAGGATACAAAAGTAAGTATTTTAAAAATTACTTTAGTGCCTGGTTAAGTATCCTGCTCCTAGCTACTCAATACATTTCTACTAAATGCAAAATAGCATTCCCAATTTCTCATGATTATTTTGTTGTCAAATATTAACATTTGTCATTTTAGTAAAATGATAGGAATTACTTTTCTAATTAATAAAATGAATCCCTATTTTCCTTTAGGAGTCTTCACTGAAATTGTTACAAAATAGTTAGAAGGAAATGTACAATGAAAGGTTATTTTAAGAAAGGTTATGTGAAGAATTGCTTCTTAATTAACAATCCTCTTTACCAATTTAGTTGTAATTGATGTCCTTATAAAAGTGAAGTTTCTGTAGTATTAAGATTCTTCCTTAAGGCATGTAGTAATCATTTAAAGGTGGACTAACATACAATGAAAGTTAACCAGTAAGTCAGGTTGCACTATTGGTAAGTTTGTGCTGTTAGTGTACACTTTCAAATAAAATGAATATCGTTGAATTAGACGCTGTTACCTTTCTAATTTTACTGGCAATTTTAAAAAGAAAATGAAATCCTTGGCCTGAAAAAGCAAAGGTCATTTAACTTCCCTTGCATTGTTTGTAATCTTTTAAAAGTATTCTAATGAAAAATAACATTAATATCTAAATTCATAAAGATTCCCTCCACTTTAGTCTCTTTACCTTATTAAATATACTCTCATTACTGATGTTAATTATGAAAATAAACCACACATGACCTCCAAATCACATTTTTTTCTTTTTTCTTTCTTTCTGAGACAGAGCCTCGCTCTGTCACGCAGGCTGGAGGGCATTGTTGCGATCTCAGCTCAGTGCAACCTCCGCCTCCCGGGTTCGAGCGTTTCTGGTATCTCAGTCACCTGAATAGCTGGGATACAGGCGTGCACCACCACGCCTGGCTAATTTTTTTTTTTTTTTTTTTTTTTTTTTTTGCATTTTTAGTAGAGACAGGGTTGCGCTGTGTTGGCCAACCTGGTCTCGAACTCCTGACCTCAAGTGATCTGCCTGCCTCGGCCTCCCAAAGTGCTGCGATCACAGGCATGAGCCACCACCCCTGGCCTAAATAACTTCTTAAAAATAATATGTAATTATAACTTCAAATGTTATAGATGTAGAAGAAACCTATTAGAATCTCTGATTTTTCAGTGGCAAAAGTAACATCTCTCTGCCGTTTTTACAAAGAAAAAAAAAAAAGCTGATACCTATACATATACAGGTGTGGTGTAATATAATATGTACACAGAATACAATAAACATAATAACATATACCTATATCACACATGTCTATTAAACAGCACTGATCATTCATTCTATTACCACATGTTGAATGCCTATAATATAGCAGGCACTCTTCTGGAGAAAACGACTTGACATCTAAGGTAACTAAAGATCTGACGTAACAAAGTCTATTTTACATGAATGTGATTGCTTTTAAATACCTTCTGATAAAGAAAAATAATCCTAACATTTTGTATATGAAGGGTAGTGTAGACCCACTATGGGTTTTGACTCCAGATTGACCTGGTTTCAAATAACTATTGCATCGCTTACTAGATATGTGATTTATGTAAGTTACTTAGGTGATTTATGTAAGTTATTTTAAGTTCTTTAAAAAAAGAACTTATGTAAGTTCTTGCATCTATGAAATGGAGACAATAATATAGATTCTTAGGGGGTGGTTGTTGCATGATAATTATATACACACACACACACATATAGCTTAATACCATACCTAACACACCCTTCGAAAGGTAGTTCTTATTGAATCTCATTGCTGTGATTCAGGAAATATGTACAATGACACTGTATTAGTTTTCTATTGCTTCACTAACAAATTACCACAAATATAACCACTTAAACAGAAGTTTATTATGATTTTATAGTTTTATAGATCATTAGTACAACACAAGTTTCATCAGGCTAAAATCAAAGGAACTGCACTTCTTTCTGCACTCTAGGGAGGATAAAATCCTGTTTTCTTCCCTTTTCCATCTGCTAGGGGCCACCTGCATTTCTTGGTTTGTGGCCTCTTTAATCTATTTTCAAAGCCAGCGACAATGGGTTGAGTCCTCTCATCACATCTCTCTGGCCACCAGAAAAACCAGAAAAGATTTTTTGCTTTTAAAGATTCATATGATTGCACTGGACACACAAAGATAACTTAAGATAATCTCCCCCATCTCAAGGTCTGGAAACAATGACATCTGCTAAGTCCCTTTTGCCCTGCATGGTAGCACATTCACAGGTTTCAAAGATCAGAGCATGCACATATTTAGACAGCACTATTCGACCTACTAACGACACCACGGGACCAACTGGAAGGGTCCTGTATTGTGGCAACAAGTGGCTGGAACTCAGATGTAACTATTGCTGCTGCTGGCATTGGACATTCCTAGAAACATGGAACTTAATGCTGAAGAAACTTTCCATTCTTCCTCTACCCACGTGAAATCGTGTTAGTGTAAATGCTATTAAGTTAGAAGCAATCATGCTCTATGACTATCTTAAGAGAGCAGTCGTGTTGAAAATACGCCCATCTATGTTGAAATCCTTGGACTCTCTGACACTACTTTCATGTCCCTAATCAATATATCCCACGGCTGCAACTACCTGGGGCTTTAGTGTTTAACCATTTTACACTCTCTGTGAATGTTCTTCTCCACAGTGTACGTTCTGCTCAACAGTCTTAGCAAGACAGCACGACTGGTTTGGCAGCTTCATCTCAATTAAGCAAATGAATTATTCTAAATGGATCTACCTAAGTAGTTTGATCATGCCACCATCTCACATGTTCTGTCTAACGAACAAAGATGTAATAAACAATTTAAGTACATCGTTTGGCCACTATATTTAATTCCTTTCATCTGGTAAAGAAAATAACATATTTGCCATTTTAAAAAGCAATGAAATAGAGTGGAAATTTTGTTTTACCTAGTCTTAAAATCAAGGAATTTAATGCAACTTCATTAAAGCTGATGAATATTTTTGGTATATCTACAAAGTTAGGCACCAGGGCCTCAGTAGATGGACCACATTTGTTCATTGCACTCAAAGACGCTAAACTATAATAGAGGTAAAAACCCATAGATTCTACCATCCTAACCCCTCATTTAAACAATAAGGAACTGAATTCTGAAAGGTTTAAATGCAGCTGATTCCACCTTTGATGCATAATCCACCCTTCATATCCCCCAAAGTAGAATTCATTAGCAAGACTGGGCTTCTGAGATTAGGGAGGTCAAGGCATTCAGCAGAACACTGACTCTAATTATCTTGGTAATCCAAGAGAGAGAAGTGGTGCAAAAGATATCAAGCACATTAATAATATTAGAGAAGCAATACTAGAAATAGCTAGACCTCCCTTGTCAGACACATCAGGGCTTTCATCTCAGTCCAGTATGTTAGCTTGTGAGCTTCACCAAACTGCTTGACCTTTCTAAGCCTCAGATACCTCATTTGCAAAGCATGGAGACATCATAGCATGGAGTACAAAAACGCAGACTTCTGGCTTTAGAATCACGTGGGTTTGAACGTGATTCTGCCATCTTCAAGCTGGGTGATGTTGAGTTCATTCACCTCCTTTAATATTACTCTCACTGATATTGGAATAATACCCGCCTCAAAGGTATTATTAACTCCTTGTTACAAGGAGCAAATGGGGTACATAGAGCACTTAGGGCAGTGTCTGAGTAACAGCAAGCAGTCAGTAAATAGTAACAAGTGTCACTGCAAATTAATTTGATGATGCTTTGTGAAGATTATTAATAAATGCAAACCAATTCCCTCATACCTGACAATTGCTATGGTCTGATGTTTATGTCTTCTCAAGACTCATATGTTGAAATCCTCACTGCCAAGGTGATGGTCTTAAGAAGTGGAGCCTCTGGGAGGTGATTAAGTCATGATTTGGTTTAATGCCCTTGTTATACCAGCCTGAATGAACTATTAAAGCAATGCTGTGACTATCTACATTCTAATAGTAATTGTATATTTTTAAAGTGTCTTTAACCACGGACCCTATCCTCATGCCCCAGCAACTGAACGATTAATTTGTCCTCATTTCACAAAGTAGAAATTTGACTTTGGTAAGGTCCAAATGGTTCAGGATCAAATATTAAAGTAGGAATGAAGAAAGAATTCAAACTCAGTGACCCCTGGCTCTCTATTCACTGCTTTACCTGTTAAATTATATCACCTTGGCAGTTTAACAGTACACTGGAAACATTTTCGAGGAAGAATATTTATACACACAACTCTTGGCACCATAAATATTTGTCTGAATTTATCCTGCTCCAGGCCAATCAACACCTTATGAAACTTGTGATTTAAAAGGCTTAGATTTTTATTCATGCAATGTTAATATAATGGAAAACAATTCAGTATCTCCAGCAGGAATGATTTTACAGGCATTAAGCAGGTGGCAGACTACATAAACTTTACCTTTCTTGACATTTTTAAACAACTAATATAGTTTTAAAGCATGTACATTTTTGTGTCATTTAAATAGGAAAATTATTAATGATAAACAAAGGTTGTAAGAGACAGAAATTTGAGGCATTTTGTTTACATTGAGTTAAGGACATATAAACTTTGACAAATGTTAGTGGAAGTTACCAACACACATTCCTTTCATAGCAATGGAAGACCTCTTTGTATAATTCCAAATAACCCTTCTAACTTGTGAAAAATGAATAAGGAACTGGAGTGTACAGAACACCAAAGTGTAATAAGATCAGAAACAAGTGAGCTTAACTCCAGTTTATTTCCGAGTTAAAAACTAAGCAATAATTCCAAACAAGTACATTTCATGAGGCTTATCTTTCATGGCACTTTTCTTCTGACCTAGCCCAAAGAGAATGCCCTCATTTTTACTATTCATTCCCACATAACAATTCCCTGGCTTCCTTCCTTACCTGCTGTGCTTTCGTATTGAATTAGAACTATAATTAGTCAGCACCTACTCATTTAGTCCACGAGTATGTATTTAGCACCAGGTACCATTTGTGATAATAAACAAGAGAGCTGTCCCTGCTCTCCAAAAGCTTATAGTCCAGTGGGGAGAACACAAATTAAGCAGAAGGTTTCAAAACAGTGTGATAGTATCTGAGGCATGTAGTGTGGAAAGGGCTAAGGCTTAGGTAAACAGAGTGTTCTGGAAATGCATGGAGATAATGTAGCCAAATAACTTCACGGACTCAGATGCTAGACAGAGAGCACCTGTTGAGCAAGGCACTGTGTTGGGCATTGTAAAATATAAATTCAGCCCCTGCTGCCCAGAAAATTCACTGTAATTGGGAATATGGAGGCCAAAGTTCTCTCCCCTTTTTTCCAGAACCAAACTGCCTCCTAGACATCTTCACTTGGATGTCCCACCAGAGCTAAAACTTATTAGACTCAATGCTTATTTGTTTTCTCCTCCAATCCCCAAACCGGATCCTCACCTCCAACATTCTCTGTCTTAGCAACTGCCCCAACCCATCCAGTTACTGAATTAGAATGAGAAGGAGCATTCCGTGGGTCACTTCCTACTTCACCTCTTACTTCAAAAGCATAGGACAATGTTTGGGAGGGTGAGTAGTAACAAGACGGGAATAGTTCACAAAGGTTTCATGGGACAAGCTGAAAACTGTAGGTATTATCCTATAGACAATTTTGCCATTCAATCACTGCTAGCATTGCCTTGTCACATAGCTAAATGAAAGAATATATTTATAAGGCACTCTGTGAATTTTCATTAGTGATAAATAGGCTCTGATTAATTTTAATGTCTGGCTGGGAAACAGGGAGAAAATTTGTTAAATCATAAAATGCATTCTAAAGTCAAACATTAATGGGAAGGGATCATTATTTAAATTAAAAAATTCCATGTGTGCATGTGAATATATACATATAAATAGCATATTCTAAAGCCAAATATTAATGGCAATAAAACTTTTTATAAGGAGCATACCAGATAATTCATATCAAATAGTATCTCTTGAAACTAATTATCTCTGTGGACCACAGAGACACAAGTTGAACATCCCTAGTCTGAAAATCTGAAATCCAAAATGTTCCAAAATCCCAAAACTATTTTCGGTAAACACAGCATCACGAGCGGAAAATTTCATACCTGACCTCATATGATGGGTTGCAGTCAAAATTTTGTTTCATGCACAAAATTATTGCAAATCTTGTGTAAAATTACCTTCAGGCTATGTATATAAGATGTATATGAAACACAAATAAATTTTGTGTTTAGACTTGGGTCCCATCGCCAAGATTTCTCATTATGTATATGTGCACATTCTAAAATACCCCCAAAAAACCTGAAATCTGAAACACTTCTGGTCCCAAGCATTTGGGATAAGCGATACTGAAC
Source organism: Macaca mulatta (assembly GCF_049350105.2). Lineage (NCBI taxonomy): Eukaryota > Metazoa > Chordata > Mammalia > Primates > Cercopithecidae > Macaca > Macaca mulatta. The sequence goes on from NC_133422.1 coordinate 85,976,169, forward strand.
CTGTAAAGGCTTATAAGCAAAGTTTTTGCATTGAGTAGACCTCCACTGACATCGTGCCTGTGATATTCTTCTACTATGTGACCTTGGTCAAGTCATTTAACCTCTCTGAGTCTCAATATCCTCACTTATAAAATGCATATATACCCAACCTGTCAGGTTTTTATGTGAGCATTAAATAATATAATTGAAGCATAAATATATGGTAATAATTCAACACATTATAACTACAACTATACTCACTTCAAAGAGAAGCCAAGAAGAAAAACGGCATTTTGCTTAGGAAGAGGTCATTTTAAAGCATCAACTGGCTTTTCAGGGGAGCAGCATTTACTAGCTGTATGACATATTCTTACAAGATGGTGGAAAATGATAAACTAAAAATGATCCAGATGCAAACACCCAGAAATGCTGGATAAAATCCACCTAAATCCACAGTTGAAAGTCCAAGAACAGAAAGTACTCAGGAGTCAGAAACAAAAGAGAGTTGAAAAACTAAAGTAGTATGCGAATATACTGGCAGCTGTCCTTACCGTGGATGATAGATGTGGTCAGCTTCCATAAACTTACAGCCTGGGTTTAAACACCATAAGTGACAAGAAATGAGGCCTTGGGCCCAAACAGGAGGAGGAAGTTAGAACTCAAACCCCTACCGAAATCTGGAACCTCAAAATATTTCACTATCGATGACAAGTAGACTGATGCAAAAATATACTCACATACAAAATAACAAGGAAGCTATGTCTCTGCCATGGGCTTAGGTAGGAAAAAAAAAAAAAAAGAGAATCTCCCCTGAAAATCAAAAACAACTGACCAGCACCTAGTGTGGGTTCGGGGTTCAGAATTCTTCTACTAGTTTGTCTAGGAACTCCCAAGCCAAGGTATTAGCAACAATAGCAAAACTATTCCGAGCATTGATAGCTTGTAGGGTATCTGGTAGAAGCAAAAGCAAATCTGCCTTGGAGGGCCACGAATTCCACCTAAGCTCACTACATACCTACAAGTACCCTAAAATTGCAATGCCAAAAATATGTTTAAAGTTACTTTTAAATATTCCATATGAGCAATGATTAGCAGGGACAGCCAAAAGGATTAGAATCCCACAAACTTCATATTATAAAAGACTCTGATAAACCCTTTGGAAATGAGCATGTTTAAAATTATTGAAAGAGAAATCAACTTCTAAAAAGAACAAGACATAATGGAAAAAGACTGGCTAGCTTTGAGAAAGAACAATTCAAACTTGTAACAGTAAAAAATATAATCATAGAAATTAAATCTTAATAGGCAGATGACATAGGAGATAAAACAAAATGTAAGGCACAATTGACAAATTGAAAGATAAGGAAAATACCTAAAATGTATCAAAGAGAGATAAGGAATTAGGAAAATAAAAGACAATTTAAGCATCAAAGAAAACAAAATCAGATGTTCAAATATACAGCTCTTTGGAGTTCTGGATAGTGGTAACAGAGGGAATGTAGAAATATTACTCAAAAATATAATGGCTGTGAATGTTACTAATTGATAATGTATTCAGGCTGTCATTCATGAGTCGAAAAGCAAAAGATCTTCTCAAGATTAATAGATGGGTGGGTAGATAATAGATGGATGATAGATAAATAGATACATAGGTAGACAGGTAGATGAGAGAGAGAGAGACAGACAAATAATATTGAAACTGTATAGATAGATAGATAGATAGATAGATAGATAGATAGATAGATAGATAGATAAATATTGAAACTGTAGAGTTACAGTCATAGAGAAGGTATTTAAAGAAACCAGAAAAAAAAAAAGACAGATTATTTACAAGGGATCAACAATAGACTGACAGCAAACTTCTGAACAATAAAAGACAGAAGACATTACATTTAAAAGCGAGGCGAAAGTAAACTGTTAACTTAGATTTCTCTACTTCCGTAGGGCAAATAGCTCTGTCTACTATTGGAAAAAGTGAATTGTATATTACATTTATTTCTTTGGAGAAACTTTCAATACGGACTATAACCTTATTTGACTACATAACATACATCCTTCTAAAAGGCAAAATAACAATAAAAATACAAAACATGATCCCTTGCAGCCCTATGATTCATCAGTTTGGGGATTTAAAATTCAATCCTTCATCTTTGAAGATGCTGATTTCTACAGTGAGTTATTCTTCCAGGTCCCATGTGCCTCAAAACAAACAAAAACTACAAATAAACAACGAATATGAAATATCTCCTAGAGAGATTTAATTTAATTTGCACTTAAAATATTACATAAAACCAGTAGTGTACAGTAGTCATCACTGTTTTTTGTGGCGTAACTTTAATTGGTTCGAAAATCAACGGCCACCAGATCTTGCTCTATTTATAATATTAAAAAGTTGGAATTCGTGGATTTCTTACATTTGACCACCAAAAGATACGCTAGCTCTGAGTTATTAGGCTATGCTGCCCTGTTTAAAAAACAAAAGCAGAAAAGCCAATTAAAACATCTTATTATTAAAGATTGTGAGATTTTGACCCTGAAAGGTATTTTTATCTTCCAGCTTGGTGAAATATTCCTAGCGGAATTCACAGGAAGTGGAGAGCCAGCTGGGAAGAAGGGAGCCTTTGAAGTGGCTGTGCCTCTGAGGGACCCTCAGCGTCAAGGGGCTGCAGAGCTCTGATATCCCATGGGTGCCTGAAAGAAGCTTTTTCTCTGTTGATGAGTTCTCAGTCAGTTAGATACTTTCTGTCTTCACTAATAATTTTCATATTGCAAATGTGATTACAGAGGTTTACATTTTTTTCCAAACCAAACAATTGGGTAAATTTCAATATAAACTCTTTCCAGTCTATGCATGTATAAGTATTCTAAACATTCTATGTACCTTTAAAAGATACTTGGACTGCCTGATAAATAAGGTTAGCAATCTTAATGACTGCAGTTGAATATGTCTCTTACAAGAATGGAGATAACATTAATTCTTTCATATTGATTAAATCTTTAGCAATTTCCTAACTGTATTCAAAAATATATACTGTATGCCCAATAAAATCTGCAGATTAAGAAATTAAACATGTTTATATTGTGTTACTTCCTATTATTTTTCTTCATAAACTACAATGGTATCTTTAATTTTATTTTTTTCAAGACATCAAAACAAGAAAGGAAAAAAAACAATTTTAAAGAATGAAAATAGACCAGGCCTTCACATCCAGGTTAAACAGATATCTTTGTTCAGAACTACAAACAAATACGTAAAACAGCCAAAAATCATCCTACTCACAAGCACCTTCAGACTATTACAAGAATTGAAAGGTAGCCAAAGATTTGTTCTCTGACAAGTACTCAAGTATTCTAACACTAACATGAAATGGTACGACAGTTACCCTCACAGGATGATGACTTTTGTTTCATAAACCATCTTAAACACTAAATTATTAAGCTGAAACTTGGTTTTTAAATGATGAAATTAAAGTCACAGGTTCACATCCCAGAAAAGGTGAGTGGGAATAAGCCTGAATTGTGTGAGATCATTGGGTATGCAGCCATGATTTCAGGGGAAGCAGCATAGACGTTTTTCAGCTTGGGTTTAAGCTTGGAGTGAATTCCATGGCCTCCCTAGGCCTGTGTTGTCTTTCTTATCACTGCCTAGTGATCTCTGCATATAAGGAACAAGGAACAATAATAATAGCTAATGCTTACTGAATAGTGAATATAAACTGGCCTTGTTTTAATCATTTTACATATAGCACCTCATTGAGTCCTCATAAAAACCCTGAGGTAGGCAGTCTACCTCATGTACAGTTCCGTTCGACAGATACAAGAAGAAAGGCAGAGCAGGGTTAATTTACTTGCCTGAAAATCACTGTTAGCAAAAGATGGGCGATTTGAATACGGGTACATTTATACATGCACCCACAGAACCTGTGCGTGCATGCGTGTGTGTGTGCGAGTCTGTGTGTAAACACAGTAACATAAAACTTACCATTCTAATCATTTTCAAGTATACAATTCAGTGACATTAAGTGCATTCACAACATTGTACAACCATTACTCCTATCAATTTCCACAACTTTTTCATCATCCCAAACAGAAACTCTCTACCTTTTAAGATGAATTAACTTTTCTCCCTCCCTCAGTCCCACAGCCTGTCTTTTTAACTACTTCCTTCTTTTGAGTAAATGAAGTAAAACTGAATCTCTGTAACAAAAACTGAGAAAGAAACAAACTAAAAATCATTTTGTCATCCCAAATCCTTGAGAAAGAAACAAACGAAAAATCATTTTGTCATCCCAAATCCTTAATAATGGAAAGTCTGAGGATGTATTTTAGGCAGAATAAAGATAATACCAGGGAGGAGGTCTGAGTATGAGAAGGGATCATAAGCAGAGATATCGTTAAATTTTTTATTAAATCTCAACAATATTGATTGAATAAAATAGTAACATTTAATTTCTGTCTTTAAAGATCAGCAGAATTAAAATATCAGGTACCACCATATGTAAATTAGAAAGGAAGTAAGATCAAAGTTAAAGCATTTTAAGGTTCTTGTAATTTTCAGGATGAAGGTAAACGTTTTGATACTTCTAGAAGAATAGACGCGGAACACATAGCTTCTAAACAAGTTGAGGAGAAAAAAGTAAAAGGAAAAAAAAGACGGCCGGGCGCGGTGGCTCACGCCTGTAAATCCCAGCACTTTGGGAGGCCGAGACAGGTGGATCACAAGGTCAGGAGATCAAGACCTTCCTGGCTAACACAGGGAAACCCTGTCTCTACTAAAACTACAAAAAATTAGCTGGGCAAGGTGGCGGGCGCCTGTAGTCCTAGCTACTCACGAGGCTGAAGCAGGAGAATGGCGTGAACCCGGGAGGTGGAGCTTGCAGTGAGCCCAGATCAGGCCACTGCACTCCAGCCTGGGCAACAGAGTGAGACTCCGTCTCAAAATAAATAAATAAATAAATAAATAAATAAATAAATAAATAAACTAAAAATGAAAGAAACACACACACAACACAACACAACAAAAAATACTTGCCATAGATATATTGATGCATAGAGTATAATATATATCATGAAATACCTACATTAGAGAAGTAGAAACATTCAACATTAATAAGTTTAGTGTGCAACCCAGAAATTTAGAAAAAGAATAGAAAACCAAAAACAAAGAAAATAAGAGGAAAGAAATATTAAAAATAAAATCATAACAATGAGAAGTGAAAACATACAATAGAGAGAATCAACAATGCCAAAAATTAAGCCTTTGGACAGATTAATAATACAGAAAGACTTCTGGCTAGATCAATTGAAAGACAAATAGAAGACACAAAATAAAAAATACTTGTAGTAAAAAAGAGACATTACAGTACATGCTACAGAGATTTTAAAAAGGCGACAAGTTTTTAGGGGCAACAGTAATGTCAAATATCTTGAAAATGTCGTCAAAAATAGATATATCCTTTAAAAATACAAATTCCAAAATTTACTCAAAGAGCAGGTAAAAGTTTAGTAGTCTTAGAGCCATTAAAGAAATTAAATCAGCAGTTAAAAATCTTCTCCAAAGGAGAACACTAGGTCCAAATGGCTTTGTAGCAGATAATTCCAATCCTACACAAGTTTTCAGAGAATAGAAAAGTAATAGTCTCCTCAATACATTTTGAATGTAGTTCTCAAGCTTGAGATGGCGCGCTCAAGCTGTGATACCAAGGAAAAACAAGGAAAACAGTATTTATCAAACTTACTTATGAGCACAAATTCAACAAATTGAGCACAGCATTGTTTAAAAGTGTATATATGTCAAGACCCAGCTGGAATTATTTCAGAAATATAGGATTGAATTAATAATAATAAAGTATTAAAATCAGTTACTACTCTAAAAGAATAAAAAAGGAAAATTATGTTATTACCCCAATGGATACAAAAAAAGGGGACTGATGAAATTCAGCATCACCCATAAAAAATCCAAGCAAGGAGACAAAGAAAATGGCAAGAGAGAAATTTCCTAACCTGAAAAGAACATGTATAAAAATAGCATTAAAATAAATGCCACACTTAATGGCAAAACATTGAGAACATTTACTTTAAGATAAAGCAGCTTAATGACAAAGATATTCATTATTATCACTTCCATGGCAAAAAGGTAAAACAAAATAAAATTGCATCCACACTTTGTATCATACATAGACATTAACTTTAAATGGATTCAAGACTAAGACTTAGTTGTTGAAGACAGTTTATCTTCATGATTTCAGAACTGGGAAAGATTTCTTAAGACCCTGAAAGTTCCAACTATAAAGAAAAATATTAATAAACACAACTTCATTAAAACTTCAAACTTTTGCTCATCAAAAGATACTATAAAAGCAATAAAGAGCCATATAGTAGAAAAATATGACCAAGAATTAGTATTCATATATATAAAGAACTTCTACACGTTAATATGAAAAAGAAAATCCGCTAAAAACATGGGCAAAAGACCTCTTCTGAAGTTTCAAACACAATCATGGACGGAATCACACTTTATTGTGTAATCATGATGTCACCTGGTCTCCTCACTACTTAAAATCTAAATAAGATTAATTCAAACACTCAAATGCATGGATTGTGGAAATTCAACATCTTCCCTAATTATATTCAAATTCCTGGGAATGGAGAAGGTGGAGGTGTGCCTTAAATTCTCATAATCTCTTCTGATACGGTTTTCTTCCTCAGGTTGAATTTTTTACCCCTGCCATGTGTCTCATGCCTATTTTTATATTTTCATCCTGGGGTCATCCCAAATATAGAACAAAGGTCCCTCTTCTATCCTATCTCCCAAAAGCTACAAAAATCAGGCCTATTAAGTGTAACAAAACTTCTACTGGAGATTTGGGGGTCCCAAGGAGGGACAGATTTATGCCATGTAGCACTCCAGGCTTTAACCTTTCTGGCATCTCTGACACCCACCTCCCTTCCAACACTACTTCTCTGGTAGTGTTCACTTCCAACCCTCTCTTCTCCACCTGGCTCGCAGAAGCAGAACTGTTCCTACTTTACTTTCATTCCTGCCAACACCCATTCCCTCAGGGTCTCCCTGTCCTAGTGAATGTTGCATAAACAAAACAATACCGCCGGAGTTCCGGAGGCAGCTGATAAGATTACATATTTTCGCCCTGCTGCATTTAAAAGAAACAGAACTATGCCAGGATTTGTAATAAGTAATGATTCTTGTCAAGATATCTCATACATTGAGAATTTTGAGAGCACTCACATCTGTTGAAAATTGATTTTCGGCCGGGCGCGGTGGCTCACGCCTGTAATCCCAGCACTTTGGGAGGCCGAGGCGGGCTGATCACGAGGGCAGGAGATGAAGACCACGGTGAAACCCCGTCTCTACTAAAAATACAAAAAATAAGCCAGGCGTGGTGGCAGGTGCCTGTAGTCCCAGCTACTCGCGAGGCTGAGGCAGGAAAATGACGTAAACCCGGGGGGCGGAGCTTGCAGTGAGCCAAGATGGCGCCACTGCAGTGCAGCCTGTGTGACAGAGCGAGACTCCGTCTCAAAAAAGAAAAAAAAGAAAATTGATTTGAAAGTTAAGTTTTATTAGACTGCACCTCTGCATGCTTCACTTTTGACCGCATTCTAACAAATTATCATTTGTCAAGACATACGTTTTTAATGTCGTATCTAATTCTTCTGTAACTTTCAACCAGTCCGCTTATCAGTATATCATATAACTAAGGTGGTTTATTTTAGATTAGAAATCTGCTTTACTTTTCAACAGCATTTGACACTCTTTGTTTTATGCAAACTTTATCAAGAATATTTTTTCCATTAAAGAACATTAACATGTTAGGGTCAGCTGATGACTAGAATATTTTACAAGTAATTTTTAAAGTTGATTTTTTAAAATAAAACATACTCCATAGACAAATATCTTAAATCCATTTTCTTCATCCCTACCGCAAGCAATTGTCATGAATGTGACATCTAGCTTGGGTGCCACTAACTGTTCTTCTCCAGATAACAGCTAGTTAGGATCGGAAGTGGTGACCAAAGTGGTTCCCTAGTCATGACTGTGATTGACAAGTTTCCTAAACCACTTCCTCTTCAGGTAATAATGTCTCTGTTTTGTGACTTTTTTTTTTTATCTCACACGGCGTTGAAAATTATTCTCAAAATTAATTGACATTTCATTGATAAAAAAAGAAGAGCCAACTACCAAATTTTTAATAACAATTAAAAAGTATTAACATTATTAACACATGGAACAAAGCTTAACACACTCTTTTATTCCTTCAGTATCCCTCCTCTTCTTTGAATATTATCACTTTCTCGTCTTAGGCTTCCATATTTAAGAATTGACAGCTAGCAAAACTCACACATAAGTGTTTCTTTCCACAGTTCTCTAGGAGTTCTCAAGCAGTTTTCACTTCACCACAATGACGTTTACAAATGTGACATGGAAACTTGGTTGGCAGTTCAAAGGAAAATTGATTTTTTTACTATGAGATTTTAAAACTTCACTTTATGAGGAGATTTTAACACCATCCATATAGAGGGACGAAATCGCTACAGCCTAGCAAGGTCCATAACAGTTACTTCTGACAAAACAAAAACAAGACCTCCTTGTCACCTTGTTTCACAGCTGCCAGGGTAATCATAAACCAAACTACTCGAGGTTTAGTTTGGAGGAACAAGACGGCTAACCTAAAATAAGTAATTAAAAATTAAGCCTCCAGCAATCCATTTTGAAAATTTCAAGTCTTCTAAATTCTAGTTAGGCAGGAAATATATTAAGAAGTCATGACCCTGGTAGAAATCAGGATTTCCTTTCTTGACAGAAAAGTAGATAAAAATTGAAAAACTGAATCTTAAAGTGAAAAAAGTAAATCTCTCTTTTTCAAATATTTTAGCCTTATTTGTCTTTTTTCTTAGCAGGTATCTTATCTAAGAATACAGAAAAAGGAGATTTGGAAACTACATATGAATACAGTTAAGACAATAGTTTGCCTCTTTCAGGATCTGAAAATGGCTCCTGACATTGGATGCAGCGATCGTGCAAAGAATACGTATGTATTTTTATTTTACATGAAACACATATATATTTATATCTTATATTAAAATAACTATATTTTCAATTGTTACTAATTTTTTAATCTTAAAAATAGCCATGAATTTAGAAATGAATTCTATGATTTGCAACTAAATACTTTGGGTTTTCCAAAAGTGTAATTGTTCTGAAAAGGCTACCTACTGTATAATATCAGCTAGATGGCATTCTGGAAAAGGCAAAAGTATGAAGACAATAAGATGAGCAGTAGCTGGCAGGGGCTGGGAGGAGGGAGAGGGAGAGACACATATATCCATAGGTGAAGCACAGAGAATATTTAAGGTGATACTGTATGATACTTTAATGGTTACTATATGGCGTTATGCATTTGTCAAAACCCATAGAACATACAACACCAAGGGTGAACCCTAATGGAGATTATAGACTTTGGGTGATAAAGAAATATAAATATATGTTCATCAATTGTGACAAACGTACCATCTGGTGAGGGTCCTTGACAGTGGGGGAGGCTGTGCATTTGCAGGGACAGGGAGTTAAATATGAACTCTGTACTTTCTGCTCAATTTTGTTGGGAATGTAAAAGTGCTCTAAAAAATAGAAAAGTATAGTTGGCAACTAAGATAACAACACGGTAAGAGATGGCAGTTACTGCTCTACCAAACCTCACATTAAGGAATCAAGAGTAATAGCAATAAATATTTTAAGAGGAACTATATATGACACTTCAGGAATAAAGGTTAGCCTCAAACGGAAATTCTTGTACAAAAACTTCATAACCATTTGATTGCATGCAAAACAAGAGCATTATAAAGGGGTACACATCTACACATATTCTGTTGTAAGAATAGAGGTTGCAAAAGAAGTGGGGCTTGTTCAGTGTGTTCAAGTTGCGAACAGATCTGTGCTTTAGCAACAAGACTTCCTCAACTGAAAATAGAACTTTTGAGTTCAAGTTTGATCTATTCCTTTTTTCAATGATGCTGAGTCATTTCCTCTCTTTAGTCTTTCTCTGAAAAGCCAAAACTTTGAAGGGCTCAAAAAAATGAAACTTCAGGTTGTCTGAGCCTTTCAGAACGTGCATGCTGTTCCAACACTCATCTGCATTTAGAAAAGAATATCAGCCCTGTTTGATTCATTCTTGTGGAATGAGCCCATAATCTGGATTCATTTTTTTTTCAACTTTTGCACTCATTTTTAAGGTTATTTTCATGACACCCTCTTTACATAGCCATTTTAGGAATTACCATCTCTATTGTAAGGACCAAAAAGGAGGGTGTTAGTAAAAACATCATCTGACTTGCCACCTAATGCCAAAGGACTATGTGGAAAATTAAAATTGGTGGCCACACTTATTTTGAGTCCCTGTGTATAAAAACATGGTAGCTTTTTCTTAGGTAGACAACTAAAATTTTCATACATCCTCTCCATGATATTTCCTCAAAGAAATGCTCTAATATGCAGAAATTGTTTGCTACTGAATCTGTGCTGTCTTCCTTAGTATTCTGTACCCCCGAAATCTCTAAATAAGTTACTTTAAAGAAAAGAAAAAACTCAAAAAACAGACATTTTGCATTGTGTATTTATACCTCTAAGCTTTATTGTGTATGTAATGGCCTTTCAAGTCAATACATAATGGAGATAAGTTTAGAAGACTTTTTATTTCTAAAGAGATAATTACGGCCAGGCACAGTGGCTCACGCGTATAATCCCAGCACTTTGGGAAGCCAAGGCGGGAGGATCACCTGAGGTCAGGAGTTCGAGACCAGCCTGGCCAGCATGCTGAAACCCCATCTCTACTAAAAATTCAAAAATTAGCCGGGCGTGGTGGCATACGCCTGTAATCCCAGCTAGTCTGGAGGCTGAGGCAGGAGAATAGCTTGAACCCGGGAGGCGGAAGTTGCAGTGAGCCGAGATCGTGCCACTGCACTCCAGCCTGGTCAACAGAGTAAGACTCCGTCTCAAAAAAAAAAAAAGAGCTGATTTTCTCTGGGATTCAGAGATAGTTGGTGTATACCTATAAATATTTTCAGAGATGTTTAATTGGACTAAAGTTCTGAAAAACTTGGATGCCTAAAAGGCCAAGACTAGAGAAATGCCATAAAGTGAATGAGGAATTTGACTGAATACAAAAACAAATTGTATATCATATAAGGGTAAATCTAATTTATAAGTGAGAAGTACTCAACAATGGCAGGTCCAAGTTCAGTTGAATCTCCTTTCTTCAAGATTTCTAACTATTGCACATAGACAGAAGAATGCTGCTTGTGAAACATTACTCAGTGAAAAAATACACATATCCTTAATAGAAAGAGCACTTTGAAAATTATGTAATTTTCATAAGAGCTTCATAAATACCTCATAAATACCTCATCCTGTGATTTACAAAAGCACAAAAGGATCTAATGTCCTCTAGCCCAGTAGAAAGCAAGCTGACCTAAAGTTTACTATATATTATAAAATGTACATATAATTTCCTCTCTCCATTTTTGGTTGGCCAAGCTTTAAACAAGCTCCAAAGCCACTCAGTTCTACAAAAGAATATGCCTAAAATAAATGCTTCTATGTTTCCATTTATTCAAATATTTTCAGAAAAAAAAATAAATAGTAGAAACAAATTATGTTTATCTGAGGACAGCAGCGCTGACAAGAGCACGGGTAGATTCATGATCAAGATTCTCTTCCTATCACCTACAATTATGATGGATGGTGGAGCTAAACCACAAATCAAAGAGATACAATGCACTTTTCAGTATTTTTAAAAGTTATTCATCCCACTCTTTAAATTCTGAAAATGACAGAACATTTATTCTTTCATGAGATTATATTCACTGTGAAAATTCTCAAAGAAAAATAGTTCTTTGTTGCTATTGAAATGCTACTAGATGTGTGTCAGTTTTCCCACTTCCCATTTTCGTGGGACTTAGTTTATGTGCCACCCGGATTCCTTACTGTCCTGAACTCTACTTTTTAGTGGAGCCAGAAAAGACATTCAAAGAATAGATTCTAGGTCCCGTTGTTTTATTGTATTATAGAAAACAAAACGGGATAATTCAACTCGTTTCAAATCCCAGAAGTGGCTCTCCTTTGCTAGAGGAGAGGTCGCCGCGAAGGATGTGATGAAATAGAGGTTTGTCCCCCTGACCCCGTTTTTATTACATCAGCTCTGCTTTTGTTTTACTTACTGGGTTTCCATGTTTTTGCTTAAGGAATGGGCTCAGCTGCATCCGGCTTTTAAAGCCACTCTCTAAGAGAATTTGATCACCGCGTTTAAGCACATTTGGTCTGATGCTTTATTTTTATATCTATTTCTGCTGAGGAAAACAACAGTTGCTAGGTTGGCAATAGAAGTCAGGGGACTAAGTGAAAGAGTATGAATGATCTACAATTTGCTAAATAGCTCAAAGTATTCATAAAGAAATTACAAAAATAGCAGGTGTAGACTGGGGAAACCCTCGACATCATTATAAAAAAGAAATGTCCTCGTTGTCACTTTTGTAAGCCTGTTCTCTAGCTCCCCTTCTATTCACACAGGTCTTGATACCCACTATTTTGTATTTTCCCTTCTCAACCTTACACCCTTGGACCAGTAGCTTACCTTATTTCAATCTGTTAGTATGTTGCTCTCTGCACTGGGAAAGCCTTATTTTTAAGGCACTGTCCTCTGTTAATTAAAGGCAAGGGAGCATAATTTTCAGACATAGAAGAGATAAAATTCCTCTGAATTGAACTTTTAAGGAAGATTAACTTCAATACACTTTGCAAAGACTCTCAAAGTATAAAATATATCCGTTTATTTTTTAACAAATATTTGTTGTGCTTTTACTGAGATCCACATAGTCCTTTAAAAGAACACTCCAAGGAAACTTAAAATGGCAAGGTGGAAGTAGGACTAGTGCAGGTGTGGCTTTCAGCCTTATAAACCCAGAATCTCAATTTCATCAGTTTACTCAGAAGCAGAGGGGCTTTATAAATGTAGAGCAAAGATCACAGGATTCTGAGTCCAAGACATAGGTTTGAGTTCCTGCTGCACAGCTTATTAGCTGTTTGTGTTCTTAAGCAAGTGACTTAATCCCCTAAGGAAAAAAAAAAAGTTGAGAAATAATACTTGTCTTGCAGGATTGTTGTGAAGATTAGATGAAATGGTGCATACAAAAGGGTTTTACATACTGTCCTAGGTTAAACATGTGTTGGTTAGATTTGCCCCTAGCTTGAGAGAGATTCCCTAAAGAAAAGGACTTCTACGTGCCAGCAGGCACCCAGCAGGGATTCCCTGCGGGCAACCTTTGAAGGCTGATAAGCATCTCTAACAGCTGCATAAGAGAATACAGGGACCAGCCAGAGGGCAAGGGTCATGCCCTTTGCCCTTTTGCTCTCAGCTCAAAGGACATCTGCCAAAGATCCCCTGCAGGGAAATTTAACTCTAAGGAGAGAGGCCCAGCAAACATTTTAAGAGATCATTACATGTTCTCTCATAGACCTATCCCTCCCTTTGCACACATAGTGTCTTGCCTGTGTCTTCCATCACCTGCTGAATTTAACATCCTCTAATACTCAGTAAAAGCCTCCATATTTTTCAGAGTCCGTCTAGATTCTTCAGAGTTGTTCAGGTTTCTCTCTCTTCAGCATCTGCAGAGAACCCATTCTTGGCAACCTCCAACCCCTCTCCCCTAACACAGAGCTTTTTTAAAGCAGGAATCGTGGTTCATCTCTGATCACTAAAGGTTATTCTGCTCTGCAGTTTCTCTGAGACAACTGCTAAGGATACTCTCCTTTGCACCTGGAGTTCTCAAATGTAGTCCTTGTCCATAGCTAAACTGTATCGGAATCACCTGAGATATTTTTTAAATTAAAGATACCTTGGTCTTTGCAATTTTGCTTCAATAGTTTTAAAGTAAGGCCCTAGGGACTATATCAAAAATGTTTAAAGTGGAAACAATTTTAAAACTGCCCAAGTAATTCTGATGCAGTTTATCCATGGACTGGCATTTGGACCCACTGAATTCAATTGCTGTAATTATCTTGATGAGGTTTAAATATTAAAACAACAACTTGGTGTTATTAAAATGTTTACAAATGCCTTCTTAGAATGGGTGAATTTTATTATTTTTTCTTTAGTGTATGATTTCTGCCGTTAGCTATCTTTCATATTATATATTGAATATTCGTTATCAATTTCATTAAGAGTTCCTGTTTCTGACTTTGTTTTCAAATTGTCTAGTGTTTCTTACTACAGATTCCAAATGCCTATTGTGGTTGTGAGAGTTGTATACCTTCCACTCACAAAATTGACCTAGAAATTCATTATCAGAATAACTGCATAAATGCTAGACAAGAAGCATGAATCTATTTCTTTCAGAAAAGAACCTCTTACATCTACTGACTGCTTCTCTGCTGAGATTCTGGCACTGGCATCTTTATAGAAGAATAAATAAATGTTTCAATGTAAGCAATAAGCAATCTCGCGACAATAAAGAAGCAAATGAACGAAAACTCAGGAAGTTCTTTTGACACTCAGAGCTGATTTCCTCAATCACATTGGTTTTGAAAACAGAGAAGTATACGCAGTATAACATTCAGAAAAGTGACTTTTTAAAACAAACCTGCCATATGCCACACACCCAAATAATTGTTGACCCTTTATAATACTTTTTATAATATTGGTTTTTATTGGTGGCTTTCGACATTTTTTTCATTGTTACTTCTATAGAATCAGGAATCTCTTCTGAAACTAAAATAAAATGACTTGAAAAATAAAATATAACAAATTGTGTTGATAACAGATTTGAATTTTGAAAACAGCTAGGAAATATATGGCTTCAAGTCTGATGAAAAGTTGGGGAAAAAATATGATTATATAGTAAAAATAATGTTTGGTCTAATTTTAATTTAGTTTTGAAGCCAATTGCCAAAGTTTATTTCTAAAAAGTTTCAGAAAATGATACTCCTAACTGAGCAAGAATAAAGCTTCCCATTTTGTAATCTGATTTTGATAATATTTATTTGGATGTTTATCTGCTCGAAGGTATGTTTATGTGCTAGAAGGTGAGTAAAGTCAATAATGTTTCATAAACTTTGAGATAAATTATTAGTTTAATATTAGGCTTTTTAGCTACTTTAAACATTTATATAATTTCAAAATTAAACATATCTTTTAAAAAAAGAAAAGAAACAGCTTTCCCAATTTGCATGAGTATAGCCAGAGCAACAGATGGCCACTGTCTGTTCTTCTCCC
This sequence comes from Macaca mulatta, assembly GCF_049350105.2. NCBI lineage: Eukaryota > Metazoa > Chordata > Mammalia > Primates > Cercopithecidae > Macaca > Macaca mulatta. Next base: position 85,991,429 of record NC_133422.1, read on the forward strand.
AGTCCTCTTCTCTACTTAGATTTTTTGTAGTGTTCAAAGCAGTTCTTCATTTGAGAGTAAGAATTTAGAAAAAGGAATATTCAAGGTGCTAACTAAAAGAACTACTTTCATGGAAAGCAGAAAGTTCTTGGCATGATAAAAATAAGCTCCTTAAGAGGCTCAGGAAACAGCATAGCATTTGAGGTGTATTATTGTTGGATGCACAAAGTGTGCATGAGATGTGGATAGTGGAAACGTGAAGGTGGGGAGGAACCGAGACCCTCTCCAGTCTCTGGATCCTATCCAACTTTGGGCAAAACTGAAAAGCAGACTAAAGCTTGTATGTGAAGCTCCTCTTTTCCCTGTTTAATGATCACATCTCATCTCCCAGTGACCCTTATTAAAATATTAGCTAATAATTCTTAAGGAATACAAAGGAATCAACCCCAGCGAATTAGGCAATAAGTGAGCTGGGGATTAAAATGTTACCCCCTCAGTATGGGAATAATTTCACTACTGCCCCTTAAAGGCAGTCTTGAGATTGTTATTTTATTTTCTCTTGCTCGATATTACCCTGGAAGTATATTTGTGCCTTCCTGTGAGGTTCTTAGGGAGAAAACAGTGTTCCAAATCCAGGGAGAGAAAGCTGTGATGTCAAATCTGTGGCCCTTTCCTGACTTGGGAAGATGATACTGTACAGAGAGGCCTTAACCCTCACTATCCAGATTCACACCAGGCGGTGGCCACCGATTCTGCCTCACTGTGGTGTTTACTTATCCTGTTCCAGACACCCAAGATGTTTTCCCTGTACTGCCACATGAGTGGCATGGCAAGATTGTTTGTTAAACGTAGGCAGGGCATGATGGCTCACATCTGTAATCCTAGCGCTTTGGGAGGCCAAGAGAGGAGGGTCATTTGAGCCTAGGAGTTCAAGACCAATCTGGGCGATACGGCAAAATCCCATCTCTACAAAAAATACATAAATTAGCTGCGCGTGGTGGTGTGCACCTGTGGTCCCGGCTACTTGGGAGGATGAGGTGGAAGGATCATCTAGGCCTGGGGAGGTTGAGGCTGCAGTAAGCCATGATAGAGCCACCGAACTCCAGCCTGGGTAACAGAGTGAGACCCTGTCTCAAAAAAAAAAAAAAAAAAAAAAAAAAGTGACGAAGTGACACCGTTGTTAAAGAAACAATTATTTAGGCCGGGAGCGGTGGCTCACGCCTGTAATCCCAGCACTTTGGGAGGCCAAGGCAGGAGGATCACAAGGTTAGGAGATCGAGACTGTCCTGGCTAACACAGTGAAATCCCGTCTCTACTAAAAAATACAAAAAATTAGCCGGTGCAGTGGCAGGCACCTCTAGGCCCAGCTACTCAGGAGGCTGAGGCAGGAGAATGGTGTGAACCCTGGAGGCAGAGCTTGCAGTGAGCCGAGATCGTGCCACCGCACTCCAGCCTGGGTGAGAGTGAGACTCCATCTCAAAAAAAAAAAAAAAAAAAAAAAAAAAAAAAAAAAAATTTAATGATGTTTATTAAAGCACAGTATGAAAAACTTTATTCAGGACAGTTGCAATAGGTATAGAGACCACTGCAATAGGGTCTTGTAGTTACTGGAGATCGGGCTCAACTCCAAATACAGCATGGGCAGGTGGAAATTTACATCCAAGGAGCAAAGTAGGGGGTCAAAGGATGGAAAATTACTAAGAAGAAACATCAGAGGTAAGGGGGATTCTGGCTAAACCGACCTAACAGGATTCTTGCTGAATGCAGGCCAGGGTAATGAGACCTCACCTGGGGGATGGTGAGGGATGAAGAATCCGATCAGATATCTGGTGTGAGCAGATATCCAGCTAAACTGCCTTGCTAAACCAGGATTTTATAAGGAAGTACAGAGATGGGCTGAGGAGAAATTTCAGAAGCCTGACTGAAGTTTGGTCAAGCAAAGGATATTTGTGACCACATGGCAATGGCACCCAAATTAAATCAAAACTAGAAAAAAGAATTCTTTAACCTTGGCTTTGAATGACTGAGCCAGTTTTCTGGGTTTTTTTCTGTGTTGGTTTGTAGCAGAAACCAGAACTAACTCTTTTTGCTGAATAACCATATTTGTGTCTTGGCACTATTATAACAGGAGGAACACAACGAAGGAAAGGAAGTCATTCTTGCAATAACAGAGTCATCCTACTTCAAAATGGAAAGGGATGATCCTCATTTGGGGAATGTCACATTGCATTTGAGATGTATTTTTATTTGGCACAAAAAGTATGTATAAGATGCAAATAATGGAGAAATAGAAGTGAGAGGGAACCAAGATCTGTGAAAGCCCTCATCTGCTAATAGGATTCCCGATCCCTGCTTTTCTCTAACCAACTCTCAGTTGGAATTTGGTTCAGTATCTATTTCCCTAAATAATCGGCATTTTTCCTACCTATAAAATAGGAAACATAATAAAGTTTGCAATCTAAAGTAAGTATAGTTACAAACTTCAAGATCTGACTTGAGACTTGAGTAATGCCACTCTGAAGGTTTTATCTTCCTATCCCTCCCCAAGGCTGGTGTAATTTAGGAAATCAGAATTTACAAGTATGTTTTATACATATTCATATTTTCATGATGCAAATGTATACTGTAGACCCCATTAATGAAACCATATACTTAGTCCAAATCATCTTTCCAAAATTATTTCATCTGTCATCTTTTGATAGAAATTACTAAAAGCAATATTGCCACTGAAGGAAAGAATTCAAATTTATTCTTCAGAGCTAAATAGAAATAAAATGAATTCATGTGACTTTCAACTTTCTGATAAAGTAACAAAATGACAAAATTTCATTACTTTTTCGTCCAAAGACATATTTTAGTGTGACATAATCATATATATTCATGTAATAATAATGGCACCAATAATAACAATAAACATTCTGTCCTTTGCATGTGGAGATGAGTCTAAGCATGCTAGAAGCTCCAAGAAAACAATTATGAGGTCAGAGAAAGTATGCTTATGGCACTATCCTAGTTCTCCTTCAGGTAATTTTTCCCAGTTCCTGGAGCACAGTCTTCTGTTTTCCATCCTCCCCTCCCTCAGCTCCTTCAGTGTGTACTATTCACATAGATACTAAGTTTCCAGAAGGCAGCAACTCCTTGACTCCTTTCCCTTTCCCTGATTTTCCCAACATTTTCAACCACTGATTGCAGAATGCACACCACCTCCTAGCTCCAATATACCACACCTTCAGATTTAGCAACATATTAATCGGTTCCCTGTTAGCATGAGTTTGAAAAGATATATTTAAGCTGTCCAGCTTGCCACATTCTGTGGGACTTAGTTTTGTCACTCTCTCAGTTATGCATCTCAATGGGTTTTCTTTCTGCCGACCTGAAACTCCCCATTTGGGCTGTGAATCATCTTTGTGACCTTAATCCAGTGTCCTTCAGTACTCATCATGGGCTTTCAGCACTGTTTCTCAAATCAATTTACACTGTCACAATGGTGCCTCTTTCTGAAAATGGGGGACCTGATCCCTGCCTTCCTTTAACTTCAAAACTATAACCCAATTTGCAAAACTGGGTTTCTTTCTATCTTGTTTTATATTATGAGAGTTGTGTTCTAGTTACTCATTCAAGTATGCAGCAATTCACAGTTATTTATGCTTAGTTGCTATAACCAAGAAACATTTAGTGTTTTGGCTCTTTGGTTAAGGAATATGATTATATGGGATCATATTATTTAGTCAGTTTAGCTAAAATAGAAAGGCAGTTGATTAGCCCACCAAAAAGTCATACTTTCTAAGTAAAACCAATCATCAAACCTCAAGTTAATTTGTCTGATTTTCCAAAGCATATTAGAATGATCTATATTTTCATGAGCAATTCTGGCTGGTGGATCTGGCTTCAACCTTTGGAAATTTTATTTTCACAAACAGCATCATCCACATCACAGCTTAGACCCTATTTCAGGGCAGGCTTCTTAAGAAATAGTAGAGTCTAAAATTTTTAACCTGCTTTTAAGCTAGCAAGTTGAGCAAGCTTCTGCCAGTTTCATGGATGCTGACAGAAGACAAGAGACTCCTGGGTCAGAAACAATGCACAGTTTATTGCTCGCAGAAAGAGCATTGGTCAGAGTGTCAATTTTCTTGTGCTGACCCCTACGTCCCAATTCCCATAAGGCAATGTAGAAAGGGTCAGGTGACACCTGCATCTGGAGTGAATGGCATTACAGCAGAGTTACCCTGAGCTTAGGAAATCCCAGTGTTTTATAATATACAGTAACACGTACTTGGTGAAAATAGCTCCAACTTCTGAGGCTGTTTGCCACACAAAAATCCTTTAAAAGAGAGCCCTGAACAAAGGTGAATTAGTCCCTCTGCTCATAAGATGTGCAGAAAAGGAAGAAACCCATGAAGAACTGTCTCCCAATGATATTGCCTCTTCATTTCTATACTATCTTGTCTTTTGGTAAATCTTCTCTTGAGTACACCACTTCATCAGTCACAGTACTTAATCTGAACAGAGACTGGGACCAAATTAAATGTCAGTGCCTCCTAACTGGGACCTATATCAATTAAGGAAACAGGAGGCAGTGCTTCCAACACAATTTCTTAGGTAACTGGCAGGGCTTAGATTTCCAGTTCAGTTCAAATAATTGAATCTACTCCTTGTTTCTGAAGAGACTGCCTCAGGGTGTCAGTCCAACCTGCCTGTTTTTCCATGTCACTACAATGACTGCAGGAGTGGGGTTAGAAACGATATTCTGAGGTACTGATGGGGTGTTTTGCAAGGGAAGTGCAGGATCTCAGCCCTCCCTTATGTTTCCAACAGACTCCTAGGTAAAGTTTTAGGGAGTGGAGATCAAATCATAGTCAAAATCATGTGGCAGAAGATGACAGACCAACAGTTAGTTAATTATTTCAAGGTGTTTACAAAACTTTCAGAGAGCCTTAGAGTATTTTCCTTTGTGAAAAAAGTTCCAGTATTGAATCTGAAAGTCAGTGATCACTAATGTCCCTCATTCTCTTGTACTTCTCAGGGCCTACAGTGTTTCCCTCCAGGTCATTGCTCTCATTTCACCTCCCCGCAAAACCTCCCCAAAAAAGCATGTCCTAGTCCAGTAGCTGTAGCTTTACTTTTTTTTTCTAATCTCCCCGTAGTTGCATCCAGACATTTCATCATGAAGAGCCAGCCACAGGAATGATAAAGGCATTTTACTAAATCTTTCGAAGACCCGTTATGTTCTCTATTTTGTCTTATGTGGGCCATTTTGTGGGAATTCATGACTAATGTACTTATCCAAGTGGTCATTAGCCATATGATCTTGGATCATGTCAATTCAAGAATAGATTCCAGGTGGCTGAACCAAATAAAGTTTGAATCTCCTAGGCCAGGCTGCCAGCCAATGGAGGCATAAACCACACTAAAATGTGGATGTCATTAAGGAAAAAGAAAGAAGAATCATGCCCAGGCATGGTTGGAACAGAATCCCAATTTTTTCAGAGTAGGTCTGTATAACTTCCCTATCCAATGCTTTTTGCCTTGATCATAACCCAGGAAGTGGTCTAAAGGCAATAATCCTTTTCTGAGAATATCTGAGAATAGTGCATTCAGTGAGCAAACTGCTTCACGAAGGTGTATGGATCAGAAGAAGGTGAGGGAGGTAGAGTCAAAATGTATTTCAGTCAACTTTTGAGGGGGCCATTCCAATGCACCAAATACCAGATGCCTGTGGAAAGCGCAGAGCATCAAAGGCTATTGAATATTTTGACTATCAGTCCACTGCCATGTGGCTTTTGTGTTAGAAGGCTCACAATTGTCAGACTAAAAATGGTCTGAAAAGCCAAAACCATGACACATTTGATTAGTTCAAGGGCCACAATAGTGTGACCAGAGTCAGCTGATCAGACTGCAACAACTCCATACCCTGACAAGTATCAACAGCAATCAGGCCACCTTTATGGCCCCCAAAGGAGCCATATGCCTGATAGACTCCCAGGAGTAAGCAGAGGTCAGAGCCCATGCAAAGTGGCCTTCCCATTAACGTTTGGGGAAAGTCACAAATCTTTCATGCAGTGGTAGCTCTGTGTTCAAAGTACAAAGTCTTTTAATTTGTGCCCAGTCTACGACGGTCAATGTGTTATGAGTTCTGATACACTGAAGGATCCAGTTATTAGTGCTGTCCCCCAGGTCAGTGCAGGCTCGATCAGTAGCTTCACAGCAGTCAATTTCATCTTACAACAGACACTTACCATAAGCATCTGCATAAGTAATTCAGATGGCCTCCCTTTCCCAGAGACTATAATAGGCAAAATTGCCACTCATGTGAACTGTCATCAGTCAAAGCATTTTTGGACAACTTTCAGAGATGCCCATTGATTCAAGTGCTATTCAAAGGATGTGGATTTGCAGAATAGCTGATATGAAGGATCGAGTAGAACGGCCAGCTGAGACATACTGTCTCTAATATCCCAAAGTTCAGTAAGGTGCTGGGCCTCCTTTGCTGATGAGGCCTGAGAGATGGTCCTTTATTTTCTTTTCTATCATTGGAGGGACTGAGTGTTGTGCATCCATCCATAGTCCCTAGAAATTTTACCTTCACACACTCACAGCACTTTGCACTTAGGAAGTTCTCAATAAACATGTGTTGAATTTTAAGATCATGTTGGAGAGTAAACCCTAAGTAGTAGCTCTCTTCCTCTGAATTAATTACTCATTCTACTATCCTATTGCCATTTACATTCATTCACCTATGTCATTTACACTCATGCCATTTACATTTACATGCCATTCACAGATGGCATTCTTAACAACTTGGGTGTCTAATATAAACAGAAAGTGAGCTCAAAGGCAATACAGAGTTAAAAGTCAGTATCCTACAGCAGGGCAAGTAATGGTAAGTGTTGGAACATACATTCCAAAGTTGAAAAGAAGTAAAATTTTGAAAGCACTTCCCAGAATAAGAATGAGGTCAGCATCCCAGGCACCAAAATGTTTGTTCTCAGGTCAGCACTAGTCATCTCAATTAGCCACACAATCCAGAATAGACAAATACATAGATGCAGAAAGCATATTAGTGGCTTCCACGGTCTAGGGGAAGGAGGGAAGAAAGGAGTGACTGCTGAATGGGCATGGAGTTTCCTGGAACTAGATAGTGATGATGTTTGCACAACATTGTAAATGTACTTAATGCCACCGAATTGTGCACTTAAAAGTGGTTAAAATAGTAATTTATATGTTATATATATTTAACAAAATAATAACAATTGTTAAAAAGATTAGTCATACAATTGAGAATGAATTTTTAAGTTGGGAACTCTGAACCCATCCAAGGAATGGTGTTGGCGGGAAGAGTGATAAATGGTAACGTGAGGAGGTATAAATCTAAAAGTATCTACAAGAAAAGATGAATAGATACATATATTAAATACAATCTAATTTCTGTTTGACCTTTATGTATTACCTTGCAACCAAAATTTTACTATATTTAAACATATTTCAATGTATGTAGTTTAGTAGAAGTGGCCCACAAAACTTGCAGCTTATAATTCAATTAACTATCATGTTAAGACATTTAATCTCACTCCTCCCCTATCTTTTACATTTCAGTTTTCTATGGTAAGGAATAATAATCTTATTTGTGAAATATAGAATTTACATAGCCACATTTGTTGTCTTGAATTCTAAACCCAAGTTATGGCATTTGGGGGTTTATTCTTAGTTTTGCCTCCAATACTACAGAATTATAGCTCAGGGGCATGGTGAGTAATGAATTTAAATGATTTCTTCTGATACATAGTTTCACCAATAAATATTTATCCCTGTTGGATGCTCCAACATTGCTTTTTAAGAGTGAAACTCAATGAAATTATATAACTGGTGACTGCGCTGAGCACCCTGTGGCTGTTCTATAAATATTAATAGAATCAAAATGCAAACATAGAGACCAAGAATGCCTAGAAGAAGTCCTTGCTGAATAAGAATCACCTCTTTCAGTGCTATAATATATAAAACATTAAAGCCTAAAGAAGTCTTCTTTTTATTCAGTTCTATCAAAATATGTTAACTCAGGAAAGCCATCTAGGGATATTTTAATTTCTGAGACCATCTGTCTCTTTGAATGAGCTTCATTTAAATGAATGAATTTTCACTGATGCTATAAAAATTGGTCAGCAGCAACTGATTACTTGGTCGACCAGCTTCTTCCTCCTCTCAGTTTCTAGAACAATTTTTACGCTTAAATGATTTGTTACTTGTTAGAGTCATTCTATCATAGGGTTTTCCTCTGTTAGACTATGAGATCCTTGAAGGCAAGGATTATGTCTTACTTATATTTGTAGTCCTAGGATCTAAACAAAGAGTAAATTAGCTAAATAGATATTTCTTAATAAAGATGGGCCACAAATATGTGAAACTTTTCATCAGCAAGTTTGTCCTGTACACAGTGGGTGGTTATAGTCTCTTAATCCGATGAAAAGAAAACAAATGAGAATGTTCCCTATAGGCTTAGTGGGAAGGAGGATCCTACTTCAGCTCTATAGGATCTCAGGGTAATAGGGAGAAGGCAGATTAGGGGAATTTGGCATATTTTGCTTTATAGGCAAACTGGTTGTAGTATCTTCTCCAACATCCATTCTGCTCCACCATGTTCCTTTACCAAAACAGCAGTCACCCATAACGAATGATAGAAAGTTTTGGTTGAGATAGGTTGACACTCCTATCCTGTCTTTTTATCACCTTCCACAGTGAAAGAACATCAGACCATTCATATTCCAGAGGGTTCTTATCATTCCAGACTCCTTGTTCTACCACCCCCCACCAACAAACTGAATCCAATATTATGCTTTCAGTATTCTATGTTTCCCAAAGTAATGGGTAAGTTGGATTAAACAAGAGTAATTTCTGATCATGAGTGTTATGAAATCCAATTAATAAGAGAAAATGCAAGCTGGCTTGGAAGATATCCTAAAGAATTTAGCTGAAACACAAATCCAAAAAAGTAACCACGAAAACCACATTGACTCAGTACTATTTTTTTCAGATACCTAGTCAGAAGAGAAAGAAATAAAACAATGATAAGAATAATATCATGAATAACCTTTGTGGAGGGCTTACTAGGTCCCAGGTACTGTGAGAAATATCTTACATATATTAGTACATGTGATTTTCACCTCATCCTCATTAGGTGGCTAATATTATTATTATCCCCATTTATGTTTGAGGAAACTGAGGCAGAAAGTAATGAAATACCTTGTTCAAAGTTTATCCAGGCAGCAAGTGGTAGAGTCCAGACTGAAGCTGAGTTAGGCCTCACTCTTATGCTAGAGACAGCTTCTCCTGGAGCTGTGTCAAAGCTGTGTGCCTTTCATCACATTTTCATCCTATTCTCTGAAAATATGACATCATATGGCTTCATATTAATAAAACAAATAAAGGTTCAGTTTTGTAAAATGTAGGAAAATTTTCTACAAACCTGGAACTGAAAAACATTCTTATCTCTCTCTATCTCAGTCTCTTTCTTCCTGAAAAAGGCTGAGCAACCTAGTAGCTAAAAAATCATGATGTCATTCACAAGAAATTGTTCCTTGCCCTGCTCCCTTCTCCAATTTTGGGCCTCGACCAGTTGGAAACTGGCATGAATGTGCATAATGATGACCTCCGGGTGATCATTCTGAAATGACTTTCCTCAGTAATGTTAGATTTATCTGATGATTTTAATACCCTTCATTTTGAAATGCTATTATCCTGAGTGTATGCAGGGGACAGTACACTTAGTCATAAGTGATGGATGAATTCATTATCTCCAGCCAATTTTAATGGGTCATCTAGAAAGGAAATCACCAGTCAGTTTTGGCTACTGAGCATACTACCTCAAGTACCTTATTAAGCCAAATATAAAAATAGGGGGCTTTTCATTTTCCTGTCAGACAACAAAGGTCACCTATCACAAGCTTGAGAGGCATTAAGGTTTATTTCTCTTTAGCTTGAACAAAAATGGATAGAGTTGAAGTTTTTATCTTTTTCCATTGTGAACTAAATATTTCAGACTGTGTGGCCAACGAAGAAGGAAAGTGCTTCACAGGAATTCAGAATGAGAAGGTTTCTCTGCTGAGAAACAGTGGTTGGCATTGATGTATTCCCTGGGTGACATTATTAATCTAATGGTCCTGTTGAATTGTAGGCCTTCAGCCCCATCATTAAGAGCTGGAAGTAAACACATTGGTGTGGAATATAAGTGGGTATGTTTGTGGGTATTGCTGACTCTTCCATCCTCAGGTACTAGAAACCAAAAATATCTGATACACACAAAAGAACTGCTATTCATATCTCAACCAATCTTTTCTGTTCTTGCTTGGGAATTCTTGACTTTTAATCTTTTAAAGTATCATTTTTCATTTGACCCATCAACTTGGACTTTTCTCTATGACCTGATTCTAAGCATCTGGAGCTGTTGAGTACAGTAATGGCAAAACAGGTATAAACTTCAGGATCTATGTTTGCTACTAGCTAAGACTCCCCTGCTGTTAGTTCCTGGTCCTATAAAAGTGACTTGACATCATTTTAATGCACTTACATATTGAATAATTATTTTGCATTGTCTTGAAAATGAACAGATTAGCAAATTTTGTTAGCAAATTGTTGAATTGTACAAGGAGGATTTTTAGGACGATTAAGAATCAAGGAGAAAAGCATGTTATAAATATTCTAATGCCAATATGTTACACCAAAATAACCTCAAAAACACATTGAGACTATATGGGGATTCTTGGGTGGAATTCAAATAGAAATAACTGCCCAAATGCTTAGAAAACAGTAGCTGATCTATCTGATTGCTATTTGGTGTAGCTCATCGTTTTAACATCCTTATTTAAGAAGTAATTATTTTGTTTATTTTGTATGGTGGTTATTAGTTGTGTTTAGTAGCAAAACATTATTTAAAAAACAAAACATCTTAAGTGAGACCTCAATAAATCAAATATAAAGGCAGAGCTGCTCTTTAGAAGGGAGAAGTTTGGGGAAGCTGAGAGTCAACCTCAATCTGGACTCCACCACTTGCTGCCTGGATAAACTTTGAACAAGGTATTTCATTACTTTCTGCCTCAGTTTCCTCAACCATAAATGGAGATAATAATAATATTAGCCACCTAGTGAGGATGAGGTGAAAATTACATGTATTAATATATATAAGATATTTATTCTAGTACCTGGGACCTAGTAAGCTCTCCACAAAAATTATTTATGATATTTTCTTATTATAATTATTTTATTTCTTTCTGTTCTGGCTAGGTATCTGCCAAAAAACAAAAATTACTGAGTCAATGTGGTTTATGTGGTTACTTTCTTGGAATTGTGTTTCAACTATATGCTTTAGGATATCTTCCAAGTAGCCCACTCCCTCTCATCTCCCTGCTACCCTCTGAGAGGCTCTCAGGGAATTCTATGGGACGCTAGGACTCCATAAAGTCCGTCTGAAATCAGTGACCTGCCGCAACAATCCAGACATAACTGAAGGAATTGTCCTTCCTCAATGATCCCTGCTAAAGACACTCTTTTAAGAGTATTTGCCTGAAAGTGAATGTATACTTCACTAACACATTTTCTATGTGTAACTACATCTGACCTGGAGCTTCTTTGAGGCTTACAGCTTCTAGCTTTTAAATCTTGCTTTTTAAGACAATTTTAGATTGTCATCAGATTTGTTCTAAAACAAAAAAAGTAGTTATATAATCAGAACTTGAAAGTTATTACTATTATTTCAGACAGTATATATGTTACTGCTATTTAGTTCTACATTTATTAGAGGTCCTATTTTAATACATAATTTTCTTTAAAAATTTACTGGAGTAAACACAAATTTCATTAGATTTGAATTTGTTCATAACCTGAACAATAACTACATAAGTATTAACCTATTCCTTTCATTAAGATTAATTATTTAAGAGTTCTTAAGACTCTGTGTGACATTTCCTGGGTACAATGCTCAAGCAATTCCCTGTGTAAATTCTTACCAAGTAAAGAGTGGTGATGGTTACATTTTTTTTCTCAGATAAAGTCAATGAAGGTAATGCACACAGAGTGGTTCGTTTTCTGCTCATTTGAAAAACATACTACTTCTCAAAATGCCAAGCCTAGGTAAAGAATGAAATTGATGGTGCTAAAATGCTTTGAAAATTGTGAAAAGCTATAGAAGTTATGAATTAAAACGAGACTCTCCATCTCTTTCTCCCGTTTCCTCCATGAATTGAAACTGTCATCCAAAATCAATGATTCCCTTAGGAATGCTCACCCATATGAAAGCTCAAGTAAAGGCACATTTCCTTTTTCAAACTCATAGTTATCTAGAAGCATTGAAATATACCTCAGACTTTATTTCTAAAATGGATAGAATATTGTCCATAATAAAAAGAAGAAAAGCCTTGCCATATTATAACTTACTAAAATAAATTTTAACAGAAGTTACCAAGGATTTTAAACAGATGTAAGTTAGTTCTACCATACCCTATGTTTATGAATATGGCCAAAAAAATGTTAGAGAAGGTTTTAAGCAGTAGCAGATAACACAAGTCCATCTGCTTATGTCATCTGCTACTCTTTATGTGACACGGTAAAGATTATAAAAGGAAAATCAAATTCACATAGCATTTATCTAAGGATTCTATAATTGAATTCTGAAGGGATTTTTTTGTTTCTTTTCTCTCTTTTTTCTTTTAACCCTAGTTACTAATTAAAACAGTAATCTGATATTTTGAATATGTCCTCCTTTGTTTAAAACAAAGTTCTTGTTATTCACTAAGCCAATTTGACATGTTCAAATTAGCTTTTTATTTTTATTTTAATAATTTCTTAGCCTAATCTCCCTAGGCGGAAACACACAAGAACACACTCGTTTGAATTAGTCTTCTGTTGTTAGTGATTTTTAAGCTGTGTGTTAATATTCAGTAGTATACACATGATTAACAGTATAAAGCCAGAGTTCTCACTGCTCTAACATAGATCCTTATCACCTCGCTTTTCATCCATTGCAATATCCTCCTATTAGCCCAGTCTACCCCTACAAACTCTAATCTCTCCCCTCCACCCAAAACTTCCTTGTTATGGGTTATGACCACTAAGAGGAGCACAACATTCTCCTCCCTGTCCCCACACTAAATCCACCCTCAGGGAGGTCTGAGTACACATTAGACTCATTGGGCAACAGTACTAGGAGATGGAGTATTAAGCACATCAGGCTGGAGGAACTTGGAGCCAGCTCAGAATGCTTGTCACCCATATGGGTAATGCACTGAGACTGGACCACATACCTGATAGCAAGGCCAGAGCCTCCCATCTTTTGGGAGCCACAGGGTGACTCTAGTGAAAGGAGACATGAAATTAATACGGTCTTATCAGCTTCAGGCTTTCGGGTGTGCTTTTTTTTTTTTTGGTTGTTCTTCCTTTTCCTTTGTCATCCTTTCTCCTTCCCTTCCTTTTTCTTCTATTCGTTCATCCAACAAATATCCACTGCATGAATGCCAGAGCTGTGTCAGGTACAAATGTCAGGGGCGAACAAGATACACACAGTCCCTTCCCTGATGGAGCATTCATTCCCTGATCAAGGAAAACAGATATTAAACAACTAATTACAACTATGATGGGGGTTAAAAAAGGAAAATTAAAATTATATAGATGCAATAGTAAGGGCCCTAATACAGTCTGCAGAAAGAAAAGGCCACTTTGAAGAATGGACATCTAAGCTAAAATCTGCAGGAAAGGGAATTAGCCATATGATATGAGGGGAAGGGGCACTGAAGAACAGAAGAGGGAATGATGCAGGCAGAGAAAGCTGCTAGAAATCCCAAAAGAGGTGGAAAAAGGAAGGAGTGAGAGAGAGAGTAAGGTTGTTGGAGGCCAGGAACTGAAAATGAATTCAACCTATCAAGAACAATGAGTGAGGAAGGGCCAGTAAGGGGAGGAAGTGTCTGAAACAGAACAGAAAATAACTAATAGGGCAAGATCCTGAAAGAGGGGAAAGGATAGTGTCCAAAGCAAAAATAAGAGTGCAGTTACATCCAAGAAACAACCACCTCTGCCAATATGACAGGGGGGAAGGAAGAAAGGAAGATTTGTAGGTTTGGTAGTGGAAAGTGTAAAATCACCTCTCTTGGGACTTTGTTTAAATGGAATCGGGGTGAGGTTATTTGGTGAGAGTGAAGGGGTGGAGATTTGAAATAATTGTTGTGATGCACATCAGCATGAGCCAATTGGGAAATATATTAAGAATGCCAGGCAACAATGAGAGCCCAGGGGAGGTGATGACTATAAATTTATAATGGTACCAATCTTGGTTATGTAATTTTCTGCAGCAAATCTTATCAGACAGACTATTGGCACAGAGTGGGTAGAAGTTAGATTCATCCAGGGATGACGACTTGGGAGAATGGTGTGATGAAAAGAAAAGAGGCCTGAACAATTGGCAGGAAAGTTGCTGAAATGATCATCAAGACAATTTACAACCAAAACCAAGGAGAGAAAACTAGAAGGGGTGATGAATCAACTGACTAAGGACCCAATGTAATTGAATAAGCAGACAATTCTTGTTCCTTTGAAACTCACGTTCTACTGGAGGAGCCATAAAACAAACATAGATAAAATGGCAAAGAGTGTGATGAATACCACAGAGAAAATTATGGCGAAGGGATACGGAACGACAGGGCGCCTACTTTCTATTGAGGGGTCAGGATCTCGGGGAGACATCATTTAAGTTGAAATCTGAATGACAAGAAATATTACTCTTTGAAGCATGAAGGGAAAAACAATTTGGAAAGATGACAGAGCAAAAGTGCAGATGCACTAAGATGGGAATGAGCTTGGAATGCAAAGTAGGCCCACGGCACAAGGGGGAGCAAACACGGAGAAGAGTGCTTAAGAATGACATGCGATGGGGCGCTGTGGCTCACGCCTGTAATCCCAGCACTTTGGGAGGCTGAGGCAGGGGATTACTTGAGGTCAGGAGATTGAAAATAGGCTAGCCGACATGGTGAAACCCCGTCACTACCAAAAATACAAAAATTAGCCAAACGTGGTGGTGGGTGCTTGTAATCCACTCAGCTACTCAGGAGGCTGAGGCAGAAGAATAGTTTGAAGCCAGGAGGCAGAGGTTGCAGTGAGCTGAGATTGAGCCATTGCACTCCACCCTGGGTGACCAGCAAGACTCCATCTCAAATTATAAAATAAAATAAAATAAGAATGACATCCAAGTGACACAGGCCATAATGTGTACAGTCTAATAGAAAAATGCATGGAGTTTGCTCCTTTTTTTTTTAATGTCAGAAAATTAAAGTGGAGGAGTGATCTGTTTCGTGCTTTAAAAGTCAATTCTGGCTTCTATGTGTAGACTACAAACAGTGGGCCTCAGGAATATCAAGTTGCTGGTAGTCATTGCAGTAATCTAGGGAAGAGACAAAGGTAGAATACTCTAAAGCGTGACAATGACAAGGTGAGAGTTGGAATATGTTTTCGTGACTTGAAGGTGGGGAATAAGAAAAAGAGAACAAGATAAGCTTGGGACTAAGGCAATGAGGGTCAAGTGAAGTCATTTTCTGAGGTGAGAAGATGAAGATGGAACAGACTTAGGGGCAGCAATAGTAAATTCTGTTTTGGAAATACTGAGTTTGAGTTCTTTGTTAGGTCTCTAAAAGGCTATCAGTCATGCGGTAGGATAAACAAGTTGAAATTCTTGTCAGGACTGCAGATAGAAATGTGGAAATAATATAGGCAATGGAAATGTCACAGGAGGTTGTCAGGAGTTGCCAGAGCTCAGTTATTTGAGCATGAGAAGGTCAATGACCTGAGGCTCCAGGTTCCGGTTGTTCCATTTACTTACACAGGCTATAGAGGCGGTGTGCTCAGGGAGAGAACCAGGCTTTTGGTAAGGCCAGGAAACTACAGAGGCTTAGGAATGACAAAATTCTTGGAGAGTTCATGAGTAAGTTAGGAAGAAAAAAATGAGAGTTTTCTGGAAAGCATATTGTAGAAATATGGAGAAGCTTACATTTTAACCAGAGAGGGAAGGGACCTGGAATACATGGAGTGGTGGCTGGAGTTTTAACACTTCCTAAATTCTTGGAGAATTTAACTGTAGCTTGGAAGGCTGTGATAAGTGTATCATTTTCCTTATGCTCCATGGCAGTGTTGGCAAACTATATTTGCTGGCCAAATCCTATCCACGGCCTGTTTTTGTAAATAAAGTTTTATTGGAACACAACCACGCTCCTTTATTTACATAATGTCTATGACTGCTTTCATGCTACAAGGGCCAAGTTGAATAGTTGTGACAAAGATTGTATGGCCCACAAAACTGGAAATGTTTATTATCTGGTACTTCATAGAAAAAGTTTGCTGATTTCCAATCTATGGATCTGTAAGGTAGGTGCCGTGACTAGAGAAATCAAGTATGAGCCTCGTGATTTGAGACACAGAGTAGGTGGCTCCTGTGGTCTTTGAATAAAAGTTTTTGAACCTTTAAAGGAAGATTATGTAAGCTCTCACATAACATAGACATATAACGTGATAACATATTGAATAGTTTGAGGGCACTTGTTTTCAAGTAATGCTTGATGTTCCTCAGCACCTGTAGAGGAGGAAAGCACTCAGGTTATTCCTCAGAGTAAGACTCCCCAACCATTGTTCTCAACAATCATTGCATGGAAACTCAGTTGCCATGATTGTCAATTCATTCCTCTTGCAGCTTAGTAGAAAATGTTAGCCTTCTATGTCTTGGTCAACAAGAAAATCTCACAACAAATTTCCCAGGCATCCAATGCATTTCAGCTGTTTTAACTCATATACACAAAGTAATTGCCCAAAAGCAAAACGCCCTGCCCATGCGACTGAACTGGTATGAGGTTTCGACACTAACGTGGGAGGATCTAAAAAGCTAAAGTTTAAGTGTAGGTTTAGATTGGGGTCATACACTCAAAAATTACAAACACTGGACAGGACTATAGATTTACAACATGAAACAGATGTTAGACAATAGGGTGAAGTGGGGATTGTGGTATACCAAAGAACGCTTACCCTATCTAAACAGAGGGATTGCTACTCAACTCTAGTTTTGCGACCATGCAAGAATAAAAATCTGTTCACATAAACTGATTATTCAAGAACAGTCACAAAATTAGATTTCAATGTTAAATTTCTGGATTTTTTAAAGCACATTCATTGTCAAACAAACCTTGTTTTGGATTGCCAAACAAAACCTTTCAACTTTAGCCCATAACTGCTCGTTGTTACCCCATTTCTAGAAGAAAGAAGTGAAAGAAGCCCCTTTGCTTGTTCTTGTGCAGAACTGAAGTCTGATTCCCGAAAGCAATCTGTTGCATGCATGTGTAGTTACATTTTTGGCTCACTGGGAAACTACAAAGTGGTTAGGATCCCAAATCCCAGTCCAGAGTTAAAGTTCCTTTTCACAACTTTCTTCCTGGGCTGCTGAACTCCACTAGACGTTAGTCCTGCCCCTATATTGATAGTCTGAGAAAGAAAACGCCAGCTAGTGTCCAGCATTCTCAGATCCTTGGAACTCCACTGCTGCCACATTTTCAAAAGAAATGTAGAGAAAAAAGACCAGCCAAATTCAAGTTCCTCCATAATCTGATTTCAATAAACCTTTCCAGCATATCCTCAGTTCTTTGTATTCCATTCAGTTACAATGCCTACTGTACCCAAAGCACATTATGCATTACAATTTCTGTATCAGTCCCTTTTTACCTATCTGAATCAAGTACTTTATGTCATTTTGTGACATCTTCCACTGTATTGCCCATTTCCTCTTCTTTTGTACTTACTGATAATGTTGTTTTCAATTTTTCCAGAGTAATATTTGATTTATTCATCTAGCATGTTAGTCTGGGTCCTCCAAGATAAGATGTCAAGACAAGATTAAGCATGTGAGGATTTTTACTGGGGAAAATGTGTCTGCACAGGAAAATAAGGAGCGGGAGGCTGGAAGAACTATTCAAATACAATGCAAGTCTGATCCCAAAGGAAGAAGAGTGGGAAGGAAGCTTGGGTGGAATCGTCCTAGACTGCAATGCAGTCAGAGGAAGGTCCAGTAATATTCATGGAGAGTCCCTAATCCAAATTGCGCTATCTTAGGAGTCTCATGTCTTCTGGGAATAAGCTGTTTTAGTATCTCAGCTATACTCAGTCATCAGCTGAGAACAGTCGCTAGGAAGTGTGGAGAATTTAACCATAGCTTGGAAGGCTGTGATAACTGTATGATTTTCCTTGTGCACAGTGCAAATGTGGCAGTGATGGCCTTCAAAGCACAACAGCAGAAGTCCTTGGTCAGTAATATGGTTTGACTTTGTATCCCCACTCAAATCTTACCTCAAGTTGTAATCCCCATAATCCCCTTGTGTCAAGGGTGGGACTGGATGGAGAAAATTGGATCATAGGGGCAGTTTCCTCCATGCTGTTCTCGTGATAGTGAGTTCTAATGAGATCTGATGGTTTTATAAGCATCTGGCATTTCCCCTCTTTGGATTCACTCCGTCTTGCCACCCTGCGAAGAAGGTGCCTGCTTTTCCTTTGCTTTCCACCATGATTCTAAGTTTCCTAAAGCCTCCCCAGGAATGTAGAACTGTGAGTCAATTAAACATCTTTCCTTTATATATTACCTAGTCTCGGGTATTTCTTCATAGTAGTACGAGAATGGACTAACACAGTCAGTCATACTCAATACCCACAGAGTTAGAGAACTGAGAAGCACATTCTCATAACTGCCATTAAGGAGAAATAACCTCCTTACAGATGGAAATCATGTCTAATATACTTTTCTTCTTCCATAGCAAACTGCAAAGTGCCACATTCAAGGACATACATATGTAAATGCATACATACATAGCTACAAATGAATAGATCACAAGGTAATAAATAAGCATTTAGTTTTACTTTCAACTTGCTCTTTTTTTTAATATGCTCTTTTTTAAAAAGTAGAGAAATTCTACAAGTGTGGCTATATTGCATCTACTAATAAAGCTACTTTACTCATCTTACATTATTTCACTTCATTTTCCTAAATTGCTGCATTTCTTTATTTGTATTTGAGAAATCCATAAACAGAACACCATAAATTACAACTATAGGGGCCAAAAAGCTGCCCTAATGGCTTGAAACAATAATTTCATATCTCTAACATGCAATGGACCATTATATACTCTCCAGGAGTTGTAGAAACAAAAAGGAGACTAGAGATTATTTGAGATATTTCACTAAAGTATATCCTGTCATTTGAACATGCATAATACTGTAAGTGTTCCTTATTTTTGTGTATTTTGTGTCCCTTATTTTTTACTTAATCTACACGTAGAGGTCATGACAATATCACTTAGATTCTTACTGCATACTTCCCACACTTTCATTAAACTAATTATCTTGAAATATAATTAGCTAATTACTGAGAAAGGTAGATAATGATAGTGAGTGGAATGTAAGATAAGCATTAATGAACAACAGGATCCAAATATTCCAGGCAGGGAGAACACATTCAGAGTTGGCAGAGAGACAAGGAATATTCAATAACCTTTTGATCAGTTGCACTTGAATCAGAACTAACAATGCTACCCTGTGTTACTGCAACTGGGTAGGAATCCAAGTCCTCAATTTTTAAAATCCTAACAAAGCTCCTTTACATTTCAGTGATACTGAATGATGTACTAAAGCATCCTAGTGCAGACCGGTTGCAATTTGTCAACTGGACTTTTCAGTCTTATTTATTTATTTATTTATTTATTTTTGCCTTTTTAGAAAGTATTATGTAAAAAAGATTTGTTTTCATTTGTAGCTAGTGTCAAAGCAACATAATTTATTATAATTAAGTTCAACATGTTTCTGAAGGGCCAACATTCTAAACTTTAAATTGTTCACAATATGGTAAGGGCATATTTGTTTAAAATGAAAAAGATCAGGTTGAAAATGGATTTTTAATTAACTGGCTCTGGATCAGAGCACTTTTCAAATGAAAATACAATAGGGCATCTAATCACATAAGTTATTTACCCAGAATAATTGAATCTGTGCTACAGCAAAGTCCTTAAAATGTGGCTTTGCTGCAACATTTTTTAGTTCTCTGAGTGCGTTCAACTGGCTAGATCATGGAACTAATGTAACATGTAGCATGGATAAAATCCCTGCATGAATCATCAGTCTCATCTGGAGAAAAGCCGTGCCAAGAGCAAGACCAGCCATGACATCTCACTTTCCTGTAATAATTGGATTGGTATTCGGAGTAGTATAACCTCAAAACTCTCCAATGTATTTAACTCTCCAATTCACTTGCCCAAATTCCCCATTAGAGTATGGGCTCCTTTTGAGGAGAGATTTAACCTAACTCACCTTTTATCCCCCTGCCTAATACCTAATAGGCCCTAAATAAATGATCGCGATTTAATCTGTAAACAGTGCAGAACACTGAGACTAATTTAATTCAATATATTATTTATTTACTCTGTACGAGGCATAGAACTGGCCACAAATAAAAGGGAAACTGTGGATATCATCTGGGAATGTACAATCTTCTTGGAAAATAAGGCAGGCACCCATGAAACATTTACAACCAAATAAGGTGGTTTGTAAACTTTATGTTTCAATGATACATAAAGTTTCATTTATGTCTGAAGTGAAACAGTGAATGCTGGCAGAATTCAGAGAAAGAAGAAATCTGTGCTGGTAGAGTGACAGGCAAGCATAAACACCATCATTAGAAAGGCAAAGGAGAAAAGAGGGCACCCACTAGGTGGAATAAGGTGAGTCCCACACATTCACAGGACAGAGAGGAAATGGGGCTGTCTGGAGTGGGAGATTCACAATGAGGAGTAAAGACAGCAAAGGTGGTGGGGTAAGGCTGGAAATAAATGAGGAAAACCTTGAAGCCATTGTGAGAAATATGAATAGTGTGATGGACAAAAGCACTGAGCTAAATCAGGAGATCTTGTACTAGGCCTTCCTTTGGCCCTGTTTGCTGCTCTAACAAGTGCACTGCATTGGCTTCAGTTTCTTCATACAAGAATCGAGCTAGACCAAAAGACTGCTACAACTCAAAGTTCTAGGCAAGATAGAGTCCCAGGCAGAGAAACTGCGAGCAAGGAAATGCCGTGAGGAGTGAAAGGTTCGGGTAAGATCAGTCTGATGCACAGAAATGGCCTGGAAGTGTTTGCAATAGCAAACCAATTACCAGAAGACAAAGTGCTAAAATAAGGAGCAAGCATAAGAAATGGAAAAGTAAGAAATATTTGAATGTATCATTAATCAGACTCAATGACTTGTAGAAGGACTGACTTAAAAATAACGGCATTGCTCTGGCGCGGCGGCTCATGCCTGCAATCCCAGCACTCTGGGAGGCTGAGGTGGGTGGATTATAAGGTCAGGAGATTGAGACCATCCTGGCTAACACGGCAAAACCCCATCTCTACTAAAAATTAAAAAAAAAAAAAAATAGCCAGGCATGGTGGTGGGTGCCTGTAGTCCCAGCTACTCAGGAGGCTGAGACAGTAGAACGGCATGAACCTGGGAGGCAGAGCTTGCAGTGAGCTGAGATCGCGCCACGGCACTCCAGCTTGGGGGATGGAGTGAGACTCCATCTCAAAAAAACAAAACAAAACAAAAAACCAGCAAAAATAACAGCATTGCTTTGAACCTAGGTGACTAAACATTAGAGTCTAATTAGAAAAGCATATTAAGGGCAAAGCCAGAGTGAAATGCAACAACACAAGTTTGCTTTGGCACTAGCCACCCTAAATACCTTCCCTCCACTTTAAGAACCGCCCCTTAGTTTCAGCCTTAGGTTCCACAGCAAGAACCCTAGAGTGTGAACTTGCTGAGGATCCTTAATAGCCACTCCTATTTTCCCATGGCTCATGTATGGGTTTCCAACACACCACCTCCTCCTGTGTTCCTCACATCTGGGCTTTCTTCCAGATCTGTTCAGCTTCCCATAACCAGTTGCTCTTTTCAGGCTTTTCTGCTATTTTAGGTCTCCATTCTCAAGTGAATGAAATCTGACTGAAAATGAATGCTTTCTCAAGAAAATTACTATGGTTTTATTGCAGGATGGGCAAGCCCAAAATTGGGGCTTAGCCAGGGAGGGTTTTTGGCTTCACCCAGGAACAAATTCAAGGGCAAGCCAGTGGTGTTAGAGAGCACTGTTTCACTGAATGGTACTGCTCCTTGTAGAGCAGAGCTAACTCGGAGGCAGTGCACCCACAGTCGGCCACATATGGGCTCTTGTCAATCACATTTATAGTCACATAAATCCACTTTCAATTGCATGCAAATTAAGGGGTAAGTCAATACAAATTGAGGAGTGGGTTATTTAGAACTTTCTAGAAAAGGGGTGGTAACCTCAAGGTTGTTGCCATGAAAAGGGGTGGTAACTTGCAGATCATTGCCATGACACTTGTAAACTGTCATGGTGCTGATGGGAGTGTCTTATGCTAATGAGCAGTGAGCACCTTGGGATCTCTTTTTTCATCATCTGCTGGTTCCTGACAGTTCCTTCATTTCAACCTGTCTAGACCAGATCCTGTTTTGGTCAGCAGGATTCTGACCAGAAAACAAGTCCTGCAGGTCTCCTACCTCCATTTGATAAGTAAGTAGGAATACTGGGTACTTGATCTTCACAACAATCTTTGAGATATTGTATTACGCTTCTCTTGCTGCGTGGTAAATTACCACAATTGTAGTGACATAAAGCCATGGCCATTTATTAGCTCACAGTTCTGTGGGTCAGAAGTCTGTGACTGAGTTCTCTATTCAGGTTCTCCCAAGACTGAAATTGAGGTGTTGGCCAAATGGAGTTCTTATCTGGAAGCTTTGGGAAAATTCCACTTCTAAGCTATTCAGGATAGTGGAAGAATTCAGCTACTTGTGGCAGTGGGATTGATGTCCATGTTTCCTTGCTGGTTGTCAGCAGAGGGTTTTCTAGCTCCTAGAGGCCCCCCAGGGCCATTGTGTGGTCCTTGAGGCCACACACATTTTTGTTAATCAAGCTGGTATGCAGTGGTGTGATCATAGTTCACTGCTGCCTTGAATTCCTGGGCTCAAGTGATCCTCCTGCCTCAGCCTCACAAGTAGCTGGGACCACAGGCATGTGCCACTACACCCAGCTAATTTTAATTTGTTTTTTTTTGTTTTTTTTTGTTTTTGTAGAGACAGGATCTTGCCATGTTGTCCAGGCTGGTCTCAAACTCCTGGGCTCAAGCAATCCTCCTACCTCAGCCTCCTGAAGTACTAGTATTACAGGGGTGAGCCACCACACCTGGCCAATCTTCCTTTTTAAAGGTCAACTTTGCCATAGAACATAATATAATCAGAGACCAAAATCTTCATATTCACAAATCCAGGGGCTATACAGGGTATATGCACCAGAGAGCAGAGAACATTGAGGGCCATCTCAGAACTTTGCCTAGCGGTGGTATATGACGGATGAGACCCAAAGCTATCTTAGAGACTTTCAGATGTTTCATTCAAAGGCTGGTATTTCCATGAAGTTTATTAATGAGTAATTTAATTTAGCATTTAAGAGCATGAGATCTGGGGTCTGCCTCCCCAGAGGCATTTCGCCTCTGTCACTCATCTGATATGAGTGACAATCAAGATCCTAATCAAGATCCTTATAGCCCTCCCAAATTTGGTTTTTCACATCATCAAGATATGGAGATAAGTAGTACTTGATTTATATATATTTTGTAAGATTAAGTGAAATAATTCATGTAAAGCTTTAACACAAATTCCTGGCTCTCAGATGGTCGACTGGCTCATAAATGGTGGCCTTTTTCTTTCCTTTTTCTAAATGAGACTCAGAGATACTACTTTTCCAAAAATGCACAACTACTAAGTGAAGGACCTGAGAATCAATTCCTAAGTCTCTCTGACTTCAGAACTTACTCTTAGGCTGCCAGGCTACTCAGGGTTTCTTCATAGCCTCCTGCAATGACTCAGAAACATTACATATTTATTGATTCATTAATTAACATAAAAGGCATCAAAAAGAGCTTTGATGTACTCTCAGCTTCAAATCTACCAATCTTTCTGCATCTGTACCTTTGTACCCTTACAGTCCTTCCTTGCACATGGGGTGAACTATCTGAGGCAACCACTTCACCTGTATAGGTTCACAGCTCTTCTCAGCAAATAGAGGAGCACTCCTGGAATTATCCCCTCTTTTCTGCAACTTTAATCATTCCCACCTTTGAGGATCACTTCCTTTAGCATACACACACACTGATATAGCTCCTACCTTAAAAGCAAAAGCCTCTCTGTCCCCATATCTGCTTCAAAAAGTTAAAACTTCTACTTCTTATCGGTCTCAATAAACAGCAGCTCCATTTTTCCCGTTGCCTTCACCGAAAACCTGGTGTCATCTTTAATGCCTCCCTTTCCCTCACACTCCACATTTATCAGCAAATTCTGACAGTTCCAACTCAAATATAAACCAAATCTGGCTATGCCCGCTACCGCCATCACCACCACCTCAGTACAAGGACCTCCCATAGCCAGTGAAATCCAAAGTCATTGTCAGGTTTTACAAGGTTCTTTATTATCTGACACCAGGTTTCCTCTCCAGCCATATCTCCAACCACACTCTGCTACTCCTGTTCACGCACTCCAGCCTCACGCCTGTTCCTGGAACACACCAAGCAATCTTCTGCTTCCATGCCCATCAGATTAACTGCCCTCTAAATGAGATGTCCTTCCACAAACACACACAGGTACCCTTCCCCTCATCCACTTCATTCAGATTTTGCCTCAGTTGTATCTTCTTGGAAAGGTTTTCATCACATTTGTTTATTTATTTATTTTTTGGTAGGTCTCACGCTGTTACCCTGGCTGGAATGCAATAACACAATCCTAGCTCACAGCACCCTCCAACTCCTGGGCTCAAGTGATCCTTCCACTTCAGCCTCCAGTGTAGCTGGGATTATAGGAATGTGCTACCATACCTGGCTAATTTTTTTTTAGTATTTTGTAGAGATGAGGTCTTGCTATGTTGCCCAGCCTGGTCTGAAACTCCCAGGCTGAGAAGATCCTTTTGCCTCAGCCTCCCAAAATGCTGATACTACAGGCATGAGCTACCCTGCCTGGACCCCTCTTTCTTTATTCCTTCTTTCTTATTACGAAGTATTACTAATGTCCCTGCATATTTTTAATTCAATGTGCTATAATTAAGTACCATCATCTTTTGTTTCAAATTATCATGAGCTGGTCTCAAACTCCTGGGTTCAAGCAATCCTCCCACCTCATCCTCCCGAAGTGCTGGAACGACAGGCATGAGCCACCACGCCTGGTCTCCATCATTCTTCATCACATGTGCTTACCTAATTTATGTATGTTATATACTTATTTGTTTATTATATTTTAGCTTTTTTTTTTTTTTTTTACAAATTCTTTATTTTGTATTCAGTTGTTTACGTATGTATTTATTTGTTGACTTGCCTGTCTTTGCCCCACCAAAATGGAAGCTCCATGGAGGCAGGGGAAGTTTCTGCCTTGCTCACTGTTCTGTTGTTTGTGTCTAGAATACACAAGTGCTTGGCACTTCATAAATATCCCAACATATTGGTAAAGTAAACAATGTAAATGTTTTCCTTTCATCCTGAAATCATTCCGTCTCCCCATATCCACGTGTGTGGATTAAGATGCAGCAGGCTTTGTGCTAGGTGCTGGGCTTGTAAGAGTAAATAAAATACACATGATTCCTGTTCTTTTAAAATTTAAAGACTAGTAAAAGACATAGACAAAGAAATAAGCAGTGAAAGTCTAATTTTGTGCTATAACAGGGGAAAGGTGGTATGACTTAGGAACACAGAAATGTGGCATCTTTCTGAAGATGAAAGAATTGTTCCTGCAAGAATTGGCAGATAAGTTGAGATCTGAAGGAAGAGTAAAGGTTAAGGGAATGGGATTGGTAGGGGTGATGATAGAGGTTATTTTTCTATTTGTACATAGAGAGTACAAAAATTCAAACAAACTGGTTTTGAAGGTACTCAAATTTTACCTAAAAACTATTGCATAAATCATTGATCTCACCAAGAAAATTATGTGTAATTTTATTTGAAACCTTCATTTTATACTTCAATCAAAGATACTCTGATGTTTTGGGGGTTTTTGAAAGTCAACTTACAAATTTGCTTTTTTTTTTTCACTTTGAATAGGATAATGTTGTGTGCTACTAAATCCATTTAATTCAATAGGAAGTTACTAAGCACATAGCAGGTACATAAAGGTAGTCAGGATGCCATCCCCCCAGAAGTGTATAATTTTATAGAGATGGCAAGACCTATTTGCAGATAATTAAAACACAAGACAATAAATGAAAAAGTGTACTTTAGGAGTGGTTCAAAATGCTATGAAAGTGAAGAAATCCTAGATAAGAGATTATTGATTGCCTTATTGAATTTACCACATATGCAAATAGAGAAAAATCTCATTACTAAAGGCTTTGGGAAGTTAAAAGAATTTTTTAAATCCCTAGAAGTCACTAGAGACTCAAGGCAAAATATATTCTTCAGAGGAGAGGTCAGGAATGTAAAAAAGAGAATTAAGAAAAAGATGATACAAGTAGCTTTGTCTTTCTACTGAGACCAAAGTTGGAATTTCAATAATGATTAAAAAAGCAAATGTGTTATCTTGTTTATGTTTTAAGCTAACGTGAAAAGTAGTTCATTAATCTTCACCTATAACTATCAAAGATAAAGTGTTAGGTTACATGGACATTCTCATATAAGAATCCTAGCGCTAGCTCTGTTGTTTATATATAATTTTCCAACAAAATGTACACAAAATAATCCAAAAGCATAAGTGAACAACTTTTATGACATATTTTTTACTGTTGACTAGCATGTTTTAAGAACTCAATTCCCCTATCATCTTTCCTTATCCCACAGTAATGTATAAATTAGAAGCCTATCCATATTTAGTAAAATTGGACTTTCGTTGTGCGGTATATAATTCCTCAGAAGATTTTTAGCAGCACAATTTTCTTCATTTCCAAGAAGAGTTATATGAAAATTGTATTATCAGATTTTGGGTTGATTCCTTATAACATAGTGCCATCTAGAGATTAAAGCTGATGTTGCTACAAGCTACATTAAACACAACCAACTTCTAAAGTATGAAATTATATTTTATAGTTGTTAAGTTTAGCAGGGTAGGTTAAGTTTTCATTAAAGTACATCTACATGGAGTATATTTTAAATAAATTAATGACTACTTACACATATGAATTTGCATTGGCATCTGATATTTACATTGGGTGGCTTCTCATGTGAGCAAGTGGTATGCCTGTGCTGATACATCTAGAAGTTTAACTGAGGAAAGTTATAGCGAAGTACAAGAATATTAATTTGATTAATTTTTGTAGGAAGGCATAATTGAACTTCTACAAAGAAGAAAGACGGTTTTCATTATAAATATGAAATATTCATTAACCACCCACTATGGGTAATGAATGCATTGTACCTACTAGGTGTATTCATTTCCTGAGGCTGTCATAACAAATTACTGAAAACCTGGTGGCTTAAAATAGCAGAAATTTACTCTCTCAGAGTTCCGAAGGCCAGAAGTTCAAAAGCAAAGTTTTGGCAGACTGCAGTCTCTCTGGAGGCTCTGCAGGAGAATCCTCCTTCCTTGTTTCCTGCAGCTTCTGGTGGCTTCTGGCAATCCTTATCTTCCTTTGCTTGTAGCCACATCCTTTCCATCTCCATCTCTGTTTTCTCCTCACCTCTGTGTGTTGGGCTGTGGCTGCGTGGTTGCAACCTCCGCTTCTATCTTCACATTTCCTCCTCTCTGTGTGTGTGTCTCTCCTGTCTGTGCATCTCCTCTTTGTATGTCTTACAAGGACCATTTATTGTTCTTCTGTTTATTGTCTATCATTCAATCTGGTGCCTGTCTAAATGATCCAGGATGATATCTTCCTTTTAAGATCCTTAACTTAATGACATCTACAAAGACCCTTTTTCAAAATATGGTAACATTCACATGTTCCAGGGATTTAATGTGGACATATCTTTTTTTGGGGGGGCACCATTCAACCCACCACACTATGCTTTTTGAGACAGGATCTCACTCTGTCACCCAGGCTGGATGGAGTGCAGTGGTAGAAACATGGCTCGCTGCAGCCTTGACCTTCCAGGCTCAATTCATCCCCCCACCTCAGCTTCCTGAGTAGCTAGGACTACATGCCACCATGCCTAGCTAATGTTTTAATTTTTTGTAGAGATGAGGTCTCCCTATGTTGCCCAGACTGGTCTCAAACTCTCAACCACTCTTCCTGCTTTGGTCTCCCAAAGTGCTGGGATTACAGGTGTGAACCACTGCACCCAGCCTACACTATGATTTTAAAAAGAAAGAAAAATATATGGAAAAATAAATGGTTTCTACTTCAATACGTTTACAGCATAATTGGAAATAAGGCTTATATATAGATAACACCTACCTAGATCAGGGTTTCTTAACTGGCACTATCGACATTTGGGGCCAGATAATTCTTTGCTGTGGGGGGCTGTCCCCATATTTTAGAATGTTTTGCAGTTTCCTTGGCCTCTATTCATTACATGCCAATAGCATGTTCTGACTATTAAAAATGTCTCCAGAAATTGCTAAACATCTCCTGGGAAGCAAAGTCCTCCCCAGTTAAAAACAAGTGATCTAGATTATCATAAGTAAATGTAATAAGATGAAATTTCAGAGGAGGAAGAAACCAAAATGGACTGGGATAGTTAGAGAAGGTTTCATGGAAAAACAATGTAAATGAACTAGTTATTAAATCAAAAAATAGCACTTGAAATTGTGGAGGGGGTAATGGAAAGCATTACCAGCCTCTAAGGTCCTTCGGCTGAGAAGCATTGTGAGCTTGTCAAGACCGATAATCATACTCCTTAACTTGATACATCAAGTTCCCAGCACAGCCCCTGGCACAGAGTAGCTCTTAAAAATGTCTTCTGATTGAGCCAATCAATGAGGTTACTGTATTAGCCCATTTTAACACTGCTATACAGAAATACCCAAGACTGGGTAATTTATAAAGAAAAGTGGTTTAATTGACTCACAGTTCCACATTTCTGGGGAGGTCTTAGGAAGCTTACAATCATGGCAGAAGGGGAAGCAGGCACGTCTTACATGCCAACAGATGAGAAAGAAGAGAGAGCACCAAGAGGGAAGAGCCCCACACTTATCAAGCAACCAGATCTCCTGAGACTTGCTCACTATCACAAGAACAGCTTGGGAGAAATTGTCCCCCAAATCCAATCATCTCCCTCCCTTGACCTGTGGGGATTACAATTCAAGATGCGATTTGGATGGGGATACAGAGCAAAACCATGTTAGATTAGTAGATTGCAGTCTGAATGCGGAAAATCTTAAAGAAAATCTAAAGGAATCTGAAAGCTATTCTACTAATTATGAGGGAATCTGGATGGATTTTGAGTAGAAAGATGAACTGAATAAAGCAAGTAGTGGCATACAGAAAATATTGGAGAGGCCAGAAACAAGATCAAGAAAGATCAGCTGAGAAATTATTAAAATCATCTTGCTGTGAAGTAATGAGTTCTGGTACCAAGATGATAACAGTGGGAATTAAAATGAGGTATCAATGACAAGAAAAAATAACCGTGAGTTTCTCATTACTGAATTTGGAGAAGATGAGAAAAAGGCATAAAGGAAACCTCTTAAGTCAGAATGACAACAACGATAGTTTGTTAGTTTGAGAAAAGTAAGGAAGTCCAGAGAGAAAGAAAAATGTTGAGCATGAGGTGAGGGTACACACACACATCACTGAGATGCAGGACAGATTATTTTTAGGTTAATTTTAGGGTCATCTTTCAACAAAAGTGATAGTAGGTGAGAAAGGAACTAAAATGTAAGATAATTTGATATCAAATTTGGAATTACTTGCTAGATATTATTCCCATGAAAATTCATAAGACCCTTTGGATCACTAAAAGAGGTTATTTTGCAAAGATTTCTGAAACCATTTGTCTGAATTCAAAATCAATGATTTTATTTTTACTCAACAACTTTTATCTTAGATGGAAAGGGGTGCAGTTCCAGATTGCCGCATCATTTATACTCTGGCAAGCCAGACACTGTTTCTTCTCGGTGCAATGATTTTCACGACAAAATGAACTCCAAATCAACAGTTATTTTAACATGGCAAACAAGTTTGAGGAAAAAAGTTTATTGTAAATACAAAACAAAACAAAACAAAAAAACAAGAGAGACTCTAATTTTAAAAATTGATTAAACTAGATTTTTCTCTTGCAAACTGATTATTAATGAGTTGAAAAAATAACTGTAAAATTATTTTAGTTAATTTTTCCTTCTTTCTCTTCATTTTCTATTTGGAAATGTTTAAGTTGTTGCCCTTTAGAAGCATTTTAATATTGTAAGTTACAAGTTACCATATATTTTTTGAGATTGCAACATTGTATACTTAATTAAGAATACAATTTCGTTTCAAAAACTAATCACTAAGCTAGGAATGAGTAAATGAAGAACAGAGGTAACTCAATCTCCAATATGTCTTAAAGGAAATGGGAATTTTGTTTTACTCTAAAGATTACCTAATTATCTTATTAACTGTGTAGGAGCAGGGTTTTTTTTCGTTTTGTTTTGTTGCTTTTTGTTTGTTTGTTTTTTGAGACAGAGTCTTTCTCTGTCACCCAGGCTGGAGTGCAATGGAATAATCATGGCTCACTGCAACCTCACTCTCCCAGGTTCAAGAGATTCTTCCACTTCAGCCTCCCAAGTAGCTGGGAGTACAGGTGCGTGCCACCACTCCTGGATGATTTTTGTATTTTTAGTAGAGATGGGGGTTTCACCATGTTGATCAGGCTGGTCCTAAAGTCCTGACCTCAAGTGATCTGCCTGCCTTGGCCTCCCGAAGTGCTGGGATTACAAACGTGAACCACCGAGCCCGGACGGGAGCAGTTTTTAAATCATAACTTGGAAACTCTTTTATAACAGTTTGATAGTAAAGGGAATCCTCTATCTAGCCTAAACATTAATTTTACATAAATTAGTGGGGAGAATGTTTGCACCTTTAAGACCTTTTGATGAATAATTTGATAAATAATGTTTTCTAAATTTGTGAAGTACACAGCCTGCACAAATTGTATGCAGTGACCATAGGCACATTGCTGAAATTCACACAGAGGTAATTGTGATGGTTCATGTTATGCACTGATTTGACTGGGCTACAGGGTGCCCAGATATTTGATTAAAAGTCTCCCATGTTGCAGGGATAAGGTTAACATTTGAATCAGTAGACTGGGTAAGACAGACTGTCCTCTCCAGTGTGGACTCCTCCAACCCACTGAAGGCCTGGATGGAAGAAAAGGCTGAGCAAGAAAGAATTAAAGAATTCACTCTCCCTGCCTCACAGTCTTTGAGCTGGGACGTCAGAGTTCCCTTGACTTTGGACTCAGACTGGAACTTTTGCCGTCAACTCTCCCAGTTCTCAAGCCTTCAGACTGCAGACCTTGGAACTAATCAGCTTCCATAATTGCATGAACCAGTACCTAATAATAAATAAATAAATTAATAAATAATGCGTTGATTCTGTTTCTCTGAAGAACCTGACTAACATGCTAATATATTAGATCAGGCTTTTAAAGAAAAAAATACTTTTAGAAAATGTGGCATTATCTGATTTTCTATATGATCAAATATGATTAATGTCTAGACAAGAAGGGAAATTCTTAAGAAATTGGTAGAGTTTATGTGGAAAGGTTTGTATCAATTAAGAAACATACAAAAATTGGATTCTGATTATTAGTCTTTCTAATTGTCAAAGTAGAGTATGATATAGAAACATGAACTCTCAATCTTATTATCTTCAAAAATTGAGAGCATTATATAGAACAAGTTTTAAAAATCTTTGTCTAGTGTAGACTTAAAATCTAAGATGCATAATGCAGACACAGGTGTATCTAAATACACAACATGTATCACTGTGTATTTAAATTTTAATATTCTTTTAAATTTTTCATTAGTTACTAAAATTTTCAACCAAATTATTGAATTCTAACAATTTTGCCTCTTGTGTGATAATATCCAAGAGGCTGATTTTCTTTTCCTTTCTTAATATAATAATTTTAGTTAAAGCAAGCACCATAAGCGAGCCTGATTTCTTAAGGTCAGTGTGAATCAGCCGCAGCAATAAACAAATAGATATTGTAGCTACTTGGAGATTTTATGATTTTCCCTGTTTTAAAAAATAATGAAAAGAATATGAAGGGCACTAAATATTTCTGAATATGTCATGGATTTCAGGAGTAAAGAAAGTTTCTGGAAACTTACTTTGCTTGTGGCAGAAGAAATCAGAATTAATTCCCCCACATCATATAGTCCCAAGGAGAATTGCGTTCCCTTGGCGACATGAAGTAGTATTTCCTAAGTGTGAATGACAGAACTGAGCCCAAGGTAATTTACACTTAATGTATGTTGAATATTAACACAGATATATCTTTTAAGTGATTTTAAGGTTCTCACATGTAATAAAAATGTAAAATGATCAATCGCAATTTTATGTATATCTTAAAACATTTTTTGTTTGTTTTGGGTTTTCATGTTTGGTTTTTGTGGTTTTTTTTTTTTTTTTTTCTTTTTCTTTTTTTGAGATGGAGTCTTGCTCTCTCTCCCAGGCTGGAGTGCAGTGGCGCAATCTCAGCTCACTGCAAGCTCCGCCTCCCGGGTTCACGCCATTCTCCTGCCTCAGCCTCCCGAGTAGCTGGGACTACAGGCGCCCGCCACCTCGCCCGGCTAGTTTTTTGTATTTTTAGTAGAGACGGAGTTTCATCGTGTTAGCCGGAATGGTCTGGATCTCCTGACCTCGTGATCCACCCGCCTCGGCCTCCCAAAGTTCTGGGATTACAGGCGTGAGTCACCGTGCCCGGCCTGTTTTGTTTTGTTTTTACTATTTTGTGCTTAGGTAGACATTGTTGAAGGATACCTCAAAGTACCCAGATGGACAGGAGGAATTGTGGAGCCCCAGGCTGGAGGAATTGCGGAGCCTCAGGCTGGAGGGTATCCCTCAAAACAAGCAAGACACAGGTGAGCCAGAAGGTGGAACTGGATAAAACTTACAAATAAGATCTGTGGGTTTCTGAGGGCTTGAAATTTAATAAAAGATAGTATAATAGAGCAGTTCAGAATACAAACTTAGAAGGGAATGCTTTTACACTGTTGGTGGGAAGGAACATTGGTACGACCTTTATTGAAAACAGTATGGGATTTCTCAAAGAGCTGAAAATAGAACTACTATTCCACCCAGCAGTCCCACTACCGGGTATCTACCCAAAGGGAAAAAATATCATTATATCAAAAAGATACCTGCACTTGTATGTTTACCACAGCACTATTCACAATAGCAAAGATATGGAATCAACCTAAGTGTCCATCAACAGAGGGTCAGATAAAGAAAATGTGGTATAATTATACCATGGAATACTACTTAGTCATAAAAATGAGAGAAATCACCTCTTCTGCAGCAACACGGAAGAAATTGGAGGCCTTTACCCAAAGCGAAATAACACAGAAACAGAAAGTCAAACACATGTTCTCACTTACAAGTGGGAGTTAAACAATGAGTACATATGGACATGCAGGGTGGAACACTAGACACTGGAAACTACCAAGGGGAGGAAGGTGGGTGGGTAGGAGCAGGGTGAGGGTGGTGGAAAACTTACCTGTTGGGTACGATGTTCGGTATTCCAGTGACAGTTAACGTAAAAGCCCAGACTTCACCACGATGCAATACACACATGTAAGAAACCTGCATTGTGACGGGTGTGGTGGCTCACGTCTGTAATCCCAGCACTTTGGGAGGCGCAGGCAGGTGGATTACCTGAGGTCAGGAGTTTGAGACTAGCCTGACCAACATGGTGAAACCCCATCTCTACTAAAAAAAAAAAAAAAAAAAAATTAGCCGGGTGTGGTGGTGGGAGCCTGTAATCCCAGCTATCAAGGAGGCTGAGGCAGGAGGATCACTTGAACCCAGGAGGCAGAGGCTGCACTGAGCTGAGATTGCACCACTGCACTCCAGCCTGGGTGACAGAGCAAGACTCCATCTCAAATAAAATAAAATAAAATAAAATAAAATAAAATAAAATAAAATAAAATAAAAAGAAATTTGCTGCTGTACCCCTAAATCTATAAATCTATTTTTAAAATTTTTATAAAGAACACAGAGTCAGACATTTAAAATTCCAGTTTCAACCACCTACAAATCATGTACTCTGGATAATTTACTTATATTTTTAAGCCTCCATTTATTTATCTGTAAAGTGAATACAGTTGAGCAACAGAGGCAGGTAAGCTTCTATACCAGTGGTAGAACCCCACTCTGGAGCATGTTGCCAGCTCACGGGAAGCCAGGCCCCATTCATAAAATATGCCAAAGAGGCAGAATTTGTGTCATTTTATGGAGTGGAGATTACTATTGTTGTGGACAACTTTCTACAGCTCTTGACATTCCTCCATCTCAGCTAGCAAAGGTGCCCTGTGATTTTCAGCGCCACTGACGTGTCCTTTTGTCATGAATGTAAGGAGAAAGAAGGAGTTGCATTGTGGAGTGCACTGGATTTTTTGAGAATATTTGCTAATCAGTAGGGATAACATTGCTGTGATGCATAGTCCCTTTATTCATTGTGGGTTTAACTTAATCCATGAACATTGTACACTTCATCATCATTTTTTCAGTTTGTTGCTATTGTTGTGTTGGAGTTGGTGTATGTGAAGACAGCATTATCAAAAAAGAGAAAAGCTTATGTCACTTCCTTACTTCTTTAATATCCTCTTCATTTCAGGATGACTTAATTTCCCTCCATATGTTTTGCTAAAATCATGGTTAGTAGAAAGTGAGAAAAGCAAAAAGTAAAATCAAGGAAGACACCAATACCATTAAAGGTCTGTTATTTAATCCATTAAAATAGTTTGTGTCAATTGAATATTCAACAATTATTTTCTATTTATGACATTTATC
Organism: Macaca mulatta; assembly: GCF_049350105.2. Classification (NCBI taxonomy): domain Eukaryota; kingdom Metazoa; phylum Chordata; class Mammalia; order Primates; family Cercopithecidae; genus Macaca; species Macaca mulatta. Next base: position 86,026,410 of record NC_133422.1, read on the forward strand.
ATTTTTTATCTTTATAGAACTAAATACAGTTACACTAACCTATAAATATAAACACAAAAAGTTAAATCAGCTAGCTGTCTCCTCCCAAATCTTAAGTGCTAAAATTCACTCAACAGAAGACAATGATAAGAAATTCATTTATGTAAGAGAATTAAGGTTATTTATCCTACACTACAGTAAACCTGTTGATAGCCCTCTAAGGTTTATAGCATCTTAAACTTCAGTGTACACAGTGAGAACTTTTAATTTCTTTCCATTCTTTGATATGAATTGAATGTTCATTTAGCTGTGAAACATGTGCACCTTGTTTGTTGAAATCCACTTCATGTCTTATAGCAAGCTTGTCCAACCCCCGGCCCATGGGCCGCATGTGGCCCTACATGGCTTTGAATGTAGTTCAGAACAAATTCAAAAACTGTCTCAAAAAATTGTGAAGGTTTATTTTTGCGATTTTTCTTAGCTCGTCGGCTCTCATTAGTGTTAGTGTATTTTATGTGTGGCCCAAGACAATTATTTTTCCAAAGTGGCCCAGGGAAGCCCAAAGATTGGACACGCCTCTCTTAGAGTTTTTCTCTTTCTCACTAAGCAGGGTGCATTCTGACTACAGAGGCTCTTTTAAATATTTAGTCCCAGTTACTGAAGATTAATTTAAATTAATCTGGAACCGTTTCCCTCAAGTGAAGACGTTTTCTGTTATGTACACAAACCTACCTTAGAGCAGAAGTTACAAATTCAAATGTTATAGGAACAAACGTTTTGCTCATATAGCCCCTAAAGTAGTTTCAGAAAAACTATGCGTCCCTCACGTATTTTTAAGTCATCTAAAATTTTTCATCACGAGTTTAAATAATTGCAATGCATATGTTTTTCAGCATATTGTAAATAAAACATTTTTAACAAAACAGTTAAATCATGGTTTTAAATTTATCAAGTGGAAGCTAAACACTTTAATGATAAGTTATTTACTATCACCATTACAAAGAAAAGTTCATCTTTAACAGTTAGAAATTGTATACATTTTCTTTTTTTCCTTTAACTTGTATTTCCATTCCTTTTCTCTGTTGAACTTTATTTTTATGTAATGTATTATGTTTGAAAATTAAAAATCACAAAGTATTTTAATGATTATGCATCAGATTTTTCTATAACTAATACATGTATATAAATTTTAATCTATATTTTATAAACAATTGATTAAAACAACATAAATACAATACAAATCATAATAAATATAAAACAACATTTTACTGTGAATGCATCTCTTATATGACATAGATGGGATTAGGTTTCCTTTTTTCAATTATTCCATATTTCATCTGGCCAAACTGATAAAGGGGTCAGTATCAATTCTGTTGCAATTTTTCATTTTAATTAATGTAAGCACTGAGAAACATTATATAAACAAGTTTTGTTATTGGAGTGTCACTAAATTTTTTAAATGTTTATGAGCTATCTGTCAAAATTACATAACCATCTATCCTTAAAAGTTACTTTTTAATATGCTATCAGCTGTCTATTAGGTTATTGTCCAAATTTGTTGAAAGCAAAGAATTGGAAACCACCTTAAGCGTAAAAGAATTTTGTGAGCCAGGCGTGGTGGCTCACGCCTGTAATCCCAGCACTTTGGGAGGCCGAGGCGGGTGGATCACACGGTGGAGACCAGCCTGGCCAACATGGCGAAGCCCCGTCTTTACTGAAAATACAAAAATTAGCTGGGTATAGTGGCGGGCGCCTATAATCCCAGCTATTAGAGAGGCTAAAGCAGGAGAATCCATCCAATCCAGGAGGCGGAGGTTGTAGAGAGCCGAGATCGTGCCTCGCCACTGCACTCCAGCTTGGGCGACAGAGCGAGACTCCGTCTCAAAAAAAAAAAATTGAATTTTGTTTGTGTCCTATCATTCCCTTACTCAATTTCTAGGAATAAAATAAAAAAGCCTTTGCCAACACTTATCAAATGATTATTAAATAGTTCTGTTGTTTTTTCACCTGGAAATACTTAGTTTACCCCAAAAGACTCAGAAGAGTTGAGAAAATAAAAATATTGCTAATTTTGCAAATATAATGTTAATTGCACATATGTTTTTAATAAAAGTTTTATACTATTACATTTTTAAAATATATTTTCATCACAACTTGGAACTGCAGCTTTAGCTCACATGATTTACAGAAAATACCTATTATATCTAATTGATAGAACCATCCTCACTGTCAAATGAATCAACAAAATTAGACTTATATTCTTATAAAAACAGAAACTCAGAACACCATTTTCAATTCAAATATACATAATAGGTGTTTCAGGGAATTATATAAATAAAAAACACTGTCCAAGATGGATACTTAATTTGTAATAATGTGTAAAAATTGTGTAGCTACAATTTTAAGTTATATATAGACTGAGAAGGATAATACACAGTGTAGTGGTCCTCTGGTGTGCAGATGTGAGGAACAATTAAAAATAATAATTGAGTATCAAAGTTATAGCTAAAGCCATTAATTTCATTGGACTTTATAATTAATTTTTTTCCTCTTTATTTAAAAAAGAGAAAGGTATATATTGCTAAATCATACCCGGACAGCAATCTGAAATAAGAAGAAAATTAAAATTGACTAAAGATGACTCTTTAGAATTAAATTTAAAAAACCAAATAAGTATGTTTTTATTAGTTCGGTGTCTCTTATAAATACTCTAGTTGCATGAATAGAGAGACTTTCCCTCAATAGAATCATACATTTGTTCAAAATAAGTTTAATTAATTAGCAAATGAGTAAAATAAACATTGTTCTCACAACCTTATTAGAGAATTTATCTGAATTTAAAGCATCAAATAAGGACCTCCTTTCTTATGCCTGGCTTCTCCAAGAACCCAAAAATGGAATACAGGAAGGATAAGCAGCTCCTGAGTTCTGTGGTGCTCTGATTAATCCTTACGAGAGGCTTGTTTGAAATAAATTGTATGCCCCAAAGCCCTAGTCCATGGATAGATGCGCGATGGGAGAGGACACGCCTTGTGGAAGAAGGGTTATCATGAACTCAGGCAGGTTCTCAGTCAGACTAATTTAGGAAAGAATACCAGAACTTGATAAACCGGAAACCGATTTCCTTAAAACCTTTCAATCTGATTATTCTTCTCATGTACTCTCAGTCTCAAGGCAAGTGGTATAAATAATGACTGGAGCCAGTTACAAGTGAAAATGCGTGCACTGCATGAGGGGTGGGGTCAGTGGTGAACCAGAGGGTGCCAAGGGCCAGGTCTAAAAGGCTGCATTGGGAAGAGAGGAAGTGTTGGCTTATCTTCAGATTTTAAGAAAATCTGGAAATCCCAACTTTTATTTCAAATAATCTAAGTTTAAACTGCTAACTCAAAAACTTTGAAAAAAATTCTGTGCACACCCGACAGAACACTTACTGCTACTTTTTGCTTTATGCCATTGATAGTTTTCTTGTTGTTGCTCTTATTGTTGTTTTCTGCTTAAAATAAACACATTTTATTTCAAAGTATAAAAATATAATGATGATGGCCAGACGCGGTGGCTCACACCTGTAATCCCAGCACTTTGGGAGGCTAAGGTGGGCAGATCATGAGGTCAGGAGATTGAGACCATCCTGGCTATCATGGTGAAACCCTGTCTCTACTAAAAATACAAAAAAATTAGCCGGGCATGGTGGCGGCGCCTGTAGTCCCAGCTACTCAGGAGGCTAAGGCGGGAGAATGGCGTGAACCTGGGAGGCGGAGCTTGCAGTGAGCCAAGATCAGGCTGCTGCACTCCAGCCTGGGCAACAGAGCAAAACTCCATCTCAAAAACATAAAATAATGTATATATAAATATATATATATAACTATGATAACTCTATATATTAGAATTTTATATCATTTCTTATATATAAATAGTATAGATTTTCAAGGTCAACTATAAATGAAATTAGTGAAAATTCAGAAAAATCAGAATAAAATAAATAAATCTAGATGGTGGCTGTCATCTAGAAAATTCATTCATTCAGCAGTCATTGCTGAGTATTTCTTTGCAGGAACATTCTAGGCACCCTCAAAATTCAAATTAAAAAATACATGACTCTTTCATTTAATACAGAAGATAAAGCTTAAAAATAAATAGCAATAATATAAGTTGATGTGCCTTATGAATTAGAAAGATATTTTGAAAGTAGGAATATGGACTCAAAGAAAAATATATGATTATTCCAATTAGAATGTACTATTCATTGTTTCTTTTTTTAAAAGTATCTTCTGCTTTAAAAAATGGATGTATTTGAATCCCTATCAGTGTTAGATTATGGTTACTAAATTTTTCTGCACAATATTTAGACAAAGAAAACTAACAAAGAGAAAACAATTGCCACCAGTGTTGAAAATACTAGCATTTTTTCTGACATATATTGTATAAGTTATGGAAATAAACTTTTTATATCCAATAGAAATTTGACATATCCTACACTCTAAAATATGAATACTATTTTATAAGTGTACCCTTTCATAAAAATCATACTAACAAAAGACAATGGCAGGGTATATACAATTTTCATTGCCTTTCAAGTTGCAGGCATTTGAAAATATTAAGCAACAGCAAACTGAGAGAAAGGGAAATAATCTTGAGCTCTCAATTCTGCAAGGAGAAACAAAAAAAAAAAGTTGGCAGCTTTTATCCTTTTATTTAGCCAGGCCGTATACAACAGTGCTGAGCAGCACAGACAGGGTTGATCATCAGAAAGACTTTGCCAATCAGCCTGGGTTTTAGTCTACGCTCTAATTCTTCACAGTGGAGCCAGCTTATCAAAAGGTTAGGTTTCAAAGTCAGTGAATAAGACGAAAATAAGGTACGCAAATTGAGCCACATTGGAAAACAGCATACTATCTTGCAATAAATCATAATTGCCAATTTTCTTCCTACTTTGCTTCTTCCATTGAGTACCAGATAAACTAGTTAGTGTACGTTTAAAAAATAAATACACTCTAGATTTTTACTCAGTGTTGACAGTGGAAAGGCAGTGGAATCATCTGTATTATTTAATTTGTCATTTTGCTTTATCACATCTTCCTCCTTATAAGTATTACTGAATTCATGTAAGATTACTGATATGTATATGTAATGCAACACCATGGTAAAGTCAGACAAGCTTCCTTAACAGTAAAATAAGGAAAGTAACAACTCTTTCACAGAGATATTGAGAGGATTAAATGAAACTATATATATATATATATATATATAAATATAATACTTAAGAGTGTGCCTGTCACCTAGAACTCACTTAATAAATTATAGTTATCATTAATCCAGTTCAGCACATAATTTTTCTTTTTTTTTTTTTTTTTGAGACGGAGTCTCGCTCTGTCGCCCAGGCTGGAGTGCAGTGGCGCGATCTCGGCTCACTGCAAGCTCCGCCTCCCGGGTTCACGCCATTCTCCTGCCTCAGCCTCCCGAGTAGCTGGGACTACAGGCGCCCACAACTGCGCCCGGCTAATTTTTTGTATTTTTAGTAGAGACGGGGTTTCACCATGGTCTCGATCTCCTGACCTTGTGATCCGCCCGCCTCGGCCTCCCAAAGTGCTGGGATTACAGGCGTGAGCCACCGCGCCCGGCCCAGCACATAATTTTTCTTACAAATAAATATTAATGATAACAACAAAGTATCACCCTTCAACTTTGAAGGAAGGGGCAAAGATCTGCTCCTGCCCCAAAACATGCACAAGGCTATTTTCATAGGGGGAATGATATGATCAGGGTTATGTTTTAGAAGGATGAACTGATAAAGTCTCTGCCTCTCCAAATCCACTCTGTCTCTTTTCCACCCTGCTTTGTGCTCTGGAAGGCTGACCTTTGTGGACTGCATCAACTGGTCTCCCTGGCTTCCAGTTTTGGTTTGTCCAATAAAAGACAATGGCAGGAGACTGAACAGGAAGAGGAAGGTGAAGTCAGTATTTGTTCCCCCATTTCCCTCTAGGCCATGGTTCAGCAATGGCTGTGCTGAACATGGTCTCTATCAAAGACTACAGCTCTTGTCACCTGGCCTATAGCTAGAACTTTCTCTTTCCTACTTGTGGTAGGTGCTTGGTACCCTGCCCTCAGGTAACTGCTTCCCTTTGTTGCATGAAGATTGACTGTAGAAGTCTGGAAGTAGAGAGAATGGTTACAAAGTACTCGTAGGTAGGAAATAATTGGGGGCTGACCAAAGTAGTGGATAATGAACAAGAGAAAACAAGACAGAAATAAGATATATTTCAAAAATATCTAATATAGGAGAGAAAAGCAACTATAACTAATTGGATGAAAGAACAAGGGAGAAAATAAGTCTAAGAGGATGTCCAAGTATTTTACTTCAGCAAATGAATAAAGACTGACGCCATTCGCAGAGACAGCAAAGTAACATCATCTGATTTGCTCCCCCAACAACTCCTGGTTTCTATTGTCACACTTTTCAAAACTGATCATTTGCTTCTTTGAGGTACCTTTTGTATTTATCCAGTATTTGCTGGACAGCATAATTATTTGAGATTTATCTGCATTGAGGCACGTATTCCTTTTTAGTGCTGAGTAGTATTTTATTGTGTAAACCAAAATTGTTTATACATTCACCAGTCGATGGACATTGGAATTGTTTCCTGGCTTTAACTGTTACACATAAGACTACTATGAACATTAATGTACGGGTCATTGAGGCTTGCATTTTCTTACAGAAATATCTAGAATTTAAATGGCTTAGTTATATGCAGGTATATCTAACTGTTTAAGAAACTGCCAAAATGGTTTTCCAAAGTGGTTTCACCATTTTATATCCCATAAGCAATGTGTAACGTTTGCAGTTTCACCATCTTTTTACTAACACTTGATAAGGTCATTCCTTTTAATTTTAGGTATTGTAATGGGTTTGCAGAAATAGTACATTGCATATTTTTGTTGTATTTTCCTAACGAATAATGATGTTGAGCATCTAGTAATGTGCTTATCTGTTCATGTCCTTTGCCCACTTTTTCATGGGATTATGTTTTTTCTGGTTGAGTTGTTTGAGTTTCTTGTCAATCCTGGATATCAGTCCTTTGTTCAATGCACAGTTTGAAAATATTTTCTCCCATTCTGTAGGTTGTCTGTTTATTCTGTTGATTATCTCTTTTGCTCTGCAGAAGACTTTTAGTTTAATTCACTTCCACTTGTCTATTTTTGGTTTTGTTGAATTTGCTTTTGAGGTCTTAGTCTTAAATTTTTTGCTTAGGCCAATGTCTTAAGAATTTTTCTTAGGATTTCTTTCAGGGTTTTTACAGTTTCAGGTCTTACATTTAAGTCTTTAATTCATCTTGATTTAATTTTCGTATATGGTCAGAAATATGGATCCAGTTTTATTCTTCAGCATATGCCAATTTTCACAGGGTTTCCTTTCCCCATTGTATATATATTTTTGGCTTTGTCAAAGATCATTTTGTTGTAGGTTCTCTATTTTGTTCCACTTATCTATATGTCTACTCTTGTTTCAGTACTATGCTGTTTTGGTTACAATACTCTTGTAGCATAATTTGAAATCAGGTAATGTGATGCCTCCATCTTTGTTATTTTTTCTTAGTATTGTTTTGACTATCTGGGCTCATTTTTGGTTCCATATAAATTTTAGGATTATTTTTTCTAATTCTGTAGAAAGTGATGTTGGTAATTTGATAGGAATTACACTGAGTCTTATATTGCTTTAGAATATGTGGCCATTTTAATGATATTGATTCTTTCAATCCATGAGCATGAGATGTTTTTCCATTTGTGTTATCTACTATTTCTTTTATTGGTGTTTTGTAATTCTCCTTGTAGAGATCTTTTACCTGTTTGGTTAGCTGTACTCCTAAGCATTTTATTTAATTTTTTGTGGCTACTATAAATAAGACTGAGTTTTTTATTTGCTTCTGAGATTGAACGTTATTGGTGTGTAGAAATGCTACTAATTTTTGTACATTAAGTTTGTAACCTGAAACTAGATTGAAGTCATTTATCAAGTCTAGGAGTCATTTGAAGGGGTCTTTAGTGTTTTCCAGGTATAAGATCATGTCTTCAGTGAACAGAGATAATTTGACTTCCTCTTTTCCAATTTGGATTTTTTTTTTTTTATTTCTTTCCCTTGCCTGGTTGCTCTGGTTGCTCTGGTTAGGATTTCCAGAACTATGTTGAATATTATTTGAATCTTCTCTCTTTTTATTTGTTAGTCTAACTAGCAGTCTAACGATTTTGTTTATCTTTTCAAAGAAACAACTTTTTATTTCATTGATCCTTTGTATTTTTTTGTCTCAATCTCAGTCCTGCTCTGATCTTTTTTATTTCTTTTCTTCTTTGTCTAGCTCCTTGAAGTATGATATTAGGTTATTAATTTAATCTTTTTCTATCTTTTTTATGTAGGTATTTGATGCTATAAACTTTCCTCTTAGTGCTGTTTTTGCTATATCTCAGAGGTTTTGCTATCTTGTGTCTCTATTTTTATTCATTTCAAAAAAATTTTTTTTTCTGCCTTAATTTCATTTACCTGAAGATCATTTAGGAGCAAGTTGTTTGGTCTCCAAGTGTTTCTATAGTTTTCAGAGTTTCTGGTGGTATCGATTTCTAATTTTATTCTACTGCAGTCTAAAAAGATATCCAATATGATTTCAGGTTTTTAAAAAACTTATGAGATTTGCTTTATGGCAAAGCATATAGTTTATTTTCAAGAATGTTCCATGCCCAGGTGAGAAAAATGTATACTCTGCAATTGTTGAGTGGAATATTCTGTAAATGTCCATTAGGTCCTTTTGGTCTGGCAACCAGTTTAAGTCCAGAGTTTCTTTGTTGATTTTCTGCCTCAGTGATCTGCCTAGTGCTCTCAGTGGTGTTTTGAAGGCCTCAGTATTATTCTACTGCTCTCTGTCTCTTTACTTAGGTCTAGGAGGATTTGTTTTATGAATATGGGTGGACTGCTGTTGGGTACATATAAATTTATAGTAGTTATATCTTCATGTTGAATTGAACCCTTTATCATTATGTGATAATCTTATCTTTTTTAACTTTTACTGATTTAAGGTCTCTTCAATGTGATATAAGTATAGCTACTCCTGCTTGTTTTTGTTTTATGTTTGCCTGGTATATCTTTTTCACCCTTTTATTTTGAGTCTGTGTGTGTATTTACCTGTTAGGTGGGTCTCTTGTCAGCAGAAAATGGTTGAATCTTGTTTTGTTTTGTTTGATCCAATTTTCCAGTCTATACCTATTAACTGGAACATTTAGGCCATTTATGTTCAAGGCTAATATTGATATGTGATGTTTTGTTCCTGTCATAATGTTGTTACCTGGTTGCTTTGTAATCTTGATTGTATGATTGCTTTGTAGGATGTGAGCTTTTTACTTATGCATACTTTAATAATTCTGAGTACATCCTTTTCCTTCACTTTTATGTTTAGAATTCATTTAAGCATTTCTTGGAGAGCCAGTGTACTGGTAATAAATTCCCTTAGCATTTGCTTATCTGAGAAAGATTTTTTTTCTCTTTCATTGATGAAGCTTAGTTTAGCAGGATATGAAATTCTTGGCTGGCGTTCTTTTCTTTAAGAAGGTTGACAATAGGACCCCAGTACTTTCTGGCTTGTAAGGTTTCTGCTGAGAAGTCAACTGTTAGTCTAATGGGATTTCTTTATAGGTGATTTGATGCTTCTCTCCAGCTGCACTTAGGATGTATTCCTTCATGACAATTTTGGATAGTCTAATGAATATATGCTTTGATGAGCCTTGTCTTGCAAAGATTATTCCAAATGTTTTTTGAAGTTCCTGTATCTATATATCTAATTATTTATCTAGACCTGGGAAGTTTTCTTGAATCATTCTGTCAAATACATTTTCCAAATTTTCTATTTTTTACTTCTTCTCCCTAGGAATGCATATAACTTATAGTTTTGGTTGTGTTTTACATAATCCCATATTTCTTGAAGTCTTTGTTCATTTTTAAAATTCATTTCTCTTTATTTTTGTCTGACTGGATTAATTCAACAAACGGGTCTTCAAACTCTAAAAGTCTTTCCTACACTTGGGCTACTCTGTTGTTAAATTTTCTACTATATTTTATAATTCCTTCAATAAATTTTTCATTTCCAGAAGTTCTGTTTTTTTTTTTTTTTTTTGAGACAGAGTCGCTCTGCTGCCCAGGCTGGAGTGCAGTGGCTGGATCTCAGCTCACTGCAAGCTCCGCCTCCCGGGTTCACGCCATTCTCCTGCCTCAGCCTCCCGAGTAGCTGGGACTACAGGCGCCCGCCACCGCGCCCGGCTAGTTTTTTGTATTTTTTAGTAGAGACGGGGTTTCACCGTGTTAGCCAGGATGGTCTCGATCTCCTGACCTCGTGATCAGCCTGTCTCGGCCTCCCAAAGTGCTGGGATTACAGGCTTGAGCCACCGTGCTTATATATCTATCTCTTTAGTAAATTTTTCATTCCTGAATTGTTTTCAAAATTTCTTTCTTTTGATTTTCAACTTTGTCTTGGATATCATTGAGCTTCCTTATGATCCATATTTTGAATTATTTATCTGTCATTTCAGAGTTTTCATTTTGCTTATGATCCATTGCTAGAGATCTAGTGTTATTCTTTGGGGTGTCTAAACACTCTGTCTTATTTTTTTAATTTTAGATTCAGGGATACATGTGCTTGTTTGTTACATGGGTAGTACATGCTTAATGGTGGAGATTGAGCTTCTAGTGCACCCGTCACCCAAATATTAAACATGTACCCAAGAGGTAATTTTTCAACTCTCACTCCTCTCTCACCTTCTCTCCTTTCAAAGTTCACAGGACACACGGTATTTTTGTACTGCTAGAGTTTTTACACTGATTCCTTCTTATTTGAAGAAGCTATCACTTCTTATATTTGAATGTGCTTTCATTTGGATTGGACTTTTAAGTTTTTATTATCCTCTCCCTTGAGGGTGTAACTGTAATGTATGTTGTGTGTCATCATTTGGCTTCAAGTCTGGGCACTTTCAGGGGACCAAGACTCCCTGTGAGTTCCTTGGTTGTAGATAACTTTTGTATAAGTAGTTTTCTCAAATTCTGGTCGTTGTAACAATTTATTGAGTGTATAAGCCGACTAACTATCTTCCGCAGGACTAGGAGTGCGGATGTCTCAAGAAGTTTATCTAGCTCCTTAGCACTATGCCCTTCTGTCAGCAGGTTTTTCATTTGGTTGTGCATTTCAGTCTCCAGCCCAGTACGTGGCACTTACAAGTAAGAGCTGGCTCTTCCTCGAATACCCCAATAATGAATGAAATCACCCATCTTGACAGGGGTTGTGGGGGTGCCTCCTGGTGGGATGCTCTGACATCTTTGTAAGGGGTGTGCAAGAGGGGGCTGCATCAGCTTCTCATCCTGCCAGGCAGAAACATGATCCACTTCCCTATCAGACCCCATCCCAGGGCTTGCAAATTTCAGTTCACATAAGTACTGTCTTTTACTTCCAGGCCACAGTGCAACTGAGGTCTGTGAAAAATGCCTATCCCACAACTACCACCAAAATGACCTCAGGGTGGAACCTCTTTCCTCAACCCAAAACAGGCAGCCCTCAGCTGGTCTGCACTCCACTGCAGGAACACTACCACTCTGCATAGAAAGGGAGAGAAGAATCCTTCCCTTTGTGCAAGCCTGGGCCAGTGGGCTCACTTTCAGTGGGGATACATCACCCTGCATGGCACTGGAAGGACTTTCTCCAAGTCCACCCATGCCAACTCCCAGTAGGAAAGGCCACAGTTGTGTCCATAACAGTGGTCAGGGGGAGCAGGAGAAGACTTCCTCTCCATGTTAATTCCTGGCCAATAGTGCTGCCTGCTGCTGGAGCAGAACAACCCTTCCCTGCTTCAGAGATTAGCACCACCCCCATGTCTCCATTGGGAGAGTCCCGGTCACTGTCTGGTCACAAGCAGGAGGGCTCTCATGCAGGAAAGAGCAGATAATCTGGTTTCCTTTGTTTCAAAGGGTCTGCAATCCCCCTTCCCCTAGGAGAAGCCCATGCTGAGAGCTAGATCTCCGGGGATTCCACAGCTCCCCAGGGTGCTGCCAGCCCCTTGTGGCTGCCACAGTCAGAGTGGGTTCTGACAAATGTTTGTGGGGGATCTAGTGATGCAGAGAAACAAGAGCTGAGATTTCTTTGGCAGGAGAGTGGTCCACAATGTTTGCACAGCACAAATGGCACTCATCACCTCACCTTGCATTTGAAGGGAGAACAAGCAAACTTGTACAAGATGGCTGCCCTGTGCTCTGCTTTCCAGAAGTTCACAAACTGCCACTCACAGCAGTGCCTGGTCTCACAGGGACTGAGGGGTTCTCTGACAATTCGTTGGTCAGCAGTCTACCGCTGGGATGTGAGAATAAACAAATACCTCTACCTACCCTTTCCATGGGACTCCAATTTCCTCAGGGATTAATCTTTGCCACACTCTTGCTGCTTTGTTTTTCTGTGCCTCAGCTTCTTCCTGTGAGTTCTTTGACGGGTTCCAGCCCTCTTCCCTCAGCACTCCACTCAGGCCATGATCATTCTCCGGTAACTTTGGACCTTCTTTCTGACAACTGGTATACAACGTCTCTAGTAAGCCACAGTTCAGGAGACCGGAAAGTCCAGTTTCCAAGCGGATTCAGTATCTGGTGAGGGCTGGCTTCCTGGCTCATAAAAGGTGTCTTCTAGCTGTGTCTTCACATTGTACAGAGCCGTATGCCTTCTTTAGTGAAGTGTCTGTTCACATCTCTTGCCCATAAAACCAGGCCTTTTTTGTTTGTTTTCCTACTGAATTTTGAGAGTTCATTAAATATTCTGGATCCATATCTTTATTAGACACATGATTTGCAAATATTTTCTTCCAGTTTGAGGCTTATCTTTTCATTCTTTTACCATGTCTTTTGAAGGGAAGAAGATCTTAATCTTAGTGAAGTCCAATTTATCACATTTTTGTTTTATGAATCATGCTTTGATATCACAGCTAAAAACTCTCTAAGTCAAGAGTATGATAATTTCCTCCTGTGCTTCCTTCTAAAAGTTTTATAGTTTTAGAACTTATATTTAGGTCACTGATAAATTTTGAGTTAAGTTTTGAAATTGTATGAGGTAAGATTATACTTAACTTTCTTATTTTTTACCTATGGAATATCCATTTGTTTCAGTATTAATTTTTGAAAAGACTGTCCTTTCTCAACTTTTTCAAGAATTGATTGATAATATGTGTGAGTGTATTTCTGGATGCTATTCTGTATTATGATTCAATTTGTCTATCTTTACTCCAATACTACACTGTCTTGATTACTATAGTTTTTAACCCTTGAAGACAAGTATTTCAGCCATCTAACTGTTCTTTTTCAAAGAGTTTGGGTATTCTAGGTTCTCTACATTTTCATATCAATTTAAGAATCAGGTTGTCAACTTCTATAAAAAAGCCTCCAGGACTTCAATTAGGACAATGTCAAATCTATAGAACAATTTATGGAGAACTGATATATTAATAATACTTGAGTTTCCCAATCCATTAATATGGCATATGTCTTCATTTATTAAATATTTGAAAAAATCTCAATAATGTTTTGTAGTTTTCAGTGTGCAGATATTGCACCCTTTTCAGATTTATCCTTAAACATAAACAACTTGTATTGGGATTATAAAAATAATTTTTAAAAATTTTAATTTCCAAGTGTTCACTGCTAGTATATTTTGGGAGACAGTTCTCCATGAATATTTTTATGGTCCAGGCCATCTGAAGAAAGGGTGCTACAAGAAGTTTGCGTAACTGCCTATAAAGCTAAAGATAGTGTTTCTTCTTTTCAGTTCTCTTCAATGTTCTGAAAGAGCCTATGTGTAGATGGCATTTCCTCTCTAAATGCTTTGAAGGATTTACCAGTGAAGCTTTATGGGCCTGGAACTGTATTTACAGAAAGGCTGGTAACTAAAAGTTCAGTTCTATAGTGAAGGTAGGGTTACTTGTGTATCAATTTATTTTTGAGTGAACTTTAGTAGTTTTTACCTTTCTAGGAATTTATTCACTTTATCTGTTTTGTTGAGTCCATTGGCATAAAGTTGTTCATAATATTTCCTTATAACTTTTTAAATAACTTTGAAATCTCATGTAAAAGAACATTATAAACACTCTCATTCCTGAGGTTTTCTCATAGTGTTTTCTCTGTTTTTTTTTTAACCTTACTTTTTCATGGTCCATGAATTAACTCTCAGTCATAAAACTATGACTCCACTGCTAAAGCGGACATTATAATCCTAGGTGGCTTTATCTTCTTCAGCTTGACAAATATTCATTTCTTCTTCCAAAATTTGTTATCATTTAATTATATTGGAAACAATGTTTTTAAACCTTTAAATCCATTACATAAACACTAAGTCAGGATTTTTCTTATAGGGACACAGAAGTTTTAGAAAGTAATTATATCTCTACATAAACTGTGAACCCTGCCCAAAAAATGAGCAAATACTTACACGCTGAGAACCCAAATATCAAAATATAAAGCAAAATGGAGCCTCTAAAAAATCTTTTATTACTCTGGGTTTTTATAAGTGTCCCTTTTTATAAGCAAGCTGAATTGGTGTGCACCCAGCGCTAGGGTTCATTCTAAGTGAAAATTGAAAAAAATGCCTCATCATCCACTTGCCTCAAGGACACAGTTAACTGACACAAAAATATGTTGATGTTTGCCTAACCATTTTAGTTTTAACACAATACTTAACATTACATATGCATACAGGGTACTATATTTGATAGAAAAATAACTGTGATTTTTCAATCATTAGCATGAAAACAGTAGACTAAAACATAGGCATATTATGTAAATAAAGAAGTAAGAAGGAAAAATGTCTTGACTCAAATTTGCAAACTTCTGTATATTTTTGTGGGCCTAAAGATTGAGAGATTGTTTAGCACTACTATTGAATTTCAGAATAATTTTGCATATACTGAAACTCTAGACTGCTCCTAATTTTTCTGAAGCTTTAGTTTAGATTTCCAATTCCTACTGTTTCAATAGCTATCTAGAGATTATTGTGTTAAGAATCAGATATTGGGAAGTCACATTTGTTTTAAATACGTATTTTCTTCTGTATGGTTTTCAGAGTGATTTTCTTCTGTGCCTGGAGGGGAGTGAAAATCCGTCATTTCTCTAACAGGAAGCCCAGAGAAATACCCAGCTTAGATATATGGTCATGTGCAGTTTCCTGTTACATTCCAGGAATTGTTCTTGGGTATAAACAGTCATCTTCCAGGGGGCAGGTCATGGCTGCATCTGCCTTGTCTATCACTCTATATTTGTAGAATATATGAAGTATCTAGCTAAGAGTTGTTAATTCTGATATAGCACCAAGTCTCAATTTATTGAATGTGTCAAACTTTTGCCAAGCTCAGTTTAGTAAGCACAACTTTTAGGCAAACAGAATGTCATTATTGATTGGATTCCATGCATCATTTCCCCAAAATAAAGCATCCTTGAGTTGATTGATTTTACACGTTGAAAAGCATGTTTTAATGGGGAATTTCCACAAAACTGTGTTAAGCTTTCCAGTATCTGCAAAATGTAAACAAAATAAATAAGACCTGTCTATAAAAATGTCTACAACATAATCAGAATACAAGAATATTTGATTTGAGAGATATTGAAAAATAAAACACACTTTTCTGAATAATACATGTTATATTAGTTATGAGTTAGGATTTTACTTCATAGAGACATAGAATCCATACTCAGTGACTAGATAGAAATGTGGATAGGACATGAAGGATTAATCCCAAAGTTGATTGAAGGTATAAACTGTGTTACATAGCCAAACACTTGGCTGTGTAAATGTAAATTAAATAAAGTTGTCATCTTAGTTCCTCAGACTCACCAGCTACATTTCCAGTGCATATGGTTAGTGGCTATCATATTATACAGTCTAGATATAGTACGTTTCCATCATCACACAAAGTTCTATTGGACAGCAATGGTGTTCAGAATATAACACACAAAGAAATAGTTTTAAAACTAAGATTGTTGTTCTTAGAAAAAAAGGAATGAGCATATGAAATGAGCATACAACATATGAAAAATTTTATGCTGTTTCTATATAGTTTCAAAAAATGTTTTCAGTGTCTCAATGTTTTAACTAAATTGGTAAGACCCTTTAAATATCATTACATAGCACAGAAGGGCAAATACAAATGGTCTGTTAAACGTATAATTTGGGGGATACTTAAGGAAAAGAATAACAAATTAGTTACTCAGAAGAACAGTATTTTCAGAATGAAAAATGAAATTACAACAAACTGCAAAATTTTAAAAAACTGACAACTATCACAAACATCAAAAATTCAAAAAATATTTCTATTGTCTGTGTAGTATACCTTTACATGTTCCATATTTTACCTCATCATATGACAATGGTTCTGTGTAACTTTATAGAGAAAGAATAGAGAGACAATTCAATCTTCCTTCTAGGATGGTCAATTGAATTTTTAAAAAATGAATTTAGGATGCTCAAAAACGTGACTTCACACAGACATGTGCTTTTTTAGAACCCACAGGTTTGTGCCCTATAAAAACACATTCTGATCAATTCTCCATTGTATAATTCCCCCAACAATAAAAAAAATATATGATACACTGATCATTGTATATGCTACATTATCAAATATTCCCAATAAGGGATATTTTCCATTTTGATTAGGTGTTGGATTAGGTGTTGATGAGAACCAATTCTCTGCTTATAATTTTATGAGTCTGACAAATAGAAAAATCTTTCATAGATCAGCTTCTGGATCGGAACACTTCAACCCTCATTGTTTTTTGTTATTTAGCTTTTATTTCATAATCATAAATTTAACTCTGCAATCCAGCTAGGCATGGAAAGGAACAAGGAAAACATGGAACCCAAAGGGAACTGCAGCTAGAGCACAAAGATTCTAGGATACTGCGAGCAAAAGAGGTGGAGGACTGTTCTTCTGAACTACGGAAGGAATGGTCTGGTGGTTAAGATAAAATACAGGTCAAATTTATTCGAGTTGTCCACTGTCAGCAATGGTGATCTTCTTGCTGGTCTTGCCATTCCCAGACCTAAAGTGCACCATGGCCTCCACAATATTCATGCCTTCTTTCATCTTGCCAGAGACCACATGCGTGCCATCCAATCACTCAGTCTTGGCAGTGCAGATGACATACTGGGAACCATTTGTGTTGGATCCAGCATTTGCCATGGACAAGGTGCCAGGACCTATATGCTTTAGGATGAAGTTCTTGTCATCAAATTTCTCCCCGTAGATGGACTTGCCACCAGAGTGCCATTATGGCATAAGAAGTCACCACCCTGACACATAAACCCTGGATTAATTCTGTGAAAGCAGGAACCCTTATAACCAAATCCTTTTTCTCCAGTGCTCACAGCATGAAAGTTTTCTGCTGCCTTTGGAAACTTGTCTGCAAACAGCTCGAAGGAGACACGATCCAAGGGCTCGCTGTTGACGGCGACGTCGAAGAACACAGTGGGGTTGACCATGACTGATAGTACAGGGCTCACAGCAGAAGTGGCATCTGCAAAGCCTTCAACACTTATTTGTTCCCACTTCCCATGTAAGTCCAGTGGCAAGTGTCACAGGACAAGCTTATTTGATTTTACAATATCTGGTCCTACATCTTTATTTCATGACACTAGGTAAGTCACCAGTGGGTACCAAGTAGTAATACTCCTGGAAACAATTCCTGTCATGGGATAACTAGCAACAACTGAACTACACATAGAAGTGAGTCTGTGAACTATAAAAATATGTCCACCATCCACCACACCAAAATACATGCATTCAACATTTGACTTCCCTTTAGCAGATCCACAAATGCCCATGACCATTCTCCTGCTATCTAGCACCAAGGGAAAGCATGATAACAGTAAGTATGGATGAGTGATAGTAATCCAACTAAGCACAATTAAAATATCTTAATTTTGCAAATGTTATGAAAATATACATCCATGTAACAGAATGCTGGGATCCCTCCCAAGGCCCCCTGCAAGTGAGAAGCTGAGAAGCTAGACTCCATTGGTAAATCTAGCTCTGATAAAGGATGCATTCCTTACCAGCACCAAGAATTGAGGAATAGAGTTTGAAATATAAGGATTCTAATTAAATAGGAGATAGCTTTCCTGTCAGCATTGCTGAATGTTGACACTATAATGGAATAGATAAAGAGTTACAAGTTCAATATTCTAGAAGCTGTTTACGTTTTAGTTCTTTTGCCCTTGTTTAAAAGGCAGAACCTGCTCAACTTGTGATAAGGTTACATCCTGATAAATCTATCATAAGTTGAACATATCCTAAATCAAAAATGCATTTAAAGCCGGGCATAGTGGCTCGCACCTGTAATCCTAGCACTTTGGGAAGCTGAGGCGGGTGGATCACCTGAGGGCAGGAGTTCAAGACCAGCCTGGCCAAAATGGTGAAACCCCATCTCTACTGAAAATCCAAAAAATTAGACAGACCTGGTGGAGGGTGCCTGTAATCCCAGCTACTCTGGAGGCTGAGGCAGGAGAATCATTTGAACCAGGGAGGCAGAGGTTGCAGTGAGCCAAGATTGCGCCACTGCACTCCAGCCTGGGCAACAGAGCGAGACTCCATCTCAAAAAAAAAAAAAAAATGCATTTAATACATCTAACCTACCAAACATCATACCTTAGCCCAGCCTACCTTAAACGTGCTCAGAACACTTACATTAGCCTAGAGTTGGGCAAAATCATCTGGCAACATGGGATAATGTAGCATACTGGTTGTCTAACCTTGGGATCCCGTGGCTGATTGACAGCTGTTGTTGCCCAGCATCACAAGAGTGTTGTACCACATACTGCTGGCATGGGAAAACATCAATACTCAAAGGACTGTTTCTATGTAATGCGTATCACTTTTGCACCGTCTTAAAGTTGAAAAAAATCGTAACTCGAACCATAAGTTGGGGAATGTCACACAATAAGTGGTAGCTTCTAAAATTTTCTTGATTCAACATCCGCATTTCTATAACATAAGGTAACTGGAAAACAAGTCAAAAGTATATATGTCTACCTTAAATAATTATTTATGCCATCAGAGCAGTATAGTCATTCGTGAATGAAGCATATTTTGAAGAGATTAAAAAGAAAACTAAAGGTAACACTAGGCATTCACTTTATTTATCTTCAATTATTAGTCACACTTTATCAAATTCCTGTTCTATCCTTTGCGAAGAACAGAACAGTTTTTCCTCCTCTCTCTGTTGTCAGGTCACAAACAAAACTCTGCTATCATGTTACTACAAAAACATTTGGTTTTTCCCTTGCTAAAAAGAGATAGGCTACATTTTCTCATTTTATTTGTCTTTCCCGGTTCTATATATTACAAAACACAAAACAGCTGCCCCAGAGGGATGTTAAGTAGATACTAAAAACCAGAACTCTCCCCAACAGTCCCTTCTCTCCAGCCTGCCTACACTGGACAAAAAAATCACCACCACAGCCGGGCGCGGTGGCTCACGCCTGTAATACCAGCACTTTGGGAGGCCGAGGTGGGCAGATCACGGGGTCAGGAGTTTGAGAACAGCCTGACCAACATGGTGAAACCACATCTCTACTAAAAATACAAAAATTAGCTGGGCGTGGTGGCGGGCGGCTGTAATCCCAGCTACTAGGGAGGTTGAGACAGGAGAATCACTTGAACCCAGGAGGCAGAGGTTGCAGTGAGCTGAGATTGCGCCACTGTACTCCAGCCTGGGTGACAGAGCCAGACTCTGTCTCAATAACTAAATAAACACCACAGAAAATCAGCAACTGTTTTTGCCCCTATTGAATTTTCTCTCCAGCAATTGCAGGTCTATATTTATTTCACATACAGAGTATTCTCACTCTGAACTGTATTCCTCCACCCTAAAATCACCAAATTAATAACATCCTCATTCATTCATTTCTATGGCAACTATCACACAGTGGAATAGACATACCTACTCCTTGATAAACTCAACTTGTAAAAGATCATATAGTTTAAACTTTTATGTGTACAGAGAAACAAAATTTTAAACAGATGCATTTGATCAGAGCACATTAAGTGTTCTAAAAAGTGACATGAAATGGTTTCTTCACAATTGGAAAAGAATGACTAGATAAAACTGAATTTTTACAAAGCGTGATGTGTAAAGTTGGTTTCAAAATCACCAAATATTTCCTCAGTAATCATAAGTATTGCTAGTGGAGTCTACAAAAGTAACTAGACTTTTCTATTATAGAAGACTATAATCTAGTTGTAGAAAAGGACAATAAAGGTATTTTAGGTAATAATAGCATTCACCTAATAATAAACACAAAAATGTATAGGAAAATTCAGAAAAGACATGATTATTATGTGAATATATACACATTTAAAATAAACCTGAGGAAAAAATTCAAGTTACAGTTTTGGGAGAAGGTATGAAATGAACGCACAGAAAGAGGCAGAAGAGCAGAAGAGCAGAAGAGATTTGAAAGGAGAGATGATCCACCTTATTTCTAGTCCAAAGTTAGCATGGGGAAATGTCAGGAGAAAAAATTAAAATAAAATAAAAATTAAATAAATGTGGTGAAGCAAAATATGAAGGTGGGGCTTAAATTAAGTATTTGATTCCATAGACAATGTAAATCCACTTGAGAAAAACCTTATAGATTAATGAAGCAATGCATATAATAATTTAAGGAAAGAAACCTGGCAGTGCTATCAACATCCTATCAATTATAAAGGAAAGATTGACCTACTGCTGGCAATTGGAATATGTTTCTGTTCATGTCTTCTGCCCACAAATTTAATACGTTTTCTGTATTAACTAAGCTCTGTAACTTTTGCAGTTTGAGATGCAACAAAAAAACTAGCATAGGTTTCTTCTTTTCTTCTTTACAATACCATAGGTGATTAGTTTTTACCATAGATCTTTGGCAAAGAAATTCAGTCTATTATTAGAATCCCATATGTTGACACATTCTTGAGTTCAGGAAAAAGGTTATCTAGTCATAAGGAAATATTTGTATACTTATGATTAATCATATGAAATAACATTTTATTTGAAAATGCTATGTCTCTATACATTGATGAGATTGATCCGTGGTGTTCTTTAGAGTGGCATATTGGTCATTTTATTAATGATACAATTTATTGAATGTATTCTATGTATCTAGAACTGTGCCAGTTATTTTCTATCCATCTATATGTCACTTCATGCTTATAGCAACTCTTTGCTTTACAGGAAGTGAAATTTAAGCCTATAGGAGGCCACTTTCCCTAGGCTACACAGTCAGTAAGTGGCAGAGAAAGAATGTGAACCCAGTCTGTCTCATTCAGAAGCTGGCACTCTGACCACAACACTATGCTGTCATACAGGATAAATCAAGAAATTTCTGATCTTTCTATTTATTCTAGAACTGATTTTATATAATAAAAAATAGTTTATCAAATGGTGAAAGAATCCTCCAGAGAATCTAGTGGGTCTAGCTGTGTTTGCATGGTACACACTATTTGTATATTAAACTTGATTTACATTAATTAATTCAATTCTATTTATAGAGCACTTAGTATGTTCTATGTTCCCAATGCTAGGGCTAAAAAACAAATATGATCTAGTCCTTTCTAGTCCTTTCTCTAAACAGCTCACATTCTGGTGAGGGAAATAAGAATATAAACAAGTACATTAAAATATCTGAAATTTAAAATTTCCTAGAGAGTCTCAACAGCAGATTTCAACTTACACAGGAGAGAACTGGCAGACTTTAAGATACATCAGTTGAGATTATCCAATCTAAGAAGCAGAAATTAAAAAGAATTTTTAAAAAGATGAATAGAGCATCAGAGAACTGTTAGAGACCATCAAGCATTGCAAACACATGCATAATGAAAGTTCCAGAAAGAAAAGAGAGAGATAAAGGGGAAGAAAGAATATTTGAAGAAACAATCACTGAAAACTTCCCAGATTTAATGAAAAATGTTAACCTCCTAATATCTCCACACATTCACGGTAGAATAAACTCAGAGATCCACATCTAGACACATCATAATCAAACTGTCAAAAAACAAAGAAACAACTCCTCACATGCAAAGAATCTTCAAGATTAACAGCTGAGTTCCCATCAGAAATCATGAAGCCAGGAGACCACGGAATTATATAAAGCAGTCTCCAATTGTTCACAAGGGATATATTCCAAGACCACCAGTGGATGCCTGAAACTGCAGATAACATCAAACTCTATTGCTGTTCATTGGAATTCGTTTCTGTTCATGTCTTCTATCCACAAATTTAATGCCTTTTCTGTCTTAACTAAGCACTGTAACTTTTGCAGTTGGAGATGCAACAACAAAACTAGCATGAATTTCTTCTTTTCTTCTTTACAATATCATAGGTAGATTAATTTTTACCACAGATCTTAGCAACCCCAGCACACAATTTTTCTTCTTTTCATATCAGGTCAAGAACTTTCAGCTTTTCACTTAAAGAAAGCACTTTATGGCTTCTATTTGGCATATCTAAATTGCCAGCATCACAACCCTTCTGCTTTAGGAACATTTTAAGTTAAACGAGGGTTATTTAAACACAAGTACTGGGTTATTACTACAGTTGATCTGATAACTGAGACTGCTACTAAGTGACTAATGAACAGGTACTGTGTACATCCTGGATACTTTGCAAAAAAAAGGATGATTTGTGTCCTGGGTGGGATGGAGCAGGATGGTGCAAGATTTCATCATTCTATTCAGAATGGTGTGCAATTAAAAACCTATGAATTGGTGATTTCTGCAATTTTCCATTTAATATTTTCAGACTGTAGTTAACCATAGGTAACTGAAACTGTGAAAAGTGAAACCACGGATAAGAGAAGGTAATTGTATTCAAAATGCTAAAAGAAAAAGATTGTCAGTGAGGAATTTTATGTTCAGTGCAACTAATATTCAAAAGACAAAGGGTACATTAAGTAATTCTCAGATAAGCAAAAACTTTAAAAATTGGTCTCCAGCAGACTAACTCTATAAGAAATACAAAAACAAGTTTTTCAGCCTGAAATGAAAGGGTATTAGACTTGCTGTAATTCACATGAAGAAAGAAATAACACTAACACATAGGTAAACATAAAAGACAATATACATGTATTTGTGTCTGTTTTTTTGCAGTTTAGTCTTTCAAAAAAACTCCCCCCAGAGAACATCAACACAATAGGACACATTTTTGTTTCATTTCTTTCTAATTTGATCTTGAGGTACCTCTCCTGAGAATAGCCATAAACTCTAGCCCTACCCTGATGGGGACCTCAAGGATTTGGTTATAGAAATTTAGTGTGCCTTTCCCAGATACTTCTTTATCCTGATGGACTACCTAATGTTTAACCTATGACCAGGTGTCCTCACAGGACACTTGTTTATACTGGCAGGTACCATGTGGCTCCTGTCTGACCTGTATTTAAGATTTGTATCTTAAGAGATTGGTCAAGATAGCCCATCTCTAGAAAAATAACTATGACTGGGAGAAACATCGCATCCAAGTGTGTCAGTCAGGAGAGAAGGCACACAACAAAATACTCAAAATAACAGCAATCATTTATTACTTACAGGTCCAAGAGAGAAGAGAGTTACTAATCAGGGCTGATGGGAAGGTCTCAAGGGGATTGTGCTCAACCAGAAGATAGAGAGGTAGACCTGTAGGCGGACTCCATTTGAGTATAGGGCTAAATATATAAGGTCTAAGTATAGACATGACTCCATTTTGAGCACAGGGTTAACTGTCTCATACTAGAAACAGGATTTAGTCACCCTTGATGCAGGCTGAGGCCTTTATTGGGGTGCAGGGCACCCAAGCAGATTTCCCATGAGGAGTTCTAATTGATGGAATTAGACATAAGACCCATAAGCCACACTGTGACTTAGAAGTGATCACTATGGCACATCTGCACATTCCATGAGAGGTATGAGTGTCAGTGTGATGAGTCCAGTAGGTTGTGTCTCTATGTTTCATAGGGAAGTGGTTAACAGGAGGTGGTTATGTAGGGCAGATATCTAGATAGACCACACTGAGGAACTGGCAGGAGGCAGAGAGTTGAAAACTGGATCAAAGGTGACTAAATCCTGTTTCTAGTAGAAGACAGTTAACCCTATACTCAAAATGGATTCAGGGCCAACATAAAATTGCAAGTACTCACTACACCTGTATCCACTGCAATGGATAATGCCTTAGTTGGTTCAGGCTGCCAGAATGAAACACCATAAATTGGGTGACTCAAAGAACAGGAATTTATTTTCTCACACTTCTGGAGTCTAGAAGCATTAGATCAAGGTGCCTGCTGATTTGGTTCCTGGTGAGGGCTTTCTTCCTGGCTTGCAAATGGCCACCTTCTTACTATATCCTTCCATGTCAGAGAGTGGGAGAAAGAAATAACTTTCTGCTGTCTCTTCTTATGAAAACACTAATCTTATAGGATGAGGGCTTCAGTCTTATGACCTCATTTAACCTTAATTATTTCTTTAGAAGCCCAATGTCCAAATATAGTCACACTGGGGATTGGGTCTTCAACATATAGATTTTGGAAGGACACAAATATTCAGTCAATAAAGACAACATCCTCTATTGGTTTCCTCTCATCTGTTTCATATCCCTGGTTCCTCACTCCTACTTCCTAAGATCACTTTCCAAATAAACTATCTGTAAACAAGTGGATCAAGTTCTGTTTTCATGAGAACCCAGGATAAGGCAAGAAATGCTTCCAGAAATTTCCATAGCAGCATTGTTTGCAATAGCAAAAAAAACAAAAAAAAACAAAACAAAACAAAAAAAAACCAGGAAATCACCAAATGGCAACTGACACAAGAATGAAAAATACATTATGGTATATATGTAATAAAATTAAGTTCTGGAGTTAAAATGACATAAGCAAGTCAAAAAATACATATAGTATAATCCCATTTATATAGAATTCAAAAACAGATGAAACTCAACAATATGTTGTTTTTTGTTTAGGGTATAGGTTCATATGTAGAAAGCCTATAAAGAAATCAAGGAAATGATAAACACATCATTCAGTGGTTACCCCCAGAAATGAAGAAAGGGGGCTTCAGAGTTATTGGTAATGCATTTCTGAAGCTGAATGCTAGATATACGGGTGTTGGTTTTACTGTTTTTTTAAAATCATACAACATATATCTTTACATCATACATATATTACATTTATAGTTATATATGAATATGGTTATATATATTTGCCTGTTTGCCTGGGCAACAGAGTGAGACCCTGTCTTAAAAAAAAAAAAGAAAGAAAAAAAAACCAAACCCAATATGTGGTTCAATCTCAGGAATTCACCATCCTGAATAACTAGGCTAATTAATTAAGAGAGATGATAGCAATTTTCCACTTATTATTTTTGCATGCATTCAGCCTTCCTGAAATACAGTTGAAATTTAATTTATATTAAAAAAAAGAAATAAATTTATACTATTAAATTTAAATAAAATTAAATCACATATATATCACATACATCACATGTACACATATTTACAGTTAAATTGCATAGTATTTAGCTATATATTTAATTGCATAGCAATTAACTATATAATTTATCAGGCATTTTAATTAAGGCAGTTAATTAAAGAAACAAAATATTAGCCTGAAGTATGAAAAACGGGCTTTTAAAACACAAGCTTTGTTAAATGATGCATTCATTTAACTTAAAACGAAACAGCAAGGTTGTTTTCACCAACAACATTTTCCAATTCAACCAGAAGAAATCCTAGGAGGAGAAAAAATGTTTCTTTCCTAGGCAGCGTACATTTTGAAATCTACCAATAGGAAAACATCTGTCAAGAATGAATTTCAGAAGAAAATTAATTGTATAATTTACCACCTAGATAGCTGCCAAACTTTAGTGACTAAAGCTCTAAACCAAGTGGCAGCAGATCTAACATCCTTTTCTCCTTCCTCTTCATGTTCCAGCTCTGCAACTGGATGCAAGCCAAGATCTTAGATGACTCAATTTTTCACTATATCAGACGAAGACAATACTTGCCATCTCCCAAATAAAGGTTATGAGGATTAATCTGTCCATAATGGATTTGGAGATCCTTGCAATAAAGATTAAAACCATATATAAAATTTATCATATTTTGTAGATGTGCGTCTTCAAGATCAGTTATCTTCAAACTGTTTATTCCCTAAGAATTGGGCCTGCAGTTTAATATCCTGTGATACCAAATACAGGTTCAATCGTAGTTAGGGATTCACTGTCTTGAAGAACTAGGCTTCCATTGGTATAGCTAATTAAGAGAGATGATAGCAATTCTCCACTTACTATTTTTGCCTGCGTTTATCCTTCCTGAAATATGGTTGGAATTTAAAACATGGAAGCTGGTTACTACTTACTCCTAGGCACCATCCTAGAAGTAGCACAAGATGGGTTATATGACTGATTTAAAATCTAGAATATAAATGTGACATAAAATGTAGGATTAATATTTCAAAAAATGTACCTGTCCTAGCCAAGGATGCTTTTTTCCTTAAGTAAAAATGATATCATTAATATTACAGTTTACTGATTAAATGCCATTTACATATTAGTATTTGCCTATTAGCATTAGGAAGAAAATACCTTCTAACAATTCACATCTGCCTCTTCTTTAAACTCATTAACAATTCCTATTCACCATATTGTAAAGACATTTTACTTTCAAGATTTCAGGCTTTAACAGGCCAGGCACAGTGGCTCACATCTGTAATCCCAGCCCTTTGGGAGGCCGAGATGGGAGGGTTATGTGAGGCCAGGAATTTCAGCAACATAGGGAGACCCCCATCTCTACAAAAAATTAAATACAATTTGAAAATTAACCAGACATGGTGGCATATGCCTGGGGTCCCAGCTCCTGGAGGGAGGGTAAGGTGGAAGGATCACTTGAGCCTGGGAGGTCTAGGTTGCACTGAGCCGTGATCACACCACTGCACCAGCCTGGGCAACAGAGCAAGACTCCATCTTAAAAAATAAACTAAGAGTTTAAAAAATAGCTCCATGACTCAAATCACTGCAACTTCAGAGTTAGGAAGCTTTTGTTTTAGATTTTAGATACATGGACGTATCTTAGCCTTTCTCATCTTGTGTGCAATTTAACAGCATCCCTGAATATATTTAACAATGTTACTTTTCTTTTCACTCAAATTCTCCTATTCATTTTTTAAATTCACTTATTTTCACTTATTGTTATTCATTCAACAAACATTTATTAAACGCCTACCTACTATGTGCTGAAACTTTGCTGAGTGAAAAGATGCAAATAAAACATCATCCCTGCCTTCAAAGAAATTCACTGGATAGTAGGCAAGACATAGAAGGAAATATGTGGTTCTAATTCAGTATTTTTAAAATCAACAATTCAAAAAAAATTAAATAATTTTTGTAGCATCCATGATTTTGTAGCGTGATCATGTCACATCCCAGACAGTTAAACCTCTCCATGGGTTCCATGGGTTTTAGGATAAACTTTGAATTTGTACACATACCCTGCCGTAAATGTCCCTTGTTCACCACTACCAGGACAGGTCTTTCCTGCAGCAGTGACTTCTCACAGCCCAAGCTGTGCCATTTCTCTCTCTCTTGTCCTTTGCCTATGCTGTGCCCTCTGCTTGGCATGCCTGCTGCTAGTGCTTCCTCTTTTGCTAGATTGTTCTTATTCTTAGGAATCTTCTCTGGAAAGCTTCCTCTGACTCCTTTAGCTTTGTCTATGTACCTCTCCTCTTAGCTTCCATGGAATTATGTGCATATCATTATTATAGCATTTATCTTTCCCTTTAAGTTATTTATCCTGGTAGAATATTCAGTCCTTGAAAGCAACACTAACTTATTTCTCTTTGAACCTATTACCTATCATATGCTTTCCTTCATGATATCTACTCAATAAACTCCATTGACCTAATGCTTTACAGAATAAATGAATACACTTGTATATACAGGTAAGTCTGATAGAAGAAGCTATCATAAGGAACTATAAGAGCACATAGAGAAGCTCATAGCTCAAAATGGTTATGAATTTAGGGGGCAGGCAAAGGCTTGAAAACTCCCCTGCAGAGATGGTGCTTTCTGTGCCGATTTAGAAGAGTGGCTAGGAATAAGCCAGGCACAGTGATAGAGAAAGGAATGCTTGCTGATATGAACTAGTGTCCTCATACTGAAGAAACAGCATGTACTATGGCACAGAGTGGGTGTATCAAAGTCTTTTTCAGAAATTGACCAAGACAGAAATAACTACCTAGTCATAGTCAAAAGTAGAATACAAGGTAGCTACATTTTTCCTTTGGTCATTCCTACTCTACTGGGTTCTCCACCGCCCCTTCATTCTGTCCCTCCTTCCTGTCTCTCCAGGTCTGCCTCTCTGCTTCCATATGATTCTCTCCTCCCATCCCCATCTTCCTTTGCTTATTTTCTTCCTCCTTTCTCTTAAAGCAACAGCTAATTACAAGTGTTTGATCTTGGCTGGGCACAGTGGCTCATGCCTGTAATCCCAGCACTTTGTGAGGCTGAGGTGGGTGGATCATCTGAGGTCAGGAGTTCAAGACCAACCTGGCCAACATGGCAAAACCCCGTCTCTACTAAAAACACAAAAATTAGCCAGGCGTGGTGGTGCACACCTGTAATCCCAGCTACTAGGGAGGCTGAGTCAGGAGAATCGGTTGAACCCGGGTGGCAGAGGTTGCAGGGAGCCGAGATCACACCAGTGCACTCCAGCCTGGGCAACAGAGTGAGACTCCATCTCAAAATAATAACAATGATAATAATAATAATAATAATACAAGTGTTTGATCTCTCACAACTCAGAACTTTTTGGAACTTACGCATGCTGAGCTACTCTATTTTACAGAAAAGGCACATGTAGATCAAAACAGACACAACACCTGTAACTTCTTACAGCAGTCATTCTTAATGTTACAGCAAAAAATAGAACCCAGTCTCCTAACTTCTAATGTAAACTTTCAGACTCTCTACAATCAAGCTGCTACAACCTTATTCTTCCAGAATTAAAAAAAATCAAGTTAAGCTCAAGGAAATAGTTTTAAAAGGCTGCTTCCTTTACAACATGACAACAGTTTTTCTCAATATGGACTGTGAGATCAACTTCTTGGAGATAGCAATTATGTGAATGTGGAACATACATTGTTTGAGAATGTATATGAAGAGCATGAATATTTCCTTCTTGTTAAAATATATTTTTATATCAAAGTGCTGTGTATGTAACAGACTGAGGAATTATTATATTAATGGCAGGCATAGGCCTTCATCTTCGGAACCCTGTGTTAGATGCAGTGGCTCTGTTTGTGTGAATTGAGGGGTAAGAAAGCATGGTAAGTGCAGCCAATAAGATGTTTGAGAGACTCCCTCTTTCCCGATGAAACCAGAGTCTTCAGCAAAATTATCAGACTGTCGGAATGTTTGGCGCGGAGTGATCTTTAGTTGAAACTGACACATGACAGGCCTGTTTGCATATGTTGGTTTAAATTAGAAGTGAGAAGGCACCTATTGGAGCAGTCACTACGAACACCTGACGAATACCCACTCCTCGTTCTTCTTTATTAACAGAACCTCATTTGTTCAGGGTGAAATTGTACCCAGGTACACAGTTCTCATCAATGAGACACGAGTGATGGACTGATGGGGATTTGGGTTTCCTAATGTAGGTGACTCGTCAACTCTTCCTTTTCCCGTTTTCCTGCCAGTGGTATGATCAGGCTATTACCGGTGCAGCAGTCACCTGGCAAGCAGGAGGGTAATGTCAGTACCCTGAAGATAGAGGGCCAGAAAGATGAAAAGAGCCTGAGTCAACGGTGACCCTGTGGAACTAGATTGGGAGAAATACTCCCTTATTTCATTGAGCCATTGCTGTTGCATTTCTGTTACACGCTGCTAAAGCAGGTCCTAACTGATCAATATACCCAAATATAGGAGAGGGAAGAGACAGGACCGTGAAGAAGTAAGCTGGAAGATAATTTACAGAAATCGTAGCAAGGGTGTTGAATTTTTCACAGACCAAGAATTGGGAAGTTCAAAGAAACCATACTCCAATTCTAAGGAAAATGAAGGTTCCATTGCTCGTCTTTGCAGCATTGTGTAACAAGCATTTCCGTTTAAAATGGATCTATGTTTGTCCTGGATCTGTGTTTGTCTGGCAGAGCCCATAGGTCTTAGGAGGTAGGAATGGCATGAGTCTGTTTACGTGAAAGCCTAAGAAACCTCTGACGAACTCATTCTTAGGGGGAAAAAGATAGTTCTGTAGAAGATTGTTTCAAGTATAATGGACTTGTTGTCAAAGGGAAAACATTATGCGTAGGATTTTTATGTTAGATTGCTCTCTGGCCAAATGCCTGATGACTCCTGCCTGAGTTCAAGGACAAGGAGGCTGCAAAAAGAAAGAGTAAAGCTAAAATGGACATTTTCTAAATACCCTCCCTAGGATGGTTAGCACTCAAAATATCAAAATTCTTAATACTAGTTTGATAGGCATATTTGTGCTAAAGACAATCACTGCAGTGGTGGCAAAAAGATTGCTAAAAGTGACAGGCATTGTGATGACAATTTCAGTGCCCTCAGTGTAGTCACTAGCATCTTGGTGCAGAGCTTTGCATGTACCCTATATAGAACATGAGTATTGACCCACAATCTGTGGTAGTCATAATTCTATAGATGTCTCCTGTCCCAAGATTCCTCAAATCAAGTTATTCAAACATGAATCTAGGCACTGTGCTAAAGGGACTCTGGAGATGTAATTAAGGCCAAATGACCTCAAGGTAGGGTGGGCCCAAGGTAATCACATGAGATCTTAAAAGCCAAGGAGGAAAGTAGAAAAGTAAGGCAGAAGAGATGAGGCAGAAAGGAGCAGAGAAAATGAAAGTGTGAGAAGGACCTGACCTGCCATTACTGGCTTTAACAATGAAGGCGGCCATGAGCTAGGGAGTGTGGATGGTCTCTACCCACCCACTGAGAATGACCCCACTGCCAGCTGGCAAGCAAAAATAATCCCAGTTTAACAGCCACCCAGAACTGAATATTGCCAATAACCTGAAGCCAGTTTAAAACAAATTCTTCCTCAGAGACTCCAGGAGACAATGCAGCCCTCCTAATACCTTGATTTTAGCCCGGCAAGATTCATGTTGATCTATCAAACTGTGAGATAATATATTTTATGTTGAGCTGCTAAGTTTTGGTAATTTGTTATAACAGCACAGGAAACTAATACATTATTTTACCTTTTTGTAATTATTTATCTGTACAGTCATTTGCCACGTAATGACATTTTGGTCAGTAACTGATTACACATAGGACAGTGGTTCCATAAGACTATAATACCATATTTCTACTGTACCTTTTCTGTGTTTGGATATACTTAAGTACACAAATATGTATCATTGTGTCACAACTGCCTACAGTATTTAGTAGACACATGCTGTACAGGTTTTTAGCCTAGGAGCAATGGGCTCTACCATATAGCCTGGGTGTGTAGTAGGCTATACTATCTAGGTTTGTATAACTACACTCTATGATGTTTGCACAATGATAAAATTACCTAACGATGCATTTCCTTGAATGTATCTCCATCGTGAAGTGATCTATGACTGTGTGTTTGTCTCCCCTGGTAAACTCCCATCCTTTAGGGCAAGGATAAAGTGATCCAGTTATTTACTTGTTTGTCTATTTCTACACCTCCTGACCAAGGCTTCCGCTCTATTTTTTCTTTTTTGATATAAAATTTCCTCTGTCTTTCCTTTAAAATGTTCATAGTTTGTTTTTAAATATCTTTTCAAGAACAATGGTTGTATTTCATTATTGCTAAGGTCTTATTGCACAAGGGAAAATAAAGTCTAGCTTCATTTGTATCTCAAAAAATAAGAGTTACACTTAAAATAGGTGTGTATATGTTGCACTGATTCTGCTTACATTGGTTACAAGGTGAAATGTATGTATATTGGTATATAGGTTGGTTGCTTCTTACCTTCATGTTCACTGGGAGAGTTGCAGAGATAGTGTTACGCCTCTTTCATCCCTCAGTGATTTAAAGTTGTACTTATATCTTTTCATTACCATTCGTAATTTTATTGCTCCTACATTTATTTGTATTGAATTCACGTCCCCAGTAGAAAATATATTTTAAAATAATTTTGTTTTGAAAAAAGGAGAAAATGATATTTTAAGAATCACCAAAGTGAAAACTCATTTCTTTTCTAAAGGATTTTTTAAAAGGTAAAATTCTGAGTCTTATATAGATAAAAAAGTGAACATATGTGAAAATTTTTACGTAACTCATTATCAATGAGGGAGCTGGTAAGATGCTAAAATCTGTTCAGATAATCCAAAGAACAATCACAATTATAAATCAGAAATACTGAAATGAACTTGCAAATAAAGGCAAAATTGCCTCTTCCATTGTACAGAGAAAAAAAATCTCTTTGACATCACCTAATAGAATATGTTTGCATGTCTATAAATAAGAATTATTTTGCATCGCTGTCAGTCAACTACAACAAAGGTATTGTAACATAGATCAACAGTAATAAAAAGTGCAGAGTCTGGTGGCTCACGCCTGTAATCCCTGCACTTTGGGAGGCTGAGGCAGGCAAGATCTCTTGACTCCAGGAGTTGAAGACCAGCCTGGACAATATGGCAAAACCCTGTCTCTACAAAAATAAATAAATAGATAAATAAAAATGCAAAGCTTAGAGGGGCATGATGGTGCAAGCCTATATAGTACAGCTATATAGTACAGCTACCCAGTACTATAGGAAACTCTAAACCTATATTGTTAGATTTGTCATCATTCTGTGCAAAAACATTCTATAGATTCCATTGCTACAATCATGTTTTTCTAATTGGGATATATAAAATAGTGGGGGGATTCTCTGTTTCAGTGGAAAGCCATGCATTATTTGGAGCACACTCTTCCTGGTACTTCTGACGATACAGGGGCTCTGCACATTTTTTTTCCAGACAGAGTCTCATTCTGTAACTCAGGCTGGAGTGAAGTGGCATGATCATGGCTCACTGTAGCCTCAACCTCGCCTGGGCTCAGGCGAACCTCCCACCTCAGCTTCCTGAATCAGGAACATGCCACCACGCCCAGCTAATTTCTGCATCTTTTTTTGTAGAGACAGAGTTTTGCCATGTTGCTCAGGCTGATTTCAAACTCCTGGGCTCAAACAATCCACCCCCCTCAGCCTCTCAAGGTGCTGGGATTACAGGCATGAGCCACTGTACCCTGCCATAAATTTCTTAAATGTAGGAGGAATTAGTGCTTAGGTTTGTAAGACTGTCTAATTCTGCTCAGTGTTAGAAATCACACTTGCATCTCACACCAGAGTATATATTCCAACCTGGTCTCTATCAGTAACATTGATTTAATATTTGCTGTTTTATTTCTCAAAGTGTTCAGAGCCATGGGCAAGAAAGAAGGTGCTAATTTTGGAACTCCTCAGATTAAGCATTATTCAAGATAATGCTACATTTTAAAAATATTTGTTATGCTTTGAATGTCCCCTCCAAATCTCATGTTAGAATTTAATTGCCATTGTGAGGGTATTAAGAGGTGGATCTTTAAGAGATGATTACATCACAAGGGCTTTGCCCTCATAAATAGATTAATACCATTATCATAGCAGTGGGCTTCTGATAAAAGAATGAGTTTAGTCTGATTTCCTTCTCTGTCTCCTGTGCTCTTGCCCTCTCTCACCATATGATGCTTTTCTCTATATTACAACACAGCACAAAGGCTACCAGATGAGGCACCGTGTTCTCACATTTACCAGCCCCCAGAACCATGAACCAAATAAACTTCTTTCACATTATTCAGTCTGTGGCAATCTATTATGACAACAGAAAACAAACTGGAGACAATATTGCTTTGCTATTTTTAAAATTTACCATATTAAAAATAGTTTTCTACATTTTCGTCTCAAATATGAAATTCTCAAAGTGGAGCATAATATATTCTATTATTTGTTTCCTTTTCTATCCACCATGAGAACACTTTTTACATTATTTTAAATTTATATTTCAATCAGTAAAATTAGCAAGATTAATATTTTGTAATATAATCTAATTTTAAATTAAGGAATTTATATTACAATTATCTGAGGGACCTCAAACAAATCACTTAGGCTCTCTAAAGCTTAGGGCTGTAAATATTTCAACAAGATAATCTCTTTGTTTCCTTTACCTCTTACATCATTTTACTGTGATTGATAGAGTAGACTGGTTTGCAAACGTATTAATCATGGATAATTTTGGCAGAAGACCACCATAGACTGGCTACTTACAACATTCATTTCTACATGTAAAGCAAAAGGCAAGTTTCCTCAATTAATGGAAATTTAATGAGTTTCACCATTAAATATCAGTTAGTTAATGTCAATTTTAAATTACGTATCTTAAAAAGCACTTAATACCTGATATCAGATACTGTGTTATTATATTATAAATACTAATATCATATATGTGAATGGTCCAGTGACAATATGACTAACCAGTTGGGTCCATTATTACTTGCCAAAACTGAACACTGAGAACTCTTACTAAATCATCAATGATTTGAGATTCACACCTATAAATCAATAACAAAACTCATTGATATTATCAGGATTATTCAATAACTTTAAAATGCTTAGCATTCTAAGGTTAGCACTGCACTGCTGGTTTGTAAGTCTCTGTTATTTGGGATGTAGAATTTACATTTCTTTTGATTCTACATTTTAATGTTTAGGAAATAAATTTTCAAAGATGAGATATCTGATTATGGCATTAACTATCTTACATATTTACTATGTAATATTTCCTATACTAATTATCCAACAAAATGCTTATATTTAATCATTGCCATCAAAACATAACTAGTGTTTTATGATACACACACACACACTTTCTATCTCTCACACACACACAAACACACACACACATTTTCAGTTTCATTCTCATAGTGTTTTACATGTAATTTGTGAGCTTGTACGGTGGGTAGAGAAGAGAAGGGAGAAAAAATATATGTTTTGTGGAGTTCAAAATATATTTCTTTCTGAATAAATGTATTCATCATTCATGGACCTTTTAAAAATGATTTAGACAAAGAAACATGATTTCCAAACTGTCATAACCTTATCCACTCCCTTGAGAAAACTGAAGTATGGCCAACCAATTTTCAGATGTTTCAGCCTGAGTTCTAACACTACCTTCCCTAAAATAGTCAGACCATAAGTCATACAAATACACGCAGTTTGAAGGCTTCCCTGTTGGTTCTATATCTCCAGGATAATAAAAGTGAGTTCAAAGTAAAGCTAGTGAAATTATCATTTACAAAAGCAAAAACTTACCAAGCATAAAATGGTAGCAGGCAAGAATAAGGGCAATGCATGACTTATTGCTAAAATAAGTCAAGAACCATTCCTGTGTGTGCTTATAGCCATATCATTCTCCTGCTTCTTCCCTATGCCTTTCTCTTTAGTCTGACACTGCATTTTATTGGCAATATGTAAAAATTAAACTAGATTTAATTTTTGCCCTGAAGTTCCTTCTTGTATTGCCCTTTACTGGCTGAAAAGACCATTCTGATTCCTCCATTTTTCTTCTAAATTCTATTTGAAAATGAAAATGTACTCTTTATTTTATTTCTCTTTGCTTGTATTTTATAATAGGCAGAAAAAGTCAGCCAGGTGGTAGCTTCAATACTCTGCCTGGAAATCTCCTTAGCTAGATCAATTTTCCACAACGCTGCAAACAGCAGTGTTGACAACTTTCCACCATTATATAACAGGGGTCCTTTTTCCTTCCACTTTCTGTAGAAATTTCCTTGCTTTTCTTGAAACATTGACAAACAGCCTCCTTGTTACCTGTCAGACTTCCATCCACAGCACTATCCCCAAAACAATGCCCCATCATTAAGTTTCTTTTTATTTGGCTCTGTCTTTTTTATATCATACCCCACTCCAAATGCCAAATTTTGTTCCAGTTATCTATTGCTACCTAGTAAATCACCTGTGAATAGTCACATATCTATGGCTCAAGAATTCAGAGACTGTACAGTTTAGATAGTTTTTTGTTTATTTGTTTGCTTAAACAACAGAAATTTATTTTCTCACGGTTCTGGAGGCTAAAAGTCCAGTAACAAGGCACTGGCAGTGTGGATTCCTCTGAGGCCTCTCTCAACTGGCTTGCAGCTGGCTGCCGTCTTGCTGCCTCTTCACATGGCCATCCCTTTGTGCACTTGCACCACTGGTGTCTCTTCTTATAAGGACACCATTCATATTGGATATATACTGACTCATTTTGTTTTGTTTTTTCTCCATAATGCTTGTGGTCTCAGCTGAAAATGTTTGAATAGCAAAGAATACACAAACAACTCAAAGCTAGACTCATCCACAGGCTTCTTCATGCACATGTCTGGTGCCTAGGCAGGGATGACTTGAAGGCTGGGGTGCAGCTGGGACTCTAACAAAAGTGCTTTGTGTAGTATTTCCATGTGATTTGGGCTTCTTCAAGCATGGACCCTGGGTGAATCTGGATGTCTTAGGTGGTAGGCTAAAACTCCAAGAACAGGTGCTCCAGCCCTATAGCTGAAGCTGCATGACATTTTATGACCTAGTCTTGGAAATCACATACCATCACTTCCACTAATCTCTATTTGTCAACACAGTTACAGCTCATCCAGATTTAAGTGGAAAGGACATAGGCACCACCTTTCAATAGAAGAGTATCAAATAACCTGTGGCCACACTTTAAAACCACCATAGTCAGGCACCTAAACTAACCAATAAAGGTCCAATAGTAAAGCTAGAGAATGTTCCTCAAAAAGAGAATAAGTTCTTGCTGGAAGTAACAACTTTTCTCTGAGAACACAGTCAAGGCCTCTCTAAGAACACAGGAGGCCTCTTCCAGGGTCTTCAATGGCCTGAATTCAGCACCCTGATTAACCACAGATCAGATACAATGCATCACTGATCCACCGCCAAGTGGTAGAACTGGTAGGACCTCCTGGAGAGTTTCGTTAGCTGTGGTACTCCCTCAAAACTGACAGCTTTATGAATTATACTTGGTTCTTGATTAATTTTAAAAGAAAAAATTTCACATCTTATACCATATAGTCACTTTCTATCTGAAAGAAAGATATCTGAAAAAATATCTGAAAGTCACTTATTCTGAAAGAAATAGAAACATTATTCATTTCAGAAAAAAAAATAGTTGTGAAAACAACCACTATCTCAATATTCTTGCCAACTGACAACATGTTAGTTGATGAAACATCTAGAATTTCGAGTTGATATGTCAAATAATATAGTTCGGTCTGGCTGTCAAAATACTTCACTCTTTAAACTGAATTACTTATTCTATTTTTCTTACTGGCATAGTTGCCCTTTGTAGGAGTGAAAAAGAATTTCTATTTTACTTGTTAGTCAACACTTTATGGAAACTGGTTAAATCATTTTTTAAAAAACTGCATATTCAATACCTCAAACAAGCATTAAACAAATAATTCTTGCTTTGAATTTGTGATTGTCAAAATAATATTTAACTCAAAAATCACAGAAGTAGTTTTAAATAAGAATCCCACATGAAAATACAATGATCATTTAAATCAGAGGTTGGCCACGTTTTTTCTGTAAAGGGCCAGGTAGTAAATATTTTAGGCTTTGTAGGTCATAAGGTCTCTTCTGTCAGTACTATTCAACTCTGTCACAGCAGCACAAAAGCAGCCATCAGAGACAATAGAAATGGCCGTGGCTGTGTTCCAGCGAAGCTATTTTTACAAAACAGGTGGTGGCTGGATTTAGCCCCTGGGCTTTAGTTTATGGAGCCCTGATTTAAATCAAAGTGTGTTTCTGGGACCATCAACATCAGGCTCACTTGGGAACTTGGTTAGAAATACAAATTCTTAGATCCCACCCCATATGCGTTGAATCAGCAACTGAGGGGTAAAGCCACAATCCGGGTTTTAACAAGTCCTCCATGTAATTCCAAAGTGAGTTCAACTATTAGTGTATGTTATGTAGATTTTCATCGATATATGACAACATTGCTTACACAATATTGATTATGAACTATTAAAAAGAGTGATGGTTTCCAATTCTGTAAGAACTGGATAGCACTTTTACAGCTTTATTAGGCTGCATTATTGAGCCAGAATGCTGTATTTGTAAACAACGGACCCTTACACACAGACTTAGCTTATTCTTCTTTGTGTCTTCTATTCCAAGCAGCACATAGTAGGTGCTCAAGAAAGACTTTTTTCTTTTTCTTTTCTTTCTTTCTTTTTTTTTTTTTTTTTTTGAGATGGAGTCTTATTCTGTCGCCCAGGCTGGAGTACAGTGGTACAATTTCGGCTCACTGCAACCTCTGCCTCCCAGGTTCAAACAATTCTCCTGCCTCAACCTCCTGAGTAGCTGGGATTACAGGGGCGCGTCACTGCGGCTGGCCAATGTTTTTGTATTTTTAGTAGACACAGGGTTTCACCATATTGGCCATGCTGGTCTCGAACTCCTGACATTGTGATTCACCCGCCTTGGCCTCCCAAAGTGCTGGGATTACAGGCGTAAGCCACTGCCCCCGCCACAAGAAAGACTTCTTAAATAAACAAATTTAAAATAAGAAAAGATGAAAAAGCATGTATTCACTGATTTTCCCTAGAAGTACAGATTGACAAGGAAACTCATTAACCAGGCTATTACAATTCTTTGGCTGTCTAAATATTGAATGAATGAATAAAAGAACGGGTCAAGAAAATAATCTGATTTTTCTGTGAACCATAAAATAATATTCTATATGCCTAAATAATTTATAAGTAGCAGAAACAGAAATATGCATAATATTAAGCACTGAAAGAGGCTTATGGAAAGATTTGCATTTTTCCTTCCAGTTTGAAAATTCTCATGATTCTCTATCTAAAAAAGTGAAAACAAAGTACTTGAAAGGAAGAAAGATTTCCAAAATGTTGGAGCAATTATGGTAAAAAGTTACTAAGGGAAAATAACGTGAACAGTTACTCAAGAAGTTTCTGCTTTCCTCAGGCCCACTCTCAACTCCCACCCCTAAACTGTCCCCTGGCTTAAGCCCTTAAAGATGCCCACTGAAAACAAGTCTGGACTTAGACCAGATTTGATAAACCTACATTCTCCAGAAAAGGGTATAAATGTCAATTCCAGAATGTTTCCAGAAATCACGGTCTTTAGACGTCTTAGTTTCATATAGAAGCTCCTTGAAGTGCTCAAAAATGTACCTGCTTTTTGTTTTTTGTTTTTGAGACGGAGTCTCGCTCTGTTGCCCAGGCCGGAGTGCAGCGGCGCGATCTCAGCTCACTGCAAGCTCCGCCTCCCGAGTTCAAGCGATTCTCCTGCCTCAGCCTCCCGAGTAGCTGGGACTACAGGCGCCTGCCACACCCGGCTAACTTTTTGTGTTTTAGTAGAGACAGGGTTTCACCGTGTTGCCTAGGCTGGTGGCGAACTCCTGAGCTCAGACAATCTGACCGCCTCAGCCTGCGAAACTGCTGGGATTACAGGCGTGAGCCACCGCGCCCAAACCACAGTGATTACTTTTTAGCATTGTGATGAGCACATGGTAGAAATTTATCAGTATTTGTTTAACGAGTGTGTGAACTCACTAGACACCCAGACAAACATGAATATCCATCAGTGTTTTCACATATATAGTAAACCACACATTGTAATAAAAATACTTTCAATTTATTCATCTATCTGCCTATGTATCTATCTGTGGAATTTTTGACGATATCCAGTCTTTACAATATTACCCAGGAATCAAAAGGCCTGAACGAACTGGTTTTGATCTGCTTTTCTGAAACAGTGCAGGAGGCAGCCAAAATCATCCACGAGCTGGGACTTTAAATTGAATTTTAAAGTAGATTCCTGATTTAAGTGATTCAGAGAGTAACTAGTACAGTCATCTCATTTTATAAACAGTATTATATGTTTAATCATTTTATATCTAATAAACAATAAACAACAGAGTTGATCTCCCATGAGTGTTTTTCAAACTGTGATTTGCAACCTATCAGCAGATCATGAAATCAGTTCAGTGGGTTTTGACCAGCATGTGTGTTTGTGTGCATGTAAAACAGAAAAGATGAAATTTCAGAGTGAAAAAGAGCTATTAAGAAGATTACTTTATGAAGCTTTTATTTCAATTTTACATATGTGTATGTGATTATATGTTAAAAAAAATTGTCTTGTGAGTTGCAATCCAAAAAACTTTGAAATCCATCGATTCAATAGTGCCAGATTATGGCTTAACTCCTAATTCTCTCATTTAGATTCTTCTCAATTCATCTTTAATATTAACCACAGAATAAAATGTGTGAACTCTACAGTGGAATTAACCCTATCAGTTGGAGTAAATTTCAGCAGTACTGGGAGACTCATTAATAAAAACTTCACAACACGGTGTTTCACTGCAGCTTTTCTGAATGTCAACATTTAGTTTCAGTTAATTTAAGGGGGCATTATTTTTTCTACAACAAGTGATATGGACAGGAGACAGGGAAGTACTGGGTAGAAGAGGGCTGTTCCCTGGGAAAGGCCTCACCCTCAAGCCTGGATACCCACAGCCCTTAATGGGAACAGGCATTCCTGTTTTTGTGCCTGAAAGTTGCCTTTTGGCCCACCACAACCTCCCCCCGCACCCTGCCGCATCCTGTACTCGTATAAGCCCCAAACCCCTAGCTCCAGGAGGAGACAAGCAGGCAGAGGGAAGAGCAGAAGAGCAACAGAGGAGAGAAGAGAAGATATGTTGGGAAGAGTTTAGCTGGGGATGGTCAGAGAATCAGCTGCCGGATGGCCAAACTCCAGGGGAAGATCATCTTCCCACTCCATCCCCTTTGCAGCTCCCCATTCATCCGGCTGAGAGCCACCTCCCCCACCCAATAAAACCCCCACATTCACCATCCTTCAAGCCCATGTGTGACCTGATTCTTCTGGGATGCTACACCAGAGCTCAGGATACAGAAATCTGTCACACTGGCCCTCTGCTCATGCAAAAAGGCAGAGGGTTCACTGAGCTGCTTAACACCTAAGCCATCCAAGGACAGCAAGGCTAAAAGAGCCCACTGTAACACATGCCCACTTGGGCTCCTGCACCTGTCCGTCTACGTACTCCCCCTGCCATAAGGAGTTTGAGCAGCGGCAGCAACTGAACAGATGAGCCACACCCTTGTCACACATCCTGAGAGGTGGGTCAGGGAACTATTGCATTCCACAAGAAAACTTTGATCCTTGGAACAATGAACAAAACTGTGTTGGAGTCTAAGCAAGGTAACTGATGGATATATTAAAGTTTCAATTATCTGAATTGAATCAGTAGAAATAATGTCTATTCAAATGTCAGAAAAGCAGTTAAAAGCTAGTTGATTTAAGTAAATACACATGGATAATATTGATGACATATTATAAATGCCTAGAAAGAATAGGTATAATCAATCAGGTTTTCTTATTATCTACTTATACTATTTAGTTTAAACTGTAAACATTGTATGCATGCAAGAGTTAAAGATCAGAATGAACATAAAAATGGTTGTCAATTATCTGAATATTTATAAATACTAAATAGAATTGTTTAGAATCAAATGGATATTTATTTATTTATTTATTTGAGTTATTTATTAAATTATCTGTTTGGATTAGATAGAAATAGCTTCAAATGTTAGCTATTGCTACAGTTTGTGCCCTCCAAATCTCATGTAGAAATGTTATACCCAGTGTTGGAAGTGGGGCCAAATGGAAGATGTTTGGGTAATGGGGGCAAATCCCTCATGAATGTCTTGGTGCTGTTCTCGTGGTAATGAGTGTGTTCTCTATTCCCAGGAGAGCTAATTTCCAGGAGAGCTAGTTGTTGAAAAGAGCCTAGCACCTCTCTCCTCTTTTTTGCTTCCCCTCTTGCTGGATGTTCTCTACATATGCCTGATCCCCTTCACCTCCCACCATGAGTGTAAGGAGACTGAAGCCCTCACCAGAAGCAGACGCTGGTGCCATGCTTCTTGTACGATGCGCAGAAGCATGAGCCAAATCAACATCTTTTCTTTACAAATTACCCAGCCTCAGGTATTCCTTTATAGCAACACTAAATAAACTAAAATGGCTATACAAGGCAAATTGGATTTCAAATTATTTCAAGGAATTGGCTATTAAATAATGTTAACTATTGCTAATTTCCATAAGATAATCTAATTAAATTTTATTAGCATTTTTTTACAAAATTCACTGTGTGTATGTATAGTGTTAGAGAATTTTTATAAGATAATTTCATAAATAAAATATATTTTAGTTATTATAAATGCATGCTATTTGCTTTTACTAACAGAATCCACAGTGATGATAACTGTACATAAATAATACAACATTATGAATCTGTTATTTTGCCCACAAAATGTGTTGTCGGATGGCTGCCCCTTAAAATATTAATGTTGTGGAATGTGGGATAACTAAGGATTTAAAGAGCTTAACCATTGTTGATCTGTATTTTTTAAATTACACCACTGACAATAGTTTAGATGTCCTGTTGAAAATGAAATGGAAATATTCCAGAATTGCCATAATTTTTCCTATTCTCCAAGAGGGAACACAGTAAGGCTTTCATCTTTGGGTCAGCACAGGGTGCCATTTAGCAAAGTCAAATGAAACATTTTAATGTAAATTATGCAATAGAAACATTCACTTATTAACTGAGTATCCATGAACAAAAGATGATTGGTTACAACTGATAAGGAATCTTATGTCTATGGGTGCAAACAGTTATGTTTGAATATCTTTGCAACCATCAGTCCAATTTTGTTTAAGATAAGAGCTATTATATTAACTACACTTATTACAGGCAATAGTAAATAATTTTCAAAAGCAAAACAAATAGTGAAAAACAAAAGTGAAGTAAATAAAGTGAAAATAAAGTTTAAACGTGAAGTTTTTATTAATATTTAAATTGTCTTTTAAAATATCATCTTATTGCTGGTTCTCCAAGATAAATAATAATTAAATAAAATCTTTTGCTAATTTCCTTACAATATTACATGTCAGTTGATCTGTTGGTCTATCTATTCTTTAATCAGTGTTTTTCCAATACTATATAAAACTCACAGATGACACACAAAGTTTATCCAAGGGTATATTTTTAGAAATCTAAAAATAACATTTTAAAAGCAATAAAGTAGGCTTCATAAGTAGAATATTACATGCTAATTATTATCAAATTTGAATTATTTAATATAGGAATATTCATTTTGGTCTTAAGTTTTATTTCATCAAAATAATTTTGGCAGGCAGAGTTAAATTTTTAAAATAGGTTTAAGACACAAATGTATTTTTTAAACTTGTTATTTTGAAATAATTTCAAATGTACAAAAAATACAAAAGTGAAAATAGTACAAACAATGCCATATATTACTTTGTATACTAACGTTTTATTCTATTTGTTTTCTAACTGGATGTGTATGTATGTTTTATTAAACATTTGAGGGTAAGTAATAAACTTCATGACTCTTCCTCCTAAGCATCTCAGCTTATGTTTCTTACACATGGGGATAACCTTACTTAACCACAATACAATTACTTAATACAATTATTAACTTCAGCAATTAACACTTTGATATGGTTTGGCTGTGTTCCCACCCAAATCTCATCTTGCATTGTAGCTCCCATAATTCCCACATGTTGTGGGAGGGACCAGGTGGGAGATAATTGAATCATGGGGGCAGTTTCCCCCATACTGTTCTCATGGTAAGTGAATAAGTCTCATGAGATCTGATGGTTTTTTAAGGGGAAACCCCTTCCGCTTGGTTGTCATTCTCTCTCTTTGCCTGCCACCATGTAAGACGTGCCTTTCACCTTCTGCCATGATTGTGAGGCCTCCCCAGCCACATGGAACTGTAAGACCATTAAGCCTCTTTTCATTTATAAGTTACTCAGTCTTGGGTATGTCTTTATCAGCAGTGTGAAAACAGACTACTACACACTTATTTAGTCCACCACCATTCTTCCAGTTTTCTCACATGATCCAATAATATCCATTGTATTACTTTTCTTCATTAGTATAGGATCCAGTATAGATTCAGGTATTGTGTTTAATTGTTAAGCCTCATTGGCCTTCTTTAATCTGAAACATTTCTGTAGCCATCTTTTGTCTTTGATGACACTGGCACTTATAAATAGTAAAGTCCTATATTCTAACAGAACATTCCTCATTTCATGTTTGCCTGATACTCCTTCATGATTAGATTCAGGTTATGCATCCCCAGGTGGGGATATTGGATTGATGAGGTTATTGCCTCTCAGGTGGCATTCAGTGTTCATCTGCCCCTTACTAATTAAGTTAATTTGGGTCTCTAGCCAAGGTGTTGTCTGATTTCCTCACTGTGCAATTATTAATTTTCCCCCTGAATCTAGGATAAAGTCTAGGAAGAGACCCTTCAAGACCATGAAGATAATCCTGATAGTATTAATGTGATTCTTTCCTCAGCAGATCTTTACTATGATGGCTGCAAAAACCTGATTTTTCAACTCCAGCATTTCCTCAGCCTTTATCAGTCAA
This sequence comes from Macaca mulatta, assembly GCF_049350105.2. NCBI lineage: Eukaryota > Metazoa > Chordata > Mammalia > Primates > Cercopithecidae > Macaca > Macaca mulatta. The sequence continues at coordinate 86,070,963 of NC_133422.1, forward strand.
TCCTCAGCATGCTACTGTGATCAGTAGTCTCCCCTCTCCTGAGTTCCTTCCTTGTTTTATGTATCCATTTATGTATCTTTGTTTTATGTATCCATTATGTATCCATATGTATCCATTCATCTATCAAATGATTATCAGGGTTCAGGAAGACATTTCATTGTGGTTTTTGTGGTTTATGATTCATCCCTGGACTTCATTATTTTGGTGCTCCAATTTCCCAGATTTGACCAGTAGGAGCCCCCTCAAGCTGGATCCTATGTCCCCATAACATAGTCATCTCTCAGTATCCCTGGAGAATTTGTTCCAGGACCCCTGAGGACACCAAAATCCATGGATGCTCAAGTTCTTGGTACTATAAAATGGTGTAATATTTGCATATAACCTGTGCATATCCTCCTGTATACTCTAAATCGGGGTCCCCAATCCCCAGATCATGGACCAGAACTGGTCCGTGGCCTGTTAGGAACATGACTGCGCAGCAGGAGGTGAGATGCAGGCCAGTGGGTGAAGCTGAGCTCCACCTCCTGTTAGATCTGCGGCAGCATTAAATTCTCACAGGAGTGTGAACCCAATTGTGAACCGTGAGGGATCTAGGTTGCATGCTCCTTATGCGAAGCTAATGTCCGATGATTTGTCAACTGTCTCCCATCACCCCCAGATGGGACCATCTAGTTTCAGGAAAACAAGCTCAGGGCTCCCACTGATTCTACATTACAGTGAATATGTAATAATAATAGAAATAAAGTGCATAATACCTGTAATGCGCTTGAATCTTTCTGAAAACGCCCCACCCCCACCCCTGCCAACCCTGGTCTGTGGAAAAATTGTCTTCCACAAAACTGGTCCCTGGTGCCAGAAAGGTTGTGGACCACTGCTCTAAATCACTTCTAGATTACTTATAATACCTAATACAATGTAAATGCTAAGTAAGTAGTCCTTATATTGTGTTGTTTAGGGTATAATAACAAGAAAAAAAGCCTGTACATGTTCAATACAGATGCAGCTATCCTTTTTAAAAATATATTTTCAATTCTCAGTTGGCTGAATTTGTGGATGGCGAACCCACAGACATGGATGGAAGCCTACACTTCTTTTTGGCTTTTGTCTGTTTGTTTTTAGTTCTTCCTCACCTTCTGGCACAACAAGGTTTTCATGCCAGGCTTATCTTATACTTACTCTGTCTTCTCCTAGAGATCAGCCATTTCTCCAAGGAGCCCTGGTTTCTTGTGGGATAGTATTAGACACCAATATCTTAGTGTCAGGTGTGCTGTCTAAACGTCTTTGCAACAATTGATGAAAACTAGCTAATTTATGTCAAACAGTTGAATTCATTCTTTGACTAAATGAGATCTGGCTTAAGTGTGTAAGCAACACCTAGTTCTAGTTTATCTCAAATATACTGAGATTTTATAAAAATAGTAAAAATATTATGGAACTTTTCCGAACGCCTAAAAAACTTTTAAAAATATGCTATTCTTACACCATGATAGTACTTTATCATGGTCTATATAGAGGCCATCAGATATTTGAAGATATTTCTTTACATAGTTAAGATCAATGTAGCAAACCATTTTTTGAAAGAATAGGAGATTGGTGTAACTCTTTTGGTGAGGGAATAATTATTTCACAGATGATGCCCCAATTTCCTATAAGGGTCCAACATCTCAAAAAAACCTGAAACTCCACATCCAAGACTGGGCAACAGGGTGAGACTCTCTCTACCAAAAAAAAAAAAAAGAAATCCAAATATCAGCTGGGTGTGGCAGTGCAAGCCTGTAGTTCTGGCTACACTGTAGGCTGAGGTGCGAGGATTGCTTGAGCCTGGGAGGTAGAGGCTGCTGTGAGCCATGATTGCGCCACTGCACTCCAGCTGGGCAATGGTTTAAGACCTTGTCTCAAACAAAACAAAACAAAGCCCACATCCACATGTCTACATATATCTACCTGAGTCTGACGTTTTAATGTTTTATCAAGGCATGACATCAAATGTAAGAATTTGTGATATCCTCTCCAGTGTGAGCTATTTAGCAGTAAGGCTTCATTAAGAGTTGTTTCTCTTTCTTGGGGACACTCTCTCTGGGCACAATCGTGGCTCACTGCAGCCTCAACCACCTGGGCTTAAGTCATCCTCTCATCTCAGCTTCCTGAATACTTGGGACTACAGGCACTTGCCACCACATGCCTGGGTACTTTTTTTTCTTTTCTTTTCTTTTTTTTTTTTTTAGTAGAGATGAGGTCTCACTATGCTGCCCAGGCTGGTCTCAAAGTCCTAAGCTCAAGAGATCCTGTTGCCCCTTGGCTTCCCAAATTGCTGGGATTATAGGCATGGACACCACACCTGGCCTAAATCAATTCTTTATTTAACACTTAAGCTACTGAGTGGTTATCATCAAAATAATAATCATAATGATAACAGCTAATATCTAAATAGTGCTTACTATATTCCAAGAACTCTTCTAATGTGTATCCTCAGCCAAATTTCAAGATTATCTGCAGAAACTACATATTTCAATATTTAATATATATACATATATCAAGTGTGGGTATACATTCAGGAGAGTTTTACCTCCATAATTCTGTTTCACTGATGAAATAACCTAGGCCCAAAATAGGAAGTGAAATAATCAAAACAAGTTTCTGAGAGCCCCATAAAGTGCACTCGTCTGTGCTTATGGAAGTGACCCAACCCTTAGGGAAATTAAGTGGGTTTTCTCCTGTGATCTCATTAGTATTTGGGGAAAACCTCCAGCTTGCAAACTACTGAAAAAAAATGCATATTTCTGCCTAGAACTTTTATCTAACTAATAGCTTATCTATTGAAACACAGTACTTTCTAATACTATCTCATAAAACGTCCCACATTAGAAAATATAAGCCAATTATAAGCCAAAGACAGAAATCAGAGACATGAAATGGTTGGGGTTCTATTTCTTTCTTTCTTTCTTTCTTTTTTTTTTTTTTTGAGATGGAGTCTTGTTCTTGCCCAGGCTGGAGTGCAGTGGCGCAACCTCGACTCGCTGCAACTTCTGCCTCCAGGGTTCAAGCTATTCTCCTGCTTCAACCTCCCGAGTAGCTGGGATAAATTATAGGCACCTGACACCACGCCCAGCTAATTTTTTTGTATTTTTAGTAGAGACGGGGTTTCACCATGTTGGCCAGGCTGCTCTTGAACTACTGACCTCAAGTGATCCACACATCTCGACCTCCCAAAGTGCTGGGATTACAGGTGCTATTTCTTATTTTAGAGTACATGAGTCTGCTAGGTAAAGAAAGACCACCATTTCCTTTAGCTTTCCCCCCTTTGTCATCACTCTCCTGTATGATAAATTTTCCTTCATGAGACTGTAGTACAAACACCCCATTAGAAAACAGTCCTTTAGAATATCCATTTGTTCACTCATCCATTGATTCATTTTTTTGAGTCAGGGTGTATTAGTCCATTCTTGCACTTCTATAAATAAATACCTGACACTGGGTGATTGACAAAGAAAAGAGGAGTAATTGGCTCACCATTCCGCAGGCTGTACAGAAAGCATGGCAGCTTCTGCCTCTGGGGAGGCCTTGGCAAATTTACAATCATGTTGGAAGGCAAAGAGGAAGCAGGCACAATTTACATGGCCAGAGCAGAAGGAAAAGCGGGGCGGGGGAGATGCTACACGCTTTTAAACAACCAGATCTCACGATAACTCACTATCACGAGAGCAGCACTGAGGGGATGGTGCTAAACCATTCATGAGAACTCGACTCCCGTAATCCAGTCAACTCCCACCAAGTCCCACCTCCAACACTGAGGATTACAATTTGACATGAGATTTGGTGGGGACATAGCTCCAAGCCATATCATGGGATCTTGCTCTGTCACTCAGGCTGGAGTGCAGTGGTATGATTATAGTTTGCTGCAGCCCTGACCTCCTGGGCTCAAACAATTGGCCTGCCTCAGCCTCCCAGATAGCTATGACTACAAGTACCTGCCACCATGCCCAGCTAATTTTGTAAACTTTTTTTTGTAGAGACAGGGTTTCACAATGCTGTCCAAGCTGGTATCAAACTCCTGGCCTCAAGCAACCCTCCTGCCTTGGCCTCCCAAAATGCTGGGATTACATGCATGAGTTGCCCTACCTCATCTCAACTCTTTCATTCAACACCTACTATGTGTCATGCATTGTTTCAAATATGAGAATACAGTGAGTTCCTGTCTTTATAGATCTAATACTCCAGTGCAATTGTAAAGACAATCAGCAAAAAAAAAAAAAAAAAAAAAAAAGCAATTGAATGCCAGGTTTTTAAAAAGTGCATTAACAAAAATTAAGCAGTATACGTATAATTATTTCTCTTATGAGTTTAATGTAAAATTGAGTTGCAACAAGAAAGACAGCAATGAAGCCATGCCACTACTCTGCCTGCAAAGTAAAGGTGGTACATGGTTTTATGTCTCAGCCTCCCTCTCTGTAGTCTAATTTTAAATTATCATTTGCTGTGAGAAAGGAAACATTTTGTATTTTTTATGGTTTCATTAAATTGCAGGAGACCTGAGATATCACTTTTGAGAAAATTCTTTTTTATTTTTTAATTTGAGACAGGCTCTTGCTCTATGGCCCAGGCTGGAGTTCAGCTCACTGCAACCTCTGTGTCCTGGGCTCAGGTGATCCTGCCACCTCAGACTTCTGAGTAGCTGGAACTACAGACATACATCACCATGCTCAGGTAATTTTTCTTTTTAATAGAGACGGAGTTCTCCATGTTTCCCAGGCTGGTCTCAAACTCCTGGGCTCAAGCGAGCTGCCACCTCCACTTCCTAAAGTGTTGGGATTACAGGTGTGAGCAATTGTGCCCTGCTGAGAAAATTCTTATTGATCAAATCTTTACTAAGGAGGAGGGTTAACCTATTCTGTTGTTATTTCCTTTCAATGCCTGGCATACCCAGAGAGCTTGCCAGGAAAAGTTAACTGCATTTCCATGAATATCAATACGTATCTTTTCTTTTAAATGAGTCTCAGTAGTCAGCGAGTAGATTTTCACTGTCATAAAGTATTGTCTTTAGAGAGATAAAAATGTTACTGTCAGAGGACTTGTTCTCTTGTTCTCTCCTGTTGGGTGTTGCAAACAGATTTTGTTAATTGTAGAACTGTTCTTTTTTTTTTTTTTTTTTGCTTTTATGAGACTGCACTAAACTGTTTTAGATTTACTCTTATAATTAGTTTGTTTTACAATAAGTTCACTGGACTCTAGTGACTCATCTTAATACTATAATACTATACTTAATCCCAGATTTGAGATTTATTAGAGTCTCAGAGCCCTGACATCAGCCAAGTCCCTCCGTCTGCCCAGACTCTCACACAGGGAGAATACTAAGGATAGGCCTAAAGTTGGATGGTTTGGATTTTCACAAAGAAAGATCTTTTGTTCTCCTCCCAGGAACGAAACGAAACATGTCATTAGGCCAACTCTTGCAGCCAATGTCAAGGAGTCAAGCAGAGGCCACTTAGCTGACAAATAGGCAAGTTTTTGAAGGAAGACTTTTTTTTAGAAAACTGCCCCTCTTACATGTACTCTTAGATCGTGATCATCTTAATTCTACCTGTGTTTCCTATAATAATTTCATTTTTTTCTCCTTGACTAATTCATTTATAGAAATGTAGTGATGGCACACTACTTCAATTGTATTAATTATCCAACATGCATATTTCTAAATCCATCTATCTTTTTTCCCCCATAATCACTTATGCCTACCCCTAGGTTACACCCAGGGTTCTGGGGATTAGTAGTTATGCGTGACAGTGGATATGAAACTGATCCAATAGTCTCGTAGTTTTTTTATAAACATAAAAATTGACTCATATGATCTTAAAACTTAACATTTGTTTTATCTAAATTTCTTCCTCAGAAAACCAACCTTCAGACCTCTTTAAAAAAGTATCAAATAACTGAAACTCACAAGATCACTACGTCAGATGCCAACCCCTCAATCATCATGATTGCTTCCTTGTTCTTCAATAGTTCCTGCTTTCTTACACATGATCACATTTCTTCCCTTCTATATAAGCCCCTACTTTTAATCCAGCAGGGAGATGGATTTGAGACTGAGCTCCCAACTCCTCAGCTGCAGCACCCAATTAAAGCCTTCTTCCTTGTCAGTACTGCATTGTGTCAGTGATGGGCTTTCCATGCAATGAGCACCAGCACCTAGACCAAACCCTGGTGTTTCAATAACACATATGTAAATGGTCCCAGCCACCTTCTGAGACTTCTGAGACTTCCCACCTTCTGAGATTCACCATTATGGGCAGCAATGCAATGCTAACACGTTGCACTAGGTCTGATAGATCAGGGCCTGCTTTGGCTTCTGTTTTTCTGATTTCAAGTTTTGCCTACAACTCAGTGCCCCATAGAACTGAAGCCCTTCCAAGCCCTTACCGATTCCTGTCCTAGAATCTGGAGTTCTTTCCCTAAAATGGTGTTTGGATGTTTGCTGCCCATAGAATAGTAACACATTTAGAAAAACATTCAGAGAACTCCGGCAAATCTGGAGAATTCTATGATCACAGCATCGTACTTCTAAAATTCGCCTCATCACCCATCCATATTTGGTTTCTAATCGTTTTATATTATTGGAGTTTATAAAATTATAAAATCAAAATATCTAATGCATTTTTTTACATTATTCACCAAATTCCTAATGAAATATTGTTTTTATACTCAAAGTGTTTTTCAAAAGATATAATTAGAAAAGAAAGTTGTAATGATATCTGATATGGTTTGGCTCTGTTTCCCCACTCAAATTTCATCTCAAATTGTAATCCCTACATGTTAGGAGAGAGGTCTGGTGCGAAGTGATTGAATAATGGAGATAGATTTCCGCCTTGCTGTTCTCATGATAGTGAGTGAGTTCTCATGAGATCTGGTTGTTTGAAAGTGTGTGGCACTTCACCCTTCACTCTCCCTCTCTCCTGAAACTATGTGAAGAAGGTCTTTGCTTCCTCTTCACCTACTGCCATGCTTGTAAGTTTCCTGAGACCTCACAGTCATGATTTCTGTTAAGCCTGCAGAAGTATGAGTCAACTAAACCTCTTTTTTCATAAATTACCGAGTCTCAGGTAGTTCTTCAGAGTAGTGTGAAAAAGTGTTAATACAGAAAATTGGTTGGAGTGGGGACACTGCTAGAAACATACCAGAAAATGTGGAAGCAATTTTGGAACTTGGTAACAGGCAGAGGTTGGATCAGTTTGGAGGGCTCAGGGAAAGAAAGGAAGACGTGTAAAAGTTTGGAACTTCTCAGAAACGTATTGAATGGTTTAGACCAAAATGCTGATAGTAATATGGACAATGAAGTCTATATTGAGGTGGTCTCAGATGGAGATGAAGAACTTATTGGGAACTGGAGTAAAGGTCACTATTGCTATGCTTTACCAAAGAGACTAGTGGCATTGTGCCCCTACTCTAGGGACCTCTGTGAAAGTTTGAACTTAAGAGACATGATTTAGGTAGGGGTATCTGGAAAAAGAAATTTCTAAGCAGAAAGATATTCAAGATGTGGCCTGGCTGCTCCTAAGAGCATATAGAATTGTGTGTTCACAAAGAGATGGTCTGAAATTGGAACTTACGTTTAAAAGGGAAGCAGAGCATAAAAGTTTAGAAAAATTGAAGCCTGACCATGTTGTAGGAAAGAAAAAAATCATTTTCTGGGGAGATATTCAAGCTTGCTGCATACATTTGCATAAGTAAAGAGGAGCCAAATGTTAATAGTCAAGACAATGGGGAAAATGTCTCCAGGGCATGTCAGAGACCTTTGTGACAGCCCCTCCCATCACAAGCCTGGAGGCCTAGAAGGGAAAAATGGTTTGGCAGAACACACTCAAGGCTCTGCTGCTCTGTGCAGCCTCAGGGCATGGCACCCTGCATACTAGCCATGCCAGCTCCAACCTTGGCTAAAAGGGGCCAAGGTATGGCTCAGGCCATTGCTTCAGAGGGTGCAAGCCTTGGTGGTTTCCATGTGGTGTTGGGTCTGTGGGTGCACTGAAGGCAAGAGTTGAGGTTTGGGAGCTTCCACCTAGATTTCAGAGGATGTATGGGAACAAATGGATTTCCAGTCAGAAGTCTGCTGAAGAGGTGGAGCCCTTATGGAGAACCTCTACCAGGGAAGTGGGGAAAGAAAATGTTGGGTTGGAGCCCCCACATAGAGTCCTCCCTGGGGCACTTCCTAGTAAATCTGTGAGAAGAAGCCACTGTTCTCCAGATCCCAGAATGGTAGATCCACAGATAGTTTACATAAAGTGCCTGGAAAAGCCACAGATACTCAATGCCAGACCACTAAAGCAGCCATGGGAGCTGTATCCTGCAGAGCAAGAGGAGTGGAGCTGCCAAGGGCTTGGAAACCCACCCCTTGCATCAGCGTGCCCTGAATGTGAGACATGGAGTCAAAGGAGATCATTTTGAAGCTTTAAGATTTAATGACTACCCTCCTGGGTTTTGGACTTTCATGGTCTGTAACCCCTTTGTCTTGGCTAATTTATCCCATTTGCAACTGAAATACTTACCCAATTCCTGTACCCCCATAGTATCTTAGAAGCAACTAAATTGTTTTTAATTTTATAGGCTCATAGGCAGAAAGGACTTGCCTGGTCTGAGATGAGACTTTGGACTTGAATTTTGAGTTAATGCTGAAATGAGTAAAGACTTCTGGGGACTGGTGGGAAGGCCTGATTGGTTTTGAAATACGAGAAGGACATGAAATTTGGGAGGAGTCAGGGGAGGAATGATGTGGTCTGGCTCTGTGTCCCTACTCAAATCTCATCTCGAGTTATAATCTCTGTATCAGGGGAGGGCCTGGTGGAGGGTGATTGAATCATGGGGGTGGACTACCCGCTTGCTGTTCTCATGATAGTGAGTGAGTACTCATGAGATGCGGTTGTTTGAAAGTGTGTGGCACTTCCCCCTTCACTCTCTCTCTCTCCTGAAACAATGTGAAGAAGGTCCTTGCTTCCTCTTCACCTTCTGGCATGATTGGAAGTTTCCTGAGGCCTTCCAGTCATGCTTCCTGTTAGGTCTGCAGAACTGTGAGTCAACTAAACCTCTTTTCTTCATCAATTACCCAGTCTCAGATAGTTCTTTATAGCAGTGTGAAAATGGACTAATAGAACATGTGAAAATATAAACAATGTTTCAACTTGTTGTATATTTATTGGGATAATAGTTCCACTAGCTCAAGTTAAATCAATGGAGTATTTATATTCAGAATAGAAGAAAATAACCAACCACTTTGAAATCTCATTGCCTTAAAGACAGTAAGATAGAAATATTGCTCTGTAAAGAGCATTAACAAATATTTAAATGTCTTTAAGAAATATTGTTATTTCCAGGAAATAATACAGGTAACAAAAATGAAAGTATGCACAGTAGTTTGACATGATGGAGAGTCTAGACATTTTACAATTGAAAACATAAAGACATTTCACCGAGTCAAGAAACTACCATATTATCTATTCATATTATAATACGTTATTTCCAGGTTCTTATTTTCAACATGAGGTAGAAGAGTCCCAGAAGTCTACGGCAAAGAGAATAAATAAAGAAAGAATATTGTTAGATAGTACTATCTAGGCAGGCAAATTTATAGTATTTTCTGTTAATACCACAATATTAAAATAAGTGTCTTTAATTAGATTTTAGAGTTTAAGCATTAGCCATGTATTTTCTTTAATTATCTTTATACTAAAAATGCTCATAACTTATTTGTTTCTGTGTTCTTCAAATAACAGTGAAGGACATTTAACAATTCCTGATACTGAGACATGACAGAAATTTTTGTGTGGATACTTAAGAGGAAATAAGAACATAAAACGCATGCATTTTAAAACATCTTTACAGCAAATACAGCTATTTCTTTTAGCATCCCTCAATGTAATGAAATGGTTACATAGTAAAAAAAAAAGGAAGGTCCATAAAAGAGATTCTTTGGAGATGATTGGCTTTAGAAAACAATATAGTCTATATATAAATTTTTGTTGGTATTGTTGAATCCATGGATATATTTCAGAGCACGTTTTTTCTTTTTCTTGGAAATCAGACATTGAAGAGAATTAAGAGTGAGGGGGTTGGAGAGCGACTAGAACATCACCATAGAGAAATGCACATAAGCACAGTATTTTGCATACTGGTCTGGTATTTCCAAAAGTTCCACGATGCACAAAATAAACTGCAGCTTTTCAAACTGCAGGTCCAGGCCTATCAGGAATTGATGAAATCACTCTAATGGGCTGGAATGGGTAGTTTAGAAAGCAAAATGTTTCTGGTAAGGTTTTGGCAGTAGCAATATGGTTTTGGAATCTCCTTTAATTTCTCCATGAAAACAGACAGTCAAGCAAGAATAGCAAATCCAGAAACATCTACAAGAAAACTTTAGAAACCTATAATGCAAGTGAGAGCATATGGGGACAGACCATAAAGAGCTATGAGACACAGAGGGAATCACCATCTGACTGGCAGGAAGTGGAGAGAAGGGAACTGGCTTGATAGTCCTAAGAATAATGAACAATCTAGTTGCCATAGAGTACTCACTGGAAATTGCAGCAGGTCACTTTGAGAACAGAAGCCAAAACCATGATGGGTTTCTACGGGACTCAATTCATGAATAAATACAGAGTGTTAAAGTATAATGTGGTCTAATGGTGCCCAAGGACTCTGAATCCTATAGAGTACTAAACTAATACACCGTACTGATTTTAGAGACAAAACCCCTGCTGAGGATTAGAATTCAATGGGAATAGAATCCAAATTGAACACAGAGAGAAACAGGAATGACAAAGGAAAAAGAAAGTTCTGATAAAAATTGAGGGGAAGAACAAAAGATGCATATCTCGAAAAGCATGAGATACGATCTTTATCATTGTCTCACCAAAGAGGGAGCTCTAGAGCCAAAAAGCCGAAAAACTGTCTTGACCTACTCTCCCTCCTTGAAAGAACAAAATTACCTTCCTACACTCCAGGAAAACCTGCCAGAAAAACACATCCCCAGAAAAGAGAGAGAGAGAGATATATATAATTTATACATAAATTTATACATATATTGTATATGAACTTATATAAATTTATATATAAATTTATACATATATAAACATTTTATACATATATACATTTTATATATGTATAAAATTTATACGTACACCTAATATTTTGATAGATGATAAAAGAAAAAATAAAATAATAAAAGTTATGAAAGGATCACATATATCAGAATTATAAAAACTTACCAATGAGCTGATTGGGGAAAAACAAAGATTTAGAAAGAGAAGGGAAAAAGATAATTTGAAAAGAGAACACAGGAAAGAAATAAAATTAAAACAAATATCTTTTGATAAATAAAGATTATACTAGATGGAACACAAAAGAGAACAAACACAACAGATAATACCTTGAGAAAAATCAAATAAGAGAAAGAGGAATGGTTTTAAAAGTTAAAAAGATAAAGATGAAAGGAATTTGAAAGAAGTTGATGGAACAGACACAATGAATATCCAAAATACGTATAGTGCATTAATTAAGCAGAACAAATAATAAAAACCATAATCTTAAAAAACTTTTTTGAAAAATTTAACAAAATGACATTTTGTTAAATTAACAAAATGAAATAAAAGACCATTTGAAATTAATATTGAAAGGTTGCACATCACACCTAGGAAAACTGATCCAGAATGAACTAAGGCAGGCATATCCTAGTGAAGCTACTTGTTTTGAAAAAACAAAAACAGAAAAATGTTCAGCCTTCGAGGCAAAAAAAAAAAAAAAAAAAAAAAAAGTTAAAAAGACCAAGTAGTTTACAAGGGAAAGAAAATCAGATTGCTATCAGACTTTTGCACAGCAATATAATATTTTATGCCAAAACACAATAGAGTAACGTATTTTAAATCCTCAAGGAAAAAAATAAAAGTCTCAACTTTTATTTGTAGCCAAACTGATTTTCAAGTATAAAAGCGACAGACAAATTAATACAAATATGCAAGAATTCAGAGAAAATTGTTCCCATGGACCTTTCTTAAGTAATGATACAGGGAACAAACTTCAGATATCTTAAAAGAGTGGAGAGACATCAAAATTTTAAAAAAGAAAATAAATAAACAAACTAATGGTGGCATTAAATATATATTTACCCAACTATGACTAATTGATATTTACAAGAGAGATAGCATAATATATAATGGCAATATGCTTTCCCGGTATAGATGCATAACTAAGGTGAGAGTGAGAGTACACAAGAAAAATAGAACATATGCTCTGTGCCTTACAGTTTAGACAAATAAAACAGAATAGAATAAAGAAGACAGTAAAGCATCAGGATAATCACACATCGTAACACTAAATGTTATTTTGCGCAAGTTCTGTTTTTATTATATATAAATCTGTATTGGGTCAATATGTAAAAATTATTGCTTGTGGGTTGTGGTTAAAATAATTTGAGAACTACTGTACTTGAGGACCTTGGACCTGAGACTTAAGGAAGTTTTTGTAGAACATCTGCAATGCATATATTTTGGTAGATTTTCACAGAGTAGTTTTTCCTTCAACTAAAATATGGATAATTTTGTCATGGCAGCAATACCAAGGATATTGATCCTAAAAATTATCTAGAGTTCTACCATATTTCATCAGCTCTAAGAGACATAATTTTTTCACATTTTAACATCTCTGAAATCAGAATATATTACATTTACAGTGTCTTACAATTAGTTTCAGCCCTTTCTTTCCTTCCTACGTTACATAAATAATTACATTGTGATTCTCAGTCAATGGCATCTTTGACAGAGAAACATTTTTGATATGGAGCTATCTACTATTTTCCTGTTATCTGCACAATGGTTCATCACATGTTTTATCTGTGAAGGAGTTGCTGTCTTGTGGTCAAAGTAAAAAATCTTGACCAGTACAATAGCAATCAAAGACACCTAGATCCTGAGGTAGTAAAAATTGTAAATAGTTACTATTTGGAATAAAAAAAAAACTTCCTAGTTATGTAACACTATACATTCAAGAAAATATTTTATCACTTACACTGTAATTTTTAAATCTATCTCCCAAAATTTAAAAGCTCAATAGCTGAGATATAAACATTTATAAATATGATTTATTGATTGTTTTATAAATGTTGGTCTTATATAAATCAGATTACAAGCAAAGTAAAAATCTGAATAAACCTGAAAACAACCTATGATATTAATACCATTTATATCACTGGTGCTCAGTGATATTATATAAATTATTTCTGTAATGATAATAAGCACAAAGAAACATGATGACATTTTAAAACATTGAATATGTTAATGTAAATAAGAAGTATAACTGAGGGTACTATTATGACTATCATAGTTTTTTCTATGATAGTGTCATACTTTATCAGCCAGTGTATGAGTCTGGGCCCAATCAGGAGACAAAAATCACACAGTAATTTAAGCAGCAGATGTTTAAAACAAAGAATTTTCAGTTATGAGAGGAGAGTAGCTATAAAGATGTAAAGAGAACACTGAAGTGTACCCTAAAGTTGAGGGAGCAGACTAAAGAAGGACAAACTTGGGAGGAGGGTCCTCTTCTCAAGGCTAAGGTTCAGACGTAATTGGAGAAAATATTAGTGTAGCCCACTGGAGGGCAGAGAAGTTTACTGCATCGCCAGCGGCTAGAAAAGCATGAAATAGTCCTGGAGGGTGCAAGGGAGTCACAGCTAGCAGGAAGATGTGCAAAGTGTGTAGGAGGGCTGCTGCAGGTTAGAAGCCTGGAGCATGCACTGTCAACATTGAGAGTCCTGCAGGAAGCGGGTCACCTGGCTCAGGCCAAGGATACAAGGAAGTTCCAGAAACTACACACACTGGTCCCATGGTCCTGCAGAGGAGCACTGCATGTCTTCCCACCGCTGACTAACCAGGCAGCAGAAGCAAGAATGAAAATACACAAAGGAACCAGGAAAAGTTAACCTCTTCCTGCAATTTCCCTCCCACACCCCCTGGCTAAATTTACAACATGCTTTCGAAAAGAAAAAAACCATCAAGGATTCAATACGGACCCTGAGAACAGGTATTCAAGGGTGAATTTGGAGCTGAGAGGTGATAAAGGAATGACTGGCACAGCAAATAATCAAACATATCTTTGGAGTATCTGCTTTAAGAAAGGTCTTGTAAACCCTGGGTTAAGTACTAAGAAAAACACTATAATTGGGAAGCTGTATGGTAGAGCAGGAAGAGAGGAATAGATTGGAGAAGAAATGGGTGTAAAGAATTATACTCGGACTGGGAACAGTGGCTCATGCCTGTAATTCCAGCACTTTGGGAGCACAAGGCAGAAGGATCACTTGAGCCAGGGAGGTCAAGGCTGCGGTGAGCTGTGATTGTGTGCCCCTGCACTCCAGCCTGGGTGACACAGCAACTCCATCTCAAATAAACAAACAAAATAATTAACTGACAGACTTAAACCAAGAGTCCCAAAGGTAGTTAATATCAGAGGATTGCATTTTAAATTCTTAGAAATTCATGACTAGCACTATGGTACTTAACCTGGCACTGAAATTAGACTACAGATGTCTCAGAGTCCCATGACTTGAAAACGTGTTGCAAATTGCAAGTGAATCTATCAGCAAACAATTAAGAATATACTCTATGACTCTAGCCATCTTTGTAAATCACAGAGACAGTAGCTACTTCCTTCTTCTTTAATTGTGCTAGAGAATCCCTATCTTCCTGCACTACACACACACACCCCCACACACCCACACACACACACACACACACACAAACTTCCAGGGCACAAAAGTGGTGTCTATCATGGAAACTTCCTTGGTCTATCTGTGAACATCTTTAAACCTTATAAAAACAACCCACGGCTAACTTTTTAAATTTAAAATATTGTTTTAAGTTTTTTAAAGTTTAAAATAAACCGTTTTGAGTTAAAAGAGTTAATATACATCCATTTTAGGAAGAATTGACAGAGAATGCAAAAGTAAAATTTGACAACTCACAGATAATTATGTTTGCTATGTATTGGTATGCCTGCTATTTTTCCTGAGTCAATGAGTTCTTTCCTTGTTTAAATAATTTTTAATGTCATATAATTAATTTCAGACAATCCAGATAGCCTTTCAAACTTACTTACAGCAGAATAAACGTTGGTTGTGCTCACAACACACTGCTCTAAGTATTAAATTATACCTAAAGGTTGAACATAAAAGAATTGTGGTCCAAAAAAAAAAAAAAAACCCCAAATAAATTCTTGAGAAAAGACATTTTCTCAAGAAACTATCACCATCAACTGTGAGGTTGTTGATATTTTTTAAGTCTTTCCGTGGATATTTATGGTACAATTTAATTTTAATTGTCAAGGCACTCATTTTCCCATTGGGAGTGTGAATTATTTCTCGTGCTTTTCTTCTCTGTGGTTCCCTGTGTAGCCATTTCACTATTACTGAATACCACCACCAGAGGGTAGGCAGGATAAGGGCAAATCAGTGAAACCAAAAATTGCTACTTGAAAGCGGCTGTGGTAAAAATTTCAGAAAGTAGCTGAGACGGCTCACTATTAATTAGAGTCTCTGATAGTCCAGTGGACAACAGCAGAAATAATTTACAAATGTGTGGTCTTCAGAATCTTCTTTCAATGAGTGAGCATGGTCATGACAGTGAAGAGAAAGGACTGAAGACTCTGTTTCTCTGCTGCTTCTCTTTCCTTCTGCATGATGCTTCTTTCACATCTGCATAAATCATACATCTCACGCTTGATGCAATTTACAATAACAGCAAACTCTAATTAAACAAGTTTTCTCAATTATTTGAAATCAAATGGCTTTTTTAAATCCTGGGAATCTAAATATGGGAAGCATTTAATATGAGATTTTCTCGAAAGGTTTTTTTTTTTTAAATAAGCATTTTGTTTGGTTTTGTTTTGTTTTAAATCCCGCTGGTTAACACTTGAAGAACAATTTCCTGTGGTGTCTCTGTAAAGCTGCAAATGCCACGTCAGTGACAGCCAGACTGTAATATGGACTGTGTGGTACGAGGAATAATTAATGAAACGAAAGTGGCCCTTTCAGAGAATATTGTATGTAAAAAAGCCCATACATTTAATAGAACTAAGATCATTACCACTGAGCAAGAGAAAAAACTCCACCTGTACGATCTAGAAACAAGTGAAGCTTGAAAATAAAAACTTAGTAAGAGTAATCGAAGGACACAGGTAGATCCTTGGGGAAAAAAAAAAAAAAAAAAAAGCTATTCAGTCATCTTCTCCTTGGGTTTCTGCAGGGGCTTCTCAACCCGTCTTGACATGGAGGGATTTTGCCTCTCTCCTATCTGCAGATCCACGTAGATTTTCAGGTAAATAAAATGTTAACGTATTTGTTATTGATGGATGAGAGCTCCTTTTTAAGTCATTTTTAAAATTTTTGCAAATTGTTATCATGGCAAATTTTGATTTTGTTGAAATGGCAGCTAAAATATTTTCTCATAATCAAATGTGCAGGGTTTTACAGGAAACTTTTTTCCATTTTCAGATAAACTCAAATATTTGCAACTGACACAAAATAACAACAAAAAACTCAATATAGTCCCTCAACTATTTATGTTATATAAAATTTTCTAAGGCATCTCCGATTTTAAAGCTGGTGTATTTAGTACCATATCTTATATCTGATGTAAACCACATTTGGGAACTAAAATATCTTTTTTCAATCATTTAAATTCTCTAAACTTCAGAATCACTATTAACTCTGAATAGATTAGTTCTGATCATTCTGGGCAAACAAACTTTTCAATTATAATCTATTTTCATTAGCCTTACTTGAGGAGTTTAGACAATATCGTTTAAGGTGAAAACCATTAAGAATATAATTCCCAAACATAGAGATGTAAGAATTTAAAAAAATAAGTTCGACATGCTTTCTTGATTTATAATACAGTTCTTACTTTTGTTTGTGTATGCCCACTACTTATTCAAGAGTCTGTAAATTTTTTTAAAAAATTATTTTAAAGCATATCTATTGTGGATCATTTTGAGAGAAATGGATGCAGATATAAATGGTTATATTACTTTGGATCACGAAGAAAATGCAATTTTAAAAGGCTTTTTTTTGTGTGCAACCCTATTCAGAAGAAAACATTTAGGTTGAGTTTATATGCACAACATGCTTCACCCTT
The DNA here is from genome assembly GCF_049350105.2 of Macaca mulatta. Lineage (NCBI taxonomy): Eukaryota > Metazoa > Chordata > Mammalia > Primates > Cercopithecidae > Macaca > Macaca mulatta. The sequence continues at coordinate 86,088,125 of NC_133422.1, forward strand.
TTCTTGACTATTAAAACCACTAATTAGCAGCTGTTCAATTTCTTAAAATAGTCAAGCTGTGCATACTGTAGCTAAGGACAGAATGCACAAGTAAAAGAAAACGAGTAGTAAAACTATTGTTTCCCTTTTAAAACGTAATTATTCAATAGGATCTTTGATGCATTGTCACAATGTGAGTCTGGATCCTGCTAAGAAACAGTAAATTCCCAAATACTTGTCAAGCATAAACATGTTTTCTTTATACCATTACAAATGTTAGTACAAAACAAAACTGAATAGCTGAAGTAACATTTATTGGCCAGTTATATATAAATGAATAAATATTAAAATTTCTTCCATAGTTCCCATCATTATTTTCAAAATTCTATAGCAAAATAATAAATTCATGTTGAATTTTAGATTTATATAAAATATTTAGGAAGAAATAGTTGAATTGGTTAAATAATCTCATCATAGCTAGTAATTAATAACTTTTAAAATTAAGTGTTATTTGCCAAATTCAAGGGCTATTATATTTTCAGAAATAGTAGCATTTAATTATGTGTGCCAGAAATAACAATTAAGATATATTTATAACAGAAGACATTCTATTGATGTCAACTTGGTCATATAAAATATTTGCTTTGTCATTTTCTTGTAAGTTCTACATTTCTTGGAGTCATTTATTTTTGTTATACCTAAAATATGTTGAAACTTGAAATTAAAAGCATTTGATAGGACAATGAAATTCACCATCTTTTTAATAAACTGTCTTTTTCACATGTGGTAAATTAGTCACTGTGTCACAAATGATTTAAAAATATTTCCAAAGTCTAATTTGAAACAATAAGGAAATAAAAGTTGTTTGTTGTTTAAAATGTAAAACATGCATATATTTTCATTTCTTAAATCACAAAACATCAAAAACAATTCACAGAATAGAGGGAATGCTACTTCAAGAAACTGTTAAATTAGGAAAGGTATAATAGTCATAAAATGAAAGCAAAATAATTATAGAATTAACAAAAATATTTTCAAGAAAATCTGTAGTCAACTGTTAATTTTATTCTATTAAAGTTCTTACAAAATAAAGACAAAATGACTCTGGGTTGTGTTATAATACATATGGTATAGCATATATTCTAGGAATTTACCCTTCACATTAGGCAATTAAGTTCAAAGACCTAATTAAGAGAAACAAGAAAATGTTTTCCTTTCATTTTCAGGTCTACTACTTACTTTTTCCTTATTTAGCCAATATAAACCAGTACAAATTAACATAAACAGAATCATACATATTCCCTGGCTTTCCTTTTATTTTGGGGAATGTAAGCTTTAAAAGAAGTACACATCTTTATACCAACTGCAGCCATTAAGCAGCATTTCAGGGTATAGATAAATCTACACATGCCTGTGTTGTTTTGAAAGTTGAATTTAAACATACATACACAGCTGGTGGGAGTGCAAACTGCTAAAACCAATGTGGGAAAATGACTTGACTTTACTTGGTAAAGTTTAATATATCCATACTATATGACCATCCCTGTGCACAATACTATCGGCTGGAGAAATTCTTCCACCTGAGCGGGAGAGGCATGTCCAACCTCGTAGCCATGTTGCTCACAGTAGCAAAAAACATATAAATAAGTCAAAAGTCCAATAACACTGGATACGATAAATAAACTGTAGCACATTTGTATACTGGAATGCTTTACGGAATGGAAAATCAATGAACTATCGTTATAGGTATCAGTGAAAAAGAATCTTAAAAAAAAAAAAAAACTAAATGTTAAATGAAAAACCAAGTAACAGAGGAATATAATATGATTCCATTGATTTCAATTTCCAAAACAGGCAAATGAAACAACAGATAGCTTAGGAAGACACCCAATGCACTAAAATTATAAAGAAAAGTGAGGCAAGGATTAGCACCAAATTCAGGTACTATGGGAAGGGACATAAGGTAGGAGGGTGTGCACTCAGCTGGCTTCAAAGGTGCCTGTACTATCTTGTCTCTCAAGCTGGATGGTAGGCACGCAAGATTTCAGTTTTTTTGGTTTTCGTTTTTTATAATGTCACTGGGTTTTATATATGTGTACCATATTTCACAACATAATAAAGATCATAATTAATAATGAAATCAAATTAAGTCACATAACTGATTAGCAAATTGCTGGTAATTTCTCATTAATTTCAAAACAATCTCTTGGCGTTAGCTTCTCTCAACCAATAAACAATCAGATGTGCAATAAACTGTGTGTGTTAAAGTTCAAAGTAAACCAAGAGACATATCAATCCTAACATACAAAGAACTAAATCTAAGTGTTTCAGAGAAAAATTACAATACAGATGAGAGTTTAGGGCAGTAGTTCTTAACAAAATTGCAGTGGAGCTTAGCCAAGAAAAGACAGGAGGAATTTGAAAGCTGAGGATGTACACTGAGGATACATGTCAGACTGGTGGGGTACAATTTGACAAAACCACTCCACTCAGTTGTATTAGGTCCTTCAAAAGAGCACAATTGTCTTCCTCTCCCTCTCCTTCACCTACAGCAACCCTCAACTTTTGACTCTTAGGGTAGTCTGAAGGACACCCTTATATATATTTATATTTACATTTCGTTATTCCAAATTGAAGAACCTAGTCATTACATTCATTCACACACCTGCAACAACCATTGATAGACAGCCTATGTGCCAGGCACCTTTCCACATAAAGCAGTGAGCAAAACAAACTAAACCCTAAAATTCAAGAAATTCAAAAACATCTAAATAAAGTAAAAGTCACTTATCTAATAGTACTAACACCATTGGTTAGTCTGTTAATGGAAAAGCACATCTATGTATTTTAAGTTAAAACACGTAACGTTTACAAATACACGTAGACACCCACATTTCATTCACCAATCTTTTGATATAGAGTCAAATCCTTTTCTTTAAATATGAACCCATTGATTGGAGTTCTACGTCAACTTCCTTACCTAAGCCATTCACATAATGCATTGTGTACAATTTCCAGGTTCAGTTTCTTTCAAGTGGAACAAGAACTTAAGACTAGTGCAAAGTTACAGTTAAAGACACTATAACCAGCTGAGAACTGACTTTTGAGTTTTCATAATTTTTTTCCCACTGTCAGTCTCGCACAACTAATTTAAAAGTAATTTTATCACTTGCCTTTCATAGAACATTCAAAAATATTCTATTTAGCTTCCCTATAAGTATCTATTTTCTTTTCAAACTTATCTTGTATTATTTATATAATTTTTAATTAAATTATATCATTAAACTAACAACTAAAATGAACATAAACAGGTTTGGGAAGTGATACGATTTAAGGTTGTAACCCTAAGGTACGTTGATAAGCATATAACTCAACTACTGGGGTCAAAAATGAGCTGACTAACTTATCAGAGAGGAGTCCACTGTTCTTAAACACTCAGTGTCTTTGTCATCAGTCAGCCTATTTTACAAAAGAAATGGAAAGGTTCTGTTAATCCAGTATCAGTTAAGAAGAGGCAGGTTATGAGAAACAACAAGTACTATCAAAACAATAGCAACAACAGCAACAAAGTGTTGTGAGCCAGGAAACATGCACTCTGGAGAACACTGTAGAAAGAAGATTCCTGCATGGAAGATATTAACCTCTACAATTAAGTTGATATGCTGGTTGTGGGACTTAAATTCTGTCCTAAAACCTAGTTGCTTTCGGTGTGTGAACCGCTTTAATAGGTGCAAAGTCCTCAGCACATTAAAGTTAGCCAGAAGAATGGCACTGTTTCCTTGGGTCCTGAGGAAGAGTGAATGGCTTTGATTAGCTACTGTGAGAAAATAAGTGGCAGAAACCTATTGGCATTGCCTTATTAAAAACTGTATATTGAAGAACGAAAGCCCACATCATCCTAAACCACACTCTAAAAACCAGAACATAGCCAAAAGCTAAGTTTCAAGTTTCACAATAACCTTGTAGAGTCGGCAATGCTGATGCTCTTTTGTGCAGACATGTAGACCCCAAACTAAGGTTCATGCTCGACACAGGGGTTGCTCCAAGCGGCACCAGCCAGGGAACACACAACAAGAAGGGGCCTGAGTGGGCAGAGCAGCGGTAAGGGGAAAGGTTCTAGGCTCACGGGTTCTGAGACAAACATCCTCTCCTTGTGATGGGCTGGGCAGCAGCAGGACACTCCCTGGCAAGCTGCAAGCCAGAGCTGGGGACGATGCCCCTGAGCATGCTAGGGTTACAATTTCTCTGAAAAGAAATCTATTTGAAACTGGTTAAACAATAAAATTGTGAAATGCAAAAATAAAATAATAGAAATGAATATGCTGTTGATTGTGGAACAAAAGGGGTTTAAACTGTTGGGGTCCACTTACATGCAGATTTTTTTTCAATAAAAGTTACACCACTATGCCTGCCTCTCCTACCTCCCCTTCCGCTTGTTCCACCTCCTCCTCAGCCTAGTCAACATGAAGACTAGGAAGATAAAGACCTTTATAATGACCCATTTCCATTTAATATAGAAAATACATTTTCTCTTCCTTTTGATTTTCTTAACAACATTTTTTTCTCACCGTAGATGTAAAGAGATGAATGTTACTTATGGACTGTGTATGAACCTGCATCTAGGATCATGTCCCGGGAGACTTGGAATTTCTGCTGTCTTTCTCAGACTGCTGAGAGCCAGCTATAACTGGCCAATTAAACTCCAGCTTAAAATGAAAACTTCCCAATAACATACCTGCCACCAGATGTGTAGAACAAACTACTTTTGTTTGACTGATTTCCTCCCCTAAACTTTAAAAGTGTTGAATGGCATGGAGTTCTGCTTTCCTTAGAAATAAATTTTAAGGCTGGATGTGGTGGCTCACACTTGTAATCCCTGCACTTTGGGAGACCAAGGCGGGCAGATCACCTGAGGTCAGGTGTTCGACACCAGCTGAGGCAGAATTGCTTGAATGCAGGAGGTGGAGGTTGCAGTGAGCTGAGAGCATGCGACTGCACTCCAGCCTGGGCAACAGATTGAGACTGTGAAAAAAGGAAAGAAAGAAGGAAGGAAGGGGGGGGGGGGAGAGAGAGAGAGAGAGAGAGAGAGAGAGAAAGGAAGGAAGGAAGGAAGGAAGGAAGGAAGGAAGGAAGGAAGGAAGGAGAGAGGAAGAAGGAAAGAAAAGAAAAGAAAGGGAAAGGGAAAAGGAAAGGAAAGGGAAAAGAAAAGGGGGAGAGGAGGAGGGAGGGAAGGAAGGAAGGAAGGAAAGAAGTAAGAAAGGAAGGAAGGAAGGAAAAGACAAAGAGAGAGAGAGAGAAAGAAAGAAATAAAGAAAAGAGAAAAGAAAAGGAGGGAGGGAAGGAAGGAAGGGAGAGAAAGAAAGAAAAAAAGAAAGAAAGAGAGAGAAAGAAAAGAAAGAAGGAAAGTAAGAAAAAGAAAGAAAGAAAAAGAAAGAAAGAAGGAAAGAAAGAAACTTTAAAATTACTGAGTTTTAAGAATTTCACATTCACTGGAATAACTAGAGGCATGCTCATGTTGTTAAAATCAAGGTTTGGGGAGAAAAGAATCAAGGTTTGGAAACACTAGAATGAACAGTCCTAGGCATTTTGATTTCATACTCCAGTCTTTTATTCATTTACATTTTTAATTTTTATCAAATAAAATTAAAATTAATATTGTTCAGATTTTAAAATTTTAATTTTAATTTTATTCATTTGGTAAAAACAAATGCCATTCACCAGTCATCACCATTATTGTCCTTTCTTAAAAGGTGTTTTAACCCCCAGAAATAAGATGGCTATCACCTCACAATAAAATCTAAAACACTAAATCGTTACACTCCAAACATGACAAAAAAACTCACTGGTGTTATGTTTTGTTTTGTTTTTTATTATTTTTGCCGTAACCAGTGTAAACATTGGTATGGAATGGCACCAGTGTGATGGCGGGTGTTTATGAGCCACTCTCCTAAATCACCTTGATGGCTGACTATGAAAAGCAAGAGCACTTCGGGGTGCACACTTCCATCCCTGCTCTCATCTGCCAGCCAACCTCACTGAGGGAAATCTCCCTTTCCCTCTTTCCTAGATATTGGCATATATGCTAACCACGAAGATGAAAAAGCTCGACAATTAGGCTACCTGCAGAGATCTCTCAAGTCTGTCTTCTAGAGGATGTATGCTTAAGAGGAAAAGCATATTTATGAGAAATTGTTGTTAGGGTATTGTGGCTGCACCTCTTTCCATAATGGTAAGTTCTGGTTTGGGATAAAAAGAGTGTACAGCAGGGTGGCATGCCACTTGAGCAGTACAAGTGGAAAGAAAAAGGTCTTATCTCTGGGATATTTCAACAGCATGCCATGTGTTCAGTGGAGAAAGGTGACTAGATATCTAGTAATATTGTAACCCACTCCTATAGTAGAGGTGTAGGTCATAAATGATTCTTTTTCAGGTTTCTTTATGCATGTTGACTTCATGAGCTGAATATTAAAGTTAGTATGGTATAATGGAATTGGACAGACCTGGGTTTCTTTCCTGACTCAGTCACTTGAACCTGTTGAGACTTTGTATAAAATTCTGTCACTTCTCTGAGCCTGTTTCATCTTTTGTGAATCAGTGATAGTAACGTTTATTTTACTAAGTCACTGTGAGAATTAAAACTGCTGTTAAATGAAAGGATATTTTCTTGACATAAATATATTAGAGGAAATAGCTATATATTTGCATAACTAACTAGACACGAGAACGAGTGTATTAGACCGTTTTCGTGCTGCTGATAAAGACATACCAGAGACTGGGTAATTCATAAACAAGAGGAGGTTTAATGGACTCACAGTTCCACATGACCGGGGCAGCCTTGCAATTATGGCAGAAGGCAGAAGACACGTCTCACATGGCGGCAGACAAGAGACAATCAGAGCCAAGCAAAGGGGAAGCCATCACATCTCATGAGACTTATTCACTAACAGGAGAACAGTAAGGGGGAAACTGCCCCGATGATTTAATTATCTCCCACCAGGTCCCTCCCACAACATGTGGGAATTGTGGGAGCTACAATTCAAGACAAGATTTGGGTGGGGACACAGCCAAACCGTATCAATGTGTTATAAACATTAGGAAGGATGAAGCAAGATACTTATTGTACATGATATGATTGTATATCTGGATTGGAAGTATGTAGAAATCTTAGGACTTAGGCTTTCTTATCCTGGCCTTAATGCAAGAATTGGGTTTCCCATTTTTCCTTGGCCAGAGACCATGAAGAGTTACAGGCCAGAAGAAGAAGAACTCTCAGAGATGCAGGTACATATGCGTGTCCACAGACTTTAAAAGTGAGTTGAGTAAATTACAGTAGTTCCCTACTTCCCTTTACAGTTTAGGAAAAAAAAAAAAAAATAAGGGAGGATGGCTCCTGGCTGTCTCTTTTACACCAGAATAATTGTTCCAGGGGCCATGACTCAATAGCTTTCCTCTGGCTTCTCCTGGCCACTGTGCACTGAAATCACTTGGGAAGGTCATGGAAAGGACCCATCTTCAGGTTTGTCAGGGACAACACTGCTCATTAAGCACTATCAGGGTTTTCTGGGGTCTTAATGACATAAAGGTAAAGGTGGTGGCAGGAAGAACATGTGGCCTGTAACTGCAGCCACAACAACCACCACATCCTTTGCTAAAGAAGCAGCAATGTGTAGAAAATAGGAGTGCAGACTCTTCAGCCACACTGCCTGAGTGTGAATCTCAGCCCCACCACTTCTCAACTGTACCTCAGGAAAGTTAATTAATCTCTCTCAGTTTCCTTGTCTATAAAATACGGGCCGTAACAATACTAAGACCTGCTTCATATCATATTGTTTGAGAATTAAATAAGGTAATAGTTGCGAAGCACCTATAAAAATATAAGCACTATATGAATATTTGATAAATATTTTTTCTTACAGAGTTATTCTTCTAAGAAGGTTATGTATGGACTGAGTGAACGAATTGCTTAAGCATCTCTTATCTAATTGCCAAGGTCATTTTTGTTATGTTTTGTTTTCTTTTGGTATTAACATTAGATTTTTTATTCCCAGGAGAACAATAAAAACTCATAAGTATCCTTTGAACTACGAGAAAGCTTAGCCTAACCTCCATCCAGCCTGGTTTCTCAAGATTCTCAACTCAGAATGGAAATCATTGATATGTGTTATATTTGGTATAATTAGTTTATATATGAATGGTGTAATTAATAATCTTTATCAATAGTGCCCACAGCCAACTGAGGATGGATGTGGTTCCACAGGGATGCCTCTTCATTCAACTTCATTCTGTTCAAGTTCATACTGAACAGATAATTACCTTTTGATCCTCTCCCTCCTCCTCACTTGTACCTAGGTCAGCATAGTTGTCTATTAATAATAGCTATACTCATTCTTTATTATTATTATTATTATTGAGACAGAGTCTCGCTCTGTCACCCAGGCTGGAGGGCAGTGGTACCTCCCTGGTTCAAGCAATTCTCTTGCCTCAGCCTCCAGAGTAGGTAAGAATACAGGTGCCCACCACCACACCCGGCTAACTTTTTTTTTTTTTTTGTATTTTTAGTGGAGATGGGGTTTCACCATGTTGGCCAGGCTGGTCTCGAACTCTTGACCTCAAGACCTCAAGTGATCTGCCTACCTCGGTCTCCCAAAATGCTGAGATTACAGGCATGAGCCACCATGCCCAGCCCCTATGTTCATTCTTAAAGCAAAAGCCTGATCATGCCTCTTCATCCATGAGCAACCAAAGTTGTTCAAAGCCGCCTGCATATTTCCAGTTTGTATATTGCAGAACAAGGGTTTCAAACTTCGCCAAGAATCCACCTGTCTGGATGATCTCCATGAGCCTACAACCGTTTTTTTCCCCATAGGATTCCCTATAAATAAGAAAGATAAAACAGGTTATATACCGTTCCAAGAGAGCTATTAGCTCCTTTCTCTCTCCTACTGATTGGAATAAGTATCAATCAAAAGAAAATAAAAAAGGAAAACTTCAACATAGGATATATGGAGCCTCCAAAATTTTTTTGCCCATTAAAATTTTTTTTTAAGTTTCCATTATCTTAATTTCAAAAAAATAGTCAATTTCAATACAAAACAATAAAATGGACATATTTAAGAATAAATACAGTCCTTAACATGAAATACATTTAGGCTTTTAAAATAACTGCATAGTTTTTATTTTCCTCATTTCATCATGGGTTAGGAAACACTGTATCATCTGTTCAGAGACTAATGTGGGAGACACTGCTGTGGACCATATTGTTGATAACACAATTTAAACACAGACAGCCTCACATATCCTGAACATTCCCATCTTCATCCCTTCTGCCAGACATACAACAAGTCTTACAAAGTGACCTCTATTAAAAAAAAAATAGTACAAGAAATCAATATGCTGTTTTAAAGACCCAAATTAATCTAACTCCTTAGAAGACATCAGATACTGCCAACAAACTTACTAATACTATGATAATTAGTGTTTTATTGCATGCTTGGAAATAGGTCTCACAAAATTGTGACATGTAAATTAACAAACAAGGAAAATAGTATGCATTCATACACAAACAAATGCAAAATGGCTAACTTGCATTCTAATTGTGTTAATATGACATGTTTTAAACACATTAGCATATTAACAAAACACATTTGTGTGCATTTTATTCTGAAATTTCTTTGATGCAGGACCAAGGCCTGTTCCTCAAGTACAGGTTCATTAATGAGAATTGTTTTAATTAGTTCATATCATATGTTTCACATACACACCATACTTGTTTTTCTTTTTCTTTTTTTCTTTTTTTTTTTGAGACAGGAGACAGGGTCTCATGCTGTCACCCAGGCTGCAGTGCAGTGGCACAATCTCCGCTCACTGCAGCCTCAACTTTCCAAGCTCAATCAATCCTCCCACCTCAGCCTCCTGAGAAGCTGGAACCGTATGCACATGCAGCCATGCTCAGCTAATTTTTGTAATGACAATATCTCCCTATGTTGCCCAGGCTGGTCTCAAACTCCTGGTCTCAACCAGATGGCCTGACTCAGCTTCCCAAAGTTCTGGTACTGTAGGCATGAGCCACCTTGCCTGGCCTACACATCATGCTTATCTCCTGAGATATCTAATATTGGCTTCATTAAAAGTGAAAATATCAAAAATAAAACTTTAGCAAAATAATATGGGAGTCTTTATGGGTTTTTGGTCTATCTTCCTCAAAGTCTTCTATAGTTTTCACACACACCTAATTTAATAGCATTTAAAAAAATCATATTGTCTGTAGAGAGTCTTTCTAAAACATTCAACTCCATTTTCCTAGAAAAAAAAATTTCTTCCAACGCTTATTTCATCAGTTTATGTAGCATTTAATGCAATTACATAATTCCAATAACAACTAACTTAAACCGGTTTGGGAGCAAACATAACTGACATTTGGCTAGACCCCAACTCTGATCGTGGGGGGAGCGGAAAGCTAGTGCATACTGAAAGGAAGCCTACTAATTCTAGTGTATACTCTGCGGTCTCAGGTCAGGATATTTTGCGGAGGAAAAAGAGGAGTATGATTAATCTAGTAAGTATAAGAAAACGTGTTTAAGCTAGCTATTTTCTCATTTAATTAATTAACTATTAGAAAAGTTAATCATGAAAACAATAGAAACATTTTAGCCTCGTGCTTACTAAATGGCACAGAGAGAGTTATAATAATGATATTCTTTATAAACCACATAATTTTTTTAAAAACAAGGCATATCTGAAACATTTTGGCTTAAACAAGAGATACCTTAAGTCTAGTGTAGCAATATTAAATCTGCCCTACTCCTTACTCAAGTATGCAAGCTAATCATAGGCAAACCATAAATTAAACTAACATTGTGTCTTCCGTTCCCCATGCCCGCAATTCCTCTTTGAAAAATCATTATTTGTATTCTCTTTCTCTCTTACTACTTCTTTTAATTCCATAATAAATATTTTAGAGCTGTTTCCTGGCTGGTCAAGTGCCCTTAATTCATGATCTCCAAAATTCTTCCTCCTCAAAGTTCTCCCGCATCAACACTTAACTATTTGCTGTTGTAGTTCTTCAGATTCTGTTTTATGTTTGGATAAAGTAGTTAAAAAGCTAAATTAACATGAATATTTCAGTGGGGTTAATAGCATGAATGTGTAACATATGCTCATGAGTTACTGTGTTACCCTACCAACAGATGAATTTTAGTAGGAATCTTAAGGAGATAATCTCTCACCCAAAAAAGCTGTGATTAATAGGAGGGATTTTAACAGATGCTCTGGAAGACTTAGGAGTTACGAGAGAATTTTCGATGACTGTACTTTTTAACTCTCTTTAAAAATCAATACTACAGAATCCAACTAATCATTCTAATCATTAAGGCTCTTAAAGTTTTTGCATCAAAGACATACATAAAACGATCTTTACCAAAGAAGCAGGGTAAATTTACAAGTTGCATCCAGAAGTCAAAAATACCTTTATTTTGATCCAGAAAGTTAGTCTCTGCAAGCATGCACGTGTGTGTGTGCTCCTGTGTGTGGATGTGTATTTTTGGCATGCTTGTTAAAGTGTAAGTTTCCGATGGAAAAGGAGCATGCTATATATAATTTCCAGAGGAGTACTGATCTCATTTTAGGTCCTGCCAAAGAGGTTATTCTTAATAGAATGGCTAGAGTCACACCCTGATTAATAGGCATCTGGGTAACTATAACCCACAAGCCACTGGCACCATGTTTCCCTCAAAAGTTAGAGTTTGTCTGAAACCCTTCCTTTCTCTACTCCCTACCCCAAACTCCAAAAATCAGAGGTAGGAATCCTTCTGTCCTAGGCCATGCCTATTTAGAGTAAGTACAGTCAACTGTTATGTCGGAGATATTGTCTACATTAATGGAGAATGTATATATCTCATCCCATGTATTCAGTTTTGCAAGCATTCCTGAAGCTTTCTGTTTTCTTCCTTTGGCTTTCAAGTTTCGAGCTACATTTTTAATCTGAGAAAAAAATGATTCTACAAATTTTGACTGAGACAATATCACGTTTACGGTAAGTCATCCTTACCTTTTTAAAGTGGATTGTTTTCAAAAGATTTTTTCAATTGTTTAATTATTTTTAGAATTGCCTTCAGTTTCTTACTTTTCCAATTTAAAAATGTTTTTCATTTGTCCTTGTCCATCAGAAACTTACAATTTAACAAGCATGCCAAAAATATGCATATGTGTATATACAGACTTTCTGGATCAAAATAAAATCAAGGGTTTTTCTCTGGTAGTTTTAAATATAATACTTGAATCCATCCTGCTTCTTTGGTAGATAGTTTTGTGGTATGTCATCCATGCAAGGAATTAAAAGTCAGTCATAGTAATTAGGCACCTACCAAAGTGTGCTTCTGAGCTATGTTACTTTCTACAGTTTTGAAGCCTTAGAAAAAGATTATATGTTTCCCTCAGTGTAAACCACTAAAGGGAATTATAAAATTGGTGTTTTCTAAAGCCTCTTTTAAAATGTATTGACACTGTGGTTGATGGCCTGCTTACTAATGGTTTGTAAGCAAGGTTTGCAAAGATCTCTGATTATATACACAGTTCATTTTAGAAGACTATTAAAGGCTTTTGATTGGTAAAAGTGCTATGCTTCTAAAAATACTTAATTAGGGGTCTATCAATACAAAAAGACAGTTAAAAGCCTTGTTAATTCAGATTTCTGCATCCTATCAGGGTTGTTCTTGTCTTTGATTGTTTCATTGAATAAATACTTTAACCCTTGGAAAATCAGAGGATCCAATGGAAATAACACACTGTGTAATTATGACAATTAACTGACGTGTTTCCATCGTCGAGATTTTTCTTTCATGCACATACATATACCACTTAAAATGAATTAACTTTAAGAAGATTTAACTTAAATTACACTCAGATATTTTGTTCTGTTTTTTATCCTTTATGACCTTATTTGGCAAAGGGCGGAGCTGATGAGAAGGGTGATAGGGAGACTGGAGTAGAAATGACTTTGAGTAAAATAAAGTTGGGATTAAGAAAAAGAGGAGCCAATAAACCAGAATCTTTAGGTTGTAAAGAATCTAAAAAAAGATGACTGTCTTATCTTCTAGTTGAGAAAGACAGGCAGCAAGTAAATAATAGATAAAATATGAAATTAAATGGAATATTTTAAGATAAGTGCTTAAAAATTGTGAACAAGGAAAAAGTTGGGGACATTTGCAGTTTTAAATGTATTCAACAAAGAACATGGGAAAACAGGACCTGGCTACAATTATTGGGATAGAGGTGGGGGTTAGAGACAGCTCCTGGTAAAAAAGAACCTCAAGATATTTTTGGATGAGACCACTATGCTGTTAAATAAATATGGAAAGAAATTAGTGTTCTCTGCCTTGGTCCTGCTTTCCCTTCACCCATCCATGGACAAACGCTGACATCGCTCTTAACCTCAGTTCTCTGTACAAACAATACCGAAATGATAGAAAATCAGTGAAAATCCACTTTCAGTACGTTTTTAAAAAATGTATAGACATGTACAAAGAACCCCTGTATCCAGCATCTTCTCACTGCAAGGTATTGTGTTTTCCTATATGATACTTACACACATGTACATCATATGGATATTTCGGGACTTTGAAAACAAGCTGTCTATGATATACATTTCTGTATCTTACTGAAATGATATTTGTTGAATGATATAAGACATAAATGAATTCATTCAGTCATTTGTTCATTCATTATTGAATACTGGATTTAGCCGAATGAAAAAAGAAAACAGAACAACACGTTCTATCATGCTCCAGAGGAAGACAACACCATATTCGATACAGAGCAAGTGTATCAGTTTAGAGGTGATTTTAAAGTTTATTATTTATTCCCATAAATCTCAAACCAGGGAGAAAAGACTTTGTAAAAGATTAAGTTTCTCTTTTCCTTTGTGCTAATTGCATAACTAGGTGTAAACGTATTTTGCTTCAAAAACACGTAATTTATTCAGTTCTGCATCTGCTGAATGTGTGTGTATGTGTGGTTGGGTATGTAGACTTGAGCCTATATGGAGAGATCTCTAGTACTTTGATGGTAGAACGGACATGTTTATGGTGAAAATATTGCTATAGCATCTTTGATTACAATTTATTCATAGAAAATGGAATATTGTGAAACTGATTCAATATATATGACTATATGATTGTATCCATTCAACAATATAAAGCTACATGTTGTGATCTTACAATATATTTTAAATTTCCATTATTTATTTTTTTTTTTTTGAGACGGAGTCTCGCTCTGTCGCCCAGGCTGGAGTGCAGTGGCTGGATCTCAGCTCACTGCAAGCTCCGCCTCCCAGGTTCCCGCCATTCTCCTGCCTCAGCCTCCCGAGTAGCTGGGACTACAGGCGCCGCCACCTCGCCCGGCTAGTTTTTTGTATTTTTAGTAGAGACGGGGTTTCACCGTGTTAGCCAGGATGGTCTCGATCTCCTGACCTCGTGATCCGCCCGTCTCGGCCTCCCAAAGTGCTGGGATTACAGGCTTGAGCCACCGCGCCCGGCCTAAATTTCCATTATTAATAATAACTAATATTTATTGAGTCTTTGTATACCTTTATGACACTCAACCACTGACATTTTTATCTTCTTTAATTCTTAGAAATAATCAATGAAATAGATATTATTAATTTTCTGCTTTTATTATTATTTTATTATTATTTTTTGTTTTTCAAGACGGAGTCTTGCTCTGTCGCCCAGGCTGGAGTGTAGTGACGCAATCTGGCTCACTGCAACCTCCACCTCTCTGGTTCAAGAAATTCTCCTGCCTCAGCCTCCTGAGTAGCTGGGATTACAGGCATGTGCCGCCACACCTGGCTAATTTTTTGTGTTTTTAGTAGATACGGGGGTTTCACCATGTTGGCCAGGCTAGTCTCGAACCCCTAACCTCGTGATCCACCCGCCTCAGTCTCCCAAAGTGCTGGGATTACAGGCGTGAGCCACCGTGCCCAGCCTGTTATGCTTTTTTAAAATGAGGAAACTGAGAGGTAGAAGGTTGTCCAGGATTATAGAAGGTAAAGGTATAAAACCCCCACACTGATCTCTATGGCTCTAAATTTTATTCTTCAAACATTGAAATATGTTGTGCCTTCCCTGCTCTCACAAAGAGCTATGGAAATGCCAAATATCTTACGAAACTCCTGAGAAAGTTTTAAGATGCGCTTGAGACTTCAGGAGAAACAGAAAGAGATTACTTAATTTATGTTATATTCTCAATTTTCTATTATCTAGAAATGGCAATGTGAGGATAATCCTTGTCTTTTACTAGTAATCAGAACAATAGCAACTTTGCTATTCTTTGGATGTCTGTTGGAACTGAAGGAAGTTAGATTTTTTGAAATGAGTACATTTTTATTATTTTTTCTAAATGTTTAATGAAGGAGGGTTTGGTGCCTTGGAAATGTAAGGACTTAGTTAATTTTTCTTTAATATATTAATATGACAAATTTCTAATAACCAAGAATCCCATATAAAGGTAGTAATACCCTTATACCTAGCTTGGCAGTTTTTTTGATTTAAAAAACCACAAGATATTTCTGAAAAATGAAAATGACAATGAAAAACTATACAGAGTGTTTTGAATCTCTAAGTCTCTAATTCTAGCTTAGCTGACATTATTCAAATGTCATCTAAAAAGTATCCAATGTAATAGTGTCTACCTGTAAAGTATTGCTAAAATGTATCATTTAATCTTATCTGAGCTCAGTAGTAGAAGCTGGAGGGGATCCAGCCTCTAGGGTCAAAGAAGGAATAGAACAAATAAAGGGGAGTTTTATCAAAAGTGACACCTGATGGCTCAGCTTAGAGTCCAGTCACTGTTAGTTTCTTAAAACACTTTTAGTCTCAACTTCATGTACCTACTACTCCTTACTGATTTAGGATTGCCAGTGGTTAGTACACTCCCTGAAAAGGAAATATTTAAGAAACTCCTAGGTGGAACAGAATTTTACCTCTCTATCGGTTTTTACCAGACACTGTTATGATTGCTGGTGCTTTGCACTGACTTTTTTCATGCTGTCGTCCTCACCTGATTTCCACTGTTCTACAGGGGAGGGCAGGCCTTTTGGCAGGGGGGCAAGGGTAGGGGCACTCTTCTCATCCTAGTATCAGCTTTGCATTCCCCATGACCCCAGTTTGATGAACTAGATATAATTCACAGATAATGATTATTGATTTCTGTTTTCATCATGCATACAATATGTGGTTATCACTATCTCTGTATCAGCTTCTTCAATTAGAGAATGCATCCACTTAGCTTCACAAACACATACACGTGAATGAATGGTTATATTAACACATCATTCAGTTGATCAATGGTTACAGTATAATCTGCTACAATTTTGTAAGACTGTTCAGTGTTCTAGTCAACTGTGTTGGCTAGAAATGCTCATTTCTATCCCATATCTACTTTAGTGTTTTTAAATTAAAAAAAAACTTTTACATAATTTATTTTTTATTGACTTAGATCTATACATTTTTTGGCTAAAGGTGATAATTTGATACATTCATATAATCAGATCAGGCCAACTGGGATATCCATCACCTTAAATATCTATCTTTTCTTTACTCTAGGAGTGTTTGAATTATTCCCCTGTATCTATTTTTGAAAGTACAATTGATTAATATTTTGTTTTGTTTTGTTTTGTTTTAAGGTGGGATCTTGCTTTGTTACCCGGGCTGGTCTCAAACTCCTGGCTTTAAGCCATTCTCCCACCTCGGTTTCCCAAAGTGCTGAGATTACAGGCATAAACCACCACATCTTGCTTTAGAATCCATTGCTGTTAATTATAGTCACCTACTCATCTATTGAACACCAGGTCTACCAGGTCTTAGTTCTGCAAAGTGTACATTAGTGTACATTTGTACCCATTAATGAACCTCTATTCATCCCCTTCTTTTTTCTACCCTTCCTAGCTTCTGGTAACTACCAATCTGCTCTCTATCCTCATGAGATTCACTTTTTTTTTGGGTTTTTTTTTTTTTTTTTGAGATGGAGTTTAGCTCTTGTTGCCCAGCCTGGAGTGCAATGGCGCGAACTTGGCTCACCACAACCTCTGCCTCCTGGGTTCAAGCGATTCTCCTGCTTCAGCCTCCCAAGTAGCTGGGATTACAGGCATGTGCCACCATGCCCGGCCAATTTGTATTTTTAATAGAGACGGAGTTTCTCCATATTGGTCAGGATGGTCTCGAACTCCCAACCTCAGGTGATCCGCCCACCTTGGCCTCCCAGAGTGCTGGGATTACAGGCGTAAGCCACCGTGCCCAGCCAGAGATTCACGTTTTTAGCTCCCACAAATGTGTGAGAACATGCAGTGTTTGTCTGTTGTACTTGGCTTGTTTCACTTAACATAATGACCTCCAGTTCCATCCATATTCTGCAAACGACAAGATTTTAATCTTATTTATGGTTGAATAATATTCCATTGTGCATATTTACAACATTTTCTTAATCTGTTCATCCATTGATGGACGCTTTGTTTAATTTCATATTTTGGCAATTGTGAATAGTGCTTGTATTAGTCCATTTTCACACTGCTATAAAGATACTGCCTGACGCTGGGTAATTTCCACATTTCCACGTAGCTGTCGAGGCCTCAGGAAACTTACAATTATGGCAGAAGGCGAAGGGGAAGCAAGGCACCTTCTTCACAAGGCAACAGGAGAGAGAGAGCAGAAGGGAAACTGCCACTTTTAAACCGTCAGATCTCATAAGAACTCATTCACCATCACAAGAACAGGATGAGGAAAATGACCTCTATGATCCAATCACCTCCCACCAGCTTCCTTCCTTGACATGTGGGGATTACAATTCAAGATGAAATTTTGGTGGGTACACAGAGCCAAACTGTATCAGTGCTGTAATAAATAAGGGAATGCAAATCTCTTTGATATATTGGTTTATTTTCTATTTTCTTTTTCTTTTTTTTTTTTTTTTTATTTTTAGTGTTTGACAGTTTCACTCTGTCTCCCAGGCTAGAGTGCAGTGGCACGAAAACGGTTCACTGCAGCCTCAAACTCCTGGGCTCAATTGATCCTCCTGCCTCAGACTCCTGAGTAGCTAGGACTACAAGTGCATGCCACCACACCTGGCTAATTTTTGTATTTTGGGTAGAGATGTGGGCTTGCCATGTCAACCAGGCTGGTCTTGAACTCTTGTGCTCATGCAATTCACCTGCCTCAGCCTCCCAAAGTGCTGGGATTGCAGGAATGAGCCACTGTGCCCAGCCTGATTTCCACCAACAGTGTATTTACATTTCCACCAACAATGTATGAGGACTTCCCTTTCTCCACATCCTCATCAGCATCTGTTATTCCCTGTCTTTCTGATAAAAGCCATTCTAACTGTGGTGAGATAATATCTCATTGTGGTTTTGATTTGCATTTCTGGGATTAATGATGTTGAGCGTGTTTTTGTATACCTGTGGGCCATTTCTTTATCTTCTTTTGAGAAATGTCTATTGAAATCTTTTGCCTATTTTTTAATCAGATTATTTGGCTTTTTGCCATTGAGTTGTTTGAGCTCCTTATGTATTCTGGTCGTTAATCCCTTGTCAGATGGATAGGTTGCAAATATTTTCTCTATTCTGTGGGTTTTCTTTTCACTGTTTTCATTGTTTCTTTTTCTGTGCAGAAGCTTTTTAGCTTAATGTATTCCCATATCTATTTTTGGCTTGGTAGTTTGTGCTTTTAAGGTCTTATACAAAAATTCTGTGTCCAGACCAATGTCCTGTAGCATTTTTCCAATGTTTTCTTCTAGTAGTTTCCTAGTTTCAGGTCTTAGATTTTAGTCTTTAATTCATTGTGATTTCATGTTTGTATATGGTGAGAGATAGGGGTCTAGTCTATTTTCGGCTTTGTAGTTTGTGCTTTTAAGGTCTTACACAAAAATTCTGTGTCCAGACCAGTGCCCTGTAACATTTTTCCAATGTTTTCTTCTAGTAGTTTCCTAGTTTCAGGTCGTAGGTTTTAGTCTTTAATTCATTGTGATTTCATGTTTGTATATGGTGAGAGATAGGGGTCTAGTTTAATTCTACTGCATTTGATTATTGTTTGCCCAGCACGATTTATTGAAGAGAGTCTTCTTTCCTCGCTGAGTGTTCCTGGTGCCTTTGTCAAAAAATGGGTTGGCTTTAAATGTATGGACTTATATCTAGGTCCCATATTATGTTCCATTGGTCTATGTGTCTGTTTTTACGCCAGCTTTTTTTTTAATACCATGATAGTTTGGTTACCACAGCTTTGTAGTTTATTCTGAAGTCAGGTAGTGTGATGCCTCCATCTTTGTTCTTTTTGCTCTGAATTGCTTTGGCTATCGGAGGTCTTATGTGGTTCTATTTACGTTTTCAGATCTTTTTTCCATTTCTGTGAAGAATGTCATCAGTATTCTCATACAAATTGCATTGAATCTGTAAATTGCTTTGGGTACTACTGTCATTTTAACAATATTAATAATTCTACCAAACAATTAGCATAAAATATCCTTTTTTGTTGTTGTTTCTTCTTCAATTTCTTTCATCACTGTTTTATAGTTTTCCTTGTTCAGATCTTTCACAACTTTGGTTACCTGCTAGTATTTTATGTTCTTTGTAGCTATTGTAAATGGGGTTGCTTTCTTGATTCCTTTTACAGATTTATTACTGTTAGTGTATACAAAGGCTACTGATTTTTGTACGCTGATATTTTTTTTTTTTTTTTTTTGAGACAGTCTCGCTCTGTTGCTGAGCCTGGAGCGCAGTGGTGCAGTCTCAGTTTGCTGCAACCTCTGCCTCCCACGTTCAAGAGATACTCCTGTCTCAGCCTCCCGAGTAACTGAGACTACAGGCACATGCCACCATGCCCCTGTAATTTTTCTGTTTTTAGTGGAGACAGGGTTTCACCATGTTGGCCAGGATGGTCTCAAACTCCTGGCCTCAAGTGATCTGCCTGTCTCTGTCTCCCAAAGTGCTGGGATTACAGACGTGAGCCACTGCACCTAGCCTTGATGGTATATACTGCAACTTTACTAAATTTATTTGTCAGTTCTAACCACTTTTTTGGTGAAGTCTCTAGGTTTCACTAAATACAAGATCAGGTCATTGCATTCAAAGCTAATTTGACTTCTTCCTTTCCAATTTGGATGCTGTTTCTTTCTCTTGCTTAATTGCTCTAGGCAGGACTTCCAGTATTGTGTTGAATAAAACTGGTGAAGGTGAGCATCCTTGTCTTGGTCTAGATCTTAGAGGAAAGGCTTTCAATTTTTCTCCATTCAGTATTACGTTGGCTATATGTTTGTCATACATAACCTTTATTATTTTGAAGTATGTTCTGTCTATACAAAGTTTGTTAACAGTTTGTATTACAAAGGGATGATGGATCTATTGAATACCTTTTCTGCATCTATCAAAATGATCATATGGTTTTTGTTCTCTGTTCTGTTAATGTGATGTATCACATTTACAGATTTGATTATAGTGAATTATCCTTGCATCCATTGGATGCATCCCATTTGATCAGGTAAATGGTATTTTTAATGTGTTGAATTTTGTTTGCTGCAATTTTATTGAGAATTTTTGCATCTATGTTCATTAGGGATATTGGCCTGTAGTATTAGGTTTTTGTTGTGTCCTTGAGGTTTTTATTTTTTTTTTTAATCAGGGTATTGCTGGCCTCATAGAATATATTTGGAAGTATTCTCTCCTGTTAAATTTATTTTGATGAGTTTGAGGAGAATTGCTATTATATCTTCTTTAAATATTTGGTAGAATTCTGTAGTGATGCCATCACATCCTAGGCTTTTCTTTGGTGGGAGACTTTTTATTATGACTTTGATCTCATTACTCATTACTGGTGTGTAAAATTTTTCTGTTTCTTCAGGTTTTAATCTTGGTAGGTTTTATGTGTTTCAGAATTTATCCATGTCTTCTAGGTCTTTCAATTTGTTGGCATATGGTTGTTTGTAGTAGTCTCATAATTCTTTATATTTTTGTGGTCTCTCGGTTGTTGTTTCTCCTTTTTGTGTCGTATTTCACTCATTTTTGTTTATTTATTTCTCTCTCTTTTCTTTTTTAGTCTAGCTAAAAGTTTATGGATTTTATCTTTTCATAAAACCAACTTTTTGTTTCATTAATTTGTGTTTTTTATCTCAATTTTATTTATTTATGCTCTGATCTTTATTATTTTTTTCTTTCAATTTTGGGGCTAGGTTTGTTTGTGTTTTTCTAATTCCTTGAGGTACATTGTTAGGTCATTTATTTGAAGTCTTTCAGCTTTTTTAATGTAGGCATTTATTGCTATAAACTTCCATCATAGTACTGCTTTTGCTGTATTCCATTGATTTTGGTGTGTTATATTTTCATTTTCATTTGTTCCAAGAAATTTTTAAATTTTCTTCTTACTTTCTTCATTGACCCATTGGTCATTTGGGAGCATGTTGTTTAATTTCTGTGTGTTTGTGTAGTTTCAAAGATTAGTTTTGTTATTGATTGCTAGTTTTACTTTTTGCAGTCAAAAAAAAAGAGCTATTTGATATCATTTCTACTTTTTAAAATTTATTGAGGCTTATTTTGTGGCCTAAAATATGTTCCACTCTGGAGAATGTTTCATGTGCTTATGGAAATAATATGTATTCTACAGCAGTTGGGAAAAATGTTCTAAGAGTATCTATTTGGTCTAGTGTGCAGTTTTAACTGTGATGTTTCTTTGTTGATTTTCTGTCTATGTACTCTGTCCATTATTGAGAGTGAGATGTTGAACTCCACTACTATGATTGTATTGTAGTATATATCTCCCTTTAGGTCTATTAATGCTTGTTTTATATACATGGAAGCTCCCGTTTTGGGTGCATAGACATTTATAATTGTTATACCCTCTTGCTGTATTGACCTCTTTATCATTATTTAGTGAACGCCTTTGTCTCTTTTTGCAATCTTTGACTTATAGTCTATTTTATCTGATACAAACAGAGTTACTCTTGATCTTTTTTGTTTCTACTTGCCTGGAAAACTTTTTCCATCGTTTCTCTATGTGTTAGTCTATGTGTTTCTCTACAGGTAAGGTAGGTTTCTCCTAGGCAGCATATAGTCAGGTCTGTTTCTTTGTCCATTCAGCTACTCTATGCGTTTTAGTTGGAGAATTGAGTCTATTCACATTCAGTGTAATAAATAAGGACTTGCTACTGCCATTTCATTGCCTATTTTCTGATTGGTTTGTAACTCCTCTCTTCCTTCCTTTCTTGCTATCTTCCTTTATGGTTAAGTGATTTCCTTTAGTAGTATTTTTTAACTCATTAGTTTTTATTTTTAGTGTATGTAGTATAGGTTTTTGCATTGTGGTTACCATGAGGTTTACAAAAACAACATATAGATAAAACAAGTTATTTTAAAGAGATGACAACTTATCTTACATTACACACACACAAAAAACAAACAAACAAAGCTTAAAAAGAAAACTCTACACTTTAACTTTATCCTTGCCACTTTTTGACTTTCAATTGTCTCAATTTGCATATTTTATAATGCCTATCTCTCTTAACTTGTTTCTGTAGCTATTATTGCTTTTGATAGATTTGTCTTTTACGCCTAATACTAGAGTTCTGAGTGGACTGCACACAACAACTGTAGTATTAGAATATTCTGGGGTTGTCTCTGTACTTAATTTTACCAGTGGGTTTTAAACCTTCAAAATTATTTCTGGGCATTAGTATTTTTTTTTTCCTTTTGGATTGTAAAACTCCCTTTAGCATTTCTTGTAATATTGCTCTAGTGGTGATGAATTATTGTAGCTTTTGTTTGTCTGGGGAAGACTTTATCTCTCCTTCATAGTTGAAAAATAGATTTGCTGGACAAAGTATTCTTGGCTGACAGGTTTTTTTTTTTCTTTCAGGATGTTGAAAGTGTCATTCTTCCTGGCTTGTATGCTTTCCCTTAAGAAGTCTATTGCCAGATGAATTGGAATTCCTTTACATGTTATTTGCTTTTATAATCTTGCTGCTTTTAGGATCATTTCTTTGCCTTTGACATTTGAGTGTTTGATTATTATATGCCTTAGAGTAGACTTATTTGGGTCAAACCTGTTTGGTGTACTCTGAACTTCCTGTACCTGGATATTTATATCTTTTCTAAGTTTTGGAATGTTTTCTGTTATTATTATTTTTAAATTAAGCTTTCTACCCCTTGTTCTTGCTCAACTCCCTCTTGAACACTAACACTTTTTATATTTGGTCCTTTGAGGTAATTTTCTTTATCTTATAAGCAATCTACATTCCTTTTCATTCTATTTTCTTCTCTTCTGATTGCATAATTTCAAATAACCTGTATTTAGTTTCACTTATTCTTTCCTCTGCTTGATCCACTCTGCTGTTGAGAACCTCAACTCAACCTCAACTCAATGAGTTCTTCAGCTCAGAGAATGTATTTCTCACTTCCAAGATTTCTGGGTTTTAAAAATTATTATTATTTCAACCTGTTGGTTAAATTTATCTAATACATTTCTGAATTGTTTTTCTGTGTTACCTTGGATATCACTAAGTTTTTTAAACTGCTATTTTTAATTTTTAGTGAGAGAGCTCACATATTGCTCTCTTGTTAGGGTCAGTCACTGGCTCCTTGCTTTGTTCATTTGGGAAGGTCATAGTTCCCTATTTGTTATCGTTTCTTATGGATGTACATCTATGACTTTGCATTGAAAAACTAGTTATTTATTTCAGTCTTCTCGTCTGTCTTGTTTTGATTTTTTAACAAAAATAAATAGGGTCTTGCTCCATCATTCGGGCAGGAGTTCAGTGGTACAATCATGTTTCACTGCAGACTCAGCCTACCAGGCTCAAGTGATCCTTACACTCCAGCCTCAAGAGAAGCTGAGACTACAGTCACATGCCACTACACCTGACTAATTTTCATTTTTTGTAAAGGTAGGTTCTCACCATGTGGCCCAAGATGATCTTGAACTCCTGGGTTCAAGTGATCCTCCTGCTTTGGCCTCTTAAAGTGCTGGGATTACAGCCATGAGCCACTGTGCCCAGTCTTGTTTTGTTTTTCATTGAATATGTTTGCTTAGAGATTCTTCATAATTTACCTCTTGAGTTTCTTATGTTTTCCCATACTAAGTCACTACCTCCTTTTTGGTGCTAAATGGTGCCTAAAGCCCAGGTTTGCCACAGCTATGGCAAATAATCAGAACACTGCCCATTCAGAGTGGGAAAGGTCCCAGAGGGGATATCTCTGTAGTTTTGAAAGACTTGCTAGGGGTTTGTGCTCAGGGGACCTGTGGAATGTATCCACTACAGCATGGTGCTGCTGAACAGCCATTCTAATTTGGCCTCTCCTTTGGTTGAGCTACAAGGCAGTTTCCAGGGGTGGAGATGCTAGTCTAGTTTCCACCTATTGCCTCTGGCTGTCCTTGGAGATATATCTCTCTTTAGGCAATCATGACGCTTCCTGTGGTTTGAGGCAAGGAGAGGTCTCCTGCCAAAGAAAAGATGGTGGGGAAGCTGCTTGTCCACCTCAATTTCACTTTTTCTAGTGTAGAAAACATGAGTCAGGGACAAGTTTTTGCACACTGGTGCCAATCAGCTTGGGATAAGGAGTGTTGCATATGTGAAAATCTGATTCTCTTACAGTCTGGTTGGAGAGTTGTTGTTGTTGTTGTTGTTGGTTGTTTGCTTGTTTTTACTTTTTTTTGTGACCCCAGGAACTGACTCATCTTCATATGTGAGTTCTGGGATATTCCTAGTGACAATGTCAGTGCTGTATATTTGTTTTTGGTTTTCCATGGGGGAAAGCAAAGCCAGCTTGTGTCTACACCACCATTTTTGAATCTGGAAGTTTCCTGTTGTAGGTTTTATGTCAGGGATATGTGATACAATATATAGTGCCCTAGAAATTTAATGAATCAACCTATATCTAGCCCACACAGCTGAAATCCCTTATTGGCCTGTGAAGTAGTCACTTTGATATTAGAATAACTGAAATGACACATGGACAATGGAGGAAGGCAGTGTCTAATGCTCTTTAAGACAGAAAACTTTCTGCTCAGGGCCAGAGATGCTTTGGAAATCACTGAGCTTTCCCAGATAAAATGTGTTTTCTTAAGACCCACTGATGATACCAGTAATTTGTTCAGAGCTTCATCTCTGTTTCTGTTTCTCTGATTCAGAGTGTTTATATCCTGTTTATATCTTTCTGCTTCCCCACCATTTTGATTATAACCCTTACCCCCAGCCATTATTAATATTTTATTCCTTGGTCTCAACTCACTCCTGATTTTGTAACTCAAAAGCCTGACAATCTTAACAGAGTCTCGTATCAGTATCTCACTCATCTCTTTATTCTGGTATTTTCTGATCTCTGACATCCCACTGGTTCTTACCAAGGCTTCAACTAAGCCCCTTTGTATAATACTACATGAGTGTAAATTAAACCCAAATGTGTCTCCCGTTTCAGATAAGATTACAAGACATATTTATTAAATATGTCTCTAAGGATACATTCATAGAATGGTAATTGCACTCATAATTCTTTAGATAGGATTTTCATATTCAATAATTATTTCAACAAACAATTTTTGAGTACACACTGTGTGGCAATTATTTTAAGCGAACATGTATTAGACTTTAAAATAGTCCAATCTTTTTTACCAACATTAGGCACTAATCTTTCTTTAAAGATTAGATTAAAAAATAAACACTGATTATTAAAATAACCAACTGCTACAGCTAATGTTCAATGAGGATCTAAACAATGTATATTAAAACATCCAGCTCACCTGGATAATGTAAGATGTCAATCATCTCTTAACTACGTAATATTGCAAAAGAGAATTCCCTTGGCTAATGTTAGAGATTAGTCTTTTCTTAAATATTTGGTATTGTAAAAGCCACCTCTTCTGACTGCTGGGCATTAGTAAGTAGTTTCTTAAATATTAACTGTGATGATTTGTCCATTCTGCTAATGACTCCTTAATTGCAAAGAACACATAAAAGCCAGCGACAGCAAATATGTAAGAATTTAACTACATTGTCCTTGTGTGTATCTCATTAATCCCTGCCCTTCTCTTTGCCTTGGGTTCTTACACTGATTTCTTCCTCCTTGGTGTTATTGCTGTCAGTATTATTTTGAAATTGAGAAGTAACACACGTAGAAAAAAATGGCATAAAGTACACCAATTATAAGTGCGTAATGGTGACTTTCGTTTACATCTATGTAACCACTCAGAGCACAATACAGAATATTTCCAGCACCCACCTTCCTAGGCTATTTTCTATACCCTATTCCCGTCCTTTGGGCTCCATCTTCCCCCTTGTTTCAATATCCTGCTTGGGTTTGTATGACTCATAAGCTTCAGCTTTCCTCATCCTTTCCTATCTTGACTTGGCTTTAAACACTTTATTGGATAAATTTTACTTGTGGCTCTTAATAATAGCTACCATGACATCCCAGCCAGAGAAGGAGAACAATTTGCTCTAAATATATTGCAAGGAAATGTTAACACTGGGCACATGTAAGCATGTATGGCTAAATCAAATATTTGCTTTTTAATTTATACCCAGATAACTTTGGAAGATTCCTATAAGCAAATATGTCAGACATAGCTGGTCTTCTTACTAACACAATGCCATTATGCATATATTCTCAGAGAACAAAGAAAATCATTCACATTCTCAAGGATGATTTCTGTGACTTGGGTGGGTACTGATTTATCTCCGGACAATTGCAGTACAGAGCTCCCACTGATTCTCCATAATGTTAATTTGTCCTTACAGTTTTATCGTTTCAGACACGATTTATCATTATGGTTCAAATTCAGTCTTGGTTTTACCTGGTCAAAACTTTGTAATATACTTATTTGTTTTGAACATGAGTATGTGAAAAATAAGCTGGTATATTAAAATGTACTGCCCGCATAGGGGAAAGGCTTAATTAACTGGTATTTAGGGGAACTAGGGTGCACTGGTTTGCAAAATTTGTCAAATGTGTATTTCCTTCACTGTAGTCTCATGTAAATAATACTTCTGAGTTTTTATAATTTTATCAGTTTATTTATTCTTTGCACTCTTTTAGAAATACAGCAATTGAACCTTCATAAATATTCCATCTGAACACATCACTATACAACTTTTAAAGTGCCCCCAGAAAGGCAAATTATTAAAGATATAAATAACCCATCACAATTTACACAAAATAAAAATAAATTTTCGTCATCTTGATATACATAGAAATTATTAGGCTTGATGGTTAAGATGAACATTGGTACTTAAGTGTAGTTTTGTGAAACTATGACAACTGTCAAATGTGTGTTATTTTGAGCAATCTTAAAGAGAAAATTATATAATCAGTATCTTAAGTTGTTTCTAGAACTATTATCTAGCAGAAAAAAGCCAGATGATAGGCTGAATCAACTTGTTTCTTCTGGGAAAACTGAAGTTAAATCTTACATTTGAAAGCAAGAATATTTAAACAAACAAACAAACAAACAAAAAACCTAAGAAGAGTTTAGCAAATTGAATGAAATTAACTAAAAGCATTACTATCTGGCAATTTCTCTGCCCTGGACACTTCTTCTTGTTGTCTTTTATTATTTTAAAAAAAATTGTAGATGATCCAGGTGATTTCTACATAGCCCTTTTTCACTGCTAAATGATTGAGAACAAATTCAGTTTATCATATCTAAACATGTCCACTCCAGAGAAATTTTTTCAAACATAACACAATCCATGCGAGGAATAATTTTTCCATGATTAAGTATATTTGTTAGTTGAATTAAACTTCAACCTCAGATAGCAAAGCTATAACAGCACTCTAAATTACCAATGTGTCTTCCAAAATAAGGTTACTACAGTTTAAGGCATTAAGTTTTCAGAATTATTTCTGAAGGTTTTCTTTCTCTCTTTTTTTTAACCTTTATGCCCATAACTCTTTGATGAAGGAGTTGCAATATCCTAGGCCAGTTTCTCATTGCTTCCTTATGTGTTAATTAATAACATACATATGTGATACCGATACAAACAGGCACAACACTTAACAGGATTGATCAGCTAATAGTAATGATTAATCAAACATTTTTGTATCATTCAAGAACTAAGTACCAGAGCTTGTCAGTCCTGATTCATATAAGCATGAATAGGGAATTTTTTAAAAAGGATTTTGGCCCCACTTCTTACCACCTAAATTAGAATATCTGTAAGTAAGGGTCACATATTTGCATGTTTCAAAGGCTCTTGGTTGATTGTAAAGTACAGCTGGGCTGGGAACCACTGAGTTAAGAACAAGAAATTGAAAATAAGCCATTTCCAATTTTGATGTTTCATTCTTCCAGTAAAAACAAATGAAAAACTAGTGAAACACTTTACTACGATGTACCATAACAATATATTGCCTTTAAGTGTTTAAATTCAAAATGTATTAGTTTTATAAAAGTCATACCACTTTATATATACTGATAGACATCAATGCATAGCAAACTTCCTTAAGGGTAGAGACTGTATCCTCTTTATTGTGACAAATAATACCTATTATGTCTGTTTTTCTTAATTAAATAATAATTATCCCCATCTGGTTCTACACAGTACCACAGTAACAATTTCAAAGATACAAAAAGAGAGTATTTTCTTCAAATTGCTTCTTTATTCAAAACCACACACGTTTACTTTTCCCTCTATAATTTATAATTTCTTAATTCCAATACCTTAAGTCGATCAGGTTAAATGATTATGGTCTATGTGTTCACTACAAATTTATTGTCATTAGCAGCACCTTGGAATGCCATTTGTAGGGATTAATTCATATATTCATGTTATGCAGGATTATCTACTAACAAACAAAATGCAGTTGCTCTAAATTCTAAATTAAGGATGTAAAATAACCTGCCATCAGAAGAATAATTGGATTAGACATCGGAACAAATAAAAAAAAAGGTTGAAGACATGAAACCTTCAGCTTATTTGTGAAAGATTCGTGGTAATCAATAATATTCTGGAGCTCCTGAACTTTTCATGGGCATGGGTTCTGTCTTATCCTTCCTTATAACTTATGACCAGTGCAAGCATAGCAGACACATAATACATAATTGCTAAAGTGGACTGAATAGTTTAAATAGAAAACATAATTAATATAGCAGGACTAGACTGTGCTTTTCAGACATTTATAACTATATATTGTAAAAAAATCTCAAATTACATCATTGAATGTGTGTCATTGATTACTGTTTGCTACATTACAAAAGAGTCCAAAATATTCTGGGTTTATAACCAGTTCACTTTCTGAACTCAACGTGGTGTTTAAATTTGTATCCCTTTTCCATAAAATACAAATGCTTTGGGAAAATAATACATAATTATAGGCATCTATGTTAAAAATGCCAATTTGCAAAAATATGAAATATACTTAATTGCTTAGAAAATTTTTAGACTCTCTGAATTACTATTTAAATTATATATAAATACAGGTTTAAAATAACACTAGGAGTTGTCTTTAACTTAGATTCCTGCATCATTCCTATGTTTTCACATCTATAATGTGAATGTGATTATTGTTTTATTAGTTTCTTAAACCCTATAATTATGCTAAAACATAACATTTTAACTGAATTTATCTTTCAAAAATTCAACACATTTAACTCAGTTGATACTGACATAGTTAAACAATAAAGGTAGGAAATAAAATCCTCAATATTATTTAGAAGGTCAAGAACTTTTCAGATCTTCTTAATTCATAACATCTATAAGACTGAAATACATGGGTAAAAAGTAAAAAATACAGTTATTCTCTACTTTCTATATACCATGTAAACTGAGGGCTGTATGGAACTGCTCTGACGTCGAACTGAGCTTTCCATTTTATCTGAAACGTTCTGAATGTTCTGGATTGTGTAAAACAGTACTGTGTTTTAGCTGACTTGAGAAGGCTGTGTGTCTCACTTTGGCATTTCAGATTGCTTTATTTTTACATTCCTTAGTTGCAGAAGGCATTTGTTAGCAGTTCACATATTTTTGTGATCTTCAAAATCATAACCACAAAAATCTTTCCTTTAGTTAGAAAGTATAACCAAGTGTGGCCCCTAAAATCGAGGAAGATAGGTTTCTCATTAGTAGTGACTTCCAAAAAACATCAAGTTGGCTAAGCTTCAAATTCATTTGGGATTAAAAAGTTTTCAATTATTCTAATTGTACTTAAGATAATTTATTAATTTTGAAAGGAAGTGTGAGCGAAACCCTTAAAAATAAAATGCAACCTACTAATTCTGAAACTTTCTGGAATTTCCAAGTCAGTAGGTTTAAATGAATTTGCGCCTTCCAAAATCCTGATTACCATAAAAAATGTATATATATTAAGAATTATTCCTTATACTGTAGTCACAGAAAATAGTTGCTTGTATGTCAGATTTCCACAGAAATATTGTTAGATATCTAAAAACAGCTTTTTAAAGCTAGTAGTATTTCAACGTTGACTTTAATTGGAAGGAAACTATGAGATGAATAACTCCTGCTAAGAAACCTGTACATAGGTGGGATTTCCCATGATTCAGAGAGTGTGATGAACAATCTTACTCACAACATCCCCCCCGCCTCAACCATTCTAATTTAAAACAGAAGATAAAGTTTTAAAGAAAAAGGCATTGACATATTAGTCAATGCCGACAAGAAGTAATGTAAAATTAGACTTGTAATAAAATTAGCAGTTTTTTCCTCTTTGAAAGGTTCATAAATGACTACATTACAGAAATATTAGATATTGTAAAATTTCAGATTTTGCCACTTATTTTGATTTACAAAGCAAGGAATGTCTAGAAACTAGACCCTTAATTAAAAAAAGAGTAGCAAAAACAAAACTTTAATCCACTATTTTTATGTCATCACTAGTTTGACAATTGGATTTAAGCAAAGCATGATAAAATGAGTCAAAAAGACAGTAAACGGCAATACTGTCAAGGTTTGAATGCCAAAAATTTTAACATTGGGACATTAAAGACATGTGTTTTACAGTTGACTTGTACAATCACGAACTAGTGATATGTGCTTTGCAGTGGCTACTTACTAGATTTAAACCTATTTAAAATTGCTGTATTTCTCGTAAATGTTATGAATCCTCAGTTTTAACAATTATGTTTCTGAGAATTCCGGAATTTCCTGAACCACAATGTGAAGAAGGAGGTGCTCCTGATTGGGCTTCTTTTCTCAGCTTTGTGGTTGTTTATGAGGTTCTTTCCGAGCTATACTATTTCTACTGGAGAACCCAGAGTTCTTACTAAATGCAGCTGGGCATGAGAGGGGAGGCTCAGGTACTGCAGCTGTGAAACCTCTGCTCAGGCATGCGTTTTGGTTTACACGCGGCCAGTTAAGGAAACACATTGCCACGATGTGTGCATTCACAAGAGTGTCGGTGTAATGTATTTATTTCTGGGTCTCAAACGATCTTTGCAGCGAGTAATTCCGTTTCGATGTTAAAGTCACTGGATTTTACTTCTCTGGTTCCGGATGGCATGGAGCAGGCCCCTAATTACCTCGGAAACCCACCAAGGGCCAGTAAAGTAATAAACTGTGATCGCATCGCGTACACGTCGAGTCCCAGGGAGAGCAGGGCTCCCAGGAAGCCCCGGGAAGCGTGCGCTTCCAGGAGGGTGTGCGGCGCGCGGGGGTCTGCACGCGCGCAGAGCTTGTTAACGGAGGGCGTGCCGGAGGCGTGGCGCGAGGTGTCCGGGCGAGGCGCTCCGCGAGGCGGGCGGCGGTGGGCGGGCCACGGGGGAGCGCGGCCCGGGGAAGGCTGCGCGGCGCCGCCAGCGGCTCCCGGCTCCCGCTCTCCCGGCCGCCAAGAACGAGCTGCCGTGGGCGGGGCCTGCGGTGATTGGCGGGCGGGCGGGGAGGTCGGAAGTACTTTGTTTTTTATGCTAATGAGGGAGTGGGGCTTGTCCGTATTTACGTTGAGGCGGGAGCCGCCGCCCTTCATTCACCCACATGGTCCTTCGAGGTGCCGCCGCCGCCGCCCGACCTGCGCCTTCGCGCCACTTCGCGCCCTCGGGCGAGGCCGAGGGGGTGGGGACGACCCCCGCAGCGCCGCCGCGGCTCGCGCCCCTCCGCGAAGCTCTCCTCGCGGGGCGGGCCGGCCGGCCGCACCCCCGGCCTGGGGCCTCCGGTCGTAGTAAAGCGCAGGCGGGCGGGGAGGCGGGAGCAGGCGCCCGCGGCCGGCCAGACGAAGATGGTGGCTGCTACTCCTCCTGGTGAGTCTGCCCGCCCCTCCGGCGACGGAGGGAAACCTGTTGTGTGCGGTCCGGGTCTGGCGGGCGGGCGGGCGGGGCGGAGCGGCCCGGGGCGGACTGGCCCGGGGCAGCGTGGCGGCGGCGGCGTGGCCGGGGCGGGTCTCGGGCCGTTGGCCGCCCCGGCGTGTGGCAGCCGCATCTGGCTGCCCCTTCGCTCGCCCGCGGGCCGCCAGAGGGCACGGCAGGGCCGGGGCGGGAGGGTGGGAGGGGGCGGCGTGCGCGTGGCGGCCGCGCCCGGGACCCGCGCGGACCCTGCCTGGGCCGACCCGAAGGCGGGTGGGCGGACGGCGCACACAATGGCCCCTCGGGGAGAGGACGTGCGAGGCCCGTGCCTTCTCCGGGGCCCGGGGCGCGCGCGGGGCGTGGGGTCTCCGGGTAGGAAAGTTTCTCCCGAGGGCGAGAGTTAAAGCGCCTCCAGAACAAAGCGGTGGCGGCGGCGGCACATGGGGCAGGCCGCGGGCCGGGAGGGGGCGCGCCCACGAGGTACCTGCGCGCCAGCGGGTGGCGTGGCGTGGGCGGGAGCCCGCGGTTCCCCAAACTTTGTACGCGCGAGGGTGGGCGGAGGGGCGCGGAGCTCGGAGCGGCCTGGGCGCCACCCCCGCTCCGCGTGGGCTTTGTTAGCCCGCGTGGGCAGCCTCGGGGCGGGGCCCACAACTTCCTCGCCGTGGCCCTCGGAGGAGGCCGGAGTCGGCCTCGGCTGCGGCGTGGAGCCGCCTGCGCCCTGCCGCTCGCTGGGTGTGTGGCGCGGGAGGGCCGGCCCGGCTCGGCGGGAGCGGCGTCCCCGCCGCCATGTTCCTGCGGGGCGGGCTGCGCGGGGGTGAGGGCGGGGGACATGGCGGCGACTGCGCGCCGCCGCCGATTGTTCCCGGCTTAGGCCTCGGGCCGCGTGCGACGGGCACCGCGGCCGTGGAGCCCCCGCCCCTCTGGGCCGGGATCGGGGGGGCCTGGGGGACACAAAGGAGGGGCGGCGCGCCCGCGTCCCCGCCGCACTCGGGCCTCGGCGCCGCCGGTCGCCGCGCGGCTGCCGCCGGGAAACGGGGTGGTGGTGGGGGGGGGTTGCCGCGTCCGGCGAGGCCCGACTCTGACCCGCCGCCCCCTGGCGGCTACGCGGTGAATCGCAGGGCCGCGCTCTCCCTTGTGCGACATGTGCTGCCGGCCCGGGCTCCATGAGCGTGGCGGGCACTTTGCAGTCTCGGGTGTTCCTGCCCGGTCTTCTGTTCCTAAACTGCAGCAAAGGGAAAAGGAACTGAAAAAGGCAGGCTCGTCGTTGTAATATCACCAGAAGAGAAAATTAACGGCATGCCATCAGGACCACAGCAGTTGGAGAAACAACTCTTTATCCCGGCTTGCAGCCACGAGGTCTTGATTGGGGGAGGGGTGGTGAAGAATAGTCCCTGGGCTGCTTTTTTTTTCCTTTTACTGGAGCTGTACAGTGCAGTCAATGATTGCTGCTGATCATAATCAAGTATTTTAGAAGCTTATTAAGACATGTATCTGATAGCTAAGGGTTTTTCAACTTTATTCTCTTACGCATTTTTCAACTATACCTATTGGTTTTTTAAATCCTGCTAATATTGCCCGACTCTTACTCTCAGTTTTGCAAATGGGTGAAATTAATTGCTAATTAGGACGTTGGAAAATAGCAAATACAGATTTGGACGATGGTGGTAATTTTGAGCAAATCATGTTTATCTTTTTTTCCTTATTTTCCCCTACTCCAGTCATACACGTGGAGCTAACTGCACCAGTAGCTTTTCTGAGGATACTTGCTGAAAAGGAAGTTTAATGGAATGGGTAAGTGTATTCTGATTTTCTTGAACTTTTCTTAAAAACAAATTTCTCTTGCTATTATAGTAAAGTTGAAAAAATATTATAGGATTGGGTTCTTAGTAAAAGTAGGTGTTTCTTCCTTTAGACAATTTACTTTTTCTGAAAAACTAGCTCATTAAGTACGGATTTGTTAATTTTAAGTTAGTAAAATTACAGTGTAAATATCTCTGTACATCTTTGCAAACTGGCTTATGCAGTTTACGAAATACAATTTTAGATCCTTTTGGGTGATAAAGTAGATATAACCTGGGATGATAGATTTAAACAGGATGTTTAAATTCTGCTACAATTGACTGGTAACACTTGAAATGTAGTCTGAACAGTAATTTTGTTAATCATTTCATCAAGTATTCGCTAAGTGGAAGCCAGAAGAAGAGGAAAATGTTTTGCCACGTGGATGTGAAGACTTCCTCTAAAAGGTACACATGGACTAAATTGCCCTTAAATGTTCCAAAATTAGTTCTCATTTATTTGCAGTCTCATTTTGTTTTGTTTTGTTTTGTTTTGTTTTTTCTCTATGTATCAATCCATTTGGGAGAGGCCAGCCATTGGAAGAGCCACCACTTCCAGTGCTAGTTGGATGGTTGGTTATGATTGCCTTCTGTAAAGAATTCTTAAGGCATAAATACGTGTCTAAATGAACCTCATATCTTTGAGATAATTAAACTAATTTTCTCTTACCCATTAGGGATTATGCTGAATTTGTATGGTTTATAGTTGTTAGAGTTGGAGGCGTTAATTCTAATTATCTGTTTCAAATTTAGCAGGAATAAAGAGAACATCACCTTGTAAAACTGAAGATTGTGACCAGTCAGAATAATGTCAAAGTGCTTACAGTGCAGGTAGTGATATGTGCATCTACTGCAGTGAAGGCACTTGTAGCATTATGGTGACAGTTGCCTCGGGAAGCCAAGTTGGGCTTTAAAGTGCAGGGCCTGCTGCTGTTGAGTGCTTTTTGTTCTAAGGTGCATCTAGTGCAGATAGTGAAGTAGATTAGCATCTACTGCCCTAAGTGCTCCTTCTGGCATAAGAAGTTATGTATTCATCCAATAATTCAAGTCAAGCAAGTATATAGGTGTTTTAATAGTTTTTGTTTGCAGTCCTCTGTTAGTTTTGCATAGTTGCACTACAAGAAGAATGTAGTTGTGCAAATCTATGCAAAACTGATGGTGGCCTGCTATTTCCTTCAAATGAATGATTTTTACTAATTTTGTGTACTTTTATTGTGTCGATGTAGAATCTGCCTGGTGTATCTGATGTGACAGCTTCTGTAGCACTAAAGTGCTTATAGTGCAGGTAGTGTTTAGTTATCTACTGCATTATGAGCACTTAAAGTACTGCTAGCTGTAGAACTCCAGCTTCGGCCTGTCGCCCAATCAAACTGTCCTGTTACTGAACACTGTTCTATGGTTAGTTTTGCAGGTTTGCATCCAGCTGTGTGATATTCTGCTGTGCAAATCCATGCAAAACTGACTGTGGTAGTGAAAAGTCTGTAGAAAAGTAAGGGAAACTCAAACCCCTTTCTACACAGGTTGGGATCGGTTGCAATGCTGTGTTTCTGTATGGTATTGCACTTGTCCCGGCCTGTTGAGTTTGGTGGGGATTGTGACCAGAAGATTTTGAAAATTAAATATTACTGAAGATTCCGACTTCCACTGTTAAATGTTCAAGAAATATGAAATATTAAAGAAAATGTGTAACTTTTTGTTTAAATACATCTTGTTTTCATCCAAAAACATTTCACTTTTTGGTTTGCGTGTCAGATTTGGCAGTATAAATTCTGGTTATATTTTTTGTTGTTAGATTTATTTGGCTGTTAAGTATTGCGATGTGCTTAAACATACTCTATACATGATGATCATCTGTAAAGTTAGAATATACCTTTTTGCTTTCTTTGGAGTTAGTGTTATTCCAGGATATT
Organism: Macaca mulatta; assembly: GCF_049350105.2. NCBI lineage: Eukaryota > Metazoa > Chordata > Mammalia > Primates > Cercopithecidae > Macaca > Macaca mulatta. Next base: position 86,124,107 of record NC_133422.1, read on the forward strand.
TTACTTAATCTAAAAGTTAATCTATGTTGCGCATATATTACTCAAGTTTTTTAATTTAGAGGGAATGCTGCTCTGTTTAAAGCAATGTGTAAAGATGGGTTTTTTTAAGCATGGAATTTAGGGTGGGTACAGTTTGTTTCTATTAAGCAAGTACTTCTTTACCAATACATGAGTAACTGATGTGTAACTGTTAAATGCTCGTATACTAGTTTTTCTTTGATTGTCAGTGATTAATAAGCTGTAAATGACCAAGGTCCTCAGACTGCTTTTAGCATCTGCAACTTAAAAAAATGGGAGTTAGAAAAAACACACTCATGCTAAATAGAGTAACAGATAAATGTATGTGTACACTCTTCCTAAATGCCAAGAGTGCAGCGGTGGGGCGAGATTCAGATACTCATTTATTTCTAAGTCTGTAGTTAACATTTATGTTCCCTACTCCCTACATAAGCCAGACTTTGGCAACAGTGATAGTTGATTCCAGGCTTACTTGACTTAGTCACTGAAGTGGAAACTAAGAAGCGGCAGTTAGTGTTTTATCCAGCATTTCTACCTTCTCTCTTTTCTTCGTGTGTTTTGTCTCTAACCTATGTGTATATGTGTCAAAAAATGTGGAATACCTGAATAATAAATTTAAAAGAACCAAGTGGTAAAATTGGACACAAGCCGAAGTACAGGCAAACTTGATGTTTAAAAAATAAGGTTTGAGAAATGTCATTGTATTTTGGAGTAAAAGAGGCTATCTTAGTAATAAGAAATAAACTTCCATAACACTAGGTTAGACCACCCAATAAATCTAGAAATCAGCTTTTAAAAATATTGTGTGAAGTCTAACAAAAGTTTTTACCTGTAACGTGTTCTTAAAAAAATTTAAGGAACTTAATCTTGGATTCCTGAATAGAAAGGTAAGAATTCCATCATTCTGGAGTTGATGAAAAGATTTGCAGGATGTGAAATGAACAGTGATTTATAAAATGGAAATCAAATTGTACATTAGCAGAGTTCTTAAGCATTTTGAATTGAAGGAGACCTAATAATTGTGTCTTTTGGTTATTTTGGTGACAAACACAGCTTTAAAACTATGCTTAAAAAGTTGCGGCTGGACACGGTGGCTCACACCTATAATCCTAGCACCTTGGGAGGCTGAGGCAGGCGGATTACCTGAGGTCAGGAGTTGGAGACCAACCTGGCCGTCATGGTCAAACGCTGTCTCTACTAAAAATATAAAAAATTAGCCAGGTGCAGTGGCGTGCGCCTGTAATCCCAGCTATACTCTGGAGGCTGACACAGGAGAATCACTTGAACCGGGGAGGCGGAGGTTTCATGAGCTGAGATCCTGCCACTGCACTCCAGCCTGGGCGGAAGAGTGAGACTTCGTCTCCAGAAAAAAAAAAAAAAAAAAATCATCATACAACATGTTCTGGTAGTTTGCAAAATGGTGTGCTGTGGTTATAAGTGAGGAAAGTATTTTGTTTTACATTTGTCAGACTATGTCATTTTACTTTAAAGCTTTTGGGGAAATATACTAGCAATTTTTAAAAAAATGGAACAGTGTGATAGGAAGCCTGCTTCATGATTCCTTAAATAGTCTAAAATGTAGTCAAATATGTTACAATAACAAAGACTTAAATGGCTTTTCTCCCTAGATACTGAAACTGTAGTATTCATTGTGTTCAGAACTTACTTGGTCTTGAACTGAGATTTAAATCTAATCAGCAAGCTAATAAATGTGTATGTTTTGTTGTGGGATTGGTAGTGATCAGTGGTTTTATAGAGTTTAATAGGTATTGCTTTTGATTTGTTTCTGGCTTTAGAATGTGAGTCTAATTTTACATTCTTGGTTCTATTAAGATTTTCTTAGGAATGCCAACAAAAAGCCATGTAAGTATTGTATAAAAAGATTCACGTTATTAATTTAGCCATTTTGAAATTTGGATGAGTGAACAAGTTAATAATGGCCTCATCTCTGACCTGAGAAAAAACAGTTTTGACTCTTGTTCTTAAAATGCTTTAACCTTGAAGTTGCTTGATACTTAAGAGGTCATGTTGCTTCAGGTTTAATAGATAGCCTTAACTATTTGGAGGGGGAAAAAAAAATGGGTCAACTTTTTTTTTTTTTTTTTTTTTTTGGCGTTTGCATGTACAACTTTCTATTTTTAGCCTATATTTGGAAAGAAAGCACTTAACATTTTAGGAATTCTTTTTAAAGCTGCTTGCAAACTATTGGTGATTTTACTGAAAACTTTTGAGATCTTCATTTTACAGGCAAACCTAACTACAAGCCAGACTTGGGTTTTCTCCTGTAGTTTGAAGACACACTGACTCCTGACAAAATGTAACCTGCAACTTCTGGAGAACAACTCAGTGTCACATTAAAGTTTATCATGTATTTGATGATACACTGTTGAATTGACACTTCTGCATAGTTTGTCTAGCTTTAGAGAATTAAGAGTCTCAACTGAGCAGTAAAGGTAAGGAGAGCTTAATATACACAGAGCCAGGCTTTGATGTTTGATGAAATAAGATCATCATGCCCACTTGAGATTTCAGATTATTCTTTAGCTTAGTGGTTGTATGAGTTACATTCTTACTAAAGTCGAAATTAATGTAGTTTTCTGCCTTGATAGATTAAATTCCATATGTGGTATTTTAAAGGGTCATTAGGAAAATGCACATATTCCATAAATAAGACCCATAGAAAAGTTGAAGAATGCTTAATTCTCTTTATCCAATAATGTAAACACAGACACAACATTGAGATGTGCCTAATTCTGTATTTACAGTTTGGTCTGGCTGTTGGAGTTGTAGTGCATTTAATGTTAATAAATAAAATACTGCATTTTAAAGCTGTTAAGAAATTGTCTGGAACGAGCATATTGAAATAAAAACTTCAAGGTTATTATCGCAGTTTTGATGGCGTTTTTGTTTTGTCGCTATAGATGGTCTAAAAGTTGTTACTTAATAATTAATTGGGGAAATGGAGACAAGGACCAAAGTTGTTTGTCTGGATTCTCTTATTTAACCTTCATTACCTGTGAAATGTGTACATATGAGGTCAGAAGTTCATTTTCAAGCAGAATGGAAAGGTGGTAAATGGACTCTGGATTAAAATATGTCAATTTTAAAAGGTTATCCTCTGCCTAGTATTTTTGTGGAATCTGACAAGTTCTCAGATCACACTTGAGTTTCCTTAAATCTTGGTAAGTCTGAGGCATCTTCATTTTGTTTATATTATACACATGTTATTAAGATGGGAGTTCTTTTGTTTTTTGTGTGTTTTTTGGCCAGTTGATAATATGGAAGTTTAAGAGAGGAGGCCAAAGTATATGAAAAGTCTTAAACTCCTGCTTCTAATAAATGTCAAATACTTATTGGCTCCTGGGTTGAATATTTGTTAATCGGTCTGTACTAACTCTAAAACATTAAATGAGAACGGTATGTTCTCAGCAGCTCTAAAAATTCAAAGAATCATTGTAAATACTTTTTAAATAAGGTACGAGGTTGTGCCTGCCTATGGACAGTAACACAAGAATTCTAGGCTCATGCAGACTTGTAGCGTAGTTGATCCTCAGTATCGATGGAGGGATTGGTAGGACTCTCAGTGCATACCAAATTCTTCAGATGCTCAAGTCCCTTATATAAAATGGTGCAGTATTTTCATGTAAATCTATACACGTCATAAGGTGTGCTTTAAGCTGTCTATATATTGCTTGTATAATAACCTGATAAAATACCCTAGACAATATTCATGTAGATTCAGTATAGTATTTGTGTGTGGCAAATTCAGGTCTGGCTTTTGGGGACTTTGTGAAATTTTTTTTCCTATTTTCAATCTGTTTGTGGTTGGATGCAGCAACCACAGATACATAGGGCTGACTTAAGTAAATGCCAACATAAATGCATTGGTCACTGATGGGACAAGTATTTAACAGGCTATAAAGGTAAATAACAAAGACTTGAGTTTGGTAGTAAGTTCCCCAAAATGAAATGTTAGTATATTCCTAAGTGTTTAGTAATTAGATCTCAGGTTGAATATACATCCTTAATAACTGCATGTTTACTTTTCTCTTAAGACCTAGATTTGTGAGTACGTTCAGTAGAGGTGAGCATGTACTAATTGTCATACATTTGTTTATAAAAGCACATGTACTGTGAAGTTTTTAGTACATTTAATGTTGACTTCAACTTATGTAGACTGAAAAACATTGAAAAAAAACTTTGACAACATCAATTCTGCACTTGTTGAGATGTACTGATCCAGATTGAATACCACACTATTCAGCAGGTTGGGGTAACGATGAGACTAGTGAATGTTCCAAGAGTAGATGAAAATTGGGCTCCTGTAAGGTGGTGATAGGAATTCTAAAGTGATTATGAAAAGATTCTTAACCAGTTGTCTTAAAATTATTAAGACATAAAGACCTGGAACCTTAATCTAGCTGCATTAGACTAGAATCTTTGTGGGGTAGGATGCTGCGCAGACAAGTACTTTGAGAAATACCTGTTGATTTTGCTGTGCATAAGAATATTATCTGCTACCCTGAATTATTGGAAATGATGAGCTATAAGAAAGCAGAAGAAGAACAAAACACCTTAGAATTTATATGCAGGTAAGAGACTCAGTAAACTTTGTTTCATGCAGTCATTACTCAGTTTTACAGCTGGCTGAAAAAATATGTGTTCCAACCCCACATTTATTTCTAAATTCACAGGCTTTTCCTTTCTCTCCAATTTCAGTAACTTCTCCTTTTCTTCTCCAGTGATACTTTGTTTTGGTAACAGCACCTAACAGGCCAGGTGTGTAGTTGTCTTTGTGCTATACCTGGATTTCCTTGGTTGGCTCTTGTCAACAGTGGCCACCATCATTCTGAACAAGTAAGGTGCACAAGGTACAAGCCATGTCTTTAGACATTGGTTGTCTTCAGCATTTAGATTCTCGTCTAAGGCTTTCATCTAAAAGTCCCTTGATTCTGTGTTGAAAAGTTACAGTCCACAGTTTTCTAGTCTTACCCTCAAAATAATTGTCAAAATGGTACTTTCTCATACTCTTAAGACTGCATCTAAATTTCAAAGTTAGAAAAGATGTTTATGCCAGTTACTTCATGTTTGTATGTGACATGAGAAGATGGATGATGGTAAAGGGAAGTTGAGAAAGGCACCTCAGATTAATTTTAGGAAACAAATGTAAACTAAAACTTGAATTCTATTCGTTTTGAGTCATGTAGTACTTGGCTAATTGGTTGAGAAGCTTAAATAACTATTAAGAAGTCTTAACAGTGTAATGTAATGTTTAGGATGGAGAATTCTGGGTTCAAGTACCAGTTTCCTCCATTAACAGCTTAGGCAAGTTAAGTGTGTGTCTTTCCCCCAAAATTGTAAGCTTGGGTAGGCTTTCCCATCTTGGTCAAAAAGGTAGCTGTCATAGCTATCACATTCACATCCAGCTGGAAAATAAACCTTTCTTCAACCTTCAAAGTGAATTTTGTTCTCCACTCTGCCCACCTGAACTTGGTCTGAGGGACAAAGTCACATTCAGGCTTGAGCCTTGTGTACCATGTCTGTTGACAGTACCACTGAAAGTCTTCCCTCCCTGAAGCACGCAGGATACCTAGGCAGGTTGGTGGCATGGATCACTGAAAGATGAGAGTACAATATTAACATTTGGGGGCACAGATTTTAGTGAGGGTAGAGGGGAAGCAAGAGTATTTTCATAAAGTTGATAGCTTGAGCACAAGTCTGAGCGGCAAACATCGTCCAACTGCACTTGGCAGGGCCGATGCAGCTGCTGCTTCTAGATCGCGGCTAAAACATTACTTCCTCAAAGCCTTTTCTGACTGCTCTCCCCTATTCAGTTAATCTGCCATGTTTTATTCAAATTACTTAACTACAATTTGTACTTTTATGTATTTGGATATTTTGTTATTTTGAATTCGTTAACGTTACTGCTTTCAACAAATACAATTTTTTTTTTGTTTGAGACGGAGTCTTGCTCTGTCACCCAGGCTGGAGTTCAGTGACGCAATCTCATCTCACTGCAACCTCTGCCTCCTGGGTTCAAGCGATTCTGCCTCATCCTCCCCAGTAGCTGGGATTACAGGCATGTGCCACCACGCAAGGCTAATTTTGGTATTTTTAGTAGAGAGAGTGTTTCACCATGTTGGCCAGGCTGGTCTCAAACTCCTGACCTTGTGATCTGCCCATCTCGGGCTCCCAAAGGCCACGAACTTTTAATGGCTTAAAAACTTAAAGTTCTGTAGGTCAGGAGTGTTGACACAGGTCCCACTAGGTTACAATTAAGGTGTTAGCAGGGCTGTATTAGTCCCTGGAGTCTTTAGGGGAGGCAAGGTTTTTTTGGTCTTTTCCAGCTTCTGAAGACTATTCCTCTTTGGTTCACGGTCTCTTACTCCATCTTCAAATCTAGCAGCAGCAGGTGGCGTCTGCATCACACAGACCTCTCTTATCTCCCTCTTCCACTTTTAAGGACCCTTGTGATTAATATTGAGCCCACCCAAATATTTAGAAGTAATTTATTTTAAGGTAAGCTGATTGGCAGTCTTAATTCCCCTTTGCTTGTAACGTTTCACATTTGCAGGTTCTAGGATTAGGACTTGGATACTGTTGGAGGTCATTCTGCCTGTCTTAAGGAATTGTGTTGGTTTTGGACATGGTTATAGTGCCAGGCATACATAACTACTTAGAGTTGTTTTCAGACAGCATAAGTGAAATGAATGAGTTAAGGAAAATACTTAATCCAATGAGAAAAAATAGAACATACTCGAACTGTCTGAATGTTTTCCTACGGTATTTAAGTGCCAGTTTATAAAGGTTTTAAAGAAAACATTTTCTCAGACGAGAAGAGCTTATAATATCCTTCTTGCAAACATTCTAGAAAATGTAGGTCCTTATCAGTCAACCTTCAGAATGACAAAATAAGTGAAATTTTGTTAACCAATATGAATAAACATTAAAGAATTGCTTTTAGAAATGACACAATGTAAAGAGACCATCAGGGTCTAAAACTTCAAAATTAGCCAGAACTGGAAAATGAGCTTTTAAATACAGGTAAAAATAAGCAATTTATCCTCTACTTAGTTAGAGTACAAAAATGGTATTTCAAAGTGACCACTAGCAGAATAAAAGACTATACTTTGAAATCACCAGGAAAAAGGCTAGGAAAACAGCCCACAAAGCAAAAGACAAAAAGGAGGAGACAGAAATAAGAACATTTTTAATTAAAATTAAGCACAGAAAAATTTTAAGTAGTTTGTATTTCAAGTCAGTTTTACTTAAATTTTATAACATGCAAGCCCTGGTTATTTTTAGTCATTGGAAATGTAGACAACTGGTGGTTTGCCCATGGTCAATGGGAAGTCCTGGCCCTTGATACTCTGGCCCAGCAGTAAGAGCTTCTATTATACCTCTGCTCCTTGAACAAGGAACAAATCTTACTTGTATTCCCCAAAATGACTGCAAAGTAGGCATTCAATAGATTGCTGTTGAATGAATTGGAGATTTATCCTAAACATCATGTTAAAATTCACCTATTCTTTGATGTGCTGCAGTAGATATTTCCATGCCATTCTTAAATTTCTCAGTCTCCTGATGCCAAATTTTGTTTAGAGGTAGAGGCTGAAGATTATGCTTACTTTGGTGGAGAGTATAAAGACAATAGTGTGTGTAAAGCAGGGAATGAGGCAGTGGATATAAAGAAAAGAAAGGGTTATTTGCAAATCCATATGTAACAGTGGCAATGAATGGCTGGCTGGGGTGGGATAGTGGTTCTGGTCAGCTCTGGGAACTTTATTAGTGGGTCATAGTATGATAAAAGAGTTCAGAACAGATCTCAAATTAGGTTTGGTTTTGTTTGTTTTCTTTATAAGTTAGGAAATTAGAAATCAGTCGTACCTCGGGACTGCAATCTTCACTTTTTGGCTTTTATGTTCTTCACCAGATCACTCTTTGGGAAGTAAGCTTCAGAGTGAACTGATGAATGTCTATGAAAATAGACAGGCATGACCCTGTAACAAAGCATGTGTGTGCTCAAGAAGATTGCAGGTGATTTTCAGATGAGTCTCATGTCTGCAAAATGAGAATTCATAAAATGAAGTGGTAACCAGTACTCAGAAAGTGAGTTCAGAGGGCGAAATAACTGCTGCAGTACTGTGTGTGCTTGATACACATTATGACATGTAGGTAATTAGAAGAGTCTCGTTACTCCATCTAGTTTAGCATACACAAATACAATAATTAGGTTGCTTTAAAAGAATTTTTGTCACAGTATGTTGATCCTTAGTATGAGGGATCTAATATTTAATATTTTTTCCACCCAAAAATGGAATGTACAGTTTAGTACCAAGTGAAACCATTCAGTCCTGGTTGATATTACTATCAGAATAAATTCTTGGTTTTCTTGTTTATATAGGAGTTGAGACATCTCACTGCTATAAAGTACTGTGCCTTCTTAAAATGATGATGGAATATTAGAATATCAAAGACCCTAAGCACATTTTATTCACTTTAAAGACATGCAATCCTGCTGATATTTAAAGTCTAATATTTTAATCATAGGTCTGTCTCCAAAGGGATGCCATCTAAAAGTAATTTTCATATTTTGTATAGGGTTATTACTTTGTATTGATTTGGTTTATAAAAAAATTAGGGACAGCAATCCATTTAACAGTCATGTAATTCAGTTTTAAATTATAGGTTTCTTACACATACCCAATTCTGGATAATGATAGGATCTAGGCTATGGAAGTAGCGATGAGCTTTAAAATGAAAAAGACTACCAGTAAAGTGTTAAAGTTTGGTAATTCAATGAGGTTACGTTGCAGCAATTAAGTGGGCATGTTATATAATGCTTATTGTTGAGAATGAGTTAGCCATGACCTTTGCCCACTTTTAAAAAAATAACAATGCTAAGCACAGAGCACATGCTACAAAGATGCTGAAGAAATTACGAGATTAATGATTGGTTTTTACACATTAACCATGTTGTAACAGCCTAAGTGCTACTGACGCTGTTCTGTCTTAGACTCATCAAATAATTGGACCAAGTTTGAGGAAATCAATTTCTACTAAATAGTTAACCATAAGGTATATTTGTATTAGCAAACAAAATGCTTTCAAAATGTTCCACTTTTGAAACTGTTTGAGTCTTTTATGTTGACTCAATGACCTTGTTTACAAAGGTAAACTGAAGTGGAGTTAAGCAATTATCTAGCAAATTTGATCACTATACATGATCATAGGGAATAAAACGAATAATATTTTAGGTGTTTAATGACATCACAGCTTCACTCTTCATAGATCTTTAGTAGATTTGGGGGTTTTTTTTTGTTTTTTTGTTTTGTTTTTTTTTTTGAGGAATTGTTGGAATTGCAATAATGCATGTTTGCTTGCTTCCATTTTCTCCCCTCCCCACCATATTTGTATCTCTCATCAATGATATGTACACGGTTAAGAATTTAGTAATTATTAACCCTATCTATTCTTACTTTAAGAATTTGTAGACCTATCTAGGTAGTCAGAATACATTTTGAGTTTCAATTGGATGTTTTACATTCATATGGGGGAAAACTCAGGGGCAAAAGTAATTATTTTAAATAATAGCACAATTTGAAACAGTTGCGAAAGGCCAAGTTATTTTCTGGCAGATTTATTAAGTTACTGCCCCCTAAACTTAACTGCCTATTTATTGGTCTATTTTCATAACAGTGTCTCTTATTTCCTAGTCACCTCAAATTCAAAGGAATTTGTAAGGTACTTATCTTGACAAGGTACTTATCTTGAAGCCATGTTAGTTTGAGCATTAAATAAAGGTCTTTCAAATATTTTTTAATCTCATGAACCTATGCCCAAAGACCAGAGTAAGGATGTATATGTAGCAATGTACTTTTAAATATTACCTGAAGATTTTCCCCAGATATCTCCCTTAACCTCATGTCCTTTCTTCCATTTTTTTCAGCTCTTAGTCTCATAAAAGGAAGAAAAACAAGGAATTTACTTGACTTCTGGATTTCAACTATATCCCTCACTGGAAAATGAAAAACATGTGCATAAACAATACAGCACATTTAAATGATTGCATAATAAAGATCTCTGTATGCCTGAAAGTCATGCTTGAGAAGGTCTCCAGTTTGAACAAGAGACAACATAGAGTGACATTCATGGCCTGATGTCCAAAGACCAGCATAGAAAAAAAAAAAAAAGCCGTTACCCCTGCCCTGAATATGTGGGCTGAAATTCATTGTAACTATGTGTACAAGAGATTAGAGACAGAAGGCACTGGGAGTGCTTGGTCCAGAATCACTTAGTAGTGTGTGGATTAGAAGAGGAGGTGGTAGTTAGATGGGATTAAGAAACAGTGTTTGTTGCCAACAAGAACCCTAAATTCTGAGTTCACAATACAGCAAGAGGAGACGGTGGTTTGATCCCTATTGACAGTAATAATGGATACTGCTAAGAAAAACCCAGCCAATTATGCTGCTGCCTCCTCTGAATCACTGCTGTCCCTACTGGTTTAGTTTCTTAGTAGAAACAAAGTAGTAATAGACAAATCTGCCCTGCTGCAGAACTGCATTAGGCAACATGGAGGCAATTTTATTGGGCAGAAACCGTAACTCCAGTCTGAGGTAATTGCTTTGATAATTATTGCCATTTTACAGATAAGGAAACAGAGAGAGAGAGAGAGCGGACCAAGTTCACAAAGCTGATAAAACAGGGGAACCAGGATTTAAATCTAGGTAGTTTGGCTCTAGCACCAGTTCTCTTAACTGCTATATTGCCTTTCAATCCAGCTTACACATTTCGATAACTATGCTAACAAAATTCAAGGAAATAGCAAAAAATATTAACGTTAGTTATCACTGAACAGAAAAATTTGGAGTTTTAATATTTTGAGTTTATACCTTTCCCAAAGTTATAGAATAATCACATTCCTGCTACAATCAGAAAAAATAGTTTAAAATGAGTATAATTTTTATGAAAACTAGGGAGAGAATTACATAAAATACTCACACCAGAAAGACTGGGAGAAATACATGCAAAAAGGTTTGTTGCAGTGTTAATCTGTAGTGAAATTTTCAGTCATTTTTTCTTCTGTACTTTATTTTTTGGTATTTGATTTTAAACCTGTAGTTTAAAAAAAATAATGCTAAAAAACATACAGTCATCTTTATATAATCACTGATTTCTGGAGAAATTATATTACCAAAATGATTCAGAAAACATGGAAACTGTTAAGCGAGTTACCAAAAAATATTTTAAGATGTAATTAAATAATTCTATGGAAGACATTAGGCCTAGAGAATCTGGGGTATTTATTTTAAATTTCTGAAGTATGAGCCAATTCAAATGATATTATAAACTCTTAGGAAAAAGTAAAAACTTCCTAATGCATTTCCTTAAAGTAGCATCAAAATCTGAGAAATAAGCAAAAACATAATGGTAATCTCATGACAGATGCAAAAGAACTACATACAAATAATACAAATAACAAAGATAATAGTATACTTAAATAGCTGCTGTCCCCACCATGATTTAGCTCTGCTTTGGTAGTGTTAAGAAACTCAATTAAATAGAATGCAGAAATAATTGGCATAACTATTGCTAACATCCAAAAATACTGTCTTTGAAAACCCAAAGAATTATTAGAAAAATTAATACTAATAGAGACTGCAGTGAGGTAATTTAACACAAAAATAAAATGTAAAAACCATTGTTTTTCTTGATACTAACAAATACAATTTGCTCAATACAAAGACTGCAAGATATTATTAAGTATAAAGCACCTAGAAGAAAATCTTGACATATGCAGAGTGAAAGGTAAAAATTTATACTTCACTTTTTCATAAACTTTTAATAAAATTCAAAAAAGGTGCATAAATAGAGTTTATGCACTCTAGGCAGGTTTTGTGTGTGAGAAAACTACTATGTCACCCTTCCCATACTATGTTACTCTGCTAACACTGCTATAATAAGTCTGGAATTTACTTTTGGTCTTGGAGAAAAATAATTCTAGTATCCTTCTGGAAGAACAAACAGGTGAGAAGATGAGTAGATGTTAAATAACATAAAGACTAGCTATTGAATGTTTTCTGAAGTTACACTAATAAAATGGAATGCCCTGGCATTAATCAAGATAAATCAATGGGACAAAATGAATAGACCTTAAACAGCCATCATTGTATACTGAGCCCCCAAATAATTAAAAATAGCAGAACCAAATTAAAATACACCAAAATGTGAAGTAAACATGAGAAGTAGCATTATTAGTCTTAATACATAAAACAATCATAATAAGTAATAAAAATGACAAAGTTCTCTTAAGTGAACAGGCAAAACAGGTGTGGATAATACAAGGAAAATGAAACAGATGGCAAATATAGAGTGTGTTGGTTGAAAATGGCAGAATTAGTGTCAGAAAAAATGTTGAAGCATATTTATATGACCAGATACCTAGCGATTATTACTTGGTGGTAGAGGGAACAAGTTTTAAAAATTCTTCAATGTATACTACTGCATTTTCTATATGTTTTTGTGGCAGAGACTGCTGTCGATATCCATTTCTCCCATTCTTCGTTTAGGAACAGGATCAACAGAGGTTTACCTGGGCACAGGGCTATCCAGCTAGACTACAGGTTCCTTTGCAGTAGAGTGGCTATGTGACTTATTGCTAAAGAGAATTTTTAAAAAGTGATTAGAAATGTGTGCAGTGGCTCATACCTGTAATCCCAGCACTTTGGGAGACCGATGTGGGAGGATTGGCTTGAGCTCACGAGTTTGAGACCAGCATGGGCAAAATGGCAAGACCCCATCTCTACAAAAAATAGCTGAGTGTGGTGATACGTGCCTGTGGTCCCCACTGCTTGGGAGGCTGAGGTGGGAGGATTGCTTGAGCCTGGGGAAGTTGAACCTGGAGTGAGCCCTGTTCATGCCACTGCACTCCAGCATGGGTGACAGAGCAAGACCCTCTCTCTCAAAAAAAGTGTGCAACTTCCAGGTCACTTTATTTGAAGTAATGTGCTTGTCTTCCTCAATTTCTTTTTCACTATTTTTTGAGGTGAAATACGGACCTGGTGCTAGGAACTTGGCTTTATGCAGAGGAGCAGAGTGGAACTTGGGAGGTTGGGAGAACAACAGGGTGAAAGGAACCTTGATTCCTAGATGACCTTTTGGAACAGATCCTCCTACCTTAAATAAGTTTGCCTTGATAATCAAATCTGAGTCAAATACCTATATGCAAGTAGTTTAGAACTTATCACAGAAGCAGGAATAAGGGAGAGGGAATGTGAAATAGGAAGAGTTACCAAGTTATAGTCACTGCTATAGTTGTCTGGTGTTCCATCCAATGAAACCTTCTGACAATCCTTATACCTAGGACTGAAAAGGGGATATCATTTTTTCCTTTGGTTCTCATCCCCCTACTGGTGAAAATGGTTCCCCAGTGTTAACTACCCCACACTTTGGATTGCACACATACATTTGTATCTATCGAGTTTCCTTGAGCAGAGAGAGAGAGATACAGCACAAATCCAAGGTGAGACATTATCTGGGTGCACTGTAAACCATGGTCAGTTTGGCTAGAACACGTTGCCTAAGAAGGGGCTGGAATAAGAGGTGTGATCATGGAGATTTAAAATGGTGTACAATAGTGTTTAACAGCGCGCTTTCTGCTTCCACCACTCAGATCTGCTCATATCCTGCATTCATTCGCAGAGTTCCCTTCAAGTTGAGGCTGGCCGCAATCTTGGCAAGCACTTAGTATTAAGAAGGTTACTGGAAAATATTATGTTCCTATTACTGCAGCTATTCCTACCTCTGTCATTGATATTCAACATTTCCTTCCTCTGCCATGTTTTTAAAATCTCTAGATCTCCCTATCGCTCAGCTAGCATCTCAGCTGATCTTGGTTGCTTGCTTGATGGAATCATCCAGGCCCTCAACCCTGAGAGACCCCTTACTTGCCATATCCTACTTGGCCTACAGTTGCTATGATTGCCCATTTGTCCTGGTCAGTGGGCATAAAGGCACAAAGTAACAGCCTTGTGAAGCCCCTGCACTCAATATATTCTCTTCACTCACCTCGTTGTACACCAGCTCGTGGTGATCAGAATTACATTCAGCATTACAATAACTTTCTTTTTTGGCCAATTTGTTCCCAGTATTAAGGGGCCAGAGTTACCAGGTGGTAATTGCAGCATCAAGTTCAGTGTAACCCTTGTGTCCTGATAGAAGCATTTCTCATCCCACCCTGCTTCCAGACCAGGACGTCAAATAAGGCTGACATAAAGTTTCAGAGTCAAAAAGCACAAATTCTGCAAATAGATCACAAGGAATAATGGTTCGAGAGGTCAGTCCTACTTTCACCCTTTGATAAAATCTTGCTTTCACCTCACGTTCTGAGGATTTCTTGGTGAAATCCTATTTTCACCTCATGTTCTGAGCAACGTGTATTCTAGTTTCAGAGTTACAGCACCATATATTGGCCATTGATTTAGCACACATGCTTCATGTTGGAGTATCCCAACCCATCAAGTGTTGTCCCCTTGAGCTGGAACTTATCTGGGCCTTAAACAGGTTATTATGTTTATTATTATTATTACCATCATTATTAGATTTCTCAGTGAGGTGTAGTATTTAAGACCATTGGACAATGTATCAGTGGCCCCAACTTCTTTGCTGTAAAGTTGAGTCTCTTGGTTTGAGTGATATATGAGGTATGATGCTGAATCTGATGTTCTGTACGACTTGAGATGGTAAAACTGTGGGCAGAGACAGCAGACTCGTATCTAAGGAAGGTGTCTGCTTAAGGACATATTGTTGCTCCCTTAAGAGTTAAAGTCTGAGTCAAGGCAGTCAGCTTGTCTCCTAAGTGGTCGGCTAGTCTTGGTATATTAAAGGTGACCAGTACACCTCCTGGAGGCAGCCTGCCTACATCTAGACTATTATGTGAGAGAAATGCGCACTTATTGTTTGAATTGCTGTTATTTATGACAGTGTATAGCAAACTAATGCAGACATTATTACCTGAAATCAGGTGCTGCTATAACATAAACTTACAATATGAGGTAATGACTGATTGATTGGAAAGTAGTTAGTAAAGAAACAGATGTGGCAGGTTTGACAATGATTGTCAGATGAGAATTAGTCACTTTGCAAGCAGAAGTGAAAGGGAATATAGTTAAAATGGAGGGTATATAGTATAAATTCCTAATTTTTTAATTTGACAGCATTAGGGGGCTTTCAGGTTTGGCAAAGCCAACTTCTGTAGCTCCAAACCACAGGAGATGACATTGTCCCTCAGGCAAGAGCCTCCTGTATATGTTCTCAGCCAGAAAGTGGGAGCCAGCCCCACAACAATAGACTGAGGGCATTGCATTCCCACCTAAGTCTTCTTTTTTGAGATGGCCTCTAGGTAGCCACTCTAAATTAAGGGAGAGCTGGGTATACTGAACATAACAACCAGAAAATAGAGTCCGAAAGCTTAAGAACTGTAACAAGATCTGATCTTTGAAGCCTCTTTAACATGGACATGACTGGAAACAAGGAGACTAGGAGCCTACTAAATTTGGCTCCTATTTGTTTGCCAAGGAAATCTTTGAAGCCTCTTTAACATGGACATGACTGGAAACAAGGAGACTAGGAGCCTACTAAATTTGGCTCCTAATTTATTTGCCAAGGAAATCACAAACGTGACTGACCCAGCGATCTCCAACTGGAAACTGTACCAGCAGAAAGCATGCTACAAAAGCCATGCGGTCACCAACAGGGTAACTCCCAACCATTCACTTCAGATGTGTGCCAGTTACCATCTTATGCCTATCGACTCTAATAAATTCATCTTTTATGGCCTGCAGTGCAGAAATGGAGGTTACCCTTTAAATATTTTTCTCCTGCCAGTTGGTACAGTGTTAAACTCTGTCAATACAAGGTGCTGGAAAGAGATTACAGAAGGAAAGGTTTTCTTTCCGGCTTTGGTGTGCTCAACTGACAGGCTCTTGTAGCATGTGTGGCTTCTCCATTGCTTGGTTCCTACGGAGTATGGCAATCAGCTGTACCAAGAGGCAGCAGATTCCTCAGGCAGGTTCCTAGTGATGTTCCTATAGCAAGACACCACCTCATGAAGAGCTATTTTTAGCATCCTAGAGGGTGGATTTCTGGTAAATTTCACTGAGTCAACCCTGCAGTGGCTTCTCTGACATTCAGTGAGCTGTGGTCTCTCCCCTGAGGTCTACATTTCAGTCCCTGGGGGGCTTCTTGGAGTTCTATCTCAGCCCTAAGGATGGTGACTGCTCATTATATGAACAATTCCTATTATTTAGTTATCTTTTATTCTTATTAGACAAATCCTCATGATTACAAATCCCTGTTATAGTTAGTAATTTATATTAAACTTTCCTTGTTCAAATTACTCTGTGGTTTCTCTTCTGATTAGACCCAGACTGATATAAGGTGACACCACAGTAGAAAATGGATAATGGACAAGAATGACTCACAAGGGGTAAACCCAGTGGCCATGGGGGTGGGGTGAGGTAGACAAAGTAGTTCCTTCCAGAGATCAGAACCAGAGCCTAACCAAGGAATTCGGAAGGAAGCCTTTTGAATTCCTGCCAAACAATGTCATAGTGATTACTGTGTTTCCTAGTCTTTCTTCCAGAATGGAGTGTTTATTCAATTTCTTTATCCTACTTCACCATGTTGCATTGAGATATATGGGATTGTAAGTAACTCGTATATTATATAATAAATTACTAATTTTTGAAGAGCCAGTTTTAGATCAGGTGGAGAGAAATAAAGATCTCAGATTTTGAATGGGGAACAATAACTGGACAAGCTTTAATTGCATTTTTAGGAGAGAACCTGCTGTGTTCTCTGTATGGGAAGATGGTGCATGGGGATCCTTGGGGGCTCGAGGCCAAAGGCAGAGAGTTCTAGTCTTTCTTTAATATACTTTCTCTGTTTTCCTTTAATAATAAAGCTCCTCAAGTTCTTGCTGAGTGCTTGCCCTGCAAGACACTATAGTTTCCAAGTTTTCTGTGTAGATATGTAAGGCTGGGTTCTTGACAATGGAATGTAAGGGGAACTGATACATGCAACACCCCAGTCTTGCTCCCTGCTCTCTTTTTTCTCCTTTCCTTAGTTTTGGATAGACACAGTGCTGGTGAGCCAGTTTTTAATATGTAGTCAAGAGGAAGCTCTTGAGGGGTTCAAAGAGCCCTACATAGAAAACCTGGGTTCCTTACTGTACCCTTGGGAAGCAGAGTCTCCTGCTTGCCCTGAATCCCCTGCCTTCCTCTGGACTGATATGTGAGAGAATAAAATTCTTTTTTTTTTTCCTTCTAGCTATTATATTCTTGGCCTTTTTGTTATATCAGCTTAACCTGTTCCCTAACTAAAACAGTCTTCTTTCTCATATTTCTTTCAAATTAAATATTTTATTTCTGACATGCAACTTTTACAGCAGGATTTCTTTCCCTTGAGCCTACTCCTCCCTTTTTTTTTTTTTCCAGAGAGAAGAGTTTGCAGAAATCTTTGGCTTCATCTCATTACTCGTGACTGTCATTGCCTGTAGGCAGAGCCCATAATGTAAATGTAAAATTGTGTTCAGCACAAGTTCCCTTGAGTATGTAATTATAATGCATTCCAGGGTGCGCCTAAATAAGAAGACTCTGCTTCTCCATCCTAAGATTGCTTTTGGTGTCAATCACACAGTAAGATATAGACAGAGGCAAGAGCAGTAGTAACTAACACTAAATGAGCAGAGTACAGGATAAAACATTATCCATTTTCATTGCTGATGATCTGGGGAGGATTCAGATAATATAGAGGCCCTAAGGGTAGAATGGGAAAATTCTAATATAATTTGGAGGTGTGCAAAATATTTCATAATGAAATAGTATTTTTGTTCATCTTAAAAAGCACTGTGACTTAGTTCTGTTTTATACTGACCATGGACAATTTACAAAACATCAGTATTTTCTGTTATATCACAAATACTGAACAAACTGGCAGATACTAGTTTTAGTTATAACCACTAACAACTAACTGTATAACACATATAAAAATCCTTTATATAAATATGCTAAAACCATTTTTAATATAAACATGTATATACTAAAATTCTAAAATATGCATACAAAAGCAGTGATTATAAAAGTGTTTAATTGTTGATCAACTATTTTATCGACTAAATTAAAAAAATATATTTCAAAACTATGAAGCAAAGGTTGAAAACAGATTATCTTAATTGTATTTTAAAACACATATCACAAGATGTGGAGAAATTTGGATTTAGAACCTTTATATAGCAGAAAGTAGTTTATGTATCATTTAGAAAAAGTATTTGAACAACTAAAAGTAAATACCTTTAAATTCTAAAATAAATATATTTAATTGCTGACATTAATGCTTTTTGTAAACATATTTTAGAAAAGTAAAGGGTTATAATTAATACTAGAATTGGGAATCAAATTGAGGGAAAAAACTGGAAAGAAAGCATATTTTAAATGTTTAAACTACTTTGACAATTTTTGCCGTACCCCCTAACACCTAAAATAATCATCATTTTATTATATTTCATTTCATTTTTACTTAAATATATTTGATATTTTAGAAAATAGTGTCATGGCTTTACTTCACATAAATACTTTACTCAACACGTACCATTTTCTTTAAATAGAAAGGACAGACACGTTAATACACATTCAAAGAAATACCTACTTAAGTAAAAATGTTCTTAGGTGTGCTATCTATAAAATCATCTCACATGGTCCACATACCACATTTTGATTCATGATTGAGATGGCATTGCAGTATATAAAATCTAGTATTCAAGACATCAATAAATTTAAAATCTGTACTTAGTCTCATTGCAGCAAAAGTATGTTCATGCCCTACTCAGTCCATCAGGCAGTGCTAAGAGTAAGTATGTAATAGCTATGTCTCTTTTTCATCATTTTCAGATACTAACACTCTAGAGCAAACCAATACAACACATACTGTATTACAGAAGTATGATGTTATTAATAAGGTTACCTTCACTCCCTAAATAAATACTCAAATCACATAATAATTAAAGAGATAAAGGCAAATGGTAAAAGCTGCCAATAAACTCCATCTCTAAAATTTAATATGTTCAGTAGCAATTAACGTTATTAAAAATACTTTTTTATGCCCAACTTCTCAGGAATGTCGTATTTGCCCAAAACAATTTAACAATATCCTTTACAATTATCTTTGTAAGAAAATAATTATCAGCATGGTCTTTAACACTTTTTTTATGTTTTTGTGATTATGTTTGTGCTTTTCAGGTATTTGTAAATTGCCAGTTTGCAGACAAGAATTCTCAAAAATTCAAATCCATTTACTGGTCAATAAGTACAAAAATAAGAATGCCAGCTTATTCTACAAAATATAGTTTACCATTTTCCTTGACTATTACACATCTTAGGGAATTGATTGGATTTAGAGAGAAAATATTGAGGATAGAGTTTTTCTATCATACAATGTCTTGGATTACCATCTGCTTACAAACATGATTATGGACCGAAATGCTGAGAGGAACTGAGCTTCAAACTCATACAATTCTTGGAGTTTTGCCCAGATCCAATGTGCCTGATGAGTTTGGACACTATACATGCTTTTAAAGTACTAAAGCTGAATGATAAAACCTCAGTGCTCCATAAATCTGAATACTTCGTGAACCCACGGGAGTTGTTCAGTGTACAGCATGACTTCTGTTGGACAAGTCTGTGCCCAAAAGCTCCTCTATGTTTTGTCAACCCATGCTTTCCCAGTGCGCGGAAAGGGATCTGTTTGACCACCTTTGGAGGTGTATTCATTTTCTACTGCTAGGTAATGGATGACTGCATATTGAGCAACATGTAACAACATCCATTTAGTTCAGTTCTGTGGGTCAGAAGTGCAGGCAAATCAAGGCTGGATTCTGCTCAGGTTAACATCAGGGTGTCAGCCAGCTACATTTTCACGTGGAGTTGAGGGTTCTTTCCCTAATTCGTTGTTGTCACTGGGATAATTTAGCTCTTTGCAGTTGTGGGATCAAAATCCCTGTTTCCCTGCTGGCTATCAGCTGGGACCAACTTTAAGCTCCTAGAGACTACTCTCTCTTCCTTACCAAGAAGGGCCTTCCATCTCAGCAACTAAAATGCTCTTTGAATCTCTCCAACTTCCCCTTTGAATCTCTTCAACTTCCCCTTCTATGAGCAGCCAGAGAAAACTCTGTGCTTTAAAGGGTTCGTTTGATGAGGTCTCCCCCTTCAAGAGGATCTCTCCATCTCAGTGTTAACGGTATCATTTAACCTAACCTAATCACAGGCATAAAAGATCCAATTTAAAGTTCTGAGGATTATGTAGTGTGAGTACACCTGCGATAGGGAATACTGGGGGACATCTTAGAGTCCTGCCTATGATAGAGACCTGTTATTTTCACTTTCAGTTGTTTACATTTCTTTGGTTCTGTCTTCACATTCAAACTTTTATTTTTCTATATTTTTCCCCAAAAGAAACTCAGAAAAACTCAAATTGTCACAAAATTAGTCTACATGTAAGAGTGTGATGGAATACACATATACATAAAAGATGTGTGTTTCTGAGCCTGCAAACATGTTTCAAGGTGATACCAAATAAACTTTGATGCTGTTCATCTAGCTCAATGCATATGTAGCTTCAACAAAACCATCACTTTATGAAGAAACATTTTTGTGACATGAGAGTAGCTGACAATATAGTTATAATAATGAGGATATTATGAATTCAGTGTATTTTCTTCCTAATGACAGACCTGCTGTGTAAGCAAGTAACAGGTTTATTTCAATGCTAATATTTATTTATTTGTAGATGTTCTTTCTACAAATTAATTTTTTGAGATTAGTATGCAAACAGCGAAAAATTGAAATAATTATTGGTGATTTGCTTGTGTCCACCTATCCTGAAATGCCTTATCTCCCCTTCCTTACCTTAACACCAATTGGATTCTTATAGTAACAAACTCTGAGTCAAAAGCTTTGATTTATCAAAGCATCAATGAAAAAAATACTTATCAAGACCATTAATAACGACTTTGGAGGAGCTCACTAAACACCCAAAAATTTATTACCAAATTCCAATGGCTAATTTCAAACCAGGATAAAGACCAATGAGTGAAAATAAGAAATGCAGTGACATAGTGTATTGCAATGAGAATAATAATAATAAAAAAAAACCTCTGGATAATCTATTTTATTAACTTATCTGAGTCTCAGTTGTTTTTCACTATAAGAGCAGGGTGATTTCCCAACTTCACTGAGTTGTGAGAACTGAATTATTTATTAAATGTGTATAGTTTGTAATGTGTTCAGTAAATACCTGTCTTGTCTGAAAGTGAATAAATTAATACATTCTCAGCTTACTTTAAATGGGAGAAGCCACATTTTAAAAGGCCTGAGGACATGACATAGACTTAATTTGATTTGTAAAAATTTGTAGATTCAGCTACAAATACACAAAAACTGTAACAGAGATAGAATAGCTAAAATAATACTTGAATACTTAAATAACACTAGAGTAACTTTAAGGTTTTGAAACAGAGGGCATTTAACCATGGACTTAGTTTAGGTGGTGGAATAGTTGAGAGAAGTCAGATGGGATGGTATGTCAACCCAGATATTAGCAACATCAGGGGGTAGGGCGCCATTTCCCTACAATGGAGGAAGAAAGGGAGAATGGAGTGTTCCTGAAACCCAGGTGATAGGGTCATGAAGGAAATGCAGCTACTGGTCAGAGATTCTACCCAAGGCAGAGGGAGGAGTACCCTCACTCCTTGCTTCCAACAAAAGGTAGATGGCATAGGAACCTGAGGAAGAGCCCACCAAATTTAGAAGAGCAAAAAGGCAACACGCATTTCTGAGGACAAACAGGCCGTGGACCAGCATTTTAATTGGTGGAACTAAGAGAAAACTAATGGAACAGCAATTCAGATTTTAGGTAATACTGTATTGATTAATTTCTTTCACTTGTGTCTTAAGTCCATTCTCAGAGCTTCAGAACCACCACCAACAAAAAGAGAGCTGTTAAAGATGGAGATTTATTCCCTAAACTCCTCTCAAACAAGGCTGTAGTGGGGTGGAGGGTGGCGAGGAGTTTGCGGAAGTACAACTGGTGGCCCAAGGTTGGCAGGCTGAGAAACAATGATCAGAAATATGGGCCTTGCTGTTCCTGGCCACAGGGTGGTGGTATAAGGTGTGAAACCATTATTGTCTTACTTTCACTTTTTTCAAATACTGGTTAATTTTGCCTGTCTTCATCACTGCATGTTTGGTATTTTGGAATGTAGAAGAGTGTGTTTTCCAAAGGTGATCACAATAATCTATATCCCATCCTTTGTGCTCTTATTATGGTGCAATGTTGACACTTGTCCATCAGTAGGTGTACAGGTCTATATTTTCTCTTTGAATCTAGGTAGGTCAGTGGCCATGAAAAAAGTGACACTGTGTGACTTTTGAGATAAAAGAGATGTGGCTTCTCCTTGATTCTCTTAAGGTGCTTACCCTTGGAACCAAGCCACCATGCTCTGAGGAAGCTAAGTATCCATATGAAGAACCTGTGTGCTAGGATTTTGGTCATGACCGCAGCAGAGGTCCTACTGTGAGTCAGCATCAACAAAATGTTAATAACTGAGTCTTCAGATGATGCCAGCCATCAGCTTTCAAGCTGTTTCAGCTAACTCCAGCAGGAGCAGAGATAACATGTCCCCACCAAGTCCTGCCCAAATTGCAAATTTATGAACAGAATAAATGTCATTGATTTAAGCCACCAGTTTTGGAGTAGCCTGTGACTCAACAATAGATAACCAGAACACAGGGTGATTAAACTTACAATTTAGTCAACCTTTGCCACACATGACAAGTCACATACTCATCAGAATAAGAAAAATGTGCCTCTCTAGAGATCCTGGGCATACCATCTTACAGAGTAACTGGATTTGATTTTGTGTTGCTATCCTCTGGGGAAGTGTAAGCACATTTTCGGTTATAAGTGGGGTAATTGTATTTACTATATTAGGCAGAGGAAATGTGGGAATTGTTTGTGTGTGTCTAAAATAATGCTAAAACTGGATCTTTCCTGTCTCTCTTCTGACAGAGCCATCAGTGATCAAAATCAGGATATCTAAATGAGAGCAGATGATCCCAACTTCATATTCATGCATTCAACATGGAGTGCCTGTTACATGACACTTGTTAGTCCATGTGCTGAGGATGGAGCAGTAAACAAACCTGTTTAAGCTTTCTGCCCTCACGAAGCTGACATATGCGGAATTAGAAGGAAAAGGGCTCTACCGAGTAAAATTGGTTAAGTGATTTTACTGGACAGAGTTGTTACTATGTGCATTGGCCAGGAGAGGCCAGGTAACAAATATGCACAGACGGTGCAGAGGTGGGACATGTGTAGGATGTCATGGATCTTGTCCAATAAGAGCCAAGAAACCTCAGCAGAAAAAAACGAAGATAGCAGCCAGCTGCAGTGGTTTACACCTGGGATCCAGTGAGTTGGGAGGCTAAGGCAGGAGCATTGCTTGAGGCTAGGAGTTCAAGGCCAGCCTGGGCAACATAGCAAGTCCCTCTTTCTACAAAAAACAAAAAAAACAAAAAAAAAAAAAAAAAAAGGAGAAGAAGAAGAACACATATAGGCCTAAAAGTAAGGAAACAGTGGCAGCAGAAGACAATGTGGAATAGACATCTGCCTGTAGGGGGCACTGTAGGAGACAGTCTGTCATGGACTCTCTGAAGAGAAAAAGGGTGAAGGCAGAGAGCCAAAGTACATACCCTCTTTCCTCCCACTTCTCCTCACCTCAGCTTCCCCATGGCAAGGCTCCAGAGAGAGAAGCTCCAAGCTTAGGATAACAGAACTCTTGATGAGTTTCAAATTGTGGTTAATTTTATACTGGACATTCCAATGTTTAAGTTGAAACTGTGTTTACCATTAACTGAAGAACTTTTTATCTTCTGAGTAACCACAGAAATCACGGGCCTGCCCAAGTATTCTTTCAGGTTAAGGGAAGAAAACCTAAACTGATTACATTTTAAACCTAGGATACAAGATGCGACGTAATCTTCACTGTGATCACAGTCCTTGTGTTGTGCTTGCTTTGGGAGGCTGAGGAGGGCAGATCACAAGGTCAGGAGATTGAGACCATCCTGGCTAACGTGGTGAAACGCGGTCTCTACTAAAAATACAAAACATTAGCGGAGCGTGGTGGCGGGCGCCTGTAGTCCCAGCTACTCGGGAGGCTGAGGCAGGAGAATGGCGTGAACCCGGGAGGCGGAGCTTGCAGTGAGCCGAGATTGCGCCACTGCTCTCCAGCCTGGGCGACAGAGCCAGACTCCGTCTCAAACAAAAAGGATGTGTTTTTCCTAGGTAGACTGTGGATATATCTGTACTTTTCCTACTTGATTTCTGGTAAGAGAACTCCATTTAGATGTGGGGAATGAGTGAGACAGAGATCATCCCTATCATCTCTGGTCATGAGAGTGGGTATCTGACCAGTCTGAGTGAGAATGATGGGGAGTGGGATAAGCATTTGACACAAGAATTCACGAGACTCTGCTTCCACAACTGTTGGGGAAGTGTTAGGTCTTTCAGTTGAGGTTCCTGAGCTGTGGGTGGCCGTGTCTTCCACAATGTGGAGAGGGCAGAGGAGTTTACATGCAGAAAAAGCAGAGTCAGGCAGAACAATAGCGAGCCTCAACATGGACAAAACCAGGAGCGGACTGCACTGTTAATATGTTTTCATCCTATTGTAAGTTGGAAAAATAACAATTACTAAAATTAATTTAAATTTAAAATATGCAAATATTATAATTTGTTTTGATTATGCTTAAGTACATACATGACTGAATTCAATGATTTTAATAACATTTAATGACTGTTTCTAGAATGACAACAATTTCAAATAAGGTACTTGGAAAGACACTATAATAATTTTTTTGTTATAGTTTCCATTAGAATTTTTTTTTTTAAAGAAAAGAGGTTAAATTGGCTCATGGTTTTGCAGGCTTTACAGAAATCATGGAACCAACATCCGCTCCACTTCTGGGGAGGCCTCAGGAAGCTTACATCACAGCGGAAGGCAAAGGGGGATACTATTAGCAGAAAGTTTTGATATTTATATAAATATAAGAGGATGTTCAATTTGTTTGAGATATATGGCATATCTCCTTGAGATACCAAAGTGGTAAACATGTACTCTATCATTTTGGAACGGTTGATAATTTTACTTAGCTGAATGTAAAATTGTCAACTTTCAGAACAAATATTATTTTTGAATATGATCTATGCTTCTGGTTTGTGAATAATAGTGTTCAATGAATAACTATACTTCCTATAGTAAATGCTTTTATTATTGACTTTAGAATATTGATTCCTGCACAGGAAATATCTTAAATTCCCTCTTAGTGATTAAATTAGTATTATTCATGTTACTTATGTACTAATGCATATTTTAGAAAATTGGTATACTCCTAATGGTATCAATTTTTACTATACAGAGGACTTTGCAATAAAGAAGTAGTGACAAATAGCAAGCTTCTGAGGGCCACATCTATTCTTCTAATATCAATAATAGTATCTCTTCAGAATCACCTTCTCAAATTTTGGTTTAAATATTACATTTTCAAATTTACATCTTGTCACTACAAGACATCACTGCTTGAAAACTTGCTTTTGCATTTGTATAAAGAATTTTGTAATACATTGTTTTTCCTGCAACTTAATATACTACTTGAGGCAAGTACTGAGAAAAGAAAAAGCAAGAGAGGAAAGAAGGAAGAGAAGGGGAAAGGATAAGAGAGAGGGTTGGAGGAAGAAAGGGAGAGAGGTAAAGAAGTGAAGGAAGGGGAAAGAAAGAAAAGAGAGAACATTGTCTTTGAGGAAGTAGTAGCCTTCCTCCTTTCTGAAAATGAAACAATGCCTATTTACTTGTGTGTCTCCTCAGTGGGTCTGTGAATTCTTTGATGGCAGGGAGTGTATCTTTTTCACTTGCGTTTTTCTGATGTGGAGCATAGAAGCTTTCCATGGTAGATGGTCAAGAACATTTGGTAAATAAATGAATGAACAAGTCATGTTTCATTTTTGCCCTGGCAAAAAGGTTGACACTTTGCCTTCCTCTTCCTTCTGGGACACTGATTTTCCCTTTTGACTTTTTCAACCTATTGGTTATATTTAATATGGTGGAAATTACACAGGTGCTACAGCCAGATTGGCTGTGTTGAGATCCTGACTCCATTTAAGGATAATCATTCAATATTATTTTTGTCATTTTACTATTTCTCAACATTCCTTCTAGAATAGTCAAACTCTTGTACTCATTATCCAACAGGCAAATCAAATTTCTGTTTTTCTACTCTCATTTTGTTCCCATTTCTTGGAATGTCTTTCTCTTTCTCTTGTATTTATCTGATATATATATATATATATACACACACACACACACATATATTCATTTTATATATATTCATTATATATAAAATATATATATTCATCTATATATAATGAATATATATATTCATATAACATTCATATATATATAATATATATATATTCATTATATATATATATTCTTTAGAGCCCTCACAGCCTCTCCCCTTTAGTGCAAAACTTCTCTGCTGCATCAAAGTTCTCTGAAGTGGTTGGCACTAATTACGAAGTTTAACACCCACACTTTTTCCATAATTTTCATTCGGGTGCTATAGGTGTCAGTGTTGTCTCTACAACTAGTCTGTAATTTTCATTAGGGTAGAAATCAAATCTCTACTCCTCTGTATGACACAAGAAGCCTGGGCTCTCTATTCCACCTGTAAAGTCTACTTCAATACTTTATTGTTTTTCCATTTGAAATTGTATTGATGGGTAACTTGTTATATGTTGCAAAACTTTCACATGTATTGGCTACCCATAAGCTACTGTTTTTTTTGTAAGAATAATTCTTACTGCAAAATGACACTATAAGTTAAAAATTTTAAAACAAGATGTTTCAAATGACACATTTAAAATACATTAAATCAGAAGATGATTTTTGAGATGGCATCCAGTTTTAAACATACTAAGTACTTTTGAATATAGACCGTTAGCAACTAACTGATAGTTCTAAGAAACTTTCTAAAGGAAGATTTATTTTTCATATAATTCAAGCCAGAATTAGAAAACCTAAAATGTTAAATTTCCCAGAAACTTGATTTGAGTCCACAAGGGACAACATAAGGTTGTACAGTATTATTAAAACAGCAAAAATTTCTTTAAATGTTGAAATTATTAGGTTTGCCTAAAGGTATGTATATTTCAAAATAAAGTTGCTTAAGTTTTCATGCCTTTCTCCTATACAGGCTTGTGAACTCAGGCTACCTCTTCTTGCAAACCTTGTCTAATGCCATCATGTTTCATTTTGATATTCTCTAAGCACAGCAATTGGGACATTTCTTTCAGATTTCACCACATCTATAAAGTTCATTTTCTTAGCAAAAAATAAGAGTAGTGTTTGGCAGTAGTTCATATCTGGATGATCCTGGAGAATTTCAGGTTTCTCTTTGGCCATAGCTACTACAGATAAGAGTAATGGCCTGCCCTTCTTTGTAGAAAATTCCCCAGAACTGTGGTGACATCCTTTTTAGGCTTGTCAAACACCATGAAAGACAAACTGGATGACGTGAATTCTATTACAGGGACTCTGCCCTAAGGTTTAACATTTGAAGGTTTACGTTTGCTAAGTTTGTTGTTTTCCCTCTATCTTTCAGCCCCTGGTAGAAAGCATGTATCTCCTTATTCTTCAGATCAAGCTACTTAAAAAATTTTCCACCAAGACAGTCAAGGGATTCTGCATCTCTCATGGGAGCCAAGAGGGCTCATTAGGCCTCAGGTGCCACATGGAGTGGCTATGAGTCCTAAATGAAGCACCAGCTAGAATTTGGGGGAACTGATAACAGTCATAATTGTCATTAGCAACACTACTATATTAGAAGGGGCCTTAAAGCATCATATCCCATAGACATGGATCCATTTTTTTTAATCTTAAAAAAGTTCTCAAACTTATAAGCATTCATTTAAAAATATGCATAATCTGCTTTATTTCCTGTTATGTAAAATATCAAATGTTATTTTCTGATTTCTGCTAATTAAAATTTTCAAATAGCATAACTATATATTACTCAATATTTGTTAGAATTTTTTTGATTTTTATACAGTTTTTAATGTACTTATCAGTATTCTTTTATCATCAAATATTTCCATCTATTTTCCAAACAGAACTTACTGACATGTGAGCCAATGTATTTTTCCTCAATGGATAAATCACATTGCTTTAAAATATAAATAATACACATTGTCTACATGTTATTCAACATTTTTTCCTTCACAGAATTGTGTTTCTTACAGATACTTATTTCTTGTTCTGTAAGAGTCAATTACCTGGGTATTGCCACTTTTGAACAGTTGGTGGCTCCAGTGCTTTGCAACTGTCTTGCAAGTGTGATACCAAAAATAAGATAACTGTCTTTTAACTGTTCATTGCAGAAGTTGATAACAAAAAATACATTTGAGTAAATATAGTGTATTTTATCAGAAATTAAAAGTTTTATCAGATATGAATTGAGAAGGAAAGTTTTAATACTAACATATGCTTCAGACTAGGTAATATGAATACATATTACAACGACCTCACTGTGTGCACTTAAAAGATCTAAAGTGTTCCAATAGAAATATAATATGAGCCACATACCTAAATTTAAATTTTCTAGTAGCCACGTGAAAAAAGAATAAAAAGGGGTGGGTAATTAATATTAATAATATATTTAATATAATATGCCTCAAATATTATTTCAATGACATAATATAAAAATTACTGATGAGATATTTTATGTGCTTTTCTTTTGTTGGTCTTAAGTCTTCAACACCCAGTGTTAATTTAATACTTACAGCATGTGTCCATTGGACTAGAAGTGCTCAGTAGCTGCTGCGGCTAGTGGCTCCAATATAGGTGAGCTCAGATCTAACGTAGCAAGGGGCAACCCTTCTATTCACATTAGATGGATCCTATTAATATTTGATGGAGAGTGATTTTTATAAGTGAAATTCTGTAAAGAAACTATTTTTGCACCAATTTTAGTTCTAAACTTGAAGTTCTTTTCCCATAGAAAATCATCCAGAAGGCTTGCTTCACAATTTTGATGACATAGGAATGAAATATGTGGCTTAGCTAGCAGCATATTAGTATTGCAGTATTAACTTTTTGAGAGCTTTGTATTACCAAAGAATTCTTAGATCTCTGTAGAGCCGTTTTTTCGTTAATATTTTAGGCATATCATACAATTTATCCCATGCTTGACTTCCATTTCTGGTTCCTCCCTTTCACATTTCCAGAATTTAACTCACCATCTTATTTTATTTGTGAATTCCGAAGTGTACTAATATTAGTGATTACCCTTTACTGGCTGTTGTTATCATCTAGATTGTAAAGAACATGGCTTCTGGAATCAGACTACCTGGGTTTGAGTCCTGGCTCCTCCATTGACAAGCCGTGTGACCTTGGACTACTTACATACTTGTGCATCGTTTAACATCTAAAAAATGTAGAGAGTATAATATGTGATTCATGGGTTTTAGTGAAGATAAACCAAATGTATTAATGCCAAATATCTAGTACATGATAAACACAGTAAACACCAACCTACACATGTGTAGATTCTGTAATAGGTACTATTGTCCTCCTATCAATTTTGTCATATTTAACAAAAATAAAATGACTTGACACCAGGCCTTTATTTTTTTTGCAGAGTGAGACATTTCATTGAAAATTGTTTCTTATTTACACAGTTAACTTAATAAAATGGAATCTAGGTTGTCTTTTCTCAGAGTAGAGGGTAGAATCTTCAGAATATTTCACCAAGAAAGTGCTGAAAAGCACAGGAACTAAGATGCATGGCTCTGAACAGCTTTCTGGAAAATGTTGTTTTAGACCAAGTACATGATTTCCTCTAAAGCTGTTCATTCGTTATTATATAGTATCTATTCTGTTGCTAAGAAAGGCAAAGAGGAACCTTTTTATAGTGTAGCTCGTCTGTACAGCTATACAATGTATTTATCGGGTAATGGTTGTGATACGATTGTGGTACTGGGATGTCAGAGAAAATGAGGCATTTAAAAAGTTTAAGCACAGCAAAGTAGTTTTGAGTCTTGGAGCGTAATCTCCAGTTGCTGCTTAATCTCATCAAAATCGAACACGTTTTTGAAGCTAGTTAAGAATGTTTATTACTTTCTCAATTGTAAAGCAGCTTTCACATTAAGAAAATTTAGAACATCTGGAAAAACAAGTAATCTGTACCATCTGCCAAACTCTAATTTAGGAACAATGATCTGGGGAGGAAAAAATGAAAACCAATAAGTTGGTAACAATTCCAAAAACAACTACTAGAAGAATATGTGTGTAATCATCAGAATCTGGGATTTTCAACTGATAAGCATTTACCCTCTGTGGCCACAGATGTTAGATATACTACAAACAGTAAAAATGTGGAATACGTTAGGGACAAGCAACATATTATGAAGTATATCAGGTACACTAACTTAAGATAAAATTGTAAATATATACCTTATTCATGTTTTAATTCTCCATTTCATTAAAATATTAATGAATAGATTATAAATCTCTACATTCAACAATGTGGAGGCACCTGAGATCTTTTAACTTCCTTAGGAAATATTTGCAACTCTTTTGTATTTAATCATCACGTTCTCTGAAGTGGAAAGTTTCATATTGTAGCTCACAGAAGTCTTTGCAGAATGAATGGCCTATGAAGTTGAAGCTTGAATTAGGCTGAAGGAAGTAAGAAACAGAAAGTGTAAATCTCAGAAAACTTTGGGAGGGAGAATTGACGACAATGATTGACTACATATATTAAAAGAGGAATAAGTACCAGTGATATTGTGGTGAAGGTGTGAAAACCAAGACATTTGGATAAGATGGTTTTCTTTTTTTTAATGATGAGAGCATTGCTATCTGGGGAGTAAAAGTCTGATGGATTCAGCTGTTGAAGAGGCTTCTAGGGAAGTGAAGCAGGCAGGCAGGCAAAAATGAACATACTGTAAGCAGAAAACAGAGTCAAGGCACTGTTTGATAACATAGTTTTGGGTTTTTTTTTGTTTTGTTTTGTTTTTGTGAGCCCTAACTACTGGCTATGGACTCCCCACAATAGAACTTCATGGGTGTGAGGACAGATAAATTCTGTGAGTACATTGAAAGTTCATTTGATCAATGTTTTCTGCTTGTAATTAAAATCTTATAGTAAGAAAAAAAGATTTAATTTTCAAAATAATTTATGCATAGATATTTTTACTGTGCAGGCACTACCGCAGTTTTACCTTGAGTTTTACAGATTAACCAGAAAAATAAATGAGAGTAAACATGTTCAAGTGATTTTTCTTTGATGAAACTTTAACATATTTAATGTTTTATCCAAGGTCTTAATAACTGTCATAAGAATCAGAATTATAAAATGAAAAGTTTCATGGTGCATGTCGACTTTCTCCATATTTCAGTGAGAATTAACCCAATATTTAAAAAAAATCTTCTCAGCTTTTCTTTAAGGGAGAGAGGGGAAGTGGGGAAGACAGAGAAGTGGTGGGGGGAGGAGGGGAGGGAGAGAGAGGGAACAAAGAGAGAAAGGAAGGGGAAGGAGAGAGAGAGAGAGGAAGGGAAAGGAGAGAGAGAGAGGAAGGGAAAGGAGAGAGAGAGAGGAAGGAGAAGGAGAGAGAGAGAGAGAGGAAGGGGAAGGAGAGAGAGAGAGAGGGGAAGGAGAGAGAGAGAGAGGGGAAGGAGAGAGAGAGAGAGAGGAAGGGGAAAGAGAGAGAGAGAGGGGAAGGAGAGAGAGAGAGAGGAAGGAGAGAGAGGGGGAAGGAGAGAGAGAGAGAGAGGAAGGGGAAGGAGAGAGAGAGGGGAAGGGGAAGGGGGGAGAGAGAGAGAGAGGGAGAGGAAAGGGAAGGAGAGAGAGAGAGAGAGAGGGAGAGGAAGGGGAAGGAGAGAGAGAGAGAGAGAGAGGGAGAGGAAGGGGAAGGGGGGAGAGAGAGAGAGGGAGAGGAAGGGGAAGGAGAGAGAGAGAGAGAGAAAGGGGAAGGAGAGAGAGAGAGAGAGGGGAAGGAGTTCCAGTTCTGTTACATGCTACTGGACCTTAAAACAAAACAACCATATTTAAACTTTCTGATTATCTGAGAACAAATAGTTATATTCTAAACCAAACACATTCCCTCTTGTACTAAATGCCTTGATGATACACAAACGAACTCTTCACTGAGTCTGTATACAAGGACTTTACTGTAGCAGAGGTGATAAATCAAGACATGAAATATAATACCCAATAATGAGGTGATAAATGCCATACAAGAGAAGTGAGATGAGAATTGAGGAGAGGATCATGGCTTTCATATAAGACAAGCTGGTTTCATGAACAATGGTTTTAATTTGAGACATGTTTAGGGACTGGGAATAAAAGTCTAGGAACGAACGGCTTAGGCAAAGGCACAAAGATGAGAAGAAGAAATTATTCAGTTTGGCTTGAATGAAGTTCATGTAAAAGGGAATGGTGGAAAACAATTCTAAAGAACTAGGTTTGGACTCAGCTCAAGAACGATCTGGAATGGTAGGTTGAGTAAGGGACTGTGGTGTGTCATTGCGCAGAGTGGAAGTAGTTAGGGGCACAGGCAAATCTCCCCCTCCCTCCCTGCCCACCACCGGCTCTTAAAGAAAAGCTGAGAAGATTATTTTTTAAATTTTGGTTAGTTTTCACTGAAATATGGAGAAAGTTCAACTTGGTCCATGGAACTTTTTATTTTACATTTCTGATTCTCACAATTATTAAGACCTTGGATAAAATGTTTTATTTAATAATGTTAAAGTTTCATCAAAGAAAAGTTGCTTTAACATTTTTACTCTCATTTATTTTTCTGGTTAATCTGTAAACCCAGACCTGTGTTCTGGATCTGGTTCTGCCACTCACTGGCTTTGTGATCTCAGGCAAATCATTTAACCTATTTGAGTATTGATTTCTTTCATGTGTACGGGGATGATAATTGTACCTGCAAGCTGTAATGTGGATCAAATGAAAAAATGAGTGTTAAAACACTTACCACAGACTCTAGTATATATAGTAAGTGGTAAAACAAAATGTGATTACTAATAAATACAATAAAATAGTCTTAACTTTTACATTATGTGAAATTGTCTTAATTCCTAAATTACCCAAATCATGAGGCAAAACCATCCCCATCATTCTGTTGCAGAGCTAAGCTTATTTTCTGTTTTATCCCTAAGGCTGTCTATCTTATTTAGATTTATATATAATTTGGGGGCTGTCTTTTTATACTTGTAGAATATGAAGACTAAAAAATTAATTATATATGATATTTTAAAAATCTACCTAAATAGCGAGAATAAATGCCTTAATTCATTTTGAGCAATTAAATTTTTTCTGCTTATTGTTTTTCAAGAGCCCTTGTTTAAAAGCAATAACTATCTCTCTTATTAAAGTTTGTAGACTTTCACAGCTGCAAGAGACATAACAGACCATTTAGCTCAGTCTCTCTAGGGAAACCAGAAGCTCTGAGAGCTTGGTGAATGGCTCAAGGTCACAGAGTACTGAAAATGCAGGAAAATTTAGATTATATCCAAGGGCTGATAATTTTCCCTCCCCGTCGTTATTTTTGTTTGAAGATTTTTTAGTCATGTAGTAATAAAGTGCAAGGACAATATTTTATTTTACTTATAGCACTATCCAAATTAACATACAAACAGTATGAAAATGTCAATAACACTTATCCTGTGGTCTCTTTGGCCCTTCTAGAATAATTGTTCATATGCACTATTTATATTTCCACCACTGGCTGTCTAGACTGAGTTGGTTTTACCCCCTCTCTGTCACCTACCTCACTGACTCCTAGGCAGCCAAGTAGCTGGATGACGGGGAAATGCTGAGGCTGAGTGAATAGGAGCAAGGGACATGAGCAGTGGAGGAAACCACAGGCAAGAAAGGGAGAGGGGGAGTTCACATTGTTTAATAATCTGAAGGGCCTGGTGGGCTTCCACTTAACTAGTACTGCCCACTGACTTCAGCTCCTGAAATCGAATTAAGGCATACTAATTAATTTGGATATAAGGGTTCATCTTTGTTAGAAATATACTAATTAGAAATATACTAATCTGCACAATGAGCAGTTATAAGCTCCCACTAAAATCTCTTGTGATGGGGATGGAAGGCAAGTGCTAGCCTTTATTTTAGTGCATTTTTCTTCCACTCATCTTTGTATATGCTGCCTTTTCTTTCTATAATATTGGGAAAGGTGAATTTTTTTAAAGACTGTAGAATTTTATTTGCATAAAATGTCCATTTTCAGATTTTAACTGTAAATTTGGAAAATACTTGAAAGTATAAAAAAAAGTAATAAACTAGAAACAACCAATTAGCATTTTTAGTATATTTTTATCACCGCTTTTTTTCTATGCAGTTTATAGTGCAGCATCTATTATACTTTATGTACACTTCTTTTTCTTTTCTTTTCTATTTTTTTTTTTTTTTTGAGACAGAGTCAGCTACATTGAGAAGTCCTCCCACCTCAGCCTTCTGACTAGCTGGGACTGTATATGTTTCTAATCTTTGTTTTCTCATCTGACAGCCCTCAAGTTTTTAGAAACATTTAAAATGTGATTTTTATTGACTACATTCCTTTCCATCATATTGATGATGTGGTATGTGGACTGTTTTTATAAGTGCTATGAGTGAAAACATGAGTCTGTACTTTCCAAACCCTATGATTTTCAACATTCCCCCTTATATAAATGACTTATTATAAGGAGATATATGTTCTTAAAGATTTCTATACATTTTGAAATATTAAGAACATCAGACGTTAAGCAATCACACAAGAAACACAGCTTACTTCTCAGGTTTTGTGCTTTGTGAAGGTGTTGTAGCCTTTCTTTGAGTACTCTGATTAGGACATCTGTAACCTTTTATGGTCCCTATTTGTTTTTGTGCCTTTCTAGTTTTCAGAATTGTACATTTTTTTGAGGGCAGGGACAGAATTTGATCCAGCTCTGCATCCCTAATTCTGGGCTTGGAATAGAGCCTGGCATGTATATAAGTGCTTTGATGTTTCAGTGTATCATTGAAGTGATTCAGGGCATACTGAGAGTTGATACAGAAGTCAGTGGGGTTTGCTCTGAATCAATGGTTTAGGTAATGCTTTTTGGATTCTGAGGAAACATTCGCTGTATTAAATGTATGAGCAGAGGTGATATTGGGGAGAGCTAGTATGATTGTTTTTCCAAATTTTCTGTATGTAACATCTCCGAAGTGAGAATAAGGACAAGAGAATACAAGGAGTGTGTTTTGAATTCTGAAGTTTGTAACATATATTACACATTTTTTCTGAGAGAAGAATATGTTAATTAGTGAAAGCCTAGGCACAGTTTGAAAACACATGTTCCTTTGTAGACAAAGTTTCTTGCTAGGCTTGGTGGTTCATACTTGTAATTCCAGTACTTTGGGAGGCTGAGGTGGGAACATTACTTGAGTTCAGCAGTTCAAGACCAGCCTGAGCAACATAGGGAGACCTAGTCTCTACTTAAAAAAAAAAAAAAAAAAAAAAAAAGGGTTATCTGGTGTAGTGGTGCAGGCCTGTAGTCCCAGCAACTTGGGAGGCTGAGGAAGAAGGATCACTTGAGTGTGGGAAATGAAGGCTGCAGTGAGCTGAGATCATGCCACTGCCCTCTAGCCTGGGTGACAGAGCAATACTGTGTCTCAGAAAAAAGGAGAAAAAGAAAGTTTCTTAAAGTGCTGTTGTGTTTATTTATGTTGATATGGATTTAAGAAAATAAAGCAGGCTGGTACAATGTGTGTGTTGTAGATATTTCTCTTCAGAATATTTATGCTCTATCTGCATAAAGAGCAATAGAGATCATTCTATGTTTAATTTCCATGGTTAGTGTGCCATAGGTCAGGTAATCAATATTTTGATTTGCATAATACATAGCAATGCTCAATAAATATTGGTCAGAGTGAATGCAATGATTTATATTTAGAAGTGAATAATGAATACAGATATGGTTTTAATTTTTAAATTGTACTTTTATCAACATAATTTTTTTTAGCTTGTTAGTCCAGTTTTGTTGTATTAGCAATAATTCAGGGGCTATTAGACTAGTAGAAAAAATAACTTTAATAGTTTAAGCCTGGTTATCTGCTCTCACATTCCTGAAGATCAAATATAACACATGGTATCATTGTTACATTATCATCAGTCAACCTTCATAGTTGTACTCAAGTGGAATGAATAGGAATATAAGTATCCATCCCCATTAGTGTACTTCCTAACAAGGTGGTCTACATCTGAGTCTCCTATATGCATTTGTGAGCTTTTCAAGATGCTGCCCCTGGCCTTTCTTTCAAGCACTAATTTAGAAAACGTTTGCTGAATTCCTGTTACGCACTAGATCCTGTGCAGAGTCTGGAGCAGCTTAAGATTTTCTTAAGGAAACAAACCATAACTGCATGTTTACTTAAATAATGACATACAATTAATCAGTACATAGTAACTGGCACAATAACATGTGATAGGAACCCAGAGGTGGAAGACAATAGTGTGGAATTGCATGACTGGAAAAGTCCTTGTGATGAGTAAGTAACTTGAGTGGAGCTTTTAACAAAAGAGAGGTGGAGAGCAAGAAGGAAGTATTCCAGGCTTAAGTGATGCTTCAAGTTTAAATAAGCAAGGTACATTTTAGGGAAGATAAGTGGTGGATTTTTGTGCCTCCAGAAGAAACAGAGGGTTTATGTAGGAAGAAGAGTGAATTTAGATAAAAGTAAAGGGAACTCAATATGTTTAAATGTTGAGCTTTCATGAGAATTTTATGAGAATAGCTCTGGATCCCAAACCAAGAATCTGATTTTGGATAAGACCCGGGAATCTGCATTCTAATACTCCCAGTGAATATGTTACTGGCATTCCCTGAACTATATTTGAAGAAATACAGAGGTAGATGCTAGACTCTAGTTTGCCACCAATATACATTGCATATATATATATGCAAATATTTATTACATATATATGTAATAAACTACAAATAACCAATTAGCATTTTTAGTATATTTATAATATACCAAATATATTATGTAGCATACATATATTAATGTAAAAGACTGACTGGGCCTAGGATGAAAATGGACTGACATGGGTCTAGGATGGAGAATGATTTAGACCAGAAAGACAGTGTAGGTGATGACCCCACTCTGGGGACTAGTGCAATCAACTGGTAATTTTTTTTTTTTTTTTGAGACGGGGTCTCGCTCTGTCACCCAGGCTGGAGTGCAGTGGCCGGATCTCAGCTCACTGCAAGCTCCGCCTCCCGGGTTCACGCCATTCTCCTGCCTCAGCCTCCCGAGTAGCTGGGACTACAGGCGCCCGCCACCTCGCCCGGCTAGTTTTTTGTATTTTTTAGTAGAGACGGGGTTTCACCGGGTTAGCCAGGATGGTCTCGATCTCCTGACCTTGTGATCCACCCGTCTCGGCCTCCCAAAGTGCTGGGATTACAGGCTTGAGCCACCGCGCCCGGCCTCAACTGGTAATTTAAAGAGAAAGGGTGGGGAAGTTGGAATGAAAAAGATGAATATGAGAGATAAATGGATAACTTGATAAGTCATGTAATTTATATTACATAGAGATATTAAAGGAGAGAGAATACGAACATTCTGGTTTAGCAAGGATAATTTTATTAACAAAAAGAACAGACCTCGAGCTCTTGTATTTGTCAATAAGTTTAACAATGGATAAGGGAGAGTGTGAACCGGGGAGAAGATAATAACATCCCTTTGATAAAAATAGAGTTCGAGATGATGGTAGAATACCCAAATTAAAAAGCAGATGGGGCAGATAAGAGACCAGACCTAGAGAGAAATGTCTCTGGATATTTAGCACAGATGCTAGAGGTAAAGGCATAAGCCCTCAGTATTCATTTTCTAGGACTGCCAAACCCACAAACTTGGGGGCTTAACACAGAATTGTATTCTCTCAAGTTTCCAGAAATATCCATAGGTCTGAAATCAAAGTGCCAGCAGGGTTGGTTCCTCCCGGAGGCTCTGAGGGAGGAGGTATCTCATTCCTCTTTTTAAAAGAATTTTATTTTAAGTCCTGGAATTGCATGTGCAGTGTGTGCAGATTTGTTACACAGGCAAATGTGTGCCATGGTAGTTTACTGCACCTATCAACACATTACTTAGTTATCCTCAGCAAACTAATGCAGGGACAGAAAACCAAATACCACATCAGGCTCATTCCTCTCTTAACATCAGGTGGTTGTCAGCAATCCTTGGCATTTTTTGGGTTGCAGTTGAATCAATCTAATCTTTGCCTCCATCTCATATCTCCTCCTTCTCTGTCTACGACTTCTCTTATAAGGACACCAGTCATTGGATTTAAATTTAGGATGATTTCATCTTAAGATCCTTAATTAATTACACCTGCAAAGATCTTAGTTCCAAGTAAAGTAACATTCTGATATTCAAAATGCATGGGTGGACATGAATTTTGAGGGGACACTATTCAACCCAGGACACCTTCCTTGGAAGAATAAGTAGAAAAAGAAAAGCAAGGTCTAGGGCATAAGCCTTGGGAAATTCTTAGGCAGGGGGAAGGTGGAAAATAGGCAAAAGAATAGACAAAGAAATGTTGGTGAGCTAGGAGAAGACTGAGGACCGTCAATTTTCAGGAAAGCTGAAGGCGGCAGAAACTTAAAGAGAGTGTTTAGCAATGTCAGACTCGGAAGATACATGAAAAAAGTTGGCCGTGTGGTTTTGGACTAATCTCATACACAGAGATCAGGAAAGTAGTTAGATCATTTAGAAATATTGGCAGGAAAAGGAAAGTGAGGAAAAACTAGGATGCTATATAAGAAACAGAGCAGAGATGAAATGATATATATTTTACTAAGATAAGAAGGGCCTAAATACATTCTCCAGGAGCAGAAAGATGGCAATGATGTAAAGTCTCCTCTCGCATATCCAGAGAGAGTATTGTTCTCTCTTCTCTCAAAATTTGGATCAAGAAGAGAATTCAAAAGTGGTCAGAGCAAAGGGTTTCTCCTTTCTGCTTGAGAGCATGAACTGCTTGTACCTTTTCATATGCAAATATAAAGAATTAGGCTGAATGTTAATTAAATTGGAAAGACAATTGTAAAGTAATATTACATCTAGGGAGAGTTAATAAGGGTGGTACATGGTCCTTATTTATAAATAGCAAAGATTAAACATGATAAAAGGGATTCTTACATGGAACAATTAAAGATCAATTATGACAATGGTACACAGCAGCGAAAGCCTCTGGAAGAACTTCCTACTCGTTAATCAAAGATAATTATCAATTATAAAGTGTAATCATTAGGAGAGTGTCTACATTTTGCATCTTAAAAAGCTGATGATAATTAGTTTCCAGATCCCACTCTTAAGTGCTCATTATGTTCAGAGAGGAGTGACTCTTTTACCCTTAAAAGTGACTTTTACCTCATGACCTCGAGCAACTTAAAGTCTCCTGTACCTACATTGAGTTGAGATGATGCTCATTTGTTCCACTACTCAAAAAGATAGTTTGATAGGTGCATAACTACTATACTACATGAAGGAACCGCGTTACAAATATGGGGAGGGCAAGAGGTTTTACTTTTGAATTACTATTGAGTTTAGAGGAGAGGATTTATTACCTTAAATACCTCTAGGATGTAACTAATAGATCACAAATTAATGGAAGGTATTTTTTTTTTTCTGGTGGGGAAGAAGAATAACGTCTAGTTACTGAGTGGTCACATAATCCAAGAATTGTACAAAATACTTCACATATATTATCTCAGTTAACCCTATCAACATTATAACATAGACATTGTATTTTCCCCTCATTTTACATAATAAGTAAAGGGAATATCAGAATGGTTTTAACAACCACCAAAGTGACACAGATAATGAATACCCATTCTGGAGAATATTTGATAACTAGCATTAAAATTAATTTTATCTGAATATATTAATATTTAAGATATTGTAATGTCAGAAGTTGCAGGAAATCAATTAGGAAAATAATTCTTTAACTCTTGATTCAATAATTAATTTAGTAGTAACATTAACTTTTTAAAATATCTACCTCAAATTTTTAATCATAAAAAGTAATGACAAGAAGTGAAACAGACATCAAAGATTTACTGAAAGTCAAATCTAAAAGATGCAGTGATCCCCAAATAACTTGAGAAATTACAACCTGGTTCTGAAGATGTTTATTGATACTATTCTATCAGATAGTGAATTTTCCACTTTGAAAGTAATATAATAATTTAGAGATTAAGTGAAGTTAAAAAGTGGATTGCTGCTTTAAAAAGAATCAAAGATTTTAATAAAGATAACATAGGACACACGAGATTATCAACCTTATAGCAGCCAAATTTATTCAATAAAGTTATGCAATGACTACAGAGGGTAGAGGTGGATATTTGCAGGCTCACTTGACCTCAGAAGGCTTATCATCTGGCAGATAAAACTCTTGTGACCCCTTAGTTCTCAGGTTAAACAGCCGGCAATGTTAGGTATAAAGTCTTATAAAGGTTAGAGACTTTTTTGCGTAGTTTAATTTCTGGAAAACATTCACCTAAGCAAGGTTATGTATTTCATGTATTTAACAACTGGATTTATTGATTAATATAATTATTTTTCCTTAAGATGTTGGTATAATTAATGATGCAATGAAATTCTGATGTGAATTTCACTCTATTTGGAAACCAAAAATAGTTGGTGCAAAACAAACATTTGAATGTGAGAGAAATGTGAAGTATATTCATTTCCATTATATTGTAATTATACATAAAATTTACACATGCAATGCATATTGCAACTTTGAGGGACATGGTTTTCACATTCTTACATTATAGACTAGAAGAAAATTATTTGAAGACATTTGGTTTCATAAAATCATTGAGTGTTGCTGGTTTCTTTTCCTAGTGTTCTAATACTTTACACTCTTTTTTTTTTTTTTTTTTTTTTTTTTGAGACGGAGTCTGGCTCTGTCACCTAGGCTGGAGCGCAATGGCCGGATCTCAGCTCACTGCAAGCTCCACCTCCCGGGTTTACGCCACTCTCCTGCCTCAGCCTCCCGAGTAGCTGGGACTACAGGCGCCCGTCACGTCGCCCGGCTAGTTTTTTTATTTTTTTTAGTAGAGACGGGGTTTCAACGTGTTAGCCAGGATGGTCTCGATCTCCTGACCTCGTGATCCGCCCATCTCGGCCTCCCAAAGTGCTGGGATTACAGGCTTGAGCCACCGCACCCGGCCTACATTCTCTTTTTGAAAGCAACTATTGTTTTTATTTCTCCATAAGTTCTCTGAAAAAAATGAAATGTCTTTCATTAGAAATTGTAAATATAAAACATGTAAAATTAAAGATAGTACAAAATACTTTTGAAATTTTCACACAGGAACAGTATTTATTTAAGGCTTTTTGTGAAATAGTTAACATTGTCTTTGCCTTGAAGCACACTTGTTATGAGATAATGACATAAGTATATCTAAAATATTTAAAAATCATTGATAAACATGTACTGATGATTATGAGGGTTTTCAAATTGAAAAATATAGGTTAGTGGTATACAGAAACACATATGTGTGTGTGCATATATAGATACATTAGTGGTATGCAGACATACGTGTGTG
The DNA here is from genome assembly GCF_049350105.2 of Macaca mulatta. Taxonomy (NCBI): domain Eukaryota; kingdom Metazoa; phylum Chordata; class Mammalia; order Primates; family Cercopithecidae; genus Macaca; species Macaca mulatta. The sequence continues at coordinate 86,165,880 of NC_133422.1, forward strand.
TGCATTTGCGATTTTTGAAAATGTTTGCTGATCAAAATTTCCCACTGACTGTCATATTAATTTCAGTTTGATGTCTGATTTTGAGTATTTTATGTAATGTTTTATTTGCTGTGTATTCTCTCCTTTAGGCAGCTTTGCCTTCTCCTCTCCTCGCCTTGCCTCACCTCGCCTCTCCTCTCTTCTCTTTTCGTTTCTTTTGAGACAGGGTCTCACGCTGTCACCCAGGCTGGAATGCAGTACTGCAAACATGGCTCACTGCAGCCTCAACCTCCTGGGCTCAAGTGATCCTCCTACTTCAGCCTCCCAAGTTGCTGGGGCTACAGGCATGTGCCATCATGCCTGGCCAATATTTTGGAATGTTTGTAGAGACAGGGTTTACCTATGTTGGCCAGGCTGGTCTCAAACTCCTGGGCTCAAGTGATCCTCCTGTCTCAGCTTCCCAAAGTGCTGAGATTATAGGCGCGGGTTACTGTGACTGTGCCCGGTGGTGATTTTTTTTTTTTTTTTTTTTAACAGAACCATTACTATCTTCACTAGAGATTTCAAGGAAGTATCACTCAATTTCCTTCTGGTTACTTGGTGGCAGAAATTCATTACTGTGGCAGCTCGGGTTGACCTCCATCTTGGCTGTATTTACTGTGCAACCAAGGGCTTAGAGCCTACATCGGAGGGAGAGAGAAGGTAGGGCAAGACAAAAGTCAGTACTTTTTTCGAAATAGTGAAGTGGAAGTTATTTGTATTAAGGATATTCTTTCTCTGACCACCTCCTTTTCACCCAGTTGATGAAAGATGGATCCGCCTTTGTAAATAATATGAGATGATCAAACACACAATACTGGACAGATGAGATTCACAGCAGTTTGTTAGTCACATACACTCATAGCCCAGGGGAGGAGGCTACCACATGCCACACAGGGCCATACAGGGGAGGAGGGCCTTCATTTGGGAGCAGAGTGAACCTGCAGGAGTTGTGGGAGGCAAGCTTTGTAGTAACAAGAAGATGGTGTGTTGCGGGGAGGACCCCTTGGTTCCCACAGGCAGACGTGATTGTCTTGTTGGAATAATTGCTCTGAAGGGAGGTGAAAGCCATTAGGTTGAAGACAGGGTGGGATGGAGCTGGTTCAGCTAAGGGAGGTAGCCAGCAAGCAAGCCTTTCCTTTTGAGTGGGGGGCATATCTGGCCAGAGCAGGAGAACTCATGGCTAGGGAGCTCGTGAGGCTCAAAGATGTTAAGGCAGTTCATGGGATTTTAGTGCTTACAAAACAGTTCTCATAGTTAAAAGCTTGGAGGAAGTAGTGGAGGTAGGTGGAGGTAGGAAGTAGGAGCAGGTGGTATCTTGGCCAGCTGCATGTCAGTGAGGTACTATCAGGCTATTGTTGGAGCCAATGCAGGGCTCTGGGCCACTATAGCCAAGGTATTCAGTGGGTTGTCCACACAGACGGCTGCGAGTACCAGAGTTTCTATTCATATGATAGGTTGATTTCAAGGGACCACAAACCAGGTGTCTGGCTTGTCATGCAGGCAAGTGTAGTGACTAAGGGGGTACAGAAGTTATGAAGCCTGGCTTGCATTTGGGCTCTTATCAGGGTTTCTAGAAGGTTATTTAATCTCCTTGTACTTCAGTTTTCTCAGTAGTATAATAATAACTGTCTCATGGAATGGTTGAAATGTTAAATGAGATAATATCTGTAAGTGCTTAATAAATGTTAGCTCTTGTTATTGACTGGGTATAAAAGTTACCCAAATCAGCTTCTGAGGGTAAACTAATAGTGGTCAGTCTTAGCCTAAAAGAACAGTCAGCATTGAAGACTGTGATGTCATTAAATGACCTAAAGCACACTGGAGGGCTTTTTTTTTTTTTTTTTTTTTTTTTGAGGTGGAGTCTCTCTCCCCAGGCTGGAGTGCTGTGGTGCAATCTGGGCTCACTGCAATCTCTGCCTCCTGGGTTCAAGCGATTCTCCTGCCTCAGCCTCCCGAGTTGCTGGGATTACAGGCACGGGCCACCACACCCAGCTTATTTTCATATTTTTAGTAGAGACGGAGTTTCACCACGTTGGCCAGATGGTCTCGATCTCCTGACCTCGTGATCCACCTGCCTCAGCCTCCCAAAGTGCTGGGATTACAGGCGTGAACCACCGCACCTGGCCGAGGTTTTGTATTTCTCTTTACAAGGTCCTAAGTTGACAAACTATAAACGTATACACAGTTACATAAAAAGCATCAGGGAAGTTTTGCATTTAGAATATTACTAAGGTGTATTTTAAGTAATGACCATTTAAAGATTCTCCTATCCAAGGGTATTGGTATTTGAAAGCAAAGCACAGTGCCTATTACATAAAAGACATTCATTTTTTGAATACCTTTTGAAAAATAAGGCATTATAACTATCAAATTATGGAAAGTTTTCCCTAGCTTCATTTGTAATGTTTACCAGTAAATTGAATAAGAGGCTAGTTATGGTACAATTTGCAGAGGTTGCTCTAGAATGTTCTTATGAAAGGGATCGTGGCATTGTGTTCTGGGTGGAACTAGAAAACTTGTTTCGAAGCTTGGCAGCTTCAGTAGCAGGCATATTGTTGCCTTCCGTGGTGGGCTTAGGGATACTAATAGGAAGATGCCCTTCCAGGCCACATGCTGGCTCATCCGCTTTGCTAGCAGTTATGCATAAGAGGTAGAAGGAAAATATATTTATTTTTTGTTAATGGGGATATTTTATACAGACTAAATATATTCTTGTTAGTTCCTATGGCATTTCTATAAATGACCTCCCACCTGTTTTGTTAACTTATAAAATCACTGAGAAAACTTGCTTGCATGTCTCTTTAAACTCCTGTTAAGCCTAGAATAGTGATTTAAAAAATTGTATGTGTTCAACCAATATGTATTAGTCGATTAGCTTTTACTGAACCATCAATACTCAGTTGTATTTTTGATTTTTATTCTTGCAAGATACACTGTTTTAGAGATTCCAGTTAATGTGTTAGATGGTAATTTAAGGATCTTTTTGATGCTAAGAGTCTATGATGATCAAATCTATCAAGGAGAGATCTTGGTAAGAATAAAGATGTTTTAGAAAAACTTGGGAATTTATTAGCCTTATATAGAGATACAAATAATTCTAGTAGAATACAGTTATATAGATAGAAATTATGCATATTTACTAGTAAAAAATCTGATAAATGAATAAACAGCCTTTGGTGTTCCTGCCCAAAGGCCTTTGGTGAAACTTGATGGGTTTTTGTGTACCATAGAATAGTCAAAGGGAGCCTCTGTAGAAGAGCATGCAGTCTGGATTTGGAAACCTCAGTTCGATTTCTGGCTTTGTCACTTACCTTAGGCACTCAGTAAGTCACTTGTCCTCTCTGTTCCTGTTTCCTCATCTGTAAAACAATTATAGTAGTAACTACTTAATAAGGTTGTTATAAAGATTAAATGAGTGAATTCATTTCCATAAAGTACGTAGAATATTATCTGACCCCCATAAGCACTATGTATATTCTCATGGTTTTTCTTGTTTCTTTTCATAGATATAGCTGACTTCCAGGCAATCTTTCCATGCTGCGTGGTTAGAGCTGGAGAGATTCATGAAGAGCAGTGCCCTTTGAAACAAAACCTCATATTCAGAAAACTGATGCCGAATACCAAGTAGCATGATTTCACTCTGAAGCAGTGTCTCAGCCATTGCCCTGGAATGGTTTTAAAGCAAGTGATATACTGCTGAAAGTGCTGCCTTTGATATCAAATGTTCATTAAAAGTTTTCACTAAGACATAAAGTTTTTCACTACTCTCTCTTGGTAGGGGTTCAAATTTGAGATGAAATTCCTTAAAGTGGTTAAATCATTCATTGTCCCACCTGCCTGTGCTTTTAACTAGTTTATTTTACAGAAGGAGTACTCTCTTCAAGTGGCTGTGGATTGAGACACTCTTACAGGCTTAATTGTTGAGTTAATCACATTTACAAAATGCACCTGCCCTTTGGTTTCTGGTGCATAATGCATTCCTGTTGTAAACTGTAAATTGACAAAATTCCTTTGCCATTTTACAATTGCTTAAAGTCTTTATTGTTCTGTATTCCTTGTGAGGAACTCCCCTGAGCACTCTTAACTTAGTTGCTCTCTGAAAAATATTTTAAAGAAATTCCAGAAGTGATAAAGCTCAGAGGGGCCCCACAGATACAAAGTGCTGAAGTAAAATATGATACTAAATGGTGATAAGAGACTTAAAACTAGACTTCATTGTGATAAGAATGTGATAAAGCTTGATTGTAATACTTACACCGTCTTTCAGAAAATCATGATGTTATGGAAAAATGTTCCTAAGCAGTAACACAAAGCAATTTAAAAAAATAGCTTCTCATGTGCACTGTTTAAAAACCTAAGTGTTATGAAGTCTCTCAATTGAAATCTTTAACTGTAGATAGTTTTTGTTTTTTGTATTATGTCCAGATTCTATTTAATGCAATTAGAATTCAAATTCCTATGTATTGAGGACCTTGATTACATAGATGAGATATTTCTTAGTTCCAGTTGGTGTTTGTCATCTCTTGTCTTCTCTGATCCTATTTATACATTCTCTGTTTTTAACAGATAATTCTTCCCCAGAATGGACTGGGAGAGCGAGGTCCGGGTTTCGTTTTATTTATCTGCATCGATGTTGCTCCGAGTCTTCAGCCCTGGGCCCGGCAGGACAGCATCTCAGCGGTGCGGAGCGGGACAGCGCGCAGGGGCTGTGGCGGGGGCTCGGCCTGTTCGCGGGGCGGGGCGTGCGGGGCGGGGCTTCCGCGGAGCGCAGACAAGCGGGCACATCCCAGGTTAGCGGCTGCGAGCCGAGCCGGCGGAGGCGGAGGCGGCAGCGGCAACTGCAACAGTGGCAGCAGTGGTGGCCAGAGCCGGATGCTCGCGGGCTCCCTGCGGCTCCACTAGTTTTCTTCGCTCCGCCCAGCGCCCACTCGCCTCGGCTGGGGAAGAAGACCAGACGGTGCTCAGCTCGAAAACTCTGGTGTCTCAGCTTAGGGCCTCCTCCGGGAAGAGCTAAGTGCTCCCAGGTGAAGCCGGTGCCTGCGGGCGGTCCGTACACCCCGCAGCCTGCTTGCACCGCTCGAGAGCCTCGGCCGCCGTGTCTTCCACGCCTGCAGCTCAGCCAGGGCGCGCGGGGCGAGTGGGGTCCCCTGCGGGATAAAGGGGACCAGGACGGCGAGGATGATCGCACAGACCTGGCCGGTGGGCTTTCGCTGCCTCCTCCTCCTGGCCTTGGTTGGATCCGCCCGCAGCGAGGGCGTGCAGACCTGCGAAGAAGTTCGGAAACTTTTCCAGTGGCGGCTGCTGGGAGCTGTCAGGGGGCTGCCGGATTCGCCACGGGCAGGTAAGGGGCAATGAGGGGGTCGCTGGGCGGGGGGCGTCCGAGCCTGGCCTTCGCTCCCCCGGGCTCCCTTGGTGGCACTCGTGGGAAGATGACCTTTCGGGCCCTGCATTCGCGCAGGGTGAATCCCGGGGAGGCCTCCGGGGATGCTCGGTGCGAATAGCCTGAGTGCAGCGCAGCGCAGCGCAGCTCTGGGGACCCATAACCACGCCTGCGACGAAGCCCGATTCTGGGCATCTGCTTCCCGCCCGGCTCCCTTAGCCTCGGAGGATGATTTGGAAGGAACCAGGAAAGCAGACATCAGGGCGGGGGGCACACGCAGTCTAACTGCGTTTCTCTTCCGAATAGGAATTTCACCAGTGCCCCACTGGGGATTTCGGTTTGCTGTTTTCTCATAAGGTGGAGGGAACTGAATTCGATCGCCCCAAGTTTGGTACTAAAAATCACAAACCTGCGATATACCCCTTTGCTGGAGAATGGGGCACAGAAAAGGGCAGCCGGTCTCCTCTGTAATTAGGACTTGAACCCTGTGCACCCAGAGACGTGACCCTTAGCTGCCCCTCTGTGCCCTGGCATCAAGCCCTGCTTGGAGGAACCAAACAACCCAGTGTGTCTCCCAGCACCACGAGGTAGTTTTTAGCCTGAAAAGTGTTATGGCAACAGGCGATCAAACCGAACGTACTGGGGAGTCACTTGACATGGATGAGATATACCAGCTTTCCAAAGGGAAAGATACAGTTTGTGTGGCCAGCGTGGATCCTGCTTCCTGTGAGCGCCTTTTGCCTATGCTTTCGAACCCTGCTCCCCGTTTCCACCGCACCAGTTTCCTTCTGCTGGTGGGAGTTCCAGGGTAGGTTCTGTCTGGAAGAATAGGTCGTAGCTGTCAAACGTAATAGCAGGTGTCTGGAGCCAAGTAAGGTCTTACTAGAGCCGTGGCTGTGACTCTGAAGCCAACACAGACGAATCTGTGAGGTTATTGGTTGAACAAAGAACTTGTGGAGGACGCTTAAGTCTAAAATCCATCTTCTGTTTGAGTTTCCACGGTTGGGGGACTTGCTTGTAGCACTGAGGAGCTGTGAGCTGTAGCCGCTTTTCTTGACTGCTTTGCTTGTTGTGAACTCAATTTTAAGTCATCCCAGAAAGAAAATCTAGGCATTCGGAAACATTGACTCCATTTGAGTTTACATGACCAGTCTTAAACCCAGTTATTTATTTGTGTACCTGTTTCGTACTAGGTGCTTTTTCTATATTACTTGAAACAAAGTTGACATTCTCAGTTTAGGGCGATTCTTCTATCCCCAAACAAAATATCACCTTATAGATCTGTAGTTTTCTTAGTGCATTCTTTTCATTAGGAAGTAAATCTCACTTATCGGCTGCTGATAAAACTAAAGTGAGTTTGTGCGTGTGGGTGGTGAGAGTGTTATGATGTGAGATCCTCACCTGAATTATTAGGTTTTTACCCCCAAATACTGTAACTATGCCTGCTATGTTCACCGAATGGTGACGGCCAGCCCCTTCTCCCCAGTAAGGACCTGAATTCACTCCACTCTGGTATCTCAGTATTTCTGGTATCTGCTGAATGCAACACATTGATGGGTTGTTCATCACTTTTGAAGATGAACTTTCCAGGGTATCAGTCACTGAGACAGTGTCTTACTAGGATGTCAGGGAAAACTAAAACTCTGTCCTAAGGAGAGAGAAATAACTGTAATTATTTGCATTTGATACACATGACGCACAAAAAAGTGCCACGACGGCAAGGAATCTTTCTTTCCTAAGTCACTCTGGATTGTTTTCCTATTGCTAGCACCTTTTTCAAATCTATGGCTGAAGGTGGTGGAGGAATCACCGGAGCACTCACAGAAGAGGCTTAGAGCCATCGGTGGTACTAGTGAAAAGAAAAGCTAAGTTCCTTTAATATTTTCACTAAGAAAAAGTCACACAAAAGTAAAAAGTGCTATGCTGATTTATACCCACTGCCCCAAAAAAGGCATTCATTAGGAATTTGATACAATTCTGAAGTTTCGTGTCTGTATTGTTGGTCATCCTTTTACAAACAATTCAGCAAAATATTAAACTGTTTTTTAAGCACTGATTCCTCTCATCTCTCTAAAAAAACCCCTCAATCCCAAATTGAGTAAACCAAACATACCACATGCTTAGTAAATACTTTTCTTTCTTTTTGTATTTTTATATTATCTACAACATTTAACGTGATTGAATATGGTAATTGACTATCATATTTTCTAAGATTATCCTCAATCTCAAGAGAGAACATGGTTTAGTCATTTCTACATGAGAATACAAATAGTAATATCTTTTAACAAATGTATTCATTTAGCACGTAGCCTTTCACTGACTAAAACACATTTAATTTGATTTTTTTTTTTTGGAAGTACATATTTTTACTGCTTTCTTGCATTTCTTGTTCACAGTGGTTAATCCCTGAGATGTCTAGCCAAAATGCAGTTTGTATAATATAAGAAGGTAGAATAAATTTTTAGTTTCTTCCTACCTTTGTGACTTTTACTTCTTCTGAAAAAAATGCTATCCAAATTGAAATTATTAAAATTGTGAGAGCAGTGATTTAAACCGTTTCTCAGATTCCCCTCACCTTTGTTCTCTACCCTGCTCCAATTCTTTTAAGCCTATTGAGCTCCTAAGGATGTTTGGATGAGAAATGTAAAAAAGGAGAGAAGGTGTAAATGTGATTAGAATTACAGATTTCCCTGTGTTCTGATTTTATTTTCTAAGTAGTAGTCAAGGTGCCCTTTGCTCTTGTTTATTTTATTCGGAAAAGAACTGTTACTGAAAGTGTCTTTTAAAGGTCTTTTCATTTTTATTTTATTTATTGGGGATGGGGATAATGCTTTTCTATTAAAATTCTCTTTGCACATGCATTGTGCATAGTTCACACATGCCTCTTTTAGAGGATACTTCAGAAAGAGGAAGTTTATAAAACAAGTAAGGATTATATTTAGATAATTTATATACCAACTATTTTTTGAAATGTGTGTTTGTTGATATAGAACTCTATAGCAAGTATACTCTCTATATCAAGTAGTCTGTGAAAGTAACTTCCTTGGTATATTTTGGCTGTAAATAGAATAATAAAAATAAACTCTTGACATGGTTAAGTGAAATTTTAATACTAAAAGACACTGTAAGCAGTGCTCTGAAGTTGTTTTTGTTTTTTTAAACTGCTTTCATTATAATCAGATTTTTTTATTGCTCCAAGGACAGTGTAGTTTCATTCTCACACCTAAGAAAAATGATCTGCTTGGTAACCTTGGAGTTTGGAATTACTGGATAGACATTTGGCTTTTAAAACTTGGTTCTGCCACTTGTAGTTCTGCTTCACAGATAAATTATCACTTGAACCTCTGTTTTCTCATTTATACATAGGAATATTTTTAAAAAGTGTTTGCATAGATAAAATGAAATAATGTAAAATGTCAGAAATCCAGGCACATAGTAAATGCTGAAAATATGTTCATGTTTTCATTATAATTTTTTTTTGTTTAGTGTCTTGATTTTAACTTGATTTTTAAGGATGACATTTTAATTTTAGGTCTTTATATATCAAAGATGTTTTTATAATAACGAGTTGGTTTCAAGTCAGAAATGATTATTTTTCAATTTGGGAAATGTATTTTTATCTGAAGTGATATCTGTTACATTATGGTGAATATTTTGTTTATTTTTGTGAACGAATAAGCCTCAATGAAACAAGGCTGTGCCACTGCTAGCTGCAATGCTCGTAACCACTGCCGCCACTGCCACACCACCATTCTTCTGTCTATAGGGAGGTAAAATAGTGCTTCTAAGGTGGTTTACAGATTCACACAATTAAAATGTTGGTGACCATAGTCACTCATGGACAGTAATCTGAAACTGGGACTCTGTTTCTCATGAATTAACCAGTTTTGCTGTTTGAACAATGTATTTATGGTGATCAGATTTCCAAAGCCAGAATTGGGACCCGTCGTGTGACATTGGGGCAGATGATTAACATCAGGATTGCCCTGGGTTGAAGCCCACCAGCCAAGAACCACTGGAAACAAGATGTAGTAAAATTAGATTCATTTTGTTTGTTGCAGCAAGGGAGATTGCATACCAAAGGAACTCTGGAGAGTTTGGTAGTAGGTAGTTGGGAGGGCTTTTTATGGGATTTGGGCTTGTGGTGGGCTATTATAAGGAAGGTTTAATGAAGTGGGGCAATTCAGGAATTGGCTATTTTGAGAACTTTTATCTAGGTGTTAGAAAGATTAAGGTAGGGTTAGTTGTCATAAATAAAGAAGCAGTAGTAGCTAGTGTTGGTCAAAAGAGGGGAATGTTTAGTTATTTTAGTTAGAAAGGCAGAGTGCCTTTCTCCCCATCCTTTTATACCACAGGTCCCAAGAGGTCTTGCCTCATCATTGTTTTCTAATTCTGTGAATGTTACTTATCTTGAATTGTGAGCATCAAGGCTCAGTTCCATTGCTAGGACAGTTTGTCACCTTTTCCCTTGGGAAGTCCAGTCTGTGCTTTGATATCTAAGAGAATCATGTGTTTCATTTTTCTCTAGGTGTTTGGTGCATCTTTTTGTTTTGTTTTGTTTTGTTTTGTTTTGAGACGGAGTGTCGCTCTGTTGTCCAGGCTGGAGTGCAGTGGCACGATCTCGGCTTACTGCAAGCTCCGCCTCCCGGGTTCACGCCATTCTCCTGCCTCAGCCTCCTGAGTAGCTGGGACTACAGGCACCCGCCAGCATGCCCAGCTAATTTCGTTTAGTGCATCTTAATGGTGGAGAAGTGAGTTTGATTGTCTACTTTAGGGTCATAGAATCCAATGCCTCATCAGGTGCTGAATTATACTGATCACACATATTCCCTTGTGGGGTCAATTGTAAATATTGGTGTCAACTATAAACCTTGTGCATCAACTACAAATATTATATGCATCCCCATTCTCTCTCCATCCCATAATTTAAGTTCCATTTTGCTGAATGTCCAACATCCTATAGTTGTAAAATTGACTTAGGAAGGGTACAACTTGAGGAACTTAAGAATAATATTTTCCACTTATCACCCCCCAATCCCTATTATTTTTCCTTGTTTCTAGCCTGTTAAGCTTTCTGGAAAATAGGTATTTTTGGTATGTACGTGTGTGTGTGTATAATCCACTTTCACATTGTCCTTATATTTGATGAGAATACTTTCTAAATCTACAACATTTCTTTTATAGTTACCTGGTAAGACCAAAAACAACATTCTAGCTAGGTGCCTCACCTAAACAGACATGATTTATAGATGAATGGTCACTTGGTATAACTGTTGAGCCGACAAACAACAGATCTGATTTGTTAAAACGGGGTTATGAGAGACTTCAAACATATGCCTGTTGAAATAGATTCTCTGTGAATGTGGTATCTGATCTACTTGGTTAAGTAACAATAGCCATTAATTTTAATAGACAATAGCCATTTTCCATATCTACCTTTCTTTTATAAAGTCCTGACCTTCAACAAGAAGAAAAGGCAGCACTGATTATGCTCTCAATTCTTGAACTTTTCAGTTTTAGTAAATCTTCCATTTCACTAATGAGATTGCCCGATTTATGCTAAAATGATTATTCATTTCTCTATGAATCACAACAAACAGCACAGCCTTTGATTAGCTGCATCAGGTCCACCTATGGCTACTATGTAAGTTGAATGTGCAGTGCACTTTTATAGAAAGAAAAGGAGATGTTATACTTCCATGTTTTTATGGAAGAATGTATGAAAAGTGCAAATAAAGTAAAATAATTTTACAATCTAGAAATTACCGCCAAAACGCCTTTGCATTGTCTTTTTAGCATGCTCATCAGCCCCCTGCTAAGCATGACTATTTTTTGAAAGAACATAGAATAATTTCCTTTTTGAAAAACAAGCCTTTTCCAATTATGAACATATCTTTATTTCCCATTTCCCATGCTGTTAAATATCTTCCTAAGCCTGATTTTTTTAAGTGGCTGTATAGTATTGTATTAAATCTCTGTAGCATAAATTAAATTCATCTTTGTCTTTAGAACTGCAGGTTTCCAGTATTCTCTACAATAAAGTCACATGGCTGAGGACATCAAAGGCACACATGCCAAACTCTTACACAACTAATGGCTTTGTACATGATCTACATTACTATACATTAAGGCTTTTCAACCTGAGTGCCATTGACATTGGGGGATTGGCAATTCTTTGTTGCGGGGTGCTGTCCTGTGTATTGTAGGATGTTCAGAAGCATCTCTCACCTCCATCCACTAGAAACCAATGGCATTACCACTCTCCACCAAGTTGTGATGACCAAAAATGACTCCTGGCTTTGCCAACTGTCCCATGGGAGGCAAACTTGTCCTTATTGAAAACCACAGGTGTGAACTCTTCAACCCGTGGGTCCTTCACACACACAGACTGTGTAGTTGGCTTGTTTGCATGTCTTAGCTTAAATGTCAGCTCTTCACAGAGGCCTTTCTCAAGTTCACTAAACTAGGTTACACCACTTATTATCGTGGAATCCTTTTTGTTTCCTGCATGGCACTTTTTATGACGCCACGTTCCTTTTCTTAACTCCACGTTTTAACTCTACGTCTTTTGCCACTAGGTTGTGTACATGGTGGAGATAAAGAACATACCTGCCAGGGTCATTTTTTTTTCCTGGGCATGTGACATGTGCAGTCAAGCAAGATCCTACACTCAGATGAACCGTGTGGTTGGTTTAATGTTCTCTAGTCACCCTATTGAAATTTTTTGTTGTTCAGACAGGGTCTCACTCTGTCACCCAGACTGGAGTGCAGTAGTACAGTCACAACTCACTACAGCCTTGACCTACCTAGGTTCAGGTAAATCTCCCACCTCAGCCTTCTGAGTAGCTGGGCCCATAGGTGCATGCCACCATGCCTGGCGAAGTTTTGTATTTTTTGTAGAGATGGGGTTCTGCCACCTTGCACAGGCTGGTCTTGAACTGCTGGGCTCAAGCAGTCTGCACGCCTTGGTGTCCCAAAATGCTGGGATTACAGGTGTGAGCCACCATGCCTGGCCCTAATTGAAATTTGAACAAAAGGCCCTGCATTTTCTTTTTGCATCAGGCTCGGCAAATTATGTAGCCAGTCCTAATGCGTACCTTATTGACTGTAGAGTATCTGGTGCGTAGAACAGGGCTTGGCAGAGAATAAGAGTTTAAATAATTGTTGCATAATTTAATAAAGCTTTAAGGAGTATTTTGATACATCTTTTGAACTTTGATTCTTAAGTTAAACTCTAGACATACGCCTGTGGATACCGAATATCTCAGATTCTGCTTCTGTGTACGATGATATTTTTTGTTTTGTGATGTTATAAAATGGGTTAAAGATGGACCCCCATGTTTTTCTTACTTCTTCACAGCAGACTAGGACCATTAGCCCAAAACCAAATGGTACCCAACTCTGATTTTTATACATCCAGTTGCTTTAAATATAGCTCAAATAAACTTATTTTTAGCCATTTAAAACCTACCTGCTTTGCATCCCTGACAAAATTTAACTGAATGCCTGCTAACCATAGATAGAATAAACTGTGGGACACTAAAAGACCCCAAGCCATTGATACCCTTGAAAGCTCTCTGACCCAGACACTTCCTATTTTCTAGTAAGTGATATCACCTAGACATGCAAGCACCCTCTCCGATTTCCCCTTTTCCTGGGAGTTTTCTTGTCATCTTTGCCTTCTGGGTGGTAGCCAGGCACCATTGTCTCTGGAAGGTCTCCTGTTGTGAGGGACTTCAGCCTCTTGGCAACCTGTCAAAGCACCACCCAAATAAAGCTCCTTTTGTCCTACTGCCATCTTGTGGTCCTGTATTTTCTTTGATTAGCCTTGACATCCTGAAACTCACCACATATGAGTCAATACTTATTTCTAATGGAAGGCAGGGACTCAAAGTAGCAATACTGATTTTAAATATATTTCTTTCTTCTTACTAGACTATAGGCTATTTGAGAGCAGGATCTGTGATTGATTTCCTTTTTGGTTCTGTGATTAGGCCAACATTTATAAATAAATAGTTATTTGTAGAATTCACCTTATTTTTGTAGCTACCTAATAGGTTATTTATTATGTTTAATTATTTTTTAATGCTTAATATTAGTAGTAGAATGAGAAATATAGAGAGTGAAGTTTCTTAAAATGTATATGGGCTCGGTTGTGTTGAATGAATTGTTTTTGTGGGGTTAATTTTTGCTTACATAACTCTCACAAATTTTATAAAGTGACCAAACCTTTTAAATTTAAAGGAATTTTTATCTGCTATCTAACATTTTTGAAATGGAGTAAATGAGTTGCCAGACAAAGGTTTAGAAAGGAGTATTCTCAAATGTCCTGTAAGAAAAAGAAAATTACTTAACATCTAAAGGATTCATTTGCACAGCTGTTACCGTCATGTGGCGGGGCGACTGATCTGCCTTAGAGCATTGATCTGTTATTGAGAGAATGGAGACAAATAAAGGTGAGCAGTTATAATTTGCATTTGGCTCTGGAATGGGTTGGCTTGTATATTATTTGAATTTTTAATTTTTTGCAAAATAGTATTTTTCTATGAGGAAATTAACAGTAAGGAACTAGAAAAGAATTCAGCTTTTCCATTTTTTACCCTTGTTAATCCCATGTTGGGAGTAAAGTGTACATCACTCATCTGTGGAACTATTCCTGAGCTGATCGTTGTTTGTTAAAGGACACTGACTTGGAGTTCAGTCTCCATTGTAGACTAACCAGAGGACCACCGTTTTCAGAATAAGGAAACAAATAATTGCTATTAAATCACAAAACATGATAGACTGTAGCAGGTATAATCTATTTCTGAAACTTTTCCAACAATTCCAATTTTAGAAATACATATCTGTTTAAAAATTTACTTTAAATCGACAGATAAAACTGAGTATATTTACCATGTACAACATGATGGTTTGAAGCACTGTACATATGCATTGTGGAATGGTTAAACCTAGCTAATTAAACTATGCATTACCTCACCTAGTTCCCAGTTTTGTTGTGGTGAGAACATTTAACATTCAATCTCTTAGCATTTTTCAAGAATGTAATATATCATATTAACTGTAGTCACCGTGCTGTGTAATAGGTCACTTGAATATATTCTTTTTATCTATCTGTAAATATGTGTCCCTTGATCAACATCTTTCCAACTCTTCCTCCTCTCCCACAGCTCCAGCTCCTGGTAATCACCATTCTCTTGTCTATTTCTATGAGATCCACCTTTTTAGATTCTACATGAATGAGATCATGTGGTCTTTTTATGCCTGGTTTATTTCACTTAATATAATATCCTCCAGGTTCATCCATGTTGTTGCAAATGACAGCATTTCCTTATTTTTGATGGCTAAATAGTACTCTATCATATCCACATTTTCTTTGTCCATTCATCTGCTGATGGATGCCTAGGTTTATCTAGTCTTTAAGACCTCTTTTCAATGGTATCATAGAAAATTATAATTTTTCCTGTATAAATTGTGGCTGGTTATTTGTTTAGGATATTTTACAAGCACTGCTAAGAAATTTTACTTAGGTAGAAAGACTATTTAAGTCAATGCTAATGAAACAAACCTGCATAATTAGATATGGTCCAGCTATTAAATATATTTCAAATGTAGTTATATTTAAAAGCTAGTAAATATTGTCTCATAACTTAAATTGTTTATTACTCTTATTAAGATAATGGGTTTAAATTACTAGTTTTTCTCTCCTCTGTGCTATAATAACCAAATCTATTTCAGTTCTTATAATTCGTTATAGGCAACATAATTAAATAATCTTTGCAGCTGTTTTGTTAGTCTTTTGCTTTTCCTTGTTTTACAGTTTCAAGATAATTTAGTTCATAATTTCTTCAGTATTTGCCTTGGGAGAAGATAACATCTGAGAAGGGAATTGGATAAAAAGCACATCAAGAGTTTGTGTCTTCATTGATTAAATGAGCGTAAAAATTATTTCTGGATGTCCTTGTTCATTACATATATATTCTTTAAATGGCAGATTGTCAATATCAAATTACTTGTGCAGATTTATTTGCTCTTTGAATAACTCTCTTATTCGGTAAGGTTATACCGAGTTACATTTGGTTCATTTTCTTTTGATCATTGAGATGTCTGTGTTTAATGAGCTAAAACTGAAGTAGGTCAATAAAATGAAGAGATTAACAGCCTGTTCTCACCAGCCTTGGAATTTATTTTACTCTAGGGGGAAAAAAGTCATTTTTAAAAAAGGTATTTGATCGACTTAAAAGGTAAAAGGAATAAGAAAAACATGGCAAAACTAAAAAAGCTGAGAAATCAATGAGTTCTTCAGGGTACTATTTGTTAGGTGAAGCTATGTGGATCTGTGTTTGTATAGTTAAGAGTTTTCATTACAAGAGCAGAACCAAATTTTACTTCTTCCTTTGATAAGTTCAGAAGCACACAAAAAACTTCAGCTTTTAAAATATTTCCTATTCAATTCCTCTTTGGAAATATCTTATATAACAAGGAAAACTAGTAGTTATGACAAACCATGAAAATGTCATGGAATACATAAATGGGAAAAGTAGACTTATCACCTTATTTGTTGCATATTATGATCACATATTTTCTTTTCTTTTTGTTGGTGGACAAGGAAGATGCCTGTGTTATGTATTTCTTCTCCCAGCTTTCATATTAGATTCAGGGGGAACATGCACAGGTTTGTTACTTGGGTGTATTGTATGATCCTGAGATTTAGGATATGAATGATCCCATAACCTATTACTTAGCATACTTTCCAACAGATGGTTTGTCAACCCTTGTCCACCACCCTCCTTCCCCTCTCTAGTAGTTTCCAGTGTCTGTGTTTCCCATCTTTATGTCCATGAGGACACAGTGTTTAGCTCCCACTTATAAGTTAGAACATGGGGCATTTGGTTTTCCATTCCTGTGTTAATTTGCTTAGGATAATGGCCTGTGGTCACATATTTTAGTAAATAACGATGAATTTATAGTTTTGAAATAGGTTAGTCTTGACTCCATCACTTCCCAGCTATGTGACCTTTAGCAAATGACCCAACCTCTCAGAAAGTCAGGAGGCTGAGACGGGTGGATCACGAGGTCAAGAGATCGAGACCATCCTGGCCAACATGATGAAACCCCATCTCTACTAAAAATACACAGATTAGCTGGGCATGGTGGCATGTGCCTGTGGTCCTAGTTACTCAGGAAGACAGGAGAATGGTGTGAACCCAGGAGGCAGAGCTTGCAGTGAGCTGAGATGGCACCACTGCACTCCAGCCTGGGCGACAGAGCGAGACTCCGTCTCAAAAACAAACAAACAAAAAAACAAAACACTGGACTTTTGCTAAATAATGGTATTTCAATTAATTCAATTAAGATAAAGAGGGAGACACTTTGCCTGGAAATATAAGATGGTTTTAAGGCTGAATTAATGTAGGTAGGGATAGATTCTATAATGTTTGATTGCCTTCATCAAGTGAGTAGGAGTTACTTCTCTACTTTATTGTGTTCTTGCATGTCATAGTGCTGAGGGTCTTGGCACATCCCCTATATTGGGGATAAGATCTTTTCTTCCATATGAAAGGCACAAGGGTGAGGTGTGCTGGCAAATCTCCGTCTGCCCCTTCAGAAGCCCTCTCCATCCTACCATTTGTTCCTGGGCTCTATCAGTGGGCATTCTTGGCTCTGGCAGTTGATGGGAGGCAGTAGCTACAGAAGGACTGCGCAAGTGGAGTAGGACAGACATAGGTCTCACCTTTATGGAGTCACTACAGGTTGGTTATGACCCTTTACCTAAAACCATAGCTCCGGTCGAGTGTCCTTACAAGTCTCTGAATTCTTGTAATGACTTTCTCTCTCTGTTCCCTAAGGGGCAGTAGCAGTGACCTCACCACGGTTATTAGCTAGGGAATATTGCATGATCCTCACAGCTTTCCTATATCCTGCTCTTTATAAAAATTTTGTTAAATGTAATTTTAGGGTGCCAGTCTATTTTCTCCCAGGATTCTGTATGATAACACTTTATATACTTTAAATACATAAAGCCACAGCTTTCATAAGATAATTTGATTTGTATTTAAAATGTATAGAAATATAAATCTGTTCTAGAGTTACTTTATAAATGTTTTTAGAAGTTCTAGTCAATAATTTCTTTACTCACATTCAGTTGCTTCATAATCATGCTTCTGTTAAATGTTCCTTTCCTTCCCTTCCCCACCCTTTCCTCTCACCCCTTTTGTGAAGTGCATTGGTGGCAGCTAGCTCTTTAGGCTTCAGTTGAAAATATGACTGAATGGATAACACTCCATGATGATATGATAGCTTAGTCCCCACCTGCCCTATCAATTCAATCACCAAATTCTCCTAGATTCTGTTTCACAAATGCCTTTGTGAATTCTCTGCCTACCAACATTGCTACTACCTTGTTTTAACCCAGTGCCTTTTCATGGCTGAATTGCTCAATCAGCCTATATCTGTTCTTAGCCCTTGCTAGTCCATTTGTCAATAGATTCCCAACTGAGCTCCCAATAAAATCCAGTCTTATATTTATTTCTCGTTCACTGCCTTTCTTAAAAATAAAAGAACATGATTGTATTTGAATACATAACTTCTGTACAATAAAATAAAATGAAATATCACAGTGAAATGGAGTCCTGTGACATTTCATCTGTAATGCACAGCAATCAAAAGGTTAGCATCCTTAATCATAAATGAGCCCTCATAAATTGGTACCAAAGACACAAATATATCATGTGAAATGAAAAAAAGAACGTAAAGAGGAAACTCAAATAATATAAATGACTACTATGGATATGTGAAGATTAGTGAACTTAACAGAGGAAAAATAATTTCTCAGGAATATGACGTTTTCAAAGATTAGAAATACAGATATCTAGTGTTCCTGTGATGGTGGGAAATAGAGCATTTTCATCTATAAACACTGAAAAAGAAGACTGGTAAAGACTCTCTCTGGTTCAGGGGGAATTCAGCAGTATGACTCAAAGTTTAAATGCTGTATACCCTTTGCCCAACTTATAGAAAAGTATTCCAAGAAAGTAATTGGACAAAATTCAAACTGGTTTATATATAAGCATCGTCATTGTAGTTAATGTAAACATCTACTAAATGATAAATTATGGATAATTACGTGGACATTAAACGAATAAAGGTAAAGCTGTATAAATAACCAAAGTAGAAGCCTAGCTTGGTGGCCCACGCCTGAATCCTAGCACTTTGGGAGGCTAGGGCAGGAGGATTTCTTGAGCTCAGAAGTTCTTCAAGACCAGCCTGGGCAAATAGGGAGATTCCATCTCAACAAAAAATTAAAAAAATCAACCATGTGTAGTAGTGTTGTACACCTGTGGTCCTAGCTAATCAGGCAGCTGAGATGGGAGGATAGCTTGAGCCCAGGAGGTCAATGCTGCAGTGAACTATGATCATGCCACTGCATTTCAGCCTGGGTGACAGAGACTCTGTCTCAAACAAAACAAAACAAAAACCAAAATGAACAAGTGACTTAAGATATCATTGAAAGGAAAAAGCAAATATGGCCCCACTTAAAAAAAAAAAAACTACTTACATATGTATTATGTAAGTAGTTTTGTATTAACAACTACTGTATTTGTTAATACAACTTATGTATTAACAAATCCCAAACAATATGGACAGAATGCCATTAGTAGTAGTTAGCATTGGAGAATAGAATTCGTAGGAGAAAAAGCAGTGAAGAAGTAAAAATATATACTTTACAAATTTCTGTCTTTGAATTCTCAAAAAAGATATTTAAAAATTGAATCATATTTTAATAGTTACCCTGTAATTAGTATTTATAAATGTGATTCACACTTACAGGAGCACTGAGACGAAGGCCTTGCCATCCCATTTTCTTGAGCTTCTCTGTGTGATAACATTTTCCAGGCTCCTGGGATTGAGTCCAATAGCAGCAAGACAATAGTCAATCTCATTGTTCTTTATCCTGATCATCTTGGCTCTGATGTAGCTTATCAGACCCTTGGCGATCTGGCCCTTTCTTCTTTAGCTTCATGTGCTCGTTCTCCCCATCTGGAAGAGTCAGTTTTTGCTCCTGATCTCCATAAATAAAATTATTCCTCAAAAATCATCCCTGGAAATACTGAGATGATCTAAACTAACTTCAGAGCCAGGAATTACTTCTAAGGTCATCTTCGAATCAGAGTACCTAATTATGGCCATATCTTTAAGAACAAAGAAACATCATTTCTCTCTTGGACTGTCATGATAGCGTATTGGTTTTATTTGCAGTTTTATCTTCATTGGAAGCTATTTCCCATACTGCTTTAATGGTGACTAATATAGTTTGGCTCTGTCCCCACTCAAATCTCATTTTGAGTTGTAGTTCCCATAATCGGCACATGTTGTGGGAGGGACCCAGTGGGAGACAATTGAATCATGGGGGCAGTTACTCCAATGCTGTTCTTGTGATAGTGAGTGAGTTCTCAGGAGATCTAATGGTTTTATAAGGGGCTTTTCCCCCTTTGCTCAGCATTTACTTTGTCCTGCCACCTTGTGAAGAAAGTACCTGCTTCTCCTTTGCCTTCTGCCATGATTGTAAGTTTCCTGAGGCCTCTCCAGCTTGCAGAACTATGAGTCAATTAAACCTCTTTCTATTATAAATCACCCAGTCTTGGGCAGTTTTTTATAGCAGTATGAAAATGGACTAATACAGTGATGTTTCCATATGGAAAACCTGATGCCATTGCCTCTTTAAACTGTTCACACTTTAAGATTTCAGTGACAGCAGGTCAGTGAATTGGAGTACATCGAGGCATCTCAAGGGACAATGAAGACAAAGGAGGGGGAGGGATGTAGGTGGGCTAAAGCAATGAGAATTGGGACTAGAGTGCTTACAAACCTCTCTGTTTGGCTTTTGCATATTTTTTTTCTGCTGCAGAGTGACTTGGTTCACATAACAGAAAATATGACTGCTATAACACTTCCACCAAAAAAGAGAAACTGACCATACTCTCTTGGTCATGTGTTAAAAAATTTCAAGGAGGGTGTCGCCTTATAGTGTATAGCCATTTTTCCAACTAACTATGAAGGTGGATTGGGGGTTGGAGGAGAAGATCTTAGAAAAGCTGTGCAAGTCATATACATATATCCACAGGGGTTTGATACACATCTTAAGACACCCTTCATGGTTCTGTAGTGCTATGGCAAAAGCTCGAACTCCCATGAATTGCGTTTACATTTCTCAGGGATGTAATCCCCACCTTCTTTTCCAGTCCTTGTCTCCTGTGGCCTCTCCACTGTTTCCTATCTTGCGTCCCTGTTGTGGGAGATAACCCACTATGGGCCTTGAGCATCCGTGTGTGTTTTGGCTGGGCATGGTAACAGTGAAGGCTCTGACTTCCCTCTGCTTGGGCCATGTGTCAGTGTTGTGTTTGCAGTGAGCAACTTTGAGGGATGGTCTCCCCCAGAATAAAGAACAGGATTGCTTAGGCTTGCTGTAGAAGTGGTGAATCTCCAACAAGTTCAGTGTTCTTCCCCTGTAACACTACCCTCTATACATGCAGGCAACTACCTAAACCCTTGTGGAGAAGGGTGCTGACATGATGTTCATGCTGTTTGCTGTGAGTCTCCTGTTTTATGCCAGCATCCGTGAAACACCAAGTAAGGGTAACGTGCAGACCTTTCACAACTCCCAACAACTTCCCTCAGTCCACAGCCACACACAGACCTGGCACTCCACTTCACCCATTCCCCAGTGCTTTTGGTTTCCCCAATGAGCCACACCTTTTGATACATCTTGCCTATTGTTGCCTCTCTATGGAATATAATTTCCTTCCTTCTCTTTCCCCATTCTTGTCTGACTAATCCGAGTTCAAATTTGTTTTGCTACTTGTCAGCTTTGTGAATTTAGGGAAATTGAACCATATTAAACAAAAGTTTTCATTTATAAAATATCAATATTTTTCTACCTTGTGAAAGTCTTTTTGCGAGGGTTGGGGGGGTGGGGGGTTGTAAGGAGACTATAAACCATCTATTTAACCAAATATTAAAGATGTTGCTCAATCTTCTCTGAACCCTTTTCATGTCTCTCCAAGAAGGTGATATCATTTCTTCCTCTGTGCTCCCACAAAACTTAGTACATCTTTTATAGCATTTTATCACATTAATTTTTTTTACAAATTTGTTTCCTGCTAATCTGTGCCCTGGAGGGAAAATTGCATTTGGTCATTTTTGGTATCCTTAATAACATCACAGTGTCTTGTACAGAATGGGTGCTTAATAAATCTTTGATGGATTTATTTGATTTATTAATCAAAATAAAAACAGGACATCACCCTGCAGTGTAGCAGAGGTGGGAGGAAGACCACATATCCTGAGAAGTACCTTGAGGAGGGAGGCAAGAGTTCATGTACAATATAGGGCTGCCCATTCCCACCCAAAATGTAGAAACATGTAAATTTATGAGTCCTTCAGATGCCATTTTTAAGAACCCTCATTAAGTTGACCTCAAAAAGAATTACTAGCAAAACGCAAACTGTGTGCTGCTGCATTTTACTTCTATTAGCTGTTTATTAGTGTTTTAGGGAAAAGGATCTCACTAGCTTGGGAGAAATGCTGCATCCTAAACATCCTTTTTAAAGAGTCACAATACATATTAGCGTTTCAAATCTCTGAGAATTACTAGAGATAATCCATTTCTTTTTTTATTATTATACTTTAAGTTCTAGAGTACATGTGTACAACATGCAGGTTTGATATATAGGTATACATGTGCCACGTTGGTTTGCACCCACCAACTCTTCATCTACATTACGTATTTCTCCTAATGTTATCCCTCCCCCAGCCCTCCACCGCCCTCAACAGGTCCAGGTGTCCAAGTGATCTCATTGTTCAGTTCCCACCTAGGAGTGAGAACATACGGTGTTTGGTTTTCTGTCCTTGTGATAGTTTGCTGAGAATGATGGTTTCCAGCTTCATCCATGTCCCTGCAAAGGACATGAACTCATCCTTTTTTTATGGCTGCATAGTATTCCATGGTGTATATGTGCCACATTTTCTTAATCCAGTCTATCGTTGATGCACATTTGGGTTGGTTCCAAGTCTTTGTTATTGTGAATAGTGCTGCAATCATCGAGAAAACCAATTTATTTTCATAGGGAAAATGTTTTTTGACTTAGCCCACCTTTTACCATTCCCTTGAAACATGTTTTACTTAACGGCAGTTACAGAGGCACTTCTTGAAAAAGTGGATGGAGCGGAGGGAGGTATTTAGAAGGCAGAATTGTTAGAACCTTCGAGGGAGAAATAAGAGTCTAGTATGATTCCCAGTTTTCAAATAGCTTTCAGGGAATGTAAGACACTCTGTAGGGAGGAAGGTTCAACATTGAGCATGTCAACATTGAGGCTACTGTGTCATACCAAGGTCGTGATGTGTATTAGATAGTTAAACATATGGGTCCAAATATCAATTGAGAGTGGCAGCAGAGAAAGATTTGGATATCATTGGGTGTGTAGGTGAATTCCTAGAAGTAGAAGATCATTCAGGGACAGAACTGAGAGATGGAACTAGAGATGACACAAATACAGTAACCCCTGCTGTCAGCCCACAAAACAAAGATTCTCTAAGGACAAGGAGTTTATTCTGAACTCAGCAGAAGCATTGCAGGCAGAATATGTGGGCTGCAACCATGGGTGCGTTTGAGAAGGTTGAGGTAAGGGAAATATTTTAACAGCAAAAGGAGTACACTAAGTTGTTTTGAAACAAAGCTAACGTTGGATACAGGAACTTCTGGTAGGAGTTGACCAGTTTACTACTGGAGACAGTGTGATGTTCCTGTGATGTTCAGGTAAATGTTCCTGTGCATCCCGTTAGCTGTCCTTGGGACTGATGTAGCAAGCAGCAGTTAGGAAAGTCCTTAACAAAAGTTCTTGTTATAAGCATATATGCCCACAAGCCCTTCAGGTAGTCTTTGTAGTAGTTCTTATCATAGGCATGTATACGCAAAGGCCCTCCTCAGAACCTTCTGGCTTTATTTATTTTGTTAGGGTTTGACACAACTGACTTCATTTTTATTCTGATACTTTTCACACATCTTATGTGTGGTTTTGCTTTCTGAGGTTTCAGTTACCCATGATCAACTGTGGTCCAAAAATATGAAAGAGAAAGTTCCAGACAAAAACATTTATATGTTTTAAATTGCTTGCTGTTCTGAGTAGTATGATGAACTCTCTTACCTTCCAACTCCATCCTGCCTGGGACATGAATCGTCTCTGTGCAACGTATCCACACGGTCTATACTGCCTGCCCGTCAGTCATTTAGTAGTCACTGAGTTGTTATCAGATTCAAAACATGTCGTATAGAGGGTTTAGTACTATTAATGGTTTCATGCAGCCACTAGGAATCTTAAAGGAATAGGAGGCAGAAGATAATCCAGCAATATTTTAGAAGTCAAGAAGAAGAAAGGGTTTTGAGAACTGGGGAGTAAATTGAGTCAGAGTCCACAAAGACATCAATGATGATTAGAAATGGATAAATATCTCTTGGATTTGGCAAGTAAGAGTTCTCCACTTACCTGAGTATATGCATTTACCAAGGAGTGCTAGGATCAGAATTTAGATTGTAGAACTGACACAAGCATGAAGTGGAAACAGAGAATTCATACTACCCTTTCAAGAAGCTTGATTCTGCAGGGAAGAAAAGACTGGAGCATAGATTGTGCTTATTGTGTGTGTTTGTTTTGCATAGTACACACTTCACAAATATGTTTGTAGGTAACAAAGTGATGGGGTGAGTGTGGAAGAAAAGGTGAACGGGTGAGGCAGCAGTCACAGGCAGACTTTCTGGCTATGTTAAGGGTTTTGGACTTTATTCCAAGAGCAGTAGAAAGCCCTGGAAGATCTTTTAGCAGAAGTGCCACGATCAAATTTGCATTTTAAAAAAGACCTTTCTGTTCTGTAGGGTATCCCTTTAATACTTCTTTTCCAGGTGTTATATTAGAGTGGTTGTAGTACCAACAGGAAGAAGCGGATTCCAAAATTATTTGAGGTAGAATCAGTATGATTATGATTAGTTTCTTCTGCTTGTCTTGTAACAGGAACCTGTTAAGATATTTCTGATGCATCTTTTCAGTTGTACATACAGCTGAAATCAGTCCCGAAAGACAAAAGGTGCATACTGACCTTGCATTCATGATAGTTTGAATGACCTTAATTATATTGCGTGTTTTGTATAGCTATTCATATGATGTATACTTCTCATTACCTGGTTAATATATTCTTATGCTGTAGGACCCTTTTATTAGTATGCAAGTTATAAAACTTCAAGAATAGCTAATAATTTGAGCCAGAAGGGATCAAGCAATTCAATATCTTAATAGTTTCCAGTTAGCTATAGCTTTCTATTTTATATATTTATATTCTAGCTCTTTTGATATTAGTTTAAATGAATGTACAGAGGTTCATATAATCTGAAAATAATAATAGTGGGACAATGAATATGAACACAAGCCTAAAAATAATCCTCAAACCAAGAGTAATAAAAATAATATGGAATTAGATATAAGGTTAGGACACAAAATACATGTACATTTTATTTTAGCAGAATAAGGACTCAACATTTTTGAACTAGGCTGAAAATTTTGGCTCTGAGTTTGCTATTAGCTATTACAAAGAATAATCCAGTCAACAACGTGATTCACAGCCATTGTTAGAAAGAGAAAGGAACAAGACACTTTTCATGGATTCTTCTAGAATATGTTATATAACGATACTAGTAATAAGCCAGTAGGTAAATTTTCTTTAACTGAGAGAAGACTCTCTGTGGAATATTTGGATTGTGGTCATCCTGGCCAGGAAGAGACGAACTGTAGTGGCAACTATTTCTATGCAGTGAGAAATAAAATTGTGCCTGGTAATAAGGTATTAGATTGAAATCGAGATATGTTGTTAGAGTAGAAAAAAATGATCAGATCAAAACTTTTAAACATGCGAATTGATCCTCCTGATGGCCATTACCTATGGAATGCTTTCAGCAGGATGTACCTAGTTGGTTGCTGCTTATGGTAAACAAACCTGGAATTTTTGGATTTATGAGTCATGGACCACATGAAATTGTTACTGTTAGTTATGTCACAGTTAGTTAGACTACAAAAGATATTTCATGACCAAATGGCCTTTCTTGTTTAATGAACAGGTGAGTGGTTACATTTGGGCCTGGGTTTATCCCAGAGTAGCAAGGAAGAATCCTGGGGAGCTGCAGGGATGGCCTCAGATTTCTTGCATTTCCTGTATCTCATGATCCTGGTATCCTTAGGATTATTAGTAAACTCTGATACTGTGTAAGATCTCTGATTCTGTGCATCAGATTTGGCAGTCCAACCTTTTTTGTTATCTCAGCCTAGTGAGCTTTGTTTCTAGCCTAGTGAGCTTTCATACTTGTGGGTTTCCTTTGTTATTCCTTTAGTTTTTGCATTCTGTATATGAAAATTTTATTTTTGCCATGTAAATTATAAAATAACCATTTTCCATAGTGAATGATGGATGTCTGTCTTATATTTTATGAGAATATAGATGTAATCCTCATAGTTCCTGGATCGCACACTTCTTCTGTTCCCTTGTTTTTCAAAATTAGGAAACCAAGAAGGAGTCTCAGTTTTGGGGACTCCTGGCTTTCAGCATGCCAAGCTGTTTGTTCTTTTCTTCTTTTACTTCTTACCCTCAGAGCCAGCAGCTTAACTACCATTATTTTTTCCTTTCTGTGATTATTTTTCTATTTACCTTTGGATGTTTTGTGAAATAACCCTATCAATGTATGCATTTAATAAAATCTATTTCCTCCCTGATATGGTTTTGCTCTGTGTCCCCACCCAAATCTTATCTAGAATTTTAATCCCCATGTGCAAAGGGAGGAACCCGGTGGGAGGTGATTGGATTGTGGGGTTGGTTCCCCCATGCTATAGAGATAGAGATCTGATAGTTTCATAAGGAGCTCTTCACTCTTCTCTCTTCTGTTGCCTTGTGTAGAAGGTTCCTTCTTCCCCTTCTGCCATGATTGTAAGGTTCCTGAGACCTCCCCAGCCATGTGGAACTGTGAGTCAATTAAACTTCTTTCCTTCATAAATTATCAAGTCTTGGGTAGTATCTTTATAGCAGTGTGAAAATGGACTAGCACACTCCCCCTCAAAATAATGTGTGAATAAATTTATGTTGGCATCTTTTGGTGTCTTAAAATGGAGAATTTGCGATCTTGGAAATCAACTCATGAGCTACTCTATGAGGCATAATTATGCTATCAGGAGCATATTTCTACCAATCATTACAAATTAACATCATCTTCCGTAGTCACCAGGAGGTGAACTGATAAACAATTCCAAGGATTTTAGCATCATTCACCTTTTTCTCTTAGCTTCTGTTCGCAGAATCTGTTAGCTTATTTCCTTGTGTAGCCTGGGGTAGAAACTTCTCTAAAGATTATAAAGAACTCCTCACAGTTATTTTGGGATGTGATGTTCTCTTTTAACGATTGTATACTGTGCTGACATGCCTCTTCAGAAACTGTATTCTAGTTATAACAGAGCACATTTTTATAATTAGGACAATAATTGTATCCTAATTATTATTATGAAGGGAATAATAATACTTACCAATGTGGAACTCAGAAGACTAATATTTTAACTTTCTTTTTTTTCTTTCTCATCCTGCAAATTATGATAAAAGTGAATAAAGGAAGGAAACAAAAAATATCCTTTGTTGAACACTGCAATGAAATATTGGCCAACACCAAAATGCTTGACAAATGTCTGTGTGATAAAGTTCATGGAAGAAAACAGTGAGAGGAAAACCAGTAAGCTTACAGTTTGCTGTAGCTTGTAAAAGAAAACTTGCTCCAGAAATAAGGACTCTCACCCTCAGCACAGTTTTACTAACACCTTTTGGCTCAGAATTATAGAGGCCTGTAGAGAGGGTGGGCCATGAGACAATAAGAATGGAAAGTATTCTTGATGTATTGATGACTGTATTGATGTCTTTTAAAGTGCTCCATATATTGGAATTTATAAAGTATATGTACTCTAAGAAGGCTGGCATGCTATGTAAAGCAGGTCTCCTGCTAAAATTGCCCACAATAAAGTCAGGAGTACTAGCTGGAGAATGAAGCATCACCCTGGAGCCAACAGAAACACAGTAATGAAAATGGGATGGAACCTTGAAACGTCCAGCACCTTCTGATGATGATCCTTCCCTATGCCACTGGGACTCCTGAGTCTCTCAGCACTAAAGAAGCATTACAAAAAACAAAAACTTAGCATCCCTTTCTAGGCCTAGAAGTTGACAACAGAAACCTACAAATTCTGACAAACTCAATCTCAACTCCAAATACTTTGCAAGACAGATAGCTTTGGTAAGGGTGCATATAGAAATAGAAAAATAATTGGATTTGTAAAAAGCAAACTCAGTATTTTACTCTTAAAGATGTTGCCTTAGTCTGCTTTCTGTTGCTATAACTGAATACCTAAGACTAGGTAATTTACAAAGAAAAGACATTTCAGCTGGGCATGATGGCTTATGCCTGTAATCCCAGCACTTTGGGAGGCCGAGGTGGGCGGATCACCTGAGGTCAGGTGGTCGAGACCAGCCTGGCCAACATGGTGAAACCTCATCTCTACTAAAAATACAAAAATTAGCCAGGCATGGTGGTAGATGCCTGTAATCCCAGGTACTCTGGAGGCTGAGGCAGGAGAATTGCTTGAACCCAGAAGGTAGAGGTTGCAGTGAGCCCAGATCACGCCATTGCACTCCAGCCTGGGCCACAGAGCAAGACTCTGTTAAAAGAAAACAGAAAAAAAAAAAAAGAACATGTCTTACAGTGCTGGAGGCTGGGAAGTCAGGTTGTGGGGCTGCATCTGGTGAGGGCCTTCTTGCTGATGGGGACTCTGCAGAGTCCTGAGATGCTGCAGGTTATGACATAACAAGAGGATTCATGAGAGAGCCAACATGGTTTTTACAACAGACCCACTCTCATGATAGTCCATCATTTCATTGGCACATTAATCTATGAATGCATTAATCTATTCATGAGGGGAGAGCTCTCATGACCTAGTCACCTCTTAAAGGCCTCATGTCTTAATACTGTTACATTGCAGATTAAGTTTCAACATGAGTTTCAGAGGGGACACTCAAACCATAGCAGAAAAGCACAGCAAAAAAGTACCTCTTTAACTGGAATTCACACCTTATGTTGGATTTGTAAAGACAAAACTGCACAATCTTGAAAAATAATCTGGGAACAAGAAATAATTCTTGGTAAAAATCATGAATTTCTTGGTACAGTGAAGTCTGTGAAAGGTAGGCTAAATATAAAAGCTATTCTCAGAAATATAAAAGAAACATTACTGAATCAGACTTGAAATGGTGTAGTGTATTGGTTAAGTGCATGAGTTTTGGAGCCACACTGCCAGGGTTCATGTCTTAGCTTTTTAGTAGACATTTGTATTATGCTTTGCGGCTATTTTTATTATTGAAATGGTATATATTTTGGTAAAATCTTGGAATTTAAAGGATTAAAAAATCATTTTTGCTTATAGTCTAAGGAAAATAGATTATTAAATGGCCAAAAGCCAGGTTGATATTGAACTTCTCCACAATACTGTAAACTGGGAGATACAGACTTTGGAAGGGAACTACACATAAGAGAGTAGGCATTCTTGGATACACATAGGCTTAAGAAGCTTACTATATGTAGAGAGCAGGATGGTGGTTACCAGTGGAAGGGGAGTGTGGGGTGTGAATGTGGAAAGAGAGAATGTTGGTTAAAGGCTACAATGTTTCAGTTAGGAGGAATAAATTCAAGGGATCTATTGCACAGCATGGGAACTATAATGTATTGTATATTTCAAAATTGCAAAAAGAGTAGATTTTAAATATTCTCACCTCAAAAAACGATAAATATGTGAGGTCAGAGATATGTTAATTAACCTGATCTAATTATTCCACAATGTATGCAGGTACGTGAATGTTTTGTACTCACATTGTAGCCCATAAATATATATAATTACAGTTTTTCAATTAGAGATAAAAAATGAAAGAAGCCTATTATATGCACACAGTTTCTTTTTTAAACTTAAAAGTTTCCAATTCAACTGAGAAATAATTACAACTAAAATATTCATCCACAATGCATACTTGGAATAAAGTAACCAGTGACAGAAGAAAAACAAGTCATTTTAGTTATTTTGGGAAACAAAGAAGATTCCTGATCTCAAGTTTATGTAATTGTTTTGAATAATGATTCTAAATCATAAATCTGATGTTAAATTTCTGGAAGTAATCAGGAAGCTGAACTCTTGTACTCTAGTAGATCAGGATAGGACCTCATAGTAACTGATAGATTTTATCCAGAGCAGGTTTCTGAGGGTTTACGGGACACGTGGTAGCAAGTACATTAATTTCATCATGACATTCCTTGACCTTCTTAAGACAAGGATGACCTTTTTTTTTTTTTTGGTGGTGGTGGGGCAGGGTTGGTGGTTGAAGACTGGCAGAATACAGTGCTGCTTTTTTTGTTTTTGAGATGAAGTCTTGCTCTTGTCCCCCAGTCTGGAGTGCAATGGCATGATCTTGGCTCACTGCAACCTCCGCCTCCCAGATTCAAGCAATTCTTCTGCCTCAGCCTCCTGAGTAGCTGGGATTACAAGCACGTACTACCACGCCCAGCTAATTTTTTGTATTTTTAAGTAGAGACGGGGTTTCAACATGTTGGCCGGGCTGATCTTGAAACTCCTCACCTCAGGTGATCCGCCTGCCTTGTCCTCCCAAAGTGCTGGGATTACAGGCGTGAGCCACCATGCCTGGCAGAATCCAGTGCTTTCTAAAGACAATAAGAATGTGGTTACTCTTGATGGATATCGTAGCCATGACTAGCATCCCAAGGTCTTAGGAAATGCTGGGCCTGGTGTGAAGGCTGGCAATCTGGTATGGGTTGGGAGATGAAATTGACCCCATTGCTGGAACTGAAAGAGAGAACAGGAATATAATCTACTTGCTGGAATTCAGGTAAGAGAGTAAGTCAGGACAAGCAAAGGTACTAATTAAAAATGTTGAACCAATATAGAATTAAGTTTGGGGACTTAAAGTCTTGACTGTGATTCAAGTAATACTAGAATCTGGGGTGTAATGAAGGCTGCAGGTAGAAATAGGGTAGCTCAGTTGAATCAAGGGAAGATATCTAAGATTGTTAATTTTTAAATGAACAGTTTATTTTTCATTTAAAATGGAAGATTTATGTTTGTATAAGAAAAGCAAATATCATTTCTTGACAGCCTGCTATATACCAGGTACTTGCTAGTATTTAATGTATTTAGATATAATAGCAGAACTTCTCTCTGGGAAATGTAACCAATTTCAAAGTGTTTTTCACCTTATTTCTTTGTTTTCAATTTCAGTCTTTAGGTTAGCACGGTTTCAGAGGTGGTCACCTATTTCATAAATTACCTATTTCCTGCGTGAACTAGAATAGTGTGTGATACGGTTAGGCTTTATGTCCCTACCCAAATCTCATCTTGAACTGTAATCTCCAAGTGTTTCGGGAGAGACCTGGTGGCAAGTGATTGGATCATGGGAGCAGTTTCCCCCATGCTCTTCTCGTGATAGTGAGTGAATTCTCATGAGGTCTGATGGTTTTATAAGGGGCTCTTCCCCCTTCACTGTTCACTGTTCTCTCTTTCATGTGCCACCATTTAAGATGTGCCTCTTTCCCTTCTGCCATGATTGTAAGTTTCCTGAGGCCTCCCCAGCCATGTGGAACAGTGAGTCAATTAAACTTCATTTCTTTATAAATTACCCAGTCTTCAGTATATCTTTATAGCAATGTGAAAATTGATGAATACAATAAATTGATGCCATGGAGAGTGGGGCACTGCTGTAAAGATACCAGAAAATGTGGAAGCGACTTTGGAACTAGGTAATGGACAGAGGTTGGAACAGTTTGGAGGACTTAGAAGAAGACAGGAAGATGTGGGAAAGTTTGGAGCTTCCTGGAGACTTGTTGAATGGCTTTGATCAAAATGCTGATAGTGATGTGAACAAGGAAGTCTAGATTGAGGTGGTCTTAGATGGAGATTAGGGACTTACTGGGAACTGAAGCGAAGGTCACTCTTGCTATGTTTTAGCATTTTGTCCCTGCCCTAGAGATCTGTGGAACTTTGAACTTGAGAGAGATGATCTGAAATGGGAACTTATGTTTAAAAGGGAAACAGAACATAAAATTTTGGAAAATTTGCAGCCTAACAATGTGATAGAAAAGAAAAACTAATTTTCTGGGGAGAAATTCAAGCCAGCTGCAGAAATTTGCATAAGTAATGAGGAGCCAAATGTTAACCCAGCAAGAATATGGGGAAAATATCTCTATGGCGCATCAGAGACCTTCATGGTAACCCCTCCCATCACAGGCCTGGAGTCCTACAAGGGAAAATTGGTTTAATGGGTAGCGCCCAGGGCTCTGCTGCTTTGTGCAGCCTCGGGACTTGGTACCCTGAGTCCCAGCTACTCCAACTCCAGCCATGGCATATTAGGGTTCTCTAGAGGGAAATAACTAATAGGAGAGCTGCATATATAAAAGGGAGTTTATTAAGTAGTATTGACTCACACAATCACAAGGTGAAGTCCCACAATAGGCCATCTGCAAGCTGAGGAGTCAGGAAGCCGGTTCAACTCTGAAAACCTAAAAGTAGGGAAGCCAACAGTGCAGCCTTCAGTCTGTGGCCAAAGGCCCCAGAGCCCCTAGCAAATCACTGGTGTAGGTTCGAGAATCCAAAAGCTGAATAGCTTGGAGTCTAATGTTTGAGGGCAGGAAGCATCCATCATGGGAGAAAGATGGAGGCCAGAAGACTTTACCTGTCTAGTCCTTGCACATTCCTCTATCCTAGCCATGCTGGCAGCTGATTAGATGGTGCCCACCAAGATTAGCGTGGGCCTGTCTTTCCTAGTCCACTGACTCAAACGTTAATCCTCTTTGGCAGTATCCTCACAGACACCCCCAGGGACAATATTTTGCATCCTTCAATCCAGTCAAGTTGATACTAAATATTAACCATCACATGTGCCTAAAAGGGGCCAACATACAACTCAGGCTGTTGCTTCAGAGGGTGCAAGTCCCAAGCCTTGGCAGCTTCCATGTGGTGTTGGGCCTGTGGGTGCACAGAAGTCAGTGGGACCCTTGGCCTAGATTTCAGGAGATGTATGGAAATGCCTGGATGTCCAGGCAGAAATTTGCTGCAGGAATGGAGCCCTCATGGAGAACCTCTGCCAGGACAGTGCAGAAGGAAAATGTGGGCTTGGAAGCCCCCACAAGAGTCCCCACTGAGTCACTGCCTAGTGCAGCTGTGAGAAGAGGGCCGCAGTCTTCTAGACCCTGGAATGCTGGATCCACTGACAGCTTGCACCATGAGCCTGGAGAAGCCACAGACACTCAATGCCAGCCTGTGAAAGCAGCCAGGAGGGGTGTTACACCCTGCAAAGCTCCACAGTTGCACCCTGTGGAGCTGCCCAAGACCATGGGATCCCACCTCTTGCATCGGTGTGACCTTGATGTGAGACATGGAGTCAAAGGAGATCATTTTGGAGTTTTTAAGTTTTAATGACTTCCCTGCCTGGTTTCATACTTGTGTGGGGCCAGTAGCCGCTTTGTTTTGGCTAATTTCTCCCATTTGGAATAAGAACATTTACACCTATACTCCCATTGTGTCTTGGAAATAACTAACTTGTTTTTATTTTACAGGCTCATAGATAAAAGGGACTTGCCTTTTCTCAGATGATACTTGCACTTTTGGGTTAATGCTGGAATGAGTTAAGACTTTGGGGGACTGTTGGGAGGCATGTTTGGTTTTGAAATGTGAGGACATGAGATTTTGGAGGGGCCAGGGGTGGAATTATATGGTTTGGCTGTGTCCCCACCTAAAGTTTCATCATAAATTGATATCCCCAGGTGTTGATGGAGAGATCTGGGACGAAGTGATTAGGTTATGGGAGCTGTTTCCCCCATGCTGTTCTCGTGATAGTGAGTGAATTCTCATGAGATCTAATGGTTTTTAAATGGTGGTTTTTCCTGAGCTGGCACACAGAGTCTGTCTTGCCTGACGCCATGTAAGATGTGCCTCTTCCCCTTCGGCCATGATTGTAAGTTTTCTGAGGTCTTCCCAGCCATGTGGAAATGTGAGTCAATTAAACCTCTTGTCTATACAAATTACCCAGTCTTGAGTATGTCTTTATAATAGTGTGAAAATGGACTAATACAATGTGTTTATTTGCTATCCTATTGTTGCAGTTTCTTCACTCCCATAGTTCAGTGAGTGTTATAGCTCTTTCACTCCCGCAGTTTGGTGAGTTGCAAGTTCTTGTCTCATGACCAAGAGGAATGATGTATGCAGTCACTGGAGAGTGAGTAAGGCAGAGTAGAATTGTTTTGAGTGATGAAAGAAAGCCCTCAGCAGCAAGAGGAGACACAAAAGTGGGTTGCTGGCTGTAAGGTTGAATCTGGGGTATTTATGGTCTTAGAATAGGGAAATGCATGCTGATTGGCTTATGGGTAGGCTTGGAAAAAAAGCATCATTTAGAATGAGGTATGATAGTGTAAAGAACCAATCAGGGGCTGAGGCTTGGTCTTGGACCTTGGCCCAGGACCATTCAGGGGCTGAGTGCACCAAATGAAAATGGAAATTCTCCAGTCCATGTACTGTATTCCAAACTGGTAGGTTGGTGTTCAGGCTTCAGACTGTCCTCGGCTTGAAGGTTGAGTTTCACTGGGGATGTGTCCCTGTCTACGTAGGAATTTGTCTGCCTCCTATCGCTGTCACTATTTAATCATTTGATGAGAACTTCCTGTATTCTTTTTTTAAATCTCAAAATTCAAGAAATTTAAAAGAATTTTTTTTGTTTTGTTTTGTTAATGAGAAGTTT
This sequence comes from Macaca mulatta, assembly GCF_049350105.2. Classification (NCBI taxonomy): domain Eukaryota; kingdom Metazoa; phylum Chordata; class Mammalia; order Primates; family Cercopithecidae; genus Macaca; species Macaca mulatta. The sequence continues at coordinate 86,200,199 of NC_133422.1, forward strand.
TAAGTAATTCTAAGGGAACAAGTGCTTATTTGAACATAAAGCTTCTCTAGGGACATTTTTCATACAACATACCACTTTCAAGTTTGTTTTAGGAAAAAAATCTTGTTTTACTTATAGTATATTTAAAAATCTATCTAGTTTATGAGCATCTGGGCTTTGTTTTGTTTTCTTTTCTTTTTGACACATAGTCTCACTCTGTTGCCCAGGTTAGAGTGCAGTGGCATGATCTTGGCTCACTGCAACCTCTGCTTCCTAGGTTCAAGCAATTCTTATGCCTCAGCCTCCCAAGTAGCTGGGATTACAGGCATCCACCACTGCACCTGGCTAATTTTTATATTTTTAGTAGAGATGGAATTTCACCATGTTGGCCAGGTTGGTCTCGAACTTCTGGCCTCAAGTGGTTTGCCTACCTTGGCCTCCCAAAGTACTGGGATTACAGGTGTGAACGACTGTGCCTGGCATGAGCATCTGTTTTAATAAAAAAAATTTAGTTACTCTTCAAGGCAACTCATAGACTAATACAGATGACTGGAATTTTTTCATTCTCTTTTTTTGTTTGTCTTTAACAAACACCAGTTAGCTGCTGGATAAGGGAGAAATATTACATGGTCTATGTCCCCAAGAAGGTGACAGTTTAGAGGAGAGGAGATATGAAATAAAATTATAAAAAGTTCTGCAGGATATGGTACTGATTGGAAGAGGTTTGGATGGGGATCCAAGTAGAGATTGGTTAATTCTAATATGGGCCCTCAGAAAATAATGACCTGAATATGGAAAGATGATAGAATGTTTAGTAGAAGGATTGGAAGAAGAGAGATGTCAAGGGTATTCTCACCTAGGGGAGAAATAGTATAAAGTTATGGAAGTGATGGAACAACACTGTGATCAGAGGATTCCAGGTGAGTTAGTGGCACTAGAGTTGATGGTGTGAGACAGAGAAAAGGTCAGTGGCTCTCAATATTCGTTATGCAAAACAAACACTTGTGGTAACTTTTAGAAATAAAGATATCCAAGACATCCTGATTCAACCTGTTTGGGAATCTTCATTTTCATTGAAGCAGTTTGCCTTCTCCTCTTGCATGGTTATGATACAAGTATCCATAGACTACTTTTAAAATTTTAGAAACACTACTGTGAGGAGCAAGGATACATGGAAGAGCTTTAAGCTGGGATAGCACAGTCATATTTCTGTGTTAGATTACACACTCTGGCAGCAGTATAAAAGATAAAAGAGTGCAAGAGTCAAGAAACTGTGCTTTTAAAGAACAGGCTAAAATGCTGCAACAGAGACCATAATATACAGTGGCTTAAATAACATTTTTCTTTTTCTTTTTGATACCTTGAAGAGTTGAACAGCCCAGTGCTACCATGGAGATTCTACCATACTGGATACGTGGCTTCTAAGGTTCCTCTAGAAATCCAGAAGGAAAAAAGAGGATGGTGGGAACAGGATAAATTTTAGCACAAATATTTTTAAGGAGATGCCATGACATTTCTATGTCTTTGACCTGACTATAGTCAGATGGGCATACCTCAGGTCCAGGGTTAGCCACACTGATAGCCAACTGTGCCCTTGGGAAGACAGATCCTAGTTGACTTAAACCAGTCAACATACCTCATATTTTGGCCACAGTGCTTATTTAGGTGTGGACTGTTACGCCAATAAAGTCAATAAAATAGGATGAGAAGTTTGCTGGGACTTCTGAGAGAAGTTTTTCTTCTTCTGTAAAGACTGGATTGAGGATACTTTCTCTTCTTCTGAGTGGTGTGGACTGAATCACAGCAGCCATTGTGCTACTTGAGGCAGAATTTTGGGGGGTGCTCACCATAAAGAAACTCAGGATGAAGCAAAATCTGTGGAAGACAGTGGAGAGGCAGAGAGGAAGAAGCCTTCTGTAAAACTATATAAGCAGCTGTGTCGAGGGTAACTAACGTTATACTCACTCTATACTTTTAGTTTTCTAGACCAATGAAATCCCTTATGATTTTTGCCAATTTGGGTTGAATTTTTGTTTATTTTTATTTGCAAGCATCTGAGCAACGCTATTTCCATGAATGTGTGTGTTAAACATGGTGGCAGTGGGGGTTCCCTCTTACAGAGCTGGTGATGTGCCAAGTAATAGAATTGATTGATTAATTGAGACAGGGTCTCACTCTGTTACATAGGCTGGAGTGCAGTGGTGTGATCACAGCTTACTGCAGCCTTGACCTCCTGGGCTCAAGCAATCCTCTCACCTCCGCCTTCTAAGTAGCTGGGACCACAGGTGCGTGCTACCATGACTGGCTAATTTTTCTATTTTTTGTAGAGATGGGATTTGTTTGCCATGTTGCCCAGGTTGGTCTCAAACTCCTGGGCTCAAGCAATCCTCTTGCCTAGGCCTCCCAAAGTGCTGGGATTACAGGTATGAGCCACTGTGCCCAGCCTACAGTTTATTTTCGATTCATTATTTATTTCTGGGCACACAAAAGCCCTGGTGATTGAGATGGGACAATTTTGAGTGTCAATCACGATTCTGTACTCAAAACCACTCTCTCCCCACCCATTATTTCTACATCTGGTTTATTTGACTGGGTTTTCCACTCTCGTGTATTTCAGGGTTCCTAGATCTTTCTGTATAATGTGTCGATCAATCTGTCTTCTCCTACTACTTTCTTACTGGTATATTAACTATTCATTGGGTCTCAGAAAAGAATTAAAACAGGAAATGTAGAGAGCTCAGATGATTTTCCTTCCGTTTCTCTACTCCATTAGCTGTATTTTGTCTCCATGGTGAAATAGAATGGACACTTCTCTCCTAATTATATATAAAACACTCTGACCACAAACAGACTAGACTCTGTGTTACAATTATAAATTCCCAGGTGAAAAACTTCAATTGGCTCTGTTTGAGTTATATGTTCACCTTCAGGTCAACAAACTAATCAGAGGTGTGGGGTCACATTACACACATATGGCTGGCAATATGTCCCCATGGACGGGGATGTTGAAAGAGCTGTTCTCAGAGAAAATGGAGTTATTATTGAGGTGGGCTGATGCCAAAGGAAGTATCTATTGTAACTCGATAAATAATTTTGGTCTGAGCTACATTTATCATTGAAGGTGTCTTTCCATCTCACCTCCAACTTCATTACCAGCAAGGTCTTTAGTACATATAGATCAGTTGAAGCAAATCGATCCTTGAAAAGCAAGAGGTAATGCTTAATTTCATGTGCCAGATAGTTCAGAATATCTTCTTCAGGCCGGATTGCAGGGGCTGTGCCATGTGGGTATGGTTTCATTTAGAGAAATAGTGTGGGTTGTTGGTTATTGAGATAGTCTTTCTGGTGAGTTGGCAAAAAAGCTATAGAATAATTTGAGGTCTCTTTTAAAACTTAGGGGATCAGATTGCAGTTGAGTTTTTCATCCCTCATGTAGCTGGATATGCTGCTGCTGCTGCTGCTCTGTGTGTGTGTGTGCGTGTGTGTGTGTGTGTGTGTGTGTGTGTGTGTGTATATGTGTAGGCCTTTTGTCTCCTAAGCTGGTTGACCTGTAGCAGAATGTTACTTGTTGACTCAAAATTCATGATTTCAGGTTTGAGAAGGGGTATTCTGTTTAGCATACCTTGGCTTGAATTAATGAACACAGAAAATATCCTTTCATATTAGATATGCTTGTGATTGGTTATAAAAGTTAAAACTTAAGTATGTGGTTTTGTATGGACATTAATCGACCATGGCTGGAAAAACTGTACTCAATCTGTTGGATCAGTGATGCCATTTATATATATGAGGAACAGTATTACTCTTCTATCTGTGAATATTATGTTGACCTTATTTGTCTGAATTTGTCAGTTGCCAAATGTTACTTATTTTTATTGAATCAAGAACAATAAAAACTCATAATAGCTAAATACTTAATACTCTTCTGAATTTTTTCATCTTAATAAATAATATCAACATATACTTTTATAGGACAGTGCCTGTATTTTGTGAAGTAAAAAACACAAATCTATAAATTACAACAGTACATTAAGGAAAAATATTTGTAAAAATATAAATACAGTAGCCACAAATGCTATTTCAAATGGCTTACTGAACCAGTTTTTTATGTCCTCAGCAATATGTTCTTCTTATATATATATTTAAGATGATCTCATTCATTTTGAGCTAAGATGGTGTATTATTAGGTTTCTTATAAAATATTATATGTGCCTTTAGGGAGAAAGGGAAGGAGGCTAACACTTTACTGAAGGTCTTCTGTGCCAGGTACTGTGGTAGTCACTTGGAAAGAAGATGAAGGTGGTTCTTATCCTATTGGAGCTCATAGTCTTAGGAAAGAAGTAGTACCAATTAATTACACATAAGCAAATGTTCAGGAAAGCAAAGTAAAACACTTGAATAAACCATACTTTTCTTCTTATTATTTTTTTAATCTTCTACTCCATCGACTGATTCTTCCCAGGCTCTTTTGAAGGCTTTCTCCTCTGTTCCAATTCATATTGGCATGACTCCAGCTTTGTGTTGGCCAGTGGTTCTCAACCAGAGATGGTTATACCCAAGGGGAGACATTCAGCAATGTCTAGAGACATTTTGATTGTTATAGCTGGTGTGTATGTAGACACATGCTAGTGGCATCCGATGGGTAGAGTTCAGGAATGCTGCTAAGCATCTTGCAGGGTTCAAGACAGCTCCCTGACAAAAAAAGAATTATCTAGCCCCAAGTGTAAATAGTACTAAAATTGAGAGATCTTCTAAACTTCATTAACTAAACTTTCTCCTTAGGTGATCTTATAAAAATCTTCAGTATTTGATACCATCATTTGTTTCATGTGTCCCAGTTTATATTTTCAATCTGCATATTTTTCCTGGGTTCTAAATTTGCATATTCAAATATTATTTCTGTATCTTTAATTGGATGTCTAATAGCCTTCTTATTTCCAAAGCTGAATTCTGTTTTTCTTTTTTCTTGCAAACCTGTTGCTTGTGTATTCTTCTTTTCTCTTGATGGTACTCATAATTTATGCAGTTTCTCAAGCTAAAATCTAAGGATTATCCTTGATTCCCCTCTCTCTATCAGCTGCCAAGTCTTACTCAAGGCATTGCTCTCCAGGTTATCTTCTACCTTCAGTATATGTATTAAACTTACCCACTTCTTACTTTCACCCTAGTCCTAACTCTCATTTGCAATACAGAAATACTGATTCTCAAAATAACCATTAGAGTGAAATTTTAAGAAACAAATAAAATCAAGTTACTCCTGTCATTGTAATCAAGTTGCTATCATCATTGCGATACAATTCTTCTTAAGTATGATCTATAAGGCCCCGTGTGAACCAACCTCATCTCCTGTTTTTCTCCCCTTTGTTTACATCCTGAGATTCTTGCCTTTTCCTTTTTTCTTAGATTTTTATTATTTGACTATAATGTTCTTAGACATGATTTTCTTTGCCTTCATTTGGCTTGGGGTTCAGTGAGCTTCTTAAATTTGTTAATTTGTGGTGTTCACCAAATTTGAGAAATTTACAGTAATTTTTTCATGGAATATTTTACCATCCCTCTTTCCTCTCTTCTTGCCTCTGAGACTCCAATCTTACCTGTGTTAGACTTTTTGCTATTATCCCACAGGTCCCTAAGTCTTGTTCCTTTCATCCGTCTATCCACCCATCATCTATTTATTTTTAATCTTTTCCTCTGTCTTCTTCAGATCACATTATTTTCTATGGGTCTGTCTTCAAGTTTATTAACTCTCCTCTGTCAACTCTACTCAGCTTTCAAGCTCACACAGTGAACTTTTTATTTTATATATTTTTCAGTTACAGAATTTCCATTTTGTTCTTTCTCCTGTGGAGAATCTCTGTCCTGTAATTTATTCTGAGTTTATGTTCTTTTACCTCATTGGAGATAGTTGTAATAGCTACTTTAAAGCATTTCTCTGTTAATTCTAATGTCTGGGGTTGGCCTTAAGTTATTGACTTATCTCTTGAATACAGTCATGTTATACTGACTCTTCATATGTTCAGTAATTTTAGATTGTCCCTTGGACACTATGAATGTTATATTGTTGTGACTCTGGATTCTATTATATTGCTTAGTTATGATATGTTTGTCTTAGGAGTAACATAACTCATTTGGACTCAAACTATCACTGTCTCTTGGGCAACAACTGTAATTTTCATTCAGTTCCTTCATCCTTAGCTTGCCAAGAGCTAGGCTGCTTATAGTTTGCTCTAGTTATGTGAGGTGCGGTTCAGGGATCGGCCAGAGATTGGGCAGAGTTTACACAGAAAATAGGTTCTTGCTCTCTGGCCCTCTCTTCCCTGGTATTCCCTCTTCACTTTCTAGAAACTCTGATTGCCCCAATCTCTGTCTTCTAGTTCTTCAGTCCAGAAAAAGTATGAGTTTTCTATTTGAGTCACTTTGTACGTGGAATATCCTCAAGCTAAAGGCCACAGAGATAGAAAACTAATCCTCTGCTTTTTCTCTTCCTTCAAATATTGACTCCTCTTCAGAATCTTCCCTCTTTTGTCCACTCTCTAGGGCTTTCAAGTCTGTTGCATTTTCCCAGAGTTAATGGTTACTATCTGTAAGATAGTGTAGCCATACTGTAAGTCGGACCCTTTTTGTTTCTTGGACATATAAGGTTCATTTTCACTTCAGGGCAGGGAACTTGAGTAGCCATTAAAGAGGTGTTATCAGACCTTCATTTAAGTATAAAGTCCCTTCGAAGTTGTGGGATAAATCATAGAAGAAAGTAAATGGTTTGGCATGCTATTACCCTGGGAAATATTGTTGCTATTGTATTGGCTAGATTTCTTTATATTGCAGGTGATTGGAGAACCTATAGTGGATCAAGACTTTACTCTGAGCTTGAAAATGACTATGGCATTTGCAAACCTTGCACCTTTGCACCATCAAATTCATTTTCAGTAGAAGAGAGAAAACTTTGCTTTCCTGGGACCTTTGCTTTCCTGGATTTTCAAAGAAAATTCCAGCAGGAGGCACAGATGCTGGCTAGCTCTCAGCAGATTGTTCTAGATCAATGGTCTTAAGTATTTTTTATTCTATATAGGTGAAAGATTACATGTGTGTCAGTCAAAACCCTTCTGCCATTATAACATTTCCAAAACTCCTCTCAGTTCTTGAATGTATTTTGTAAAGAAGATAGTCTTAGAAAAGGTAGGAGGAGCAAGTTTACCAATGATCAGTTTTCTATTGTGAATTTCAAGGCTCTGTTTTCATCTGGTGAGCATTTGGTATTTCATAACATGTAACATCCACTCTGGTAAATATGTCTTGATCTCAACCTATTGGTACCAAAGACTCTTCCCTATGTCTACCATCAGTAAAGCTAATGTGCTACAATTATAAAAATCCTGTGAGTTAACTAGAGGAGAGGTAAAAGTTGAAATAAAAGGAGAATGCGTATTATCAACCAGCAATCCTACTTTAAAAATATTTTTTATTATAAAATAAATCACAGACACAGGAAGTCAGACAAATGTATGGCTTAATAAGTTATTATAAGTTGAACATCCTTGTAACTACCACCCAGGTTGAAAACTTGAAACTTTTGGCAGTATCTTGAAAGTCCTTCTATGAGTCCCATTCTATTAACAAAATATTCTCTTATCACTAAGTTACCACTATACTATTTGTATAATGATTTCTTTTGTTGTTAAAAAGTAGTTTTTATCACCTCCATGTGTTGCCCATTTTAAAAGAACATTTGTTATATCTTCTATGTCTCTCCTTTTTTTATGATGAAAATATAGAACATGACATCTACTCTCTTAATAAATGTTTATGTGTGTGTTATAGTATTGCTATCTATAAGCACAGTATTGTGCAACAGATCTCTAGAACTTTATTATTTTGTATAACTCTTGTAACATACCAGGTCTCCCTCCATCTCTTTCTTTTCCTTATATATCGGTTGAGAATCTGGACCACTTGGCTTTCAGAGTTTTCCAGTCTGTATATTGCTGATTGCATACTCATGATGGCAACAAAAATGTTCCTTAGTGCTTTGTGTTTCTTCCATTTTGGCAGCTGGATTCAGAGACAAGATCAGACTCAGGTTTGATTCCTTCAGCAAGACATTAGTTGGTATTTGGCAGGGACTGTAGAAGGCACTTAAGGTCTGATTGTCTCTGTGATTTTAGCAGCTACTGTTGCTTAACACCTATATCCATCAGTTCCTTGGAGATTAATGGTGACATTCACATTTTATTATTTCTCTTATTATTTATTATGAAGAGAGGCTTCTTCTGTCTGCTGTTTGGTTATTTACTGATACGGTTCATATCCAAAAGGCAGGATACCTATTTGCTTCTTTCTTTTTATTTACTATTTTCCAAATTAATATAATCTTCCCTCATCATCCTCCAAAGCTGACAGACTTAAAACAATCAATACAGTCCCATGGATTTAAGCATATTTGGTTGGTTGCAATCCGTTACAATTATTATTAAAGCTCAAATTGTCTCATATTTGGCCACTGCAAACATTTTGAAGGTGGCTTCTTTCATAACCAAAATTGTGTCTCCCCAATATTTATATTAAAGCTCCCAATATGATTGTATTTAGAGATGGACTTAGAGATTAAGCAGGTAGTTAAGGTTACATGAGGCCACAAGGGTAGGACCCTAATCCAATATGACTGTTGTCATCAGAAGAAGAGGAAGGGACACCAGGAGTCTGCGTGCACAGAGAAACGGCCATGTGAGGGCACAGAGAGAAGATGGTCATATGCAAGCCAACGAGAGACCAACCCAGTGGGCACCCTGACTTTAAACTTCCAGCCTCCAGAACTATGAGAAAATACATTTCTCTTGTTTAAGCTCCAGTCCGTGCTATTTTGTCATGGTAGCCCAAGCAGACTAACATAGTTCCTGTGTTCTTTTGATATGGCCTTGTAGTTATTTGATAGATTCTTTGCTATCTGCTGCATAAGATGTTTTAGTCAGACTGTCATCTGACAGATTTTCTGCCCCAGAAGAATGAGCCATTTCTTCAAGAAGCACTGATTTCTTCTTGAGGAAATGGTGCTTCAAGACCATAATCCGGGCATGAGGAATGCCCTTTGCTATCTGGTTAGTGGTTGTTTTGGGGTCTTTTTGGGGAAGGTAGGAATTACATACTTTTTAAAGGTAAACTTCTTTATGAGTTCATATTAGTTCTAATTCAAATTCAAGATTACAGAGTCTTACTTAACTTCTTCTTTATCATGTCTGTATCTCCGTTCTTCCACACTAATAATCCGGATTTTCAAGAATGCAGGATGGAATTAGAAGACAGAATTACATTCAAAAACTGCTTATTTGTTTATCCCATATTAGATTCACAACAATTTCAGTGACATGAAGTACAGTTTTTAGTATTTATCCTGTTGTTTCTTCAGGGGCTCACATGATCAATATCTCACTTTGGTATTTGTTGTCGCTATCTTCCAAATTCTTTCCTTCTTTTTGATTTTTCAAAGATTTATTTTTAATTTTCTATTTCTCTTAAGGTATTACGTTTGTGTGATTGGCTCTTGTGTTCCTTCTAGTGAGGCTTCATTTAGAATTATTTTCTTTCATCTTTAGTTTTTATCCTGAGTACTGTCACCTCATATCTGAGTTTTAAAATTCTGACATATGTTGTTCTTTCATATTTTGTGTCATTGTCTTTCAGCTTGTTTTGAAATAGTATGGCTAAATCTTTTATCTTTTTTGGAGGGGAGCTTATCATTCCGGCATATGTTTTCTTGTCTGTGGGATATTATTCTGTTTCTTATTCTCTTTTTTATTATAGTAACGCAGAGTAATGACCTTAATATTTTTGTTGTTCATTTTATATAAAGTTAGTGTTTGTTTTACTTAACATTTTTATTCAGACAGGCTTCAGCATAGCTTCTCTAACATTGCAGAGCTTCCTCTTCTGTTGTTTTTGTGTAGTGTTTAAAAATGTGGAAGCTTGTTTTATGTTATTTTCTGGATTTATTTTCCTTTGCACTTTGGGCTAGACTTTCTCTGTGTCCTGAATCCCTTTTCTGTTGCATTTTGATTCCACTTACAGAATTTTCTCTGTTGTGTGTGATTCTGTCCTGGAAAGAAGCCCTGCTGGACCTGTGTAAGAGTTTACTGGGGTGGGGACTGCTCTTGTTCCTTCTTTTCTATCATGGATGGATAGAACACATTTAATGATTGAGGGGGCAAAATTCTCCCAGTTTCAACTGCTACAGGAGCCACCTTTACTTGTAAGGAATATGTTCCAAGACCCACAGTAGATCCCTGAAGCATCAGATAGAACCAAATGCAATTGCTGTCAGTCAGAACATGTTTCTGTTCATGTCTTCCACCCACACATTGAATACTTTTCCACCTTAATTGAGTACTTACGCGCTGTGGCCGTAACTTTTCAGTTTGAATTGCGATGGCAAAACTAGCACAAATTATTTTTCCTTTCTTCACAATTTCATGGATAGAAAATTCATTCTTATGTAGATCTTAGTAAACTCAGCATATCGTTATTTTTTCTTTTCTTATTAACTGAAGAACTTTTACCTTTTCACGTAAGTGAAGCACTGTGGGCAAATCCAGATTGCCAGCATTATTACTCTTGTGCTTTGGAGCCATTTTGAAGTAAAATAAAGGTTACTTGAACACAAACACTGCCATACCGGGACAGTGGATCTGACCACCAAGAGGGCTAGAAAGTGACTAATGAGTGTGGAGCATAGACAGCGGAGATCTCCTGGACAAAGGGATGATCGACTCCCTAGGTGGGATGGATCAGGAAAGCATGAGATTTTATCATACTACTCAGAATAGCAAGCAATTTAAACCTTATGAGTTTCTGGGTTTTTTTTTTTTTTTTTTTTTTTTTTTGGGACAGAGTCTCACTCTGTCCCCCAGGCTTGAGGGCAGTGGCGTGATCTTGGCTCACAGTAACCTTCACCTCCCAAGTACAAGTGATTCTGCTGCCTCAGCCTCCTGAGTATCTGGGATTACAGGTACATGCCACCATGCCCGGCTAATTTTTGTAGTGGTAGTAGAGATGGGGTTTTGCCGTGTTGGCCAGGCTGGTCTCAAACTCCTGACCTCAAGTGATCTGCTCTTGGCCTCCCAAAGTGCTGGGATTACAGGCATGAGCCACCACACCCGGGCAAAATCTTATGAGATTTTTAGTTCTGGAATTTCCTGTTTAATATTTTCAGACTGTGATTGACTGTGGGGAGCTGAAAGCGTGGAAAGTGGAACCATGGTTAAGTGGGGAGCGACTGTATTCTCAAGTGGGTCTCTGTGCATTCCTGTGACTCCTGCTCAGTAGTTTGGGGTTCTCCTGATCTCAGATCCTTCAGACATTCCTCCATTGCATCTTTCTTCTACCCTGTGCCCTCCTCTGATACCATGAAGATCTTGTGCCTATTGCTGGTTTCTCCCCATTCTGTTTGTATTTTAAAGTTTGTGGGGATATCGTGTCATCTGATTTTGTTTTTGTTTTTTGGGGGTTGGTTTTCTAGTTCTATCTGGTTTTATGTGGGGATTTGGAGATAGTGAAAACGATGCTGCCACTGCCACTGCCACCATATTTCCAGAATGCCTCCTGATATTTCTATTTAACATATTAAAAATATACAAGCAGGTAGATAATCTGTAAATTTCTTATGCTAGAGAACTGAAAGGAAGATGTGTTAACCACTACTGCTGCTTCTGGGTGAGAATTCAGAAATATCCCCATAATTCTGGTTGAAGTCTCCTTCATTGAGGCATATACTGTTTTATTTTTAGTTTTGTTTTTAGTACTCTGTTTCCTTTGTAGTTTGATTTTATTGTTTAGAAACGTGACTGTCACTCCAGAGCCTGGGTTGTGTACTCTTGCTGTCTCATGGAATTCTGGGATCATGCCGTGTTCCTCGAAGCCAGGCGTTGAAATCTTCAGAGACCTCTAGTTACCATGCATAATCGTATCTGGGTTCACTTTAGCTTTGCTTTCTTATGATGCCTGTTCTATTTACAATAGGAGCCTGGGCTTTATGTCACCCAAACATCTTATTATGCCCTTTGTGCTGATACTGTGAACAGAATGTAAAAGATGGCTCTTTCCCTGTGGATTTTGTTCATCTTGTCTGTCTTTTGGACTGATATAGTAACTTAGGGAACACATTTCCTGTCAACTCTTTTCCCTTTTCACTGTGACCCCAACTCTGAATTATTTAAGCTTATGTTATAAGTGATGCTGATGGAAATGTGCCAAGGAGAGATAAGTTGATCTTTCAAGTATGGTCTTAATTTGGTTTGGAATTTCGTTTAATGTTGTCATTACAAATGTCCAAGATTCTACGTGAAAGTCGGAATTAATCCATGCAGGCTGTTATCAACTTGACAAAGGTACTTATGCTAAGTGGTCTAAATTGCTATACATGCTTTCTCAGAGTGGCTGCTAAGACATGACGGTTTCCCTCTTATACCATGTTTAGAATAGCAGTCAAGGCAATTTGTAACATCTTTTTAGGTATACTTTCTACCATTTAAAATTTGGGCAAAAAGGCAAATGGGAACTCTATATATTTTAGCCTATTTTACTTTAAATAAAACTTCATGGGTAATTCTTAACCTGAAATTTATTTTCTTGTAACTTACCAAACAGATACCTTCTTTCAAAACAGGAGTGGAAAATGGCCAGTTTTGTCTGTAAACAAACATTTACAGACTTAAGACAGTTATTTTCCTCTTAGTGGAGTAATGGTGAGGACTAGAGCTTGGGAATTAGCCTGCCTGTTTCCAAACACCAGCGCTACCATTTTGTAGTGTGTAGGCATGTGATGCCGGACAGTTTTCAAACCTCTTTATGCCTCCATTTCCTCATATGTAAACTGTGGTAGTAATGGCACCTCTATCACAGGGTTGATGTGATGGTTAAATGAGATAATGCATATACATGGCAGATTCTTAACTATTGGTTTAATGAATGAAAATTGAGTGTTTATAATGTCTTAGGCAATGTGCTGGGCAATTGGGATATGATCATTAGCAAAAAATCCTCTGTGTGGAGCTTTACAGTATAGGTCACAGGAATAATTAATTAGTAGTCATATTAAAGAGTATAAAATTGCAACCCTGTTAAGTGCAATGGAGAGGTATGTAGCTCTCCAGGAATGTGTAATAGGAGCTTGAGCTGTCTGGGGGCTTAAGGAAACTTCCCCTTGGAAAGACTGAGTGAAGATGTAAAGAAAAATAGGTGGGGATGAAATAAATGAGGGTTTGCTGCATGCGTGCATGAGAACAGGTAGGGTGAGGGTGTTTGAGACAGAGAGAAGACCATGGAAAATGGCTGTGTGGCAAGAGAGAGCTTGGTGAACACGGAGAGCTGAAATAAGGCCAGAGTGTGATGGGAAGAGTACAATGGCCAGTGTTTCCGGAGATGAGACTGAAGAAGGAGGGAGGAAAGTAGGGGTCACAACTTGGAGGCCTTCACAGGCCATGTTTAGGAACTGGTCTAACAAAACAGTGTTAGATATTTAAATTCCAAAGAGATGTTTGCTATGATCTGCTGTTATTGTTCTTTTTGTTCCTCAGCAGTCTTTCCTACACTAAATATATTTATAAACTTTCAGATTTATTCATTAATTCCTTTCCTCAGTCTCTGTTATTGCTTTTCTCTGGATGCTAATTCCTCAATCCTTCAATTTAGGAATAAAGTTGAGAAGATAGCTTTGTTTTTTTTTTTTTTTCCAAACAATTTTACTGTTTGAAGTAGAATTTGCTCTTTGGTAACTTTAGGTAAGATAAGTGAAAAACAATTGCCAAAATGTTACCTACTGTGACACTGATGAATATTTTATGCTTCTTAGCCTTTGTAAAGTGCTGAAATTCTGTCATTTGTTATTTGTCTGACTTAAACTACAGCCAAAATTGTTAGAGATTTTGGTGTCTCATGTTGACAGGAAGCTCAGAGTGGTTTCACGTATTTTCATCTGACCCAGAAACAACTTTTGGAAACCTGAGACCTGAGGCCAACTCTGTGTGAAAAAGTAGGAAGAGCTTGAAAGGTGGCTGTTAGGTGCATACGTCTTGTGTGTGTGTCTGTGTGCATGCACCTATTTTGCTGATCTAAAACTGGTTGAAGAAGAACTAATGTGGAACCTGTGAAACTCCCAGAGATTTAGGGCCACAATTCTTCTTCTTCTTCTAAAGTAAGGAAATAACTGTATTATATTAGGCCATCACGTGAATAAAATTGTCCTGAGCTTTATGTATAATCTAGTAGCCTTGGAATGCCCTGGGGCTCACATCAACTCTCTCCATCAGATTTCCTCTTTGGGCACTCACTCTCTGTGCTCCACATCTTTTCCTCTTTGTCCTCTAGCATATCCGCTGTGCATATAGGTGCTTGTCCTGGGTCCCTAGCAGGATGAGAGTTTAGTGATACTAGCAAAGGTTTTTTGGTAACCATAATGCTTACTGTGGTTAGATGTCTTAATAACTTTGCATTTCATGGAATATACATCTTCACAGGATTTTTCTAAATATGATTGTACAACTAAAAAGTGCTTTTAATGGTGAGAATTGTCTCTCACCAGCTATATAGTAAGTGGAATCTTGGGTGCTGAGCTTGGGCCCATGGGGGCCTTGATCTCCCAGCATGTCATTATCATAGAGATCGCCTACTTCACAAGCAGCACAAACCTGATGGCAGCTGAGCAATCAGGTCAAGTTGTTTGACCTTTATGTGATGTTCAAAATTCGGTTCCATTTCTCCATGAAAAGCAGTTTTTTTAGTCCACATAATTATCTATAACATATTTATTTCGAACAATTTTGGCTGAATTGATAAAATAAGCAAAACACACACACACACACACACACACACACAAAATCTTTTTCTTGACTGAACTCTGTACTTACATAATAGTTAATTTGCTTTCTATTGAGTGGAGATACTTAATGTTTGACCAAGAAGTTAATATAATATTTGAGCAAAGAGTTAATGGTTCAGAATATTTTGTTCATGACTGTGTTCATGGGCAATGGAGAAACTTTCTTGTGGCAAGTACTCTAGAAAATCCATTCCTCACATAGAATGTGAGTCCTTTGTGTGCAGGACTGGTCATAACACCTGATATAAAACATGTAATACTTGTTAAATGGACAGGTAATCATTCTGAAAAATGTGGTGTGTTCCAGGACCTGATCTTCAGGTTTGCATATCCAACAAGCCTACATGTTGCACCAGGAAGATGGAGGAAAGATATCAGATTGCAGCTCACCAGGATATGCAGCAGTTCCTTCAAACATCCACCTCTGCATTAAAGTTTCTAATATCTCGAAATGCAGCTGCTTTTCAAGGTAAGTGGATCTTGAATTCTGCAACTAAGGACCGGCTGTGTTATGTAATTTGCCTAAGATAGTTACATTGGCAAACTTGACTGGGTTTATTTCCTTGTATTTACATAATATTCTGGTATAAAATGAGATTCTAACTTTTTCTAACCTTCGAAACTTGTTTCTGAGGTCATTGTGGGCATATATATTGAGTGGGACTGGGGAAACCGAGTTGGACTGTTATATTAGTGAAATGATCATTGGAAATATATACTGCTATAGGGTTCTTCCAGGTCTGCCAACATTCTGACCCATAGCTGTACTTTAATACGAACAGACATAATTATTAGATTTCGTGGAAAAGTTCTATAACATAAAATTTCATTGCTTTTAACTGGATAATTATAGATTCGTCTATTAAATTGTTTTTGGATGTCACATAATTTTATTTTATATAAAATTTTACTTTAAGTTCTGAGATACACTTGCAAAACATGCAGGTTTGTTACACAGGTATACATGTGCCATGGTGCTTTGCTGCACCTGTCAACCCATCATCTAGGTTTTGAACCCTGCATGCGTTAGGTGTTTGTCCTAATGCTCTCCCTCCCCTTGCCCCCAACCCCCCAACAGGCCCCCGTTATTTGAAGAAATACTCTTGAAATTTCCTCTCTATAACCTCATATGGTTTTCATAAGAACACCAGTGGAATATATCAAAGTGCAAGCAAGTCTGATAAATAGTAAAATAGGAAATGTTAATTGGATGTTTAAGGGTCAGTTAAGACAAGAACTCAACCTTAATTCAAGCAATATGTTCAGATATAAAATTAATGGGTTATAAAATTACAAGACACACTGAAAAATACATGATCTTTTTCTTATTTTAGTCATCTCTTCTATAAAATTCCTTATTACTACAATAAAATAGCTTAATTTATTTTTCCTCTTATAAAGCATTAGCTATTCTGTATATGACTAGAATGAAAATATCTAGATTATACAGCTTTTCAAATTACTACTTTTGTTCAGTGCAGAATATAACTTCTGTTAGTATTCCTTTTAAATAAGTATATTAATGTCAATCTATTTGAATGATTTGCTTTGTGTACATATATAAGTAAATCACAGAGCCCTTTAATTTTTTAAATGATAGTTATTAAATAAAATAAATGCAATAAATCAGAATAAAATTTAAGTTAAAGTGTAGTTCAAGATGAATTAATGCTTTTTTGTAGGAAGTGTGAAATGTCAGATTTTAAGGTTTTATTAATTTAGCTACTTTTTTAGATGCCCCACAAAACAACTTTATTTCTATTGTAGGATTTATTCATGTGAAATTGTTGGAGGACAATTTACTGATATACATTTTAAACAAAGATTTGTGATTTAGCTGAGTTAGAAGCCGTTAACCATCTACAGAAAATTATATTTTCTTCTCATGAAAAGGATAGTATGTACAATATGGAATATATATTTTGGAGGCCATGCAGTGAATATATCAGTCTGAGCAGAACAGGGAGTTTGTGGTAGGTGGGCATATGCTTAAAACGGTGAACTGGATTCATATTGAATCTGGGATATGTGATCAAGATAGAGCACATTATGTTCAAAGGGTTAGGAAACCTGGAATATTTAGACTTTTAAGGTGGATTGAGGCTAGTGAAAAATTTTGGTGATACTGCTAAAAGTTTAGTGATAACTATCTCAGTAGTAGAAATATATATTAAGGAGATCATCTCTACTGAAGTGTCAGCTAATTTTATGTAAACCTTTGTTTTGTGTTTACTAAATTATATCTGCTTTATTCATTAGGTTGAGTTTTGCTATTTAAAATTAATTATAAAAAGTATAGAGACATTCTTAAATATGATTTTTTAATAATAAATTATTTCTTCCTTAGTAGATGTCAAGTTTTACTTAAGAATCACAAGGGAAGACAAATTTAAAAGAAATTTGCCTAAAGGCTAACTTTTCTGGAACCAAATTCCCTTATAAGAATACCTACTTTTATCAAATTCAATAAGTAGCTTTAAGCTTATTTCCGTAAAAACAAGCTTAAATATATATGCCAAAAGCAATACGAGGGATCAATTTGCCATACCATAAATGATCAGGCTACCTTATCATTAAGTAAAATGCCCTCCATCTAGTTTCTGTGCAATTAAAATATCTGAAAACAATATAAAGCCTTTATAAGAAGGAAGCAGTCAATACATTTTTTTGGGAAACAGTCTACTTGAGAGAAATTTAATAGAGAAATCAATTAACTTCTCAAATGATATAAGTAAATTTGCTACATTTTGATTTTTTAGTTTTCAAATAGTTCGTTTATATTTCCTAGTTCAACAATATTAATCTGCTTTCCGAGTTATATTGTAGGTTATAAAAGACATTGGACTGGAATGTAGTATGGTCTCTTCCCTCATGGACCTTATGGGACCCCACGGAAACATATTTTTTGCCGCAATCCTTTGAATACAGTCAATGAGGATGATCACTTGGGTCTGTGGATTTAGCAGAGGTCACACTGTTGTTAGATGAAAGCTGGGAGGTTAGAAATGCATGCGGGAGAGAGGAAGCCATGCTGACAGCTGTTGTTAGAAGAGACCTAAGATTATGCTATGTGAATTCACACTGGGCCCTGTAGTCCACTGCCTATGTATGTTCCAGTTAGGCTAGAATTAGCCTCTAGGACAACTCCTCTGTTTTTTAAAGAAATGTATTTGTGTTTGCTTTAGGCAGATTTTCCTTCCTTCCTTCTTTCCTTCTTTCTTTTCTTTTCTTTTCTTTCTTTTTCTTTTTTTTTTTTTTCTGCGACAGAGTCTTATTCTGTCACCCAGGCTAGAGTGCAGTGGTGCGATCTCTGCTCACTGCCACCTCCGCCTCCCAGGTTCAAGTGATTCTCTTGCCTCAGCCTCCTGAGCAGCTGGGATTACAGACGCGTGCCACCACGCCCAACTAATTTTTGTATTTTTAGTAGAGAGACGGGGTTTCACCATGTTGGCCAGGCTGGTCTTGAACTCCTGACCTCATGATCTACCCACCTCAGCCTCCCAAAGTGCTGGGATTACAGACGTGAGCCACCATGCCCGGCCCACATTTTCTTAAAATGAACAAAACAGACAAAAATCTGCTTTTATTTTTTATTTATTTTCATTTTTTCTATTATTAATTTTTGAAACAGGGTCTTACTGTGTTGCCCAGTCCAAAGTGCAATGATGTGATCACATGGCTCACTGCAGCCTCAACTTCGCAGGCTCAAGTGATTCTCCTACCACAGCCTCCTGAGTAGCTAGGACTACAGGCTTATGACACCTTGCCTGGCTCATTTTTGATATTTTGTAGAGATGGGGTTTTGCCATGTTGCCCTGTCTGGTCTTGAACTCCTGAGCTCAACCTATCTACCTACTTTGTTCTTCCGAAGTGCTGGGATTATAGGCATGAGCCACCATGCCTGGCCAAAAATCTGTTTTTAGAAGGATTCATGATTATGACCTGGGACTTCACTATATTCTAAGGGCAATCGTCCATGCAGTATTTTATAGGGCAGAAAAAGCAAACTGCTATCCTTATGTCAGTTGCTGTTCATAAATAAGTAGTGCTGTTTGCAAGGAGGAATGTTGGCTTTGTCACAGTGCAAACAATAACTGTTCTTCATTTTCAGGGGCTTAGTAATGTTCATGAATAAAGCAGAACAGCCCGGGATAATACGAGAATTTGTTTCCCATTGGTGGTTTTGCTATGACTATAAGATTTTCTGCTTTAAAAATATTTTGGAAATTTATTATAAATGTTTTGTTTATTTATACATGAAAGTATGGTGTGATGCATGGAGAAATAGGGGAAGTTGACGGAGAATATGTCATCTGTAAAAAAGCAACCCTTTTCCAGCTTATATATTTTTCAGTTTTTAAGTCTCTGTTTAAATAAAATAATGAAATTTAGTTTTGTAATTTTTAACTATGCAAAAATTTCAACATGACTTTCAAAAAGTAAAAAATAATATTTTGGAAGACACTATTGGAAGCTTGTGTTTTGTTTTAATATTTAGAAGATAAGGTTAAAATGTTATATCTTTCCTTAGAAATGAAACTTTTCCTATTTCTCTCAACTTCATTATGCTCATATATTTCTAAAATATATGGTAGATACTAAGTCTTTATTCTGGAAAATTTCCAGCTCTCTATATAACTGGAAATGTAAAATTCTAAAAATGAATGTTATTGCTAGAGTCTAACTGTAAGGGATAGTTAGAACAAAAATTAACATTTTTTTGATTTCATCTCTTGACTAATTAAATTTTTATTCCTTGATTATATGTTTTTGAAAGATTGGCAAGCCTGTCCTCTGGGGTTGAAATATTAGATTCAGGAATTTATTAAAAAATAGATTTCTATTTTTAATGAAATGTAGGAATATCCTTGATATTAAATATATTTAAAAAGCAGATGAATTGAGAATATGAATATAACTTATGGATTTTTATCCTTTATGCTAACAGATACTACTTACTGTAAAGTGTATAGCTATCGTATAGCTGCTACTGTAAAACTAAAGTGTGTGTGTATATATATATATACACACACACACACATAGTAAAAGACACAGGACATAGTTAATATTCAAATATATTAATGAATATGAGAGCAAATAGATTTATATAAATGTTACAATATCAAGCATAGAGTACATTAATCTTATTTAAGTCACTTCAGCTATGCTTTACAGAAGTGGACTATATTTAAAATTTTTCCTGCACTGAGCCCAGATCGCGCCGCTGCACTCCAGCCTGGGCAACAGAGCGAGACTCCATCTCAAAAAAAAAAAAAAAAAAATTCCTAGGAAGGATAAAGACGTATTGCTATTTTTAACACTAAGAATTACTTGATCAAGGTTAAGAGAACAGGCAGCCTATGCTGGTAGTGTTGGGGAGACTTGCTTGTTTCTATCTCTAGCACTGAGATCAGATACACAACAAATGTAAGTAAATTAACTGTATGAATAAAGGAATGAATGAATAAATGAATGAATGGTACTTAGCAAGAAAATGGTTCAGAAATAAAATGAGAGATTCCTTTCCTCTCTCCTCCCTCCCTCCATCTTCTTCCTTTCTTTTATTCCTCTGTTGATGCATTTAATATATCTTTTGAGCACCTACTGGGTGCCAGCATCATTAGGTACTAGACTGTACACAGTGTCAAAATGTGAAATCCAATTTACTTTTACTGGATCACTAGACTCCTAATATGTCCACGTATTTATTAGTTTATTAATTTCTAAACTATAAAGGGGCACATGAAAGTTTTTATGTCAATGGCATTCTGAATGGGATCGCATTCTTTTCCTTGTTCAGTTTTAGGCAGTGCATGGTTTAGTGTGTTATCTAATACAGCAGCTATCAGTGCAATTGGTCTTTTTTCAACTATCCTTTATCTCTGAAATGTTAAAAATTGTTTCTTTTGAATCTGTGTCAGCAGGCTCATATTAATTATGAGAAACCAAGCAATTTTCGTGTTCTAGATAAAAGTTGCAAGAGCTTACATTACTTTTCAGCTGGAAATAAAGCTTGCTTCACATGAAATAATATCAATAGTAGAAAAATATTAACTATAGATCTAAGATCAGGTTTACTTTTCCAAGTTTCTTTTTTAAACTTTAAGAAGTAAACTTTTAGTTGTTTTAATTCTGACAGATAATAGTTATGATAATATCACTTATGGCTATGGTAATCTCATCTTGCAAGCACAGTAATTTGCTTATAGCTGGTGAAAGAGTTCTTGATTTTATATTAAACATGCTTTCCCTTTTCAATGTAAGAACTGTACATCTATTGGCTAGACGAGTTGACATTTAATCAGATATTTATCATTTTGCTATTTGTTTTTAATTTTTGAAACTCAGAGCAGATATTCAGCAAATATAATTAAATGAACTGCATGAATAAATGAATGATACTTAGCAAGAAGACTTGTGAAATAAAACAAGAGATTATCTCTCTCCTTCCCTCCTTCTTTCTTCTTCCTTAACAGTAGCTGGTATCTGTTAGCATAAAGGAGGAAAATACACAAATTACATTTATATTCTCATTCTCAATTCACCTGCTTTTTAAAATAAGATATTCAATTTCTCAAACTCCTGGGCTCAAACTGTGTTGCTCAAATAATCCTCCAACCTCCGCTTCCTGAGCTGGGACTACAGTCATGCTTATATTCATTTATCTTATGCAGGGAGAATCATAGAGATGACTCTTGAACGCTACTTACGTGTTGAGTAAAAGGACAGGACATTTGTGATATTACATCTAGTTATGTTTTTGCGATTAATCTGTATGTCTATCCATCCCTTTTATCCATTTGATTTGATTTATAAAATTCATTTTTATAAATATGTGACATTTATTTATTCTGTTGATGGATATTTTAATAATTTTAACCTGTTTTTGCACTTGAAATGTTGCAGTGAACATTCTTGATCATATCTCCATGGGTACATGTTTCTCCAAGGTTCACACATAGAAGCACAGTTGTGGTTTATAGGCTATGCACTTGTTTACTTTACTAGGTATTTTCTAAAATTGCTCTTCTAAGTAGCAAAACCAATTTAAACTCACTCTAGTAGTTTGTGTACATTCTCATATTTTCATACTTTTCCTAACACTTAAGTATGGTCAGAATTTTAAAAGTTTTACTGAACTAATAATGATGTATCTTGTTTTCTAAACGTGTGGTCCTCTCTGATTATTAAGGTGTCTGCATATCTCTTCACATGCAGTTCTTTATTTTGTATTTTTTTTATTTTCCCTTATGAATACATCATACCAACATGTGTACACACTTAGAGAGGATATATACCATGTTGCATTTTGTATGTATTTAAAATTTCTGTCTTAGGCACAGATATCACATTGGATTTCCACATCTTAAAGTTTTAACTAAAGTAATTCAAATTTCTTTTTTTTTTAAAATTAATTAATTAATTAATTAATTATTATTATACTTTAAGTTGTAGGGTACATGTGCATAACGTGCAGGTTTGTTACATATGTATACTTGTGCCATGTTGCTGTGCTGCACCCATCAACTCGTCATTTACATCAGGTATAACTCCCAATGCAATCCCTCCCCCCTCCCCCTCCCCATGATAGGCCCCGGTGTGTGATGTTCCCCTTCCTGAGTCCAAGTGATCTCATTGTTCAGTTCCCACCTATGAGTGAGAACATGCGGTGTTTGGTTTTCTGTTCTTGTGATAGTTTGCTAAGAATGATGGTTTCCAGCTGCATCCATGTCCCTACAAAGGACACAAACTCATCCTTTTTGATGGCTGCATAGTATTCCATGGTGTATATGTGCCACATTTTCTTAATCCAATCTGTCACTGATGGACATTTGGGTTGATTCCAAGTCTTTGCTATTGTGAATAGTGCCGCAATAAACATACGTGTGCATGTGTCTTTATAGCAGCATAATTTATAATCCTTTGGGTATATACCCAGTAATGGGATGGCTGGGTCATATGGTACATCAAGTTCTAGATCCTTGAGGAATCGCCATACTGTTTTCCATAATGGTTGAACTAGTTTACAGTCCCACCAACAGTGTAAAAGTGTTCCTATTTCTCCACATCCTCTCCAGCACCTGTTGTTTCCTGACTTTTTAATGATCGCCATTCTAACTGGTGTGAGATGGTATCTCATTGTGGTTTTGATTTGCATTTCTCTGATGGCCAGTGATGATGAGCATTTTTTCATGTGTCTGTTGGCTGTATGAATGTCTTCTTTTGAGAACTTTCTGTTCATATCCTTTGCCCACTTTTTGATGGGGTTGTTTGTTTTTTTCTTGTAAATTTGTTTGAGTTCTTTGTAGGTTCTGGATATTAGCCCTTTGTCAGATGAGTAGATTGCAAAAATTTTCTCCCATTCTGTAGGTTGCCTGTTCACTCTGATGGTAGTTTCTTTTGCTGTGCAGAAGCTCTTTAGTTTAATGAGATCCCATTTGTCAATTTTGGCTTTTGCTGCTGTTGCTTTTGGTGTGTTAGACATGAAGTCTTTGCCCATGCCTATGTCCTGAATGGTACTACCTAGGTTTTCCTCTAGGATTTTTATGGTATTAGGTCTAACATTTAAGTCTCTAATCCATCTTGAATTAATTTTCGTATAAGGAGTAAGGAAAGGATCCAGTTTCAGCTTTCTACTTATGGCTAGCCAATTTTCCCAGCACCATTTATTAAATAGCATTTAAAGCAGTGTGTAGAGGGAAATTTATAGCACTAAATGCCCACAAGAGAAAGCAGGAAAGATCTAAAATTGACACTCTAACATCGCAATTAAAAGAACTAGAGAAGCAAGAGCAAACACATTCGAAAGCTAGCAGAAGGCAAGAAATAACTAAGATCAGAGCAGAACTGAAGGAGATAGAGACACAAAAAACTCTCCAAAAAATCAATGAATCCAGGAGTTGGTTTTTTGAAAAGATCAACAAAATTGACAGACCACTAGCAAGACTAATAAAGAAGAAAAGAGAGAAGAATCAAATCGACGCAATTAAAAATGATAAAGGGGATATCACCACCAACCCCACAGAAATACAAACTACCATCAGAGAATACTATAAACACCTCTACGCAAATAAACTGGAAAATCTAGAAGAAATGGATAATTTCCTGGACACTTACACTCTTCCAAGAGTAAACCAGGAAGAAGTTGAATCCCTGAATAGACCAATAGCAGGCTCTGAAATTGAGGCAATAATTAATAGCCTACCAACCAAAAAAAGTCCAGGACCAGATGGATTCACAGCTGAATTCTACCAGAGGTACAAGGAGGAGTTGGTACCATTCCTTCTGAAACTATTCCAATCAATAGAAAAAGAGGGAATCCTCCCTAACTCATTTTATGAGGCCAACATCATCCTGATACCAAAGCCTGGCAGAGACACAACAAAAAAAGAGAATTTTAGACCAATATCTCTGATGAACACGATGCAAAAATCCTCAATAAAATACTGGCAAACTGGATTCAGCAACACATCAAAAAGCTTATCCACCATGATCAAGTGGGCTTCATCCCTGGGATGCAAGGCTGGTTCAACATTCGCAAATCAATAAACATAATCCAGCATATAAACAGAACCAAAGACAAGAACCACATGATTATCTCAATAGATGCAGAAAAGGCTTTTGACAAAATTCAACAGCCCTTCATGCTAAAAACGCTCAATAAATTCGGTATTGATGGAACGTACCTCAAAATAATAAGAGCTATTTATGACAAACCCACAGCCAATATCATACTGAATGGGCAAAAACTGGAAAAATTCTCTTTGAAAACTGGCACAAGACAGGGATGCCCTCTCTCACCACTCCTATTCAACATAGTGTTGGAAGTTCTGGCTAGGGCAATTAGGCAAGAGAAAGAAATCAAGGGTATTCAGTTAGGAAAAGAAGAAGTCAAATTGTCCCTGTTTGCAGATGACATGATTGTATATTTAGAAAACCCCATTGTCTCAGCCCAAAATCTCCTTAAGCTGATAAGCAACTTCAGCAAAGTCTCAGGATACAAAATTAATGTGCAAAAATCACAAGCATTCTTATACACCAGTAACAGACAAACAGAGAGCCAAATCAGGAATGAACTTCCATTCACAATTGCTTCAAAGAGAATCAAATACCTAGGAATCCAACTTACAAGGGATGTAAAGGACCTCTTCAAGGAGAACTACAAACCACTGCTCAGTGAAATAAAAGAGGACACAAACAAATGGAAGAACATACCGTGCTCATGGATAGGAAGAATCAATATCGTGAAAATGGCCATACTGCCCAAGGTAATTTATAGATTCAATGCCATCCCCATCAAGCTACCAATGAGTTTCTTCACAGAATTGGAAAAAACTGCTTTAAAGTTCATATGGAATCAAAAAAGAGCCCGCATCTCCAAGGCAATCCTAAGTCAAAAGAACAAAGCTGGAGGCATCACACTACCTGACTTCAAACTATACTACAAGGCTACAGTAACCAAAACAGCATGGTACTGGTACCAAAACAGAGATATAGACCAATGGAACAGAACAGAGTCCTCAGAAATAATACCACACATCTACAGCCATCTGATTTTTGACAAACCTGAGAGAAACAAGAAATGGGGGAAGGATTCCCTATTCAAATTTCTTTTTATGTGCTGTAGAAATCCAAGCTCCCCAAACAGTTTCTGCACATCACAAAGCTTGCAGTCACATGGTCACTCCTACCTCTGCTCCCTTGCTTTTTAAAAATTTGCTGTTGTCTGCCTCTTTCCCGTCATATTAACTGTATATGATTTTTTTCCAAATTTCCAGTTCCCAAAACACACACACGTTATATACATGCAACCCACTCATGATGTATGTGTTAAATAACTTTCATGAAATGATGGTGTTAGAGGAAGACAAAGTCTAAAGACCACATACTTTCAATAATTTCAAATTAAATGTTGATTTCTGTTTTTGCAAGTCTTTTCCAGTCCTCCAACATCAATCCATGAAACCACCATTCTCAGATCATTCTCTCTGACCCAGAGATCTCCCACTCTTGTGTGATACTCTCTTCTCCTCCCCAGATAGTGAGATAATGTATCTTCCAGTCTCTTACATTTATTATATAAGCAGAGAAATATTAAATACCCACCACAGGATTCTCAGAATGAATGTAAACTGCATACTTTTTGATCAGCCTGTTGTCTGTTAGGTATTTTGGGAGCAACGATTTTTTCAAACCAAACATAAAAAGTATAGTGGTCCTGTATAAGGTATAGACAAAGTGTATAATCTTTTATTTTTAGTATTAGTTAAATTGAGTTCATTTTATATTTTCAAATGTTAACTCTTTTTTTTTGTTTTTGCAAAATGTTAACTTTTGCAATTTATGGAAAGAAATAAACAATTATTAGTTTATTTTAAAACAGAACTAATTTATCTTAGGAATGTTTGCTTTTAAAAGCAATAATCTGCAAAGTTAATAATTTTTTTAAGATCCAAAATATATTATATTTAAATGATTTTTTATTTCTTATACTCAATATTTTAGGAAAAAATAAAATCAGCTTAATTAAAATAGCATTTTTCCAATTAATGTGTAGAAATATATATCAAGGGAAAATTGTAATGTAGGCATTGTGTGGTATGACACTCATTTTGTAATTCAGTATTTATGAATTCTTCAAAAAAATTTTTACCCCATGGAACAAACTTAACCATTATATTGATAATGATATATAAAACTTTAATGCTGTTAAAAAATAAAATTCACGTGAGTGTTTTGTTTTGTTTTCTAGTTTAGCCCTGTGCACTTAGTATATGAATATGGGATTTTTTTTTTTGCCAATGGTATCAGCTAATATATTTTGCAAATACGTGTCATGGAATTATTATTTCTATGCAGTAAAATGTTTTAGTATTGAAAGTAGGGTATCTCCCTATTTATAAGAGGCTGGTGGAAAGACAAAGACTGAGGGAGCATTTGAATACATTTAAGTCTATTTTATGTGAAGAACAAAGTTACAGTAAAATCGAGTAATAATTTTATCACAAATTATTACTATCTTATTACTATTATAAATTCTATTAACAAATTTTGTTGAAATATATCTTGATGTATTACATTACTTGCCAGTTTTCTTGATGGGGCTTTTTTAATAGCTATTTTTGTATCAAAATATTTAGTTTTTGGAAGCGTGACTTACCCTGTTAAATATCCAATGTAACTATTTAGTTTAAAAAATAACATTTTCAGTATTTTGAGGTCTTATGGTTTTATGTTTTTTCAAGACCCTACAAAATTTTATCTATGATGGTTAGTGACCACATTAATTAGTTTTACAGGGAAGATAAAATAATGATACTATTAAAATATCTAAGACATTATTTTAAAACTCAGTGATGTATTTTTACCTTTTACTTTATCATGAGATGTTAATTTGTATTTTATCATGGTTATTATGTGGCATATAGCACATGACAGCATACTGTTCTCCCTTCTGCCTGTTGTCAGAACACTCAATTTTGGGGGTGACCACACTGAATGGCCATGTGCATAGAAACAGTGCATCCTGCCGCAGCATAGGGGATGACATGAAATGGAAGTGCGTATGTGGTTTGAAATAGTTTTTGTGGGAAATAGAAAAGGCAATTAACCAAAAACCAGGTAGAAGGTTAACATTGGAGTCATGTATTTAACAGTAAAACCTGTATCTATGATGGTGTGACTGCTTTCGTTTTTATCCTTTCCTAGTGCCTAGGGAGAAAGTACAAGTAGAGCCGTGCTGACACGTGGTTGAGCAGGTACAGTGGAAGGCTGAAGTTGGTAGAGGTCCATTCATCCATCCAGCAATCATGGGGCAGCCTGCATGTGCCTGCACTGTGTTTAAAGTGCTTGGATGCATTGGTGAATGGAACAAAGATCCCTGTCTTGATAGTTCCCATTTCAGCCAGGAAAGATAGAAAAAAAACACAATAAAGATACAAGTTAGGATGTATTAAATGTTTTGAAAAATACGTAGAGCAGGGTGAGGGGGACGGAAATACTGGAGGGCTGCAATTTTAAATTGGATAATCAGGGAAAAAGTGGGCATTTCAGCAAAAATTTGAAGAGAGTGAAGGAGTTAGTCATGTGGATATCTGGGACAAACACACTCCAGGACAAGGAAATAGCCGTAAAGTAGAGGTGGGCCTCAGCTGTCAGAGGAATAGCAGCAAGGAGGCAGCGTGTGTGGAGCATATGGAGGGTGATCGGAAAGGATATCACAGAGGCCATGGGGGCAGGTCTTCTGGGGCCTCTTAGACATTTATTCTGAAACAGAAGTTTTTATGATAGGTGTGGTTTGATTATAAAATAATCACTCTGTCTTCCCACAGCCAACATTATACCAAATGGGGAAAACTTGAAAGCATTCCCTGCCGAGAACTGGAACAAGACAAGGATGCCCACTTTCACCACTTCTATTCCACATAGATATGCAAGTGGTGAACAAACATGAAAAAATGCTCAACAGCACAAATGATCAGGGAAATGCAAATCAAAACCACAATGTAATACCACTTTACTCCTGCAAGAATGGCCATAATTAAAAAATCAAAAAATAATAGATGTTGGCGTGGATGTGGTGAAAACGGGGCACTTTTACTCTACTGGTGGGAATGTAAACTACCCTGATTACATTGATCCAGCAATCCCACTACTGGATATCTATCCAGAGGAAAAGAAGTCATTATATGAAAAAGACACTTGCACGCACGTGTTTATAGCAGCACAATTTGCAATTGCAAAAATATGGAAGCAGCCCAAGCGCCCATCAGTCAAATGAGTGTGTAAATAAAATGTGGTGTATATACATATATATACCGTGAAATACGACTCATCTATAAAAAGGGAGCAAAATAATGGCATTTGCAACAACCTAGATGGAGTTGGAGACCATTTTTCTAGGTAAAGTAACTCAGCAATCGAAAGCCAAACATCGTATGTTCTCACTGATAAGTGGGAGTTAAACTATGAGGATGCAAAGACATAAGAATGATACAATGGACTTTAGGGACTTATGAGGAAGGGTGGGAGGTGGGTGAGGGATAAAAGACTACACTGGGTACAGTCCACACTGCTTGGCTGATGGGTGCACCAAAATCTCAGAAGTCACCACTAAAGAACTTATCCATGTAACCAAATTCCTCTACCTGTACCTCAAAAACCTATTTAAATTAAAAAAAAAAAGGAAGGTTGCAGTGAGCCATGATTGCACCACTACACTCCAGCTTGGGAGACAGAGCAATATCCTGTCTTAGAAAATGATAAAATGAAGTAAGATAATAAAATAAGCTCTCTCTCAAGTTATGTAATCTATAATAGCCTACAGAAAAGAGGCACCATGGTGACTTGGGTGTTTGTAGTGGAGGTGGCAAGATGTGGTCACTTTCGGTATCTCTTATGATCCTTAGTGGACCCTGGACATAGTAGGAAAAGAATTGAAGCCCGGGGGGCCTGATTATGGTAAAGTATATCAGGGTTGCGTCTGTGATGGAGGTGCCTGGAGGGTAGTGGATTAAAGAAGCCCGGGCTGTAGGAGGGGCTTCCACATGGACTTTGGAGTCTCCAAGTCTGTTGGTGGAGTTGGAGTGAGACAAACTGTGACCAGTTTCTCCAGAGTTCTCAAAGAGAGAAGCACATTGGTGATGTGACAGAGACATCCGGTGGAGGCTAATCTTATACAGGGTAGAAGAGTAATTAATGGTCTTGGAAGAGCCAGGAGATTTCTAGTGTCCCTCGACTGTCTGGCTCTGTACAGTGATACAAATATTTCTGTCATAAAATATTTCTAGATATGAAAATACAATTGATTTTGATGTAATTCCCAATTCTACACAACAAAACGTATTGCCAATATTTAACATAATTTAAGAGTAAAGGGTGTTCAATAAATAAATAATGCAAATAAATAAAATCAACTTGAGTGAAATTTATAACTTTGAACATTGAAGGGGGAATATGTGTAATGCAATAGCATTGTATAAAGTTACATGATGAATATGAGAAATTTGTTTTCACTTTAATTATAAAAGATACCACATGCTTATGTAAAAATTGAAAATAGAATTCTTTATTAATCAATGACCCAGTTAGCAAGTAAAGTTCTATGGTGAACTTAAAACTGTTGGGACTCAATTTTGAAGTCTTAGTGGTAATTCTCATAATAGAAACACCTTTGCTGTTCTTATATGAATCAAATTCTTTTAACCAAATAATATTAATAGTTATCAATTATTTAAATAATATCTTTTTATTGTCTTTTATTTTGGTGGGGGGACAGAGTCTTACTTGTTGCCCAGCCTAGAATACAGTGGCACGGTCTTAGCTCACTGCAACCTCCACTTCCTGGCTTCAAGCAATTCTCATGCCTCAGCCTCCTGAGTAGCTGGGATTATAGGTGTATGCCACCACATCAGACTAATTTCTGTTTGTGTTTTTAGTGGAGAGAGGGTTTCACCTTGTTGGCCAGGCTGGTCTCGAACTCCTGGCCTCAAGTGATCCACCCGTCTCAGCCTCCCAAAGTGCTGAGATTACAGGCATGAGCCACCGTGCTGGGCTGATATATTTTTATTATATCATTTGATATCTAATTAGAAATATTTGCAGTTTGTGTAAGTGACATTACTGTCAAATTTAAAATTATAAAATGGCATAACTTATTGTAAACTATGAAATATAGTTTATTAAAAATGTAGAAATGTTCTTAATATTTCAGTTTTTTTTATAGACTTGGGGAAATATCAGATTAAGATGAAAATATTACACCATCATCCATAATATTGATTTGGTAAAAGGATAAGATAAAATGGAAAATAAGATAACTTTCTTTCCTCAGACAAATAGAGGACTTAAATTTTATAACCATTTCTCAATGTAGCTGTTCATGCTGGGAAATTACCCATGCATATCTTTATGCTTTTATCATAAAATATATGTAGCAATAAATGTGGTATAGAGGCTATAGCTTTTATGCAGAAGGCAAAGGGTTGAAATGGCATCTCAAGACCCAGTGAGTGAGAACAGTAAATAAAGGGTAATTGTTGGATAGCTGTGCTGTACTCATTTTTTTCCAGGGTAATGCTGCCTATGGGCTAACTTTTGTATAAACAAAGATAATTGAACTTTTGCACCTTAAAGGATACTGTTTTCTTGTACTCTTTATTTAACTTCATTCCCTCAGGGCATAAACTTAACTTGAATGTTAACTTAGGAAACATATTCAATATTATTTTCCTTAAGTAGAAATAAATTGAACATGCTTTGTAGTAGAACAAACATTGGTCTTTGGTGTGGGAAACTGGTTTTGTGATAGGATAGGGAATATGCCTAAGGATTTAAGAACAAGGGTCTAGAGTTAAAGGGTCTGGGTTTGGATCTGGTCTCAAGACTTGCCATCTGGGCCTCAGTCTTTCTTGCTTGTATAATGGGATAACAATAGTAACTTCTTCTAGCTGGACCTCAATATCCTTGCTTGTAGAATGGAACAATAATAGTACCTTCTTCTAGGCTACAATTAATGAAGATTAATTGAGGTAGTCCCTGTAAAGTACTTAGTTTGGTGCCTGGTACATAATGAGCACTTAGCATATGTTAGCTATTCTTTATTTATTAATGGAGTATATTTTTTCCTCAATATTTGATAGACAGTAAAACATTTCATGGCAAGAGTTGTCTGATAGCTTTTCTTTAAGCGTGTTATGGCAAATGGTATGAAGCCAATTGTCACATTATCAGAAGTGCTGCAGGGCCCAGGCAGGAGAAGGGCGTTGGTGGTCCAAACTCCTAGATCCCTCCTTGGATTACTGTGCCCGATGGGGTTGCCAAGAGTCACATTGTGAGTGCTTAGGATTATGGGCAAAAATACCCTCTAAATTCACAAAGACCAGCCATTGAGAACAATTATTTGATGAACAATAATACTTGGTGCATTTTTAAAGCAGACTTTTCTGCTGCCCAGTGGTAATAAAATGAAATTTCAAATTGTATTAAGTGATATTAAATTGCTATGTTTTGACTCTCACTGTAATGGAAACCAACGTGAATACTAAAATCTAAGGTTTAACCAACAGACTCATGCAGAGGTACAGAGTCCATGGGAAATTATTCAATGACTGGCTTAACAAATGCCGTGGTCTTATTAGTGTCCTTCTCCAAGTGAGAATATATAGAAGAGGCTTTAAATTTTTGACACCACTTATTCATTCTGATCACATTCAGGGGTGTTTGTAGTTTATGTTGGTGTGTGTCTTCATAAAGCTAAGCTTTTTGATTATGCTTTGTGAGTTATTAGATAGTATCATTAACTTCAAATTAGTCCTTTTCAAAACAGCACAGAATAAATACATGCATAGCCCTCAGAATAATGTGAGAGGTTTTGTGCATGATAGAATATGGCATAAAATTTAATCTAAGATGTCACTGAATTGCTGTGAAGGCCCATGTTTTATTAGGACAATTTTTTATTTTGGTTAAAATGTTGCTAATCATTGTTTCATAAAATTACCTATTGGATATCTACATTTCCTACCCGCTGAAAATGTGAAATATTATTGTATATCTGTAAGACATTGTACAGGGTTTCCTCTTTACATGAGGAAAGCTAGTGTAGAAGGAGGTGGGCCCTTAAAGTCTCTGGAAAGTATAATTTGGAAATCCTCTTTTCAAATCATACTTAGAAGTGGGGCAGGGCAGGGTTCAAAAGTGTCCATTGGTTCAAGAAGGAATGGTAAATGCTGTGTTCACATTGTGATTTTTGATGTGCTTACGTACTAGCTGTAGTCCCAGGGCAATGCTTTAGGATGATCTCGGTCAACTGCTTTATTTTTATTATAAACCTTCAAAGTAGACTTAAATTATCTATGTATCTGGCAACTTCTACTCAATATATTTAGTATATTTTAATGAAATTATGTATTTTGAATGCAGCTTATATTTAAGAATATATTTAACGATTGGTACCACTGTTCTAGAAAGCAATTTGACAGCACTAGGTTAAATATGTGTTTTCTACTGGTTATATACAGACACCCTTGATATCTGGGCGGGGGGGTTGATTTGTTCCAGGACCCCCTTGAATACACAAATCCACAGAAGCTCAGGTCTGTCTTATAAAATGGCATAGTGTTTGCGTATAAACTACTGAAATCCTCCCTTATACTTTAAGTCATCTCTAGATTACTTAAAATAATGAAACACCTCTACATCACTTCGTTGCATGGATTCAACATAGTATTTAGTGTGTGGCAAATGCAAGTTTTGCTTTCTGGAGCTTTGTGGAATTCCTTTTTCTGAATATTTTCAGTACATGGTTGGTTGAATCCATAGGTGTAGAACCAATAGATACAAAAAGCCAACTGTATATTGGAAAATTTTAAAAGAGACTGTAAAGCGACGTGTCCAAGCATGTTAAATGTAGTGTTTGTTTAAGTCAAGCTTTTTCTAAAATTTATATGGAAAGGCAGAGGATCTAGAATAGCTAAAACAATTTTGAAAAACAAGTGGAAAGAATCACTTTAATAATAAGGCTATACAGCTACAGTAATTAAGCATGTGATATTGACGGAGGAATGGACACATAGAACAGATTAGAGAACCCCATAACAGGCCTACACAAGTGTGCCTGATTTTGACATAGGTACAAAGACTATTCAATGGAGGAAGAATATCCTTTTCAACAAACTATGTTGAGAACTTGAACATTCATAGGGGAAACCTAGACTTTATACATTATACACAAATGAACCCAAAATAGATCATACAGTTTCTATAAAACTATGAAACTTTTAGAAAAGAAAATGGAAGAATCGTAGGGACCCCACATGTATTTCATAAAAGGGAAAATTGGGCCTTGTGAAAATTACAAACCATGTTTAGAGAAAAGTTAAGAGAATGAAAACACTGTGAGCAAATAATTGCAAACTGCGCATGTGATGAAGTACTTGTATGTAGACTGTATTAAAAATTCAACAGTTAAAAAAACCCAGTTTAAGTAGAAAATGAACAAAATATATGAATAGTCATTTTACAGAAGGGATATGCAGATGACAACTAAGTACATGAAAACATATGCAACATCTAGCTTTCATGGAAATATAATTCAAAGCTATAATGAGATATCACTACACCCTATCAAGTATGGTGAAAATGAAAATAGTAATAACATCAGTTGCTGACAAGGATGCAGAGAAAGTGGATCATTGAGGCACTGTTCGTGGTAAGGTAAAATGGCACAGTCAGTCTGGAAAACAGTTGGGCAGTTTCTGTTAAAATTAAACCTGCACTTATTGTATTGTCCAATAAATGCATGCTTGGACATTTATTCAGAGAAATGAAGTAGTATGTTCATGCATAGAACTATACACGAATGTTCATAGTAACTTTATCTGTAGTAGCCCCAAACAGGAAATGAATATCCTTCAACAGGTGAATGGGTAAACACATTGTGTTATGTCCATATCGTGGAATATGACTCAGCAATAAAAAGGAATCAACTATTGATACAGGCAAACAATTGGATGGACTTTAATGGAATTATGCTGCCTAAAAATATAATATTCTTGAAATAACAAAATAACAGAGATGGAGAAAGATAAATTGTGGTTCCCTGGGGTTAGGGATGGGGAGAGGTAAAGGTGGATGTCTCTATAAAGGGGTAGTATGAGGGAGCTTTGTGGCAATGGAACAGTTCTGTGTCTTGATAGTGGGGATGGTTACATGAAGCTACGCATCATAAAATTGCATAGCACTACACACAAATGCATACAAAATCTGAGTAAGCTCTGTAGATTCTACCAATGTCAGTTTCCTGGTTTTGATACTGTACTATAGTTATGCAAGATGCTACCCCTGAGGGAGGCTGAGTAAAGGGTGCAAGGGACTTCTCTGTACATTGTTTTCCTTTGCAGCATCATCTGAATCTGTATCATTTCAAAACAAAAAGAAATATAAGCAGAATAATTGCTCTTGGGACATATTCACTTACCTTAATCAATTTTTAAACTAGACCTATCTCAGCTCTCAAGTTACTGGTATTTTTCTTAATGTATTTTCCAACAGTCTTTTTAAATTGTCTACAATCTTCTTGCTTTCTTGATCTCATTCACACTCACTTGCTCTTCATCTTTAATATCATATTTATTGTAGGGGCAATTAACATACAGTAAAATGCACACTTTTTAGGTGGACCTTCTGTTAATTTTGACAAATGTTATTTAGTCATGCAACAACCACCACAATTAGAGAATATTTTCCTCACCCCAAATTGTTACCCTAGATCTTTGTCTCTTTAATTTTGCCTTTTCCAGAGTGTTACGTAAACTGAATCATACATCATGTAGCCTTCTGTGTCTGACTTCTTCCACTTAAGTACCACAGGTTTTTTTTGTTTTTGTTTTTTAATCTAATCTCAAATGGGAGGTGCTGCGTTCTTCTTTTGTTGTGTTGTGTTGGGTTGTGTTGTGTTGTGAATATATTTGAAACTGTTGACACCTTCAGTTGGCTTTTTGCTGTAGACTATAATATAGTTTGAAAAAGATTTTCTTTGTAACTCTTATACCTTGTAAGCTCTGGGCTAATTCCATTTAATTGGTGGTTTTAAAAGTCTAATACTTTTGTATTGAAATGTCAAAATATTTCACCCCAGTTTTCACAAGTACTACCTTTTCTGCCTTTCTTCAGAGTACCTATCTTTAAATTTTTTTCCTCAAAGGGAAAACTTATTGAATAAGTTATCTCTGTGATTCTTTTGACTATTTCACCCAATCTAAATGCTGCAAATCATTGATCTTCTCAATTCCAGTCAATTCTAGTAGAGAGCATAAATTTATTTAAATAAACATAGCAGCTTCATCTAAAGATTCTTCCCACAAGTTGAATTAATCCAAATCAAACTTAAATTATGAACACTGAGATCTCACTATTTAATTCACTCAGCTCCTCTCTTGCTTTTAGTAGGGACTGAACTGAACAGGTTACTTAAGGGTGTATGTCCACTGCCTGAACCCTGAAGGCCAGGCCATGAGCCAAGGCCATGGTGCCCAGTCAAGGAGCAGATGTCCCTGAGAACTCAAACATCCCAGAGTGTTTCTGAGAACCTACCAAGGAACACAGTTCCATCACACACACGCAGCAGGCAAAGAGCCAGAAAATTAGCTTTAAAGTGCTTAGGAATAGGTGGTGGTGTGGGTCTCTCCAGCTGCCCTGCTGCCACCCAGGAGTGCCCTGTATGTAAGTCCTATTAAACTCATCTACTCTCCAAGCTGAACTTGTCCAAGTCATTCTTTGGCCTCTCAGCACCTTCCTAGTTTGGGGGCAAGGGGACATTACAGTCCCAAGTTTTTCTTGTGACAGGGACAAACTTTACGTTTTTATTTTTGTTTCAACTGCTGTTCTCAAGAATTGAAATAGTATACATTAAAAGTTTTAAAACTGAGGTTTAATTGGTGCTGTTTTATTAAATATTTTGACTTAGGATTCCAGGCCATTTCTTCTGGCTGACCAGGAATGATCAGGATGACCAGTTAATATATTTTAATAGTCTGGCTGAGAGAAAAGACAAGGAAGTGAGTTTTGGTAGTGATGATAGAGTGTAGAGAAGAAAGATTCTAAGTATATTGAGAAGGAAAATTTCAGAGGACTAGGTAACTGAATGGTTATGGAGTGGGACTGGGGAGAGGAGGAACCTAGAATCAACATGAGTCTTGCAAGAGAGTACTTTCAGGGGCTGATTTACAGTGTCCTCATTTTCCTTACTTTTATCTTAGTTTTAATTAAGTTCTTTTGAAAATTCTATTCAACTCTAAGTCTGTGGGTATACTATGGTGAACTCATGCATTCCTTCATCAATATTTATTTAGTATATATTGAATGCTGGGCGCTGTACCATTTTCAGGCAGTCCCCACTTTGCAAAATTTTGTGTTAATTTAAACACATCCAAATCTGAACTGGGTCCTTGCTTTACACAGCTGCATTGATCTTAGTTACCAGACAACTGTGCAGTTTGAGAATTGCCAGTATTTCATCTAGAGATAGGAGCAAAAATTATGACTGCTTTTAGGAAGTTTAAAATCTATTGTGGAAAATAAATGCTTACAATTCAGTGTGCTTTGGTATGATGGAGTTAAGATGTCACAGAGAAGACATCTGATTTGAATTACTGGGGAAGAAAGATGGAACAAAAGTCCTGAAAACGGTGACATTAGGTGAAAAACAATAGTCAGGTGATCCCTGTCACCACAGAGGGAGAAAGGGTCTGGAGAGCTAAGTAGTCCACGATTCCCCCACCAAGGCCACAGCCAACTGTGGGATTGAGGATGGTTGGGAAGTTAGCTTGGAGACATGCAATTCCTTGTGATTAATTTAATTTCCTGAGAATCTGTGTTCATGTCCTTTCTCATTCTTCATTTTGCTCTCTTTTCTCATTCTTATGCTTTCCTTCCCTTCTTATGCTCTCAGTTCTCTGCCCCTTTCTCTTTTCTCTGCTTTCCTCTCACTGTGTTATCACCACTGT
The DNA here is from genome assembly GCF_049350105.2 of Macaca mulatta. Lineage (NCBI taxonomy): Eukaryota > Metazoa > Chordata > Mammalia > Primates > Cercopithecidae > Macaca > Macaca mulatta. The sequence continues at coordinate 86,237,546 of NC_133422.1, forward strand.
CTTAATTTGGGTTTTTGTCTATGTTGATGCTGTTCTTCAGAACATTGTTTCAGATTTAGTTATCCTTTATCCTTTTGTTTTTGGTAATATCTGTTTAAATTTTCAAAAGATTAAAACCATTTTTAAAAAACAATGCTACATTTAAAAATTTTATTTCACATATTTCTGATTTATTAAGAGGAATTAATTTTTTGACCTTTTAAGTTTTCTTCTTGGCAATGAAAATGTTTTAGGGAATACATTTTCCTTTGATTACAGCTCCACTGTATTGCATACAGTTTATCATGAAGTGTTATTTTCATTTTGGTTTAGTCTGCAATTTTACTTTGCTTTTATTCTTTAAGATTATCTAGACAGGTTTTGGTCAGGATTGGCCAAGTTTACTGCAGTTACGTTGACCCCAGAATATCAATGGCTTACATCCATGCAGAAGATGTGAGTTCTTTGTGCATAGGTGGTATTGCTTCCTGCCCAGGCTGAAGGAGCAGCTCTATCTGAGAAGTTTGGCTTTAGTGAAAGAGAGAAAGGCAGCAGGAGAGATGGTCCTGGTCCCAGTGCATCTGCTTGGAAGCTGCGCTTGTTGCTTCCACTTACATGTCCTCTACCAGTGCGAGTTCTGTGGCCATGCCTCATATTGAGATATGGTGCTCTCAGATATTCCCAGCAGAACACAGATGTTCTCCCTGTAGAAGTATTCAAGAGCACCATGTCTCAATATGGGACCCTAAAGAATGTTGGTGTGGGTTGAATTGTGTCTCCCCACCCTGCCAAAGATATGCTGGACTCTTCACCTCCAGCACTTCATAATGTAACCTTATTTGGCAATAAGGTCTTTGCAGAGGTAATCAAGTTAAAATGAGGTCATTAGAGTGAGCCCACTCCAATGTGATTGCTGGCCTTATAAAAAAGAGGAATTTGAACATAGAGAAATATGTACAGAGGAAAGATGATGTGAGGGCAGAGGAATGCCATCTTCAAGTCAGGGGGTGCCTGAGGTTACCAGAAGTGAGGTGAGTCACCTGGAACAGTTCTCCTTCACAGCCTTCAGAAGAAACCGACTCTGCTTACACCTTGATCTTAGACTTCTGGCCTCCAGAACTGTGAATCCATAAATTTCTCTTGTGTAAGCCACTTAGGTTGTAGGGCTTTGTAAGAGCAGCCCCAGGAAACCAATACAAACGTGTTTAAAATTATATGCTTATAATTTACAAGGTCCGATTAGTCTTATGTATTTATAATTCTGTTATATTTTTTATTAGAAAATTTAGCCAATAAAATCATTACTATTGAATATTTAAGTTTTCTTCATAACTAAGATAATGGCCTTTTTTTTTTTTTTAAATGAGACAGAGTTTCATTCTGTTACTCAGGCTGGAGTACAGTGATGAGATCACAGCTCACTGTAGCCTCGACCTCGAGGACTCAAGCCATCCTCCTACCTCAGCCTCCTGAGTAGCTGAGACTACAGGCATGCACCACCATGCCTGGCTAATTTTCTTCTTCTCATCTTGTCTCTTCTCTCTTTTCTTTTTCTTCTCTTCTCTCTTTTCCTTTTCTTTTCTTTCTTTTTTTGAGACATAGTCTTGCTCTGTTGCCCAGGCTGGAGTGCAGTGGCATGATCTCAGCTCACTGCAACCTCTGCCTCCCACGTTAAAGTGATTCTCATGCCTCAGTCTCCTGAGTAGCCAGGATTATAGACATGTGCCACCACGTCCAGCTCATTTTTGTATTTTTAGTAGAGACAGAGTTTTATTGTGTTGGCCAGGCTGGTCTCGAACTTCTGGTCTCAAGTGATCCACCTGCTTTGGCCTTCCAAAGTGTTGGGATTATAGGCATGAGTCACTGCACCTGGCCTAATTTTCTTTTAAATATTTTTTTTTTTTTTGTAAAGACAGAGTCTCCCTGTGATATTTCCCCAGGCTGGTCTTGAACTCGTGAGCTCCAGGGATTCTCCCACCTTAGCCTCCTAAAGTGCTAGTATTACAGGTGTGAGCCACTGTGACTGGCCAATCATATAAGTTGTCAAAATTTGTTTAAAATGGGAAATTCTCTACTTGAAAAATTCCACTTTAATTTCAAAGGTTATATATTTTTTCTATTCAGTAATTTAAAAACATACTCTCTTCTGATTTACTGCACTCAGAATTTTGTAAACCTTTGCTATATACAAATTCAGATTCATCTTTTTAGAAAAAATACCTGCCTGGGTGGTGGCTCATGCCTGTAATCCCAACACTTTGGGAGGCCAAGGTGGGTGGATCACGTGATGTCAGGTGTTTGAGACCAGCCTGGCCAACATGGTGAAACCCCATCTCTACTAAAAATACAAAAATTAGCTGGGCAGGGTGACGTGTGCCTGTAATTCCAGCTACTCCGGAGACTGAGGCACGAGAATCACTTGAAACCGGGAGGCAGAGGTTGCAGTGAGCCAAGATCTTGCAATTGCACTCCAGCCTGGGTGATAGAGTGAGACTCTATCTCAAAACAACAATAACAACAGCAAATCTTCCCCGCTCCCACCCCAGGTTTTGAAGTATGCCTTTGTGTGAGTTTTGTCACTTGTTGTATGAAGTTGCAGTAGCCAGAACAATTAAAAGCACAGTAGCTTGGTTATGTCATGTCTTCTTTCTCCCCTCGTTTCTTATTTTGTTAAGCATTTTCCTTTGTATTTCTTTTTCTATTAGTGAAGCGGCACAGTGATTTCCTTCAGACAGCTCTCTACAAGGCCTGTCTGTGAGGTTTCTCCATCTCTGTCAAACCTCCTTTCAAAGAAAAAAGAAGTGCTCATAACTACTGAGATTTTCCTTTATTTACAAATCGGGATTAGACTGATAGCAGTATCGCAGTTCAGCTGGGAAAGGTGATGAGGTAAAGAAATTGGAAGTGGGAAGGGAGATGGAAAGTAGATCACATGCTGTTTTCTTTTCAGTGAAAATTTTTATGCCATCAGAAGGCATATTGGATTTAGGTGTATGATTTGTGACCCATTGAAATCATCTGCATTATTCTGAATCATGCAAATATTTTGTGATGTGATTTTGAATCAGGTAAGAGAGTAGTTCTAGCTTGTGTGTGTTTTTCTCTTTTTATCTCAGGCACCATAACCTTGATACTATTTTAACTTACATGTTTATGCATGTAAAAGTGTCTGAAGTAATTAATATAACCAATTTTGTGCCTTTAAGATTAGCTGTTTGCAAACAGCAAACAAGCCTCTGTAAGAAACTGGAGCGAGCCTTTCCAGTTGGACTATATTAGAATTCCATCTACATTTTAATTTGGTTCCTGCTGTGTGGATATATTAGACTGAATCTATTACCTGGCTCAATGGTCCTTTCAGACAATTTCCCTTTCTCGTTCTGATTTTATTGTAAGTGATCGTCAACATACTGTTGAAGTCTGAAAATCCAATTTTGATCACTTCCATGAAGTGCTGATTACGATGACCTTATGTTTAAAAAACCAAACAAGCCCCCAAACAAGAAGCAATGGAGTATTGTGATATTTAATAGATTATCTTTTGGCTAAAGGTGCCGGTTATGGAGTGTTGTGTGAGACTCTGTTCTTGGGCACTTCTGTACTGATTCTTCCTTTGGGTGTTGTGCAGAAGAAAATTCTATAACGGTGACCGCCTTGGGGCAGGACCTGATTTTACATTAAACTTTCCTGCTGTATGTTTAATGCCACTTTGAGTTGCCTCTTTTCCTGGTGATTATGAACCACCTGCTGTTTCTTCATTTGGAGATAATGTTTCTCTGAGTATTTATTATAATTTCAGCTTTAAATATAGTCCTTTCATGCATTTAATACATTTAATCCTTACTGTGAAGCAGATTAATGGACCTTTGGTGTAAAGCTTAGGGACATTAATTTAGTTCACTCTGGTTTATTTAACTGTGTTGCGATTGTACTGGGATATACTTTTGCAGGACATGTCTAGAAGTTATAGAGATGCTGTCAGATGGTAATAGCGTAGTATTTCATTTTCTCATGCTGCCCAACAGTTTGATGAAGAGCACTATTAGAGAAAAATAAATACTAGTTATTCATTCTATTTGAAGCTTAATGGTCCCTTCCTCATCTTCAAAACTGTCTCAACAACACTTTGTGTTCAGACTACTAGACAGTACCTTGTTTTGATTCTTTATCCTGACTCAGAGATCATTTCTTCCTAGCTCTCTTCCTCTTTTCTCCTCTTATTTTTGTATCTTTGGATATTTCATTCTTAATATAGAATTTACTCTTTCCTGACTGTTCCGCTTGACCCTTTTGTTACCCTGTAGCCTCTTGATTGAACTAAAAAGTCTAGATAGATTTAGTCCTCTGCTGATCCCAAGTAACCTAACAGGTTAAGATTTTAGATTACGATATTCATATGCCATTCTCCAATTTGAAATTCTTTGGTCCTTTGCATATTCTTGCTGCTTAAAATGCTATCTAATATTCATAGCTTTAAATGTCCTCTATAATCTCTATTATATCTATTCAAAATTAGTTATTGCTCATTTCAGTCACTTCCCTTCTACAGCAGGTCTTGTTTCCAGAATTTTCTGTTAGATCAATTGTGTTACTTTCCTGAGAATAAAAGAATTACATCTTATATTTGTAACCACTTCCCTTGGGACAATGTATAATCTATGGTAGATATTCAGTTAATGTGATTTTTGTTTTGTGTTTTTCAGTGTCAGTTAGGGTCTTCTTTAGATGGATGGAATAAAGATTGATCTTTTATTCTCTATTTTAGACTTTGAGGCATGATCTCTGGAGTCCTATCGTCTGGGTTTATCTCTAACTCTTGTTTTGCTACTTTTGACAATTTACATAATGTCTCTGTGCCTTAGTTTCCTCATCTGTAAAATGGAGACAATGGCTATACCGACCTTAAGAGAGATATGAGAACTAAGTAAGAGAATCCATATCAAGAAGGTTTTGTGTATGTAACATGTATTTCTAGATTGATATTGCTAAGAATATTTCCATGAACTAAACAAACTAGGAAGAAAAATTTTATTTGGGAGCCCAATTTTTTATTTTATTCCTAGTCATTCCCAATACATATGTTATTTTTATAGTAAGGCTATTTATAAATATGTAAATATGTTTGAATTATTAAATCAGTATCTGAAAATATTATTGAAAATGCTGAGGATAGTTTTACTGCTTTGTAACAGAACTGAAACAGTTTTCTGAAGGCTGAATTTGTGCCTTCTTGATTGATCCCATCAAAATGAACAGTTGGGAGAGTAAAGGATATAATTTCACCGTTGAATTCAACTGAGTGAACATGGTTAGTATTTTTTTCTGGACCTGAGATTCTGCTAGGTGATGAAAATTCAGGGAATACTGAGATGTAGGTCTGAATTAGTCCATTCTGACACTGCTGTACAGATACTACTCAAGACTGGGTAATTTATAAAGGGAAGGTTTAATTGACTCACAGTTCCATATGGCTGGGGAGGCCTCAGGAAACTTACAATCATGACAGAAGGGGAAGCAGTCATGTCTTGCATGGTGGCAGGTGAGAGTGTGAGCATATGAAAGAAGAACTGTTAAACACTTATAAAACAATGAGATCTCATGAGAACTCAGTGTCACAAGAACAACATGAGGAAACCACCCCCATTACCCAGTCACGTCCCTCTGTTGACATGTGAGGATTATAGGTCTCTTCCTCGGCACATAAGTATTACAATTTGAGATGAGATTTGGGTGGGGACACAGCCAAATGATATCAAGGTCCTTTTCCCATCTAATAAGGAAGACAATGAATAATTACAATAGACAGGGGTCAACACAGCAATAGAAGTATAGTTCAGTCAGTGGAATGTTTACCTAATTAGGTAATTACCTAATTAGGAGGAGAAATATAACATGGTTGGTTATAGAATGCTTCCTAGTAGGGGTACAGTGCCATGTTCCCTGTTAAAAAATAATTGCAATTTTGTTTGTATGTTTAGTTTCCATATATCTGACTGCGGTAAAATTGTCGTTCCAAATCTTCTTAGTTATGACACAGTCATATACCTTACTGTAAGCCTCAGTTTTATCTCCTTTTCAGGTGATATTTAGAGTTTAGCATCCATCAACACAGCTTCAAAACAGAGTACCACTGCCAAGAAAAGAAGCTTAAACAGGCAGTTCACCATTTTATTTATACTCTAAGAATAGTAAGAAACCTGTTTATGACAACCATTTCTCTCCTTTTAGGCTAAGATGCCTCATCTTTTAGCAGTGTTAGTTGGGCAAGGATAGTATAGAAAAATAGTTTTTTTTTCCTAGAGAACTCTAAGCTATCAATTTTATAGAGTCTGCATAATTCTCGACAAGAATGTAGTTTGAAGCAAGCCGTTGTGATTAATTATTGCTCATTAACTGGATCTTCACTCTGCATGAAAGAATATTGCAGTTTTTATTCTAAAAACATTGTTGCTTATATTAAATTTGAAATGCATTTGGGGAGGTTGGAAGTTTAAATGTCCAGTGTGGGTTGTGAAGACATCAGGCATGTTGAAAGCTTTGCTTATATAGTATTGCTCTGATGCCACTGTGATTATTTAGTAAAAATAAATGAGATTGTTCAACAGAAAAATTTATATAATGTCATTTTTGATGGAGACATTTTGCATATTTGTGCTTTGTGAATCTATTTTATTCTTGGCAAGAGTGCTTAGTCATTATGTACACATATTATACTTATTGTTTATAGAAGATCTTGAAAGAATGCTATACCAAAAATGTTTGAGTCCCTGAACTCAAGTTGATTTCTTGTCTTTAGAGGATATTAGCGAAACTATTAACTTGGTTTATCAGTATCTGAAGAAGACCTAGAATAGTAGCATGTAATTTTTCCACTATTTTTCTTTTACTTATGTAAGGGTAGGAGTATATGATTATATGAGCGATTCTTCCTTTGCAGTTGAACCGAAATCTGTCAGTTTCTCAATCTCTTTCCACATCTACCTTTGAGAGTCCAATATATATGATTGCACTGATCTAAACAATGAAAATTACATGAGTAAATGTTCTAGTTTCTGACTTACAAAATTTGTATATAGCTAAATTGGCCATTTATAGCAGTTCTAATCTTTTGTAAGTGCTTCAAAAAAACCAAGACAAGAAGAATGGTTGCCCAGCATTGGTGTATTAGGGGGCCCGTTTTCAGAGGCTACCTCAAACATAGTTAATGAAAAACATTTTATTAAATAAGAAAATTTTTGATGACAGTAATGAGAACTAAGGAGAGTATAAAATATGATTGACAATGTGTTTTTTCATTAACAAAACACCTACACTTGTTGTATATTTACTATGGGTGACACTGCTATTACAGTATATAGCATTTAAGGGTATAAGGATAATATATTAATGCTCTGTTTAATGTTTTTAATTTGTAACACATAAACAAGAAGTCAAGAATCAAAGAAATAGGATATAGAATGAAAGGGTTGTAATATAAAGAATGTTACCATAACTTAAAAAATATTCTGAGTAGAGTTACTTTATTATTTCCCTCCAGATGAATTAATCTTAAATGTTTATCTTTTTTCCATAATTATGAGGTGGCAAAAGCACATGCCAGCTATTGCTTTGTTTTTTATTCTATCCTTCTCCTGTGCTTTTTCTGAATACTTTTTGAATTAATAGCCAAATTTTGGTCACTTTTTGGACCCATCTTCCATTGGAAATAAAACCTCTTATACCATACGCTTGAATACAAAGTGAAGAAAAAAAGCACTTAGTAGGCAATGCCAACGCTGTTATTGTGTATTCCTCTATGAGAGATTTGATTCTGGTAAGAAAGATGTCTGGGGGTTAAGCTTTCTTAGCTTTTTCAGTGTGTAAAAAATTGTGTAAAACTAGTGGTCAAAAAGCATATGGTTTATTGGTCAAGTATCACTGCGTAACAACCGCAAAATCTCAGAGGCATACAACCGAAAACATTTATTTCCTGCTCATGTGTCTGCACATCCATTAAGGTTTGGCTGAGCTAGGCTTGGTTCATCTTGGCTTGGTTCTGACTTCTGAGTCCAAGCAGACAGATCTGCTCCAGGGCCTGGCTGGTGGGGATGTGTGGAGATTTCTTCCAGGTGTATCCATTTTGGGGCCCAGGTGAAGGGGAGGCAGCTGCTTCAGAGGACTCTTCTTACAGTTGTTGGCAGGACGGTGAGAGAGCAAGTGGAAAGATAAAGTGCCTCTTAAAGATGAGGCTCAGAATTGGTACACGGTAAATTCTGTCTGTATTTGATTGGTCAAAGCACATTGGTGGAGAGGGGCAGTGCGTATTTCTCCCATGGAGCTAGAGAATGCAGAGTCAGTGCTTGCTGGCCAGTGTTCTAATCTGCCACATAAGAAATGTGGTGAAGGAAATAACACAATTTCAAATCTTGGAAGAGATTGGAAATAAATAAATCTGTTATTAGTAGTTACTATCATGTACCAAGCACTAAAAAATGGGTCATGTGATATGCCAAAAGCGCACCTGCACTGTTTGCACCTGCACTGTTTGCACCTGCACTGTTTGCACCTGCACTGTTTGATGGCTTTTTCAGCATGGCACTGTTGACACTGGGGCCGGGTAATTATTTGTTGTGAGGGACTGTCCTGTGTATGGTAGGACGTTTAGCGGCATCTTGACATCTACCCACTAGATACCAGTAGTCCATTCCCTGTGCCCAGCCATGACAGCCCAAAGTGTCTCCAGACACTGCTAAATGTCCCCCCAGGGAGCAAAATCACCCCCAGTTTAAAACCCCAGTTGAACTATCTTGTGTTTGTAATCTTCGAAGGAGGGAATCGCTTCATTTTAATAATGGAGAAATCGAGACTCAGAAAGGCTGCTTGACCCAGTGTTGCATTGAAGTAAATAACAACAGATTCGAGATTGAAACCCAAATCTCCTTCTTACATATGGTTCATGTGGGACCAAAAAACGAAAAACCCACATAAATAAAATAAAATCTAAATCTTTTAATTATGAAGTACATAGATTTAACCATATTGCTAAGGGCTACTAAAAAGATGCCTTAGAATTGCGTTTTCTCCAATAGTGATGCAGAAAAGGCAGTTACAATTTGCAGACAACAAGGTCTATAAAAGGTATGCTCGGGGAATTATGAGAAACTAGTGAGAACAGAGGAGGATACTGTACTCACACCAATTGAGACAGACGGCTGCAGAATTAAATGAACTACTAAAGGACAAGTGATAATTAACCAGATGAAGGAAGACAGGATGGGCCTCACTAAGCAGAGGCAGCATCATACGTACAGTCTTATATACAAAGAACTGCAAGAAGATACAAATAGTGGAAGCAAAGAAAATGGCTGAAGGCAGAGGCAAAGCCAACAGTGATTCATACCATGTTGTGGATTCTGGACTTTAATCCTGAAAGCAATGTTGGACCCCCACACCGAGCCTTTAAACAGAGAAATTACAGAGTGTTATTTAAATGTTACAACATCACTCCATCCTCCTGTGGAGGATGGATTAGAGGGGGGATTATAGATGCCAGAAAAATGTGCTGTGGAAGCAAGAAAATTATGTGAAAGGATATATATTCAAATATTAGGAATATTTATCTTTGAATGAAGACTATGGTTTTAATTTTATTTTTATTTTGAATATTTCTGCATATATATATATATAACTTTTATAATACATAATACATTTCATAATAATAGGACGTTGTAGCAATACAGGCAAGAAATTGAAAGCCCCTGTACTAGAGCAGTGGCAGGAGTGATGGAGACAAGGAGGGATTTATCTGAGAGTGATTTTGAAAGGTAAAATTTTCAGGGTTTGGAGAAATGTTTTCAGGGATATTACTGAGGAAAACAGAAGAGTCCAAGATGCCCCGTGGGTTTCTAGCTTGAACAACTCGTAGAGAAGGGGATCTAAAAAGATGGGAAGGCAGTTTTGGGGAGAGGATACATTCTGTTTTGACAGTGGTATGAATGAAATGCTTCTGGGGCATTTGCATTGAGGAGGCAGCCAATTGTCCATTGGAAAAGGTATCCAGTATTCAAAAAAGGTTTAGTTGGACATACAAATTTTGGAATACGCATAAAAGAGAGTCACCTTTTTGGGTAAAACTGTCTAGAAAGAATGTACATGTTGGGAAAAGGGCTGCAGATGGGTTCCTAGGGGTAAAAGTGGGGCATACAAGGGGCCTGTAGAGTGTCTAACAAAGGCAGCCAGAGAGCCAGGGCAAGAGCAAATTCTCAGAAGGAGTGGGAAACCACGTGAAATGAGAAGGAGAGGCCCAGTGCTATACAGCACGGTCTTCCTATTTAGCATTTGGGTTTTTCAATCCAGGCACAAGACAGAGTTAGAAGTCAGCAGCGAGTTGTGGTGATAAAATAGAGACTGTGAGACAAACCATTCTTTTAAGACATTTGCTTGGAAAAGAAACTGGGAAAGTAGATGGTCATTGGGTACACAGAAGGCTTTCCAAGTTGTGCTTTTTTCACGTAGATCATTTTTCCTGAGAAGCTGTTCTTGGAGGAAAAAAAATAGATTCATGTTTAGATGATGTAATTCAGTGTTCAGAAAACCTTTCATATGAAAATTGTCTTGTGAGTTTTTTTAATTTGCTTCACTGTTAAATTTATATGTTCTTTAAAATGTCATAAAACTTTACAAAATAAGTTAATCTTTTTACCAGACACTTAAAATTACTCTTTTCATTAAATAAGGGAATCAGTCTACTAAAATGAGAAGAAATATGTCTTTTGAAGAGTTTGTCTTTTGATTGGTGTATGCATTCATAAATTTATTTCATGTCTTCCAAAATCACAAGTGTTATGAAATGTACAAATCCCTTTCAATTTTGCTGTCTTTTTTCTTTGAGTTTCTCATTTAAAATTTTTTTAATGTCATACAAATGTAAAGAGAAATAAATGTAATTTTTATTTATTACAGCATTTTATATATGCTATTTGTTTTGCATTTTTGTTGTAGTTTTAGCATCCAAAATTTATTACATGTATCTTTACATTATATTTCATATTTAGTCTTGAAATTTGTTTTTAAAGATTGTTATTGTAAATGATTGAATTTTGAATTTTCATACAGATATATTGTTACTAAAGTATTTCCCTTCATTTTCTTCTATACTGTCTCCTAATGTAATCAATACATATATGATGAAAGGAACATAACAACGTAATAGAAAATCAGCTATGAATCAGGAGAATTGGGCTCAGATCATGTTTGCTCACTAGCAATGTGGCTTTGGTGAAGTTACTTATCCTCCATTTGAGTTAATATGTATATATATATTTTTTTCTTTAGATGGAGTCTTGCTCTGTCACCTGTGTTGGAGTGCAGTGTACCATCTTGGCTCACTGCAGCCTCCGCCTCCTGGGTTTAAGCGATTCTCCTGTCTCAGCCTCCGAAGTAACTGGGACTACGGGTGCCTGCCACCATGCCCGGCTAATTTTTTTGTATTTTGGTAGAAACGGGTTTCACCATGTTGCTCAGGGTGGTCTCAAACTCCTGAGATCAGGCAATCTGCCTGGCTCGACTTCCCGAAGTGCTGGGATTACAGGCTTGAGCCACCACACTCAGCCTTGAATTAATATATTTCGTTTATAATGAATTTTTTAGGATTTTAGCACTATTAGTAATTTACACCTAAAAATTAAATACATTTTATCATGTCACGAGAGCATCTAAACCTTCATTAAAGGAGTACATTTTTAAATAGGAGAAGCGGTGCATGTTTGTGGAGCATAATATATGTCAGTAGAGACCGAATTGTATACTATGTGCATTTATGAGGTATGGGTGCATTTGCCTTTTTTGGAGAATAATTAGGAAGATTCTTGGATTTCTGAGGGTAAGAATAAAGAAAAACAGGATCTGGTAACAGATACTAGAAAAACAGATGGTTATTAAAGCTTAGAAATTCCCCGAGAATATAACCTACTTAAAGTTTTTGTTGTGAATAGCTACATATATAACACTTGAGTCATGTAGTTGAAATACTGTTGCATTTTTGGCTTCTTAGTAGGAAATTAGTAACTTCCCAATGCAAATTCTAGGGAATAATAGGAGCTGCGTATAACAAAGTTGTTGAATTAAATAGAATATAACTTCATTTTCTATATTCAGCATACTTACCAGTACTAATTAGTGATATATTTATATTTTCTACTTTATTAGAATGATGTAGAATGGACATATTGTAGAATGAAGGCAAATATAAAAATTTTTTTTTCTGTGGCATTTATATTCTCAGTGGAGGATAAAATTTAATGGTAAAAACTTGCTAAAATTATTTGTTATAAAAAAAGAAATGTATGCTTTGGACTATACAAGTTTACCAAATTAGAGATAAGTATAGGTTTTGTGCTCTAATTACTGTTTAAGTGGACACTGCACCCCTACTACATTATGCTATGAGACTAGAATCTCTGTGCATATGTTGGGTGTATATATATCAGAGTGAAAGATGTTCTTATTAGAAAGAATCACTGGCAATTTTTGACTACAAAGGGGAACTTTATGCAGTTCAGTTTGGCAGACTTTATACATTTGATTTGTTTTAGGCTGTAAAATGTATGTTGCATAAAATGCAAACACATCTTCATTTATGGGACCACAGACAGCTCTGCTATGGGCAGGGCATTTCTTCTAAAACAGATGATTACTTTTGCAGTATGTAGAGAAATAGAAGACCAATCAATTAATTTTCTAAAATTCCCCTGCTGTGGGTTTCTTTCAGTGTTAAGTCCTTCACCACATGTACGCATGTCTCTCTATAAAGAGCGATGAGTGGTGAGAGGTAGTTGAGCTGCCATTACTAGAATGCGTAGGAAAACCGCTTTCTATAATCCACTGCCAAATCCAGCATGACTATCCATTACTTACTACTAAAAGGCTCCTTTGTAAAACTTTCTAAATAATTCACTAGAACCTCAGTAAACATTGCACATTGATTTCTATCAAAACATATGGCGTACAATTTCTGCCAGGTTCTTTCTTGAAAAGGTAATCTGAAGATGGGAAACAGGGTATTTCAGAATTGAGAAATAGCTTAGACACACCTTATTTCTAAAGAGCCTGAGTCCTTGATGGTTATACCTGTGCAGTGCTGCATTAATATAAGGAAGGTTCACCTAGGTTATGTATACCCTTATTCCTTTCAGTTCTGAGAATATTCAGGCAACCTTGTTTTTCCTTGATGGACAGGACAAGTCATGTAACCAAGACTATTACTCTCTTTCCTACTGGTTCCTTAGTAGATGAGAATCCCCAAATGGTCAGGTGGCAGTCCCCGTTGAGAGAGTGATGTTTCTGTGTTCTATCTTGGAGTTATTTTTTTCTTTTTTCCCAAAACTCCCAGATAAATAGAACCCCAAGTTGCGGGCTTGCTGATACCAGGGCAAATGGGCCGTGATGCATGACGGTCCGTGTTTGTGCCTAATCAGCATGGCTTCTTTCTTCATCAGCTCATTAAAAGAACATCTGGCTCTCTCTGCCATGTGAAGAATATCCTTAGACCACATTTGTTTTTTCTGCAGAGAATGTCTTATGGTGAGCATTCATGTGAGAAACAGGACGTTGTTATTTTAAAGCTGTGGTCCCCAAATCTGTGTGTAGTATTTCTAATCTTGTTCTTGTTCCCTCCAAGAAATAAATAGTTCATACATGAACCATTGTGTAGGCATCTTATATAAATTCTGATGTCAACGTGGGGCAAAGTGGAAGATCCTGAGTGACTGCTCACATTTTGGCACATAGGAAATATTTTCCCTCTCCATTGTTCTTCTGTATCATCCCTATGACCTGCTAAACTCTTAAAGTAGAACAGTTTTGTCTTGTGCCATTATATTGTACGACTGTAAACCCAATTGATGTTAGGGGACTTTGCCACCATGGGTTTGGGTAAAGGGAGGCTCAGAGGTATGGCTAGAGTCAAGTTCCTGGTGAGGTGAACAACCTCTTGCAACATACTCATGCCTTTGGGGGCTCTCTCAGTCCTGAATGCATAAATTGCTTCTATTTAATTATGGAAAGCTGCTGGGTAACCTGGACTCTACAGCTAAAGTGATCTCATAGCACCTAGTTTGTGGTGGTGGTCTGGGTTGAATGGTCACCTAATGTCTCATCCAGCCTTGGAACCAAGTAGCCAATTGAAAGATGATACCTGTGGAAGGATGCATATCTTTAACCCTATATCCCAAATGCCTGTTCTAGATTCTCCTGTCAGGGGTTGTCATAAGCTTCATATATCATCCAGGAATGAGTGGCAAAACCATTTGTACCGGAATCTGGGTCCACTAGACACTCTTTTACACATTACACCTGACTCAAATTTGACAGCCTTTTGAAAGACATAGCAAAAGGATACTAATGGAATATCCCACATCCAAAAGTCTGTCTGTCATGGTGCCTCCTTGGTTACAATGATTTATTTTGGAGAATGCTATGTTTGAAGGTTTTTATCCCCTCTGAAACTCATGTTGAAACTTTATTCTCAATGAAATTGTGTTGAGAAGTGTGGCCTAATAAGAAGTATTTAGGCCATGAGGACAGTATACTGCTATAAAAAGGGCTTGTAAGAGCAGATTTGTTCTTTCTCTCTCACTCTTCTACTTATGTGAGGAGCAATGTTCTTCCTCTTGGGAGGATGCAGTGTTCAAGGCACCATCTTGGAATCAGAGACTCGGCCCTTTCCAGGCACCAACCTACCAGTGCTTTGATCATGGACTTCCCAGCCTTTAGTACTGTGAGGAATACATTTCTGTTCTTTATAAATTACCCTGTCTTAGATATAGCAGCATAAAATGGACTAAGATAGAGGAGATAGCCCAGCTCGTCAGCTATGCTTCTCACAGTGTGATCCAAAATCTAGCAAGCATCATTCAGGAACATGTTAGAAATAGATAGCAGACTCAATTCCAGATTTACTAAATCAGAATCTGCATGTCAGTAAGATCCTCAGGTGAATTGTGTGCACATGAAAGCGGGAGAACCACTGCCTTAGCTGATTTGGCCACAGGAATGTCATTGCAGTGGGAGGCTTCTTGTTTCCCAGGGATTAATGTCACCCCCTGCCACGCTGCTTCTTGCTGTTTAGATCTCAGCAGTGTGGCATCTGTAATGCAATGGATGTGTGCAGGGGTCTGAGGGAAGGGTTGAGAAATACTGCTCTTCTTTAGGTTACTGACAGTTGCTTTTTGTGACCTGTTGCATATGAGAATGCAGGAATTTTTTTTTTTTTTTTTGCAATATCCATTATTGAGAGCTGTGTAAATTTACCTCTGTTAGAAAACCACATTTAGGAGTATAGCTGAAATTGAAGTCAACCTCTGATTGTGTTTGTTATAATACAGTAGTAATTTTTATTTAGACCTGCTAGTATTTTACCTTACCTTAAATTGCTGAATTGGCGCACAGGTTCCCAAGATCCATAGGAATTAGTTTTCACATATATTTATTATCCAGCATGACTCCAAAGTTTGGACATTCCCCTTTTTGAAAAATACAGTCATCTAATTAAAAGTTCTTTATGGTAAGACTTTAGGAAGGCATCATAGTAAAGCCTGGTAAAGATAAAACAAGTTTTCCTCAATACCTGATCTTCTCTTTATGTAAGAGGCTCCAGGTCTGTGACTTGGGAATTAGGTTAGAAACTTTGTTCTCTAGGCTGGGGGCTGAAATAAGGCCTTTGTATGTTAGCGCTGGAATTGTTTTGTCTTACAACAATTAATCAAGACCTTAGGGAATGTTTAATGAATTTGTTTCTGGAGATATCTTGATTAATTAATTCTGTCTAGGAATCTCTGCATGTCAGATATTTCATGCACCCTGATGACTACTCCAGCCCTGTCTCCTATTATGATGCTCATCCTCATTTTGTTCCTGGTAATTAAATGCTGCCCCCTGAGCTTGGCCATCCAGAGCTTCTGTGATTTCTGCTGGGATTGGGGTTTACATTAAGCCTGCCCACTGACATTTCTGACCTAGAGGTAATAGCTGGTTAAGCACAATTAAAAATATGGATTTAAAAAAATATTATTCTTCTAATTTCAAGAGGCAGTGGAAAACAATACAGATTATGATGAAATAATACACAGTAAGTTCTCACATCACATCATTGATAGGTTCTTAGAAACTCCAAATTTAAGCAAAATGATGTATCATGAACCCAATAGTTTTCTTATCAACGTTATAGTGAAACAACTTTGAACAAAACAGAATTATCCTAGGACTTTATTCTAGTTCATTTCACTTAAAGTCACAGTTTCTGAACCTATGAATAATGTTAAGTGGAGATTTTCACTATATCATACCTTCCCTGGACTTTCCATTTATCATTAATATTACATCCATATTCATTTTTAGAGGCAGAATTGTCCAAGCTATTTTTTTTTCTTTAAAAACTGGCAACTTAATTTTCTATTATAGTGAGTTATTTTGTAGAATGTACTTTTGAAAAAATGAGCCCTCTTCTAACATGTTTTTACATTTTTCAAGTGTGTTCACACTCTGATCCTCATTTGCTACTTAAGTTAATTTTCATTGCATTGAAGCGAGTACTTTGACATCGTGAGAAATGGTCTGATAAAGAAGGAACACCCCTAAGGCCAGTGACAAAGCACCCTGGAAGGGTTCTCAACCTTTCTTACCTAAATTCCATTTTCCAAAATATGAAGAAAAATGTTCTGTCTACCTGATAGGATTATTGCATTGGTTACTGAAGGTAAATATTTAAAAAAGCATGTTTTACATATACCAATAAGTCTTTATTGAGCACATACTCTGAGCCAAGCTCTACCCTAATCACTTAAAATGAATGTGAAGCACTTTACAATAAGCTTTTCATCTGACATCTAAATTCTGAGAAAGTTTAAGTTTGCAATAATTTAAGAAACGAAATTACTTTGAAGACAATTATTATGTGTATATGTATTTTCATATGTATGCATTTGTGTATTAATAATCTATTTGTATTTTGAATAATTCTGTTTTGATTTGAAAGAGGAGTTGGAGAAACTGTGGCAAAGAAGTGATGTTTTTCTTCTTGCTTTCACATATTTTGTTGGGAAGTTTGTAATTTTTAGTTTTAAAATGGTGGAGATATCTTTAGGGATGGATATAAATTCTTGTCCTCAAAGAAAGCCCTCCGGAAATGGAAGACAATGTACTCTAATTGAGAACGCATCAGTTAAATGAAGTATTAAGTGCTTGCTTTATCCTAGATGTTTTTGAATACAGTGGCATAATTTGTACTTTTCCTGCCCTTTAGAAGCTCTTTTGAGAAAGTGTCTCCACAATCAGTGAACATTGCTATATTCTATGATTGCTACTCAGAGGTCTGCAGACCAGCAACATGTGTATGATCTGAGAGCTTGCTGGAAATGCAGAATCCAAAAAAATAAAACAAGAAAAAAGAAATGCAGAACCCCAGGCCCTACCGCAGATGCACTGGATCAGGGTTTTCATCTTAACAGGATCACCAGGAGAAATATGCCCAGTTTTTGAGAACACTGTTCTAGATCACATATACAATCTTAATTTCTAAACAATCTGTTATGTTTGTTTCTGTACCATCATAAATTTGGCCTTTCTTTTCTTTTCTTTTTTTTTCTTTGAGATGAAGTCTCGCTCTTGTCCCCCAGGCTGGAGTGCAGTGGTGCGATCTTGGCTCACTGCAGCCTCTGCCTGCCAGGTTCAAGTAATTCTTCTGCCTCAGCCTCCCCAGTAGCTGGGATTACAGGTGTGTACCACCACGCTCAGCTAATTTTTTGTATTTTTTAAGTAGAGATGGGGTTTCACCGTGTTGGCCAGGCTGGTCTCGAACTCCTGACCTCAGGTGATCTACCCACCTCGGCCTCCCAAAGTGCTGGGATTACAGGCGTGAGCCACCGTGCCCGGCCAGCCCTTCTTTTTTTTTTATATGGTCTTTTTAAACACTTTGTTTTTGCATGTTGGAACAGAAAAGATTAACAACAAATGAACCAAATAATAGTAATAACAAACAACTCTGCTCTTTTTTTTTTAAAAATTCCAGTTAAGATCTGTCAATCTTAAATAATGAGATTTAGGAAATAGGATTAATTATAGAGTTTATTCAGGCTGAAAAGAGGATGGTCACCCAGGAAAACACTGATTCCAAATGAAAATAGGGTTAGCATTTTCAAAATGGAGACGTTAAAGTTTCGATTATATAGGCACAGACAGATAAGCTGTAGGAGGATTACAACATTTTTCATACGAAACAAGGTGCATATGCCACAGCAATTGGTTTGATTGGTTATGGATTTCTGCATTCCAAAGAAGGTTACTTTATTACTCCACAAGGATGGGTAGTAATCTTCGGGGTCTTATCTCTGGCACCATTTGGTCTCAATTATTTACAGGAAAAAGAGCTTTTGAAAAAGGCAAAAATTGCAGCTGCACGCCACCTGGCCCAGGCTGCATAGCCACATTCCTCTCAAGGCTCAGGATAACTTAAAGTTCCAACAACTGTAAGTTTAAGCTATTTAGTTTCACAGCTACTATGATGTTCAGTTTCCTATCTGTGTATAGTTACCTGGGTAACCAAGACTCTAACCCTAGTAATTTCTCTTTTCTCTTCTTGTTAGACCATCTCCTGGGCTCATTCCAATTCCTACCCAACCCTGCTGCTTTATGATGAATTGGTCTTCACCAATGAATCACTGTTTAACATTACTCTGCAGTTTACAATTTGCCTCTCTATAAACCACGTTGCTTCTTAAATAGACATTGGCCTTGTCGCTGAACCTCCTAAATATATTTGAGTACAACTTAATTGTAGTCAAATAGTTTCAACTGTGTTAAACCCATTGGGTTTTCTTTAGGGGTCTTTCTGGAGACCCTAAATAATAACACATAGTCAGCTGCAAGATTTTTTATTGTAAGACTAACTTTGATACCAGCTTGCCATGTCTAAGAAAGTGAAAAAGTTAATACATAAATAGAAAATTTCTAAGACTAGCTGTCTCTTGATCTTGGTATCTTTGGAGCCAAGACAAGAAAGGCAGGATAAACCTTGCTCAATTAAGCTATCTTTGAGAAACATGGAAACAAACAGAAATCCCAATATAGTGATTTAAAAATAAACCCTAAGCAGGAAGGATGAGGATGTCTGTTACTTAGTATGAGAAAGAAATTGAGCAAATTGGAATGTGACACCAATTCTTGGACTCAGCGAGTTGACTCTGGAGAGGTAAAGCAAAGACGATTCTGTTCAATGCGGTGAACAGAGAACAGGTGAGGGTTGGGTTGAATTGAAGAATTACTTTGAGAGTCTCTTGTCTGCTGCCTGGAGTGATTGTCTGTATCAAGGCCATATTTCTAAAATATGAAATCTGTGACTGATATGGGGGCTAGGGAATTGAAGCTTGTACTGTGTGTATCTGAGAAATAAAAATATCCAAATTGAGCCTGGATTCAGGTTTGATATTGTAGGTTTGAAGAGGGCGAGCTTCCTCTTCACCTTCTGAGGGTGTGGTGAAAGTGAACTGACAAAATGCAGATTAACAGGAGAGAAAGCATGCACAATTTATTTAACATGCATAAGGGGTGCAGGTGGGGAGAGTCACAGGGGTGTGATTACCCAATAGCCCAACGATGCTTATATACACTCTTCACAGGGAGTGGGGATACGGGGAATGAAGGCGAATCCTTTGAGGAGTACTAGATGGTTAGTACGGAGAATGAATGGATGCTGAAGATATACATTTACTTATAAAGAATTTTCTTTGGAATTTCAGTGAGCCCCAGAGACAGACATTATCTTGTGAAACACCTGTCCAGGTGTGGTTACATTTCTCACTCTTATTTTCTGTGCTAGATAATGACATTTGGGGGAGGGGATAGAAGGCTTTCTCTTTGGCAGGTCCAGTCTTCAGATAGAAAAGGGAATAAATACTAGGGTAGGCCCCTTCCAACATCTGATCACCTTCAATGGCCTTTCATCTAAAATAGTCAGTATACCGTGGTGTTATATTTTGGGGTGAAATTCTCTGGGATCCTTTAGCATATTTATTTAGCATTGAGTGTTTCACGGACCAGCTTAGTTTTGAGGTAAGAGGTTTAACCTTTAACTATATGATTGAAAAATCTATTATCTCTACTTCTCCTTTACAGATCAGATGTTTATGTCAGATAAAGCTTGTCTTTAGGATTCCTTTAGACCCCATTTTCTGTCCTTGCTTTTATCCTCACTGAAGGAACCCATATGTTAGTATTATCCTACCAAATGTAGTAAGGAGAAGGTATTTTCCAAGAGACTACCATGTGTACATTTTAACAAGACATTTAAAGAGGTTTTTTTTTTTTTCTCTTTTAGAGGGACACTTACAATATGACTAAGGAGGTAGATGTATAAAAAATGAACAAGATAGCATACTTGGAGAAAATGCATTCTATGAATATTTAATTCCACTGTAAGTTTTGAGTGGAGGGATGGATAGGAAGAGAGAAATACGTATAACAGATTATTACATTAATGGAGAGACTATGACTCAGAGAGTATACACGATGGGAGAAAGGAACCTGTTGTTCCAAGTTTCTATTATGGCATATATGGTCATGATGATTTTCTCAGTATGAAGCATCTCCCAGGGCTAAGTGTAATGTAAAACTGATGTTCTGTATTTTAAATGTGAGTTAAGAGGTTTGAAAGTGTTATTTAGACTGTACTATGCTTGATTTTCAATTTATAAACTAATCCGCTTGTAAGGTTCTTTATAATTCCAAAAAATGTCATTTGCTAGGAGAGATTAGAAGAGTGAAGTGATTCCCCAAGGTAAGTTGAAGGAGTTTCAGTGAGGTCCTAAAAGAAAGGTAGAAATAAGTAGTACAGAATAGCATCCGAGGTCTGTCGCTTAATAAATATGGTTAAGTTAGGTGCAACAAAATTCTTTTTACTTTAAAAATTATTTCAGTTTGAATAATGAATGTCCATATAAAACATTCAAATTGTTTTACAGATTACTTCAACTCTTCTTTCTTTATTCCAAATGAGCACATATTAAAATTGTTTGCATTGCCATCATAATGGCATCTTATAGTCTAAGGGAGCCAAATAGCCTACCCGCCTTCCTTTTAATAAGACAAATGTTCATATTATGAACATTTTAGCAAAACCTAATTGTTCTGGGAAAATAGAAATGTAGTTACAGATACAAAAGTACTTGCAGTTACTGTTACCAATTTAATTGTCTCGGAGTAGGGAAATAAGCAAATTAGAAGCATAGATGGGAAAGGGACTGTTCTTCACTAATCACTCTTAGGCATCTTTGGAAATTTGTACCTCATGCATATATATGAATTATTAAAAGAAAAAGGCGGAGGGGGGAGTGAGTCACCTAGGTTGGAGATAGTGCAGCTCCTTTTGTATATCCATGCATTCTGTATATTTAGTTAAATGCCACATAATTACTACAATGATTATTTGATAAGAGATGATTATTATTATTCTGGTAAAGGATAGTGTGTGTAAATCAGAACATTTATTTTTGCACGAGAGTGAATAAATGGAGGGGGATGGGCTGGGGTCAGGGAGTTTAAGAATAAGTTGCTACAGTGTGATGATGGGTGGAAATAGAATTTGATGGGTGGAAATAGAGTTAAATGGGTGAATTTGAGTGAGATACAGCAGGATGAGTCATTAGGTACTTTTCTTGAAGGTGAAGAGAAGAAACTTGTAGCTTTGAAGACTAGACTCAGAAAAATGAGAGTGCCTGAGAAATAAGAAATTTCAGAATTAGTTTTTTAGAGGAATGGTTAATGATTTTGGATCTTTGAGTTAAATAGACAGATGTTGGACTAGGATATTTAAGTAGCATTCCCTTAGGGTTTTAAGTTTGTTATTTTGTTTTTATTTAATTGCCAATCCTTATCAAGACTTTTTAGCTCTTAGATTTAATTATTTAGCTTGAGTGAGTATTAGTTAAGCAATATGGTAAGCTTATTATAAATAAATATTCATTGACTGTTGGTGTTATGACCCAACCTGCATTTTAAATCCTGGCTTCAATTTCTTAACGCAATAATTGAGTATACTTGTTTGAAGAAAAGATGGATACATGTTTAACTTATGTTATAACCTGTCTAGGTCCAGCCCAGAGAGAAAAGGCTGGATGTACAAATTACTTTACTCAGGGAAAAACAGTCAAACAACTTTCTTCTTTGCTGCTGCTTCTTGTTTCTTCTTTTTTTTTGAACATTACTAAATTTGCAGTTTATATTCACCATCTCTCTAAAGCACTTTGCCTTTTGAATCCTAGATATGAATTTCCACCCTTCACCCACCAAACTCTTTGTTTCCCCCATTTGTCTAGTAGCTTCCCCTCTCCCCACCACAGGTCCTTCAAATTTCAAGATGAAAATCATATTCCGCTTCAATCTCCACCTTAACCTGTTTCTTGTCCTCCAAGATGGAAACCTCTGTGTTTCATTTAACTTCTGCTTCTCCTCTGAGAGCCATCTAGTCATGAAATGATATTAGTTATAGCTTACCATGATCTCTTTCCCAGCCTTTGGCCTCTGCTTCAGACTAGGCCATTACCATTACTTTCCCAGCTAATACACCGTCCGTATAACTGGCCCCCAAGTCACCAGATTTTTTAAATCCAATTCCTACTTCATATTATTATGAATTATGTTTATTCCTCGCTGCCTTTATCCCCACAGTTATTATATGACTCTCCTTTAAAATGTTCATTGCTTTATGGGAATCTTTGAGAATAAAAATCCAAACATTTTATCTTGCTATAAAAGTTGCAAACTATTCGGCATGTAACCTGCTTTTATATTCTAGAACCACATGTCCCTTCTTTACTCCTTACCTTTGAACATGCTGTCTGGAATTATATTCCACTAACCACGTTAAGTTCATGCCTTTCCAAACTCCTATCCCTTTTTATTCCTTTCAATAACAAATCATCACATACCGAATAGCTTAAAATAATAAAAGATTATTTTCTCATCGTTGTGAAAGCCAGAAGTCCAAAATCAAGACGCCAGCAGGGTTTCTTGCAGTTGCTCCTGAAGCTCTAGGGGACATTCCACTCCTTGCCTCTTCCAGCTTCCTCCGGTGACTGCTTGGTTTGTGACTGTGCATCCCCAGTCTCCACCTCTGTCTTCACATCTTTGTGTTGGTGTCTTTGCCTCTCCTGTCTTTTTCAAGTAATGCATTTAGGGCCTACCTTGGTAATCCAGGATGTTCTTATTTCAAGATCTTTAGTTTACTTATAGCTGCAAAGACTCTTTTTTCAAATAAAGTCACGCTGACAGGTTCCGGATAGATACGTCTTCTTGGGAGACCACCGTTCAACTCACTACACACACAAAACACACTCCCATTTATGCTCCCACTGATGTCTGTTGAATACTTAACAATGAGTTGTTTTTTCTCAATTATTCCATGGTGTTCAGTTCGTGTTCCTATTTTAGCACCTATTACATTAAATTTATATGTTCTGCCCACTAGGTTGGGAAGTTCTTTGTTGGATAATTTTCAATTTATCCTTTTTTTGTTCCTTGAAAATTGAAATTCCTGGCTCACTGCCAATTCCAAACTCTACTTCCTGGTGATCATAATTTTTAGTGACGTAAGTAACAAAGATGGCTGTATTATTCAGGGTTCTACAGAGAAACAGAACAAATTGGATATACACATAGCTATGGAAATGAGAAGATTTATGACAGGAATTGGCTTACACAGTTGTGGAGACCGAGAAGTTCCACGATCTTCCTTCTGCAAGACGGAGAACCAGGAAAGCTGGCAGTGTCATTCAGTCTAAGTCAGAAGGCCTGAGAATCTGGGGTGGGGAAGGGGCCGCTGTCTAAGTCCTGGTCTGAGTCTGTAAGCTTGAAACTAGGAGCACTGATGTCTGACAGCATATCTCAGCTAAAGTAGAGATTGAGGTCGCCTTTTCTCTGTCTTTTTGTTCTATTTAGTCCCTTGAGAGACTGGGTGATGCCCACACATTGCAGAGCACCAGCTGCTTTGTTCAGTTCAGTTCACCAGTTCATATACTAATATCTTTCAGAAATACCCTCAGAGACATACCCAGAAATATTATTTTCCAGCTATCTGGGCATCCTTTAGCCCAGACAAGTTGCCACATAAAATTAACCATCACTATCATCCTTCCAATGTGTTAACTTTTTGACTGCTCAGTTTCCTTTCTTCCAGTGATCTTGTTCTCTTCATTCTGTCAGCCACCCACTCCTTGGACATACCTTGTTCTTTATCATTAGAAATAACTGAAACGACTCCAAAATGTTAGTTTTAAGCATAGCAACCTGCTATTGTCACCACCTCTTTTCTCCCAGTGCTTCTCTTGCTACTGCTTCTGTAACAATCCCTTGACCTCATTGATCCTACCACCTCTTCACCGTTTCTCAACCACTCGTACGCATATCCTTACTGACCTAGCTTAGATCTATTGCTAATTATCATCATCATCATCTTCGTTTGCTTTATCATACTGTTTTGGTCAAAGCAAGTCCTGTTGAACTTTTTATTTACTCCATGCCTGCACAAGTGCAGCAGAACAGGGCAAGAACAAAACATACATTCTTTAATTTTTAAATTTTGTGGGTACATAGTAGGTGTATATATTTATCAGGTTCATGAGATCTTTTGATACAGGCATGCAACGTATAATAATCACATCATGGAAAATGGGGTATTCATCCCCTCAAGCATTTATCCTTTGTGTTACAGACAATCCAATTCTTTTAGTTATTTTTAAATGTACAATTAAATTCTTTTTTTTTTTTTTTTTTACAAAGTAGAAGACTATATTTTTTATTTATTTCTTTTTTCTTTATTATTATTATTATTATTATTATACTTTAAGTTCTAGGGTACATGTGCATAACGTGCAGGTTTGTTACATATGTATACTTGTGCCATGTTGGTGTGCTGCACCCATCAACTCGTCAGCACCCATCAACTCGTCATTTACATCAGGTATAACTCCCAATGCAATCCCTCCCCCATCCCCCCTCCCCATGATAGGCCCTGGTGTGTGATGTTCCCCTTCCCGAGTCCAAGTGATCTCATTGTTCAGTTCCCACCTATGAGTGAGAATATGCGGTGTTTGGTTTTCTGTTCTTGCGATAGTTTGCTGAGAATGATGGTTTCCAGCTGCATCCATGTCCCTACAAAGGACACAAACTCATCCTTTAATTAAATTCTTTTGACTGTAGTTACTCTGTTGTTCTGTCAAATACTAGGGATTATTCATTCTTTCTAATTATGTTTTTTGTACCCATTAACCATCCCCACTTCTGCCCCACTCCCCACAACTCTTCCCAGCCTCTGGTAACCAATCTTCTACTATCTATCTCCATGAGTCTAATTGTTTTGATTTTTAGACCTCACAAATCAGTGAGAGCCTGTGCGCACCTCTGCTCTTGAAATAAAAAACCAACTCGCAAGGGGGCCCTCAAGGCTGCCTGAAATCGTGTTGTATCTCCCTTGTCCATTCGCTCTTCCATGTTCCGACATTCACTTCATTCCTTATTCTCTTTCCTCAAAGTTCGATATCCCTTTCATCCTTAGCCTTAGCTAATGACCTGTTTCCCATTTTACATGGATAATAAAAGCAAATAGAGGAGAATCTGCAAATGATTCTGCCTTCATGTTTATCCTCCTGTCTGTATCTGTTATATGCTGCTTTCTATTTATTTATTTATTTATTTATTTATTTATTTATTTATTTATTTATAGACAGGGTCTTGCTCTGTCACCAGGCTGGAGTACAGTGGCACAATCTCTGCTCACTGCAACCTCCACCTCCTGGGTTCAAGCAATTCTCCTGCCTCAGCCTCCTGAGTAGCTGGGACTACAGGCGCCCGCCACCACTCCTGGCTAATTTATTTTTATTTTTTATTTTTGTATTTTTGGGAGAGACAGGGTTACACCATGTTGGCCAGGATGGTCTCCATCTCTTGACCTCGTGATCCATCCGCCTTGACCTCCCAAAGTGCTGGGATTACAGGCATGAGCCACCTCGCCCGGCCTGTTTTCTTTTCTGAATTACCTGTTCGTGCCTCTTGCAAAGGCCAGCCCTTGTTTTTGTACACAAGATCTATCTCCTCTCTTTTTCTTAAGGAAATTGTTCCAGGAATTTCCCCATTTCTCTCCTGCTCCATTATTATTATTATTATTATTATTATTATTATTATTATTTTACTTCTTCCTCTCAGCATACTAAGAAGCTCTTATTTCTTTCATCAAAACACCACCAACAACAAAACAACTCTTGAATGTACTTTCCCCAACTGCTGCTCCATTTTTATTTTCCTTTCATGGAATAAAAAATGTCTTTAAAAGGGCTGTCTAACACCCTTGCTGTCTGCAATTTCTCTCACTCTACTCTTTGAATCCTGCAACAGACTTTCACTTGTGTCACTTCAGAGAAACACTTCTTATCAATATCCCTAGTGATCTCCACATCGTTAAATCCAGCAGCCAATTTTCTGTCTTCATCTTAATAGATAGTCAGCAGTGGGGGACAGGGTGATCACTCCTTGTCTTTGAAATCTGTTTCTTCAGTTGACTTCCAGGATACTAACATTCTTGCTTTTTCTCCCCACTTATTGACTGCCCTGCCTTAGAATCCTTTTCTGGTTTCTCCTTATCTCCTCCAGCGCCAACTCTAAATGGTACCAGGGTTCATTTCTTACTTATTTTCTTCTTTTCATCTGTGCTCACTTTAAAAAATTATCTCACCAAATCATACGGCTTTAAATATCAGAACTGCTATCTTCATCCCAGACCTCTATTCTGAACTGCTGACTAATATATCCAACGAAGTGCTTGACATCTCTATTTGAATTTCTAATAGATACCTCAAGCACTAAACTGAGCTCCTGATCTTATTCCCCAAACTTGCTTCACTGAAAATCTTGCCCATCTTAATTAATGGGAATTCTATTCTGAAATCATCCTTGATTCCTAATTCTTTTCTCATACCCTGCCTTACATGATTACATATTATTGGCTCTAATGCAAATATATCCACAATCTGAATACATCTTACCCCTTCCACTGCTAACAGAGTCATCCAAGCCACTGTTATTAGTAATTTCTTTTTAATCGAATTAGACTGTGTTGACTGGCCTCCCAGGATCTGTCCTTGCCTCTGCAGTCTATTCTTGATGCAGTAGGCAGGAAGATCATGAGGAAGCATCAAGCCATGCCACTCCTTTACTCAATGCCCTCCAATGGCACCCATTTCACAGGGTAGAAGAGTCCTGCTATGACTTACAAACCTCCACTCAGTCTGACATCTTCTCTGTTGTCATCCATAACTCCTCTCCACTTCCTCAGTCTGCCCCAGCAGCAGTCACCACCTTGCTTTCCTCAAGCACTAATGCAGACTGCAGCTTCTGAGCTTTGCATTTGTCTTTTTCCTGCCTAGAATACTCCCCACCCCCCATCAGGTAGCTTGTAGTGCTTTGCATCTTTTTGTAATGTCTTCTCTGTCTATTCTGTTTCAAATTGTATTCAGAACACTCCTTTCTAAAACAGGGAAAACAAACACAGATAATAAATGACTCTTGGTGCAGTGGCTCACGCCTGGAATCCCAGCACTTTGGGAGGCCGAGGTGGGTGGATCACCTGAGGTCAGGAGTTAGACACCAGCCTGACCAACAGGGTGAAACCCTGTTTCTACTAAAAATACAAAAATTAGCTGGGCATGGTGGCAGGTGCCTGTAATCCTAGCTACTTGGGAATGTGAGGCAGGAGAATTGCTTGATCCTGGGAGGCAGAGGTTGCAGTGGGCCGAGATTGTGCCACTGCACTCCAGCTTTGGTGACAGAGAGAGACTCCGTCTCACAAAAAACAAAAACAAACAAACCAACAACAAAAAATGGATCTTGTAATCTTTTGTAGCTGACTCTAATATGATTAGGAAGTGCAATGTTAGTATTAAGTACAAATTTTAGAAACAAAATTGTATTCTGCAAAGGAATAAAAAAAGCTTGATACTAAAATTATAAATGCTTTCAACATATGTGTTCTAGGAATAGTCAGTAGGTGGCATGTTATTGACTTGAAATTGGGTCTTCTGATTCCCATGGCTGGGTATATACATGAAAGAAGATAAATCAGTGTATGGAAGAGATATATGCACTCCTATGTTTATTGCAGCACCATTCACAATGGCTAAGACTGGGAAGCAACCTAAGTGTCTATCAACAGATGAGTGGATAAAGAAAATGTGTTACATATACACAATGCAGCACTATTCAGCCATAAAAAAGAATGAGGTCATGTCATTTGCAGCAACATGGATGGAACTGTTCATTATGTTAAGTGAAATAAGCCAGGCACAGAAAGACAAACTTTGCATTTCCTCATTTATTTGTAGGAGCAAAAAATTAAAACAATTGAACTCATGGACAGAGAGAGTAGAAGGATGGTTATCAGAGGCTGGGAACGGTAGGTGGGGTGGGGGTGTTGGGGCTTGGCAGGGCGGTGAGGACGGATAATGCATACAAAAATAGATGGAATGAATAAGATCTAGTATTTGACAGCACAACAGGGTGACTATGGCAACAATAATTTATTGTACATTTAAAAATAACTAAAAGAGTATAATCATAACACAAAAGATAAATGCTTGAGGGGATGGGTACCCCATTTTCCATGGTGTGATTGTTACACATTCTATGCTTGTCTCAAAGTTTCTCATGTACCCCACAAATATATACACCTAATATGTACCCCCAAAAGTTAAGAATAAAAAATTTATTGAATAAAGTCCTTATTGAAAATCCCCCCTTACTCTCTTTTTCTTCAAATAGTTATTTCTTTTCTGTTTATTTTCTTCCCTTTCATATATACATGCAGAAATTAATATACTTTTTTCCTGTCCTCTAAGTTGTTTTTTAAAAAGATATTTAAAACGAATAATGGCCTTTTATGGAACAATGCTTGTTTTTTACTGTTAAGAAAGATGTATGGCCATTTATAATTATGCTTTACAGTTTTATATATAGATCTAGCTTTGAGTCATTTTAATTGTATTTCTGTCCAAACAAACTTGATTTAAACCTTTCTATAGGTTATTATGAGTCAGCTATTATATTGAAGTCAGATATAGTTTACACTTCAATTTTTTTTTTAAACCAGTGAATTTTCTACTGTAAAGGAAAAAAGTCATCAAATTAATCTGGACTAGCAACTTTGTTAATTCCTGTACTGTTCTCTAAATAATGGCTTATTATTTTTCTACTTGTTCTAATTCTTGCAGAAGAGATGACAATAATTTTTTAGTTGTTAAAAATATCTTTTCTCTTCTTCATGCTTCCCAAGTCACATATTGATTGCATTCAGCTTGACTGTAATTGGGATACACACTCACCTTCCTAACCATGAACAAATTAGTCTATAGAAATTAGTCCATAGAAACCTGTATCCTTTTCCATTTAAGTACCATCTATCGAGACACGGAGTTCAGACGTGGAAGGTAATGAATTGGAAATGTTGCTCTCTAAGAAAAGCAGGGCAGTAGTTTTGGGGTCATGCTTGATGGTATCAGCATCAGGATTTATAAAGAGGTAAACTCAATCTATTTATTGTGGAAATGCAAATAAAGTTATTCTTTCTGTTCTTTTAAATTACTGTGGGTATATAGTAGGTGAATATATGAGGTGCATGAGATATTTTGTACAGGCATGCAAGGCATAATAATCATATGGAAAATGGGGTATCTGTCACCTCAAGAATGTATCCTTTGTGTTACAAACAATCCGATTTTTGCCATTCCCCTACTTTTAATTTCAATGTAAAGATTTATTCCCCCATCTAATACTCTCCAGTGACTTCTAATTGCACCTAGAGCGATATTCAAACCTCTTACCATGGCCTCTAAGCCCTTTTTTATCTTAGATTATTTTACCCCCACTTAATGCTTTTCACCCCCCACCCACTGCCACACTCACACTCCTGGTTTTGTCTTGGCTATTTGCTTTTCATTCTTGGGACTTTTGCTTAAATATTGTCTTTTCAGAAATCTCTACCCAAAGAGATTTTTTTTTCTTAGTTCATAGTATTTATCACATTCTTAAATAAAGTTTTAATTTATTGCTTTACTTTTTGTTCTGTTGCCCCCAGGAAATTTTAAGTTGTACATTTTGTTGCCTGAGTGAGTGAATGAATAAAGGAGAAAAAAGAGCAACCTGCCTTATGGGCTGGGAACTGGTTGAGCAGAAGTCTGAGCATAATGGGTCGTGATGTGATGGTTTATGTAAGAAGGGAAGGGGAAGGACTTCTAGGACTTCATAACTAACTAGGATGTGAACTGGACGTAGGATAGCCAGGAGCATATGGAGATGAAAGGCCAGAAATGTAGTAGGTTGGGGAATCTGGGAGATCATCGTGTTTTTAAACATGGCAGTAAAATATCCATATTTGTGTTTTAAAAAAGATAACTCTAAGGAGGGTGGAAGGGAGTGAAATGGTGGGCAGGGTAGCTGTAGGGGAGCCAGTTAGAAAGCTGCCGCAGTTGCACTTTGGGAGGCTGAGGTGGGTGGATCATTTGAGGTCAAAGTTCAAGACCAGCCTGGCCAACATGGTGAAACCCCATCTCTACAAACAAATATAAAAATTAGCTGGACCTGGTGGCGTGCGCCTATAATCCTAGCTACTCAGGAGGCTGAGGCAGGAGAATAACTTGAACCTGGGAGGTGGAGGTTGCAGTGAGCCAAGATCTTGCCACTGCACTCCAGCCTGGGAAACAGAGATAGAGTCTCTCTCTCTCTCTCTCAAAAAAAAAAAAAAAAAAAAAAAAAAATAAAAGGAAAGCTGCTGCAGTCATTAGGGTGATCCATGATTAGGGGTGGGGCTCAGGGAGTTCAAGAGGAAATGAAAACAAATGGGACTGAGGATGAGTTGGATGAGTTTTCAGAGGTAGAGTTGGGTGGGCAAGGACGCTGTTAAGCTATAGTCTGTGCAGGAGGAAGAACAAGTCAAAGGTGGCTTTGGGTTTCTACCTCAGTTAACAGGATGCTTGTTATTACCTCCAAGAGTAGGAAGAGGGTGTTGGGTATAAGGAGTTCAGGTTTGGTGTGGTTCAGTTTGATGGTTCAGCATATTATTTTGTTCCATAGGTAGTATGTGTTTAGATTTTGGGAGACAAAAATCTGAGTCCTGAGCAAAGAAGTAAATACTGAAACAAGAGAGGGTGAGAAAAGTGAGAGGAGAAAGTCAAGGATAAAAGTTACAGAAAAGAAAAGGAAACACCATGGTTTCTCCTCCTAATTCTCAAAATACTTCTTAGTCAGTTTTGGCATATCTTCCTCCCCCAATAAATCTTGAAAATGAAGCTTTCTTAACATTTTAGATTCAGCAGTTTTTCTGTCCCTTATTTTTGCATACAGTTCACAGTTGTTGTTTTTTTAAATAACTCCTGGCTCACTTCTGCTGAGCCATGTAAATCACGATGGCATTGAAATGTGTTCTTTTGCATTTTAGTCCCCTCCATGTGCCTACCTCTTCTTCCATCAGGTTTGTCCTACACAGTTACTCTTCTGCCACCTCTCAGAGAGGCAGCCTGATCTGGGGCAGCCAGTCTCAAACAGCCTCATCTCAACTCCTAAGGTTGGTCATTTCTTACACCTCAATCTAAAACAGATACATGGAGCCACTTCCTAAAGCATCATCCTGTATTGATTTACATATAAAAATTGCCAGTGTGCCATATTTTTCATGGGTTTATTTATTGCCTGTCTCTACAGGAAGTGAGCTGCATGAGAGCAGTCACTAATTGGTCTTGTATTCTGGACTCCGTTTTGTGTTTCATTTGTGCTAAATGTTTTCTCTTCCAGGAAACTATTCTCTTAGGTATCCCCTTGGACCATGCTCTCATTTCCAGCTAGTTCTTTGCTCAAATACAGACTGGCTTTCTTTGTCTATCCTGTATCAAATAGACCCTCACTTCCACTCCCATACTCCTCATTTTATTTAACACCACTGACATACTTTTTATATATTTATTGCCCGTCTCTTGCCATTAGGATACAAATCCTTGAGGATAGGGACTTTTCTTCACTACTATGTCTTTAGAAATCAGGATGGTTCCTGGCATGTAGCATTTAATCAATTAATATTTGATGAGGAAGTAATGAATGTATAGAAATAGAGAAGTGTCTTTTTCCAGGCAGTAGAGGAAGAACCTTGGTCAGCCAATGTGGCTGACCACCTGATTTTTCCTACTGGAGAATATTCCCTTTTTCTTGGGATCCATTGGATACACACAAGATGGCTATTAGGGAGGATTCCCATGCAAGCAAACATATAGGATGCTCAGTTAAATTTGAATTTCAGATCAACAGCAAATGATTTGGGCATGCATACACTATGTAGCTTCGTATTTTGTGTAGCTCATTTCCTTTTGGTGCCATTTTGGGGTTATCTTTGGAGCTGAATAGGCATAGACTGGTGTTGGCCAATCCTGGAGATTTTATTTATTTATTTGGCAAGTCTGTTTCCTCAGACGCTTAGTAGGCTTCTAATCTCTACAAGAACTATAAATTTTACAGCTACAGATTTTTGTCTTGATACTGTATTACAGACTGATACAGTTGGGCTGTGTCCCCACCCAAATCTCATCTTGAATTGTAGCTCCCATAATTCCCACATGTTGTGGGAGGAACCAGGTGGGAGACAATTGACTCATGGGGTGGTTTCCCCCATACTGTTCTCATGGTAGTGAATAAGTCTCATGAGATCTGATGGCTTTATAAAGGGAAACCCCTTTCGCTTGGTTCTTGTTTTCTCTCTTGTTTGCTGCCATGTAAAATGTGTCTTTCACCTTCTGCCATGATTGTGAGGCCTCCCCAGCCACGTGGAACTATGAGTCCATTAAATCTCTTTTTCTTTGTAAATTACCCAGTCTTGGGTATGTCTTTATCAGCAGTGTGAAAACATGCTAATACACAGACTCACAGTGTTTACCTCTTCACAAAAATTAACTAAAAGGTAGCTTTTAGTTTAATATCCTTTGTCCCGAAGTTATTCATAGCAGTAGCTTCTTGCAGGGAAGCTCAGCTCTTAAGACTTTGGTTGTTTGCTCCCTCCCTTTGTTTAACTAGATAGCTTAAAAGGAGGCAGGTGAACAGCACTGGAGGGAGGGAAACAGTGTCACTTTGCTACCTCTTTCTTCTGCTTCCTTTAGCTTGGCTTATGAAAGTTGAATTTTCCAACCTGGCAAGGCAGGGTTAGAAAATCAGAATGGAAACTCAGAACTGCAGTTTCAAGATATTTAGGAGTGGCTCAGTGAGAACGCTGTATATCGAGTGAATAAAATAAAGCTACAGCTCTAAATGCTAGGACCACCCCAAACCACCCAGCATCACCCACGACAGCTAAAATGCATGGAGCCTTTATAGCATGGCAGGTACTGTGCTGGTTACTTTTCATATCATCTCATTTAGCCTTACCTTCATTAGGGAAATGCTATTTTTTATTTTCATTTTATGAGCAAGAAAAAACCAAAGCTCACATTATGTATAACAAAATGGTAAAGCCAAGATTTGAACCTTGGTACTATGACTCCAAGGCTCATATGCTTATGCTCTTGGATCTGGTGTATTCAGGAGAATGGATATGACCTTAAATACTTTTTATTTAAAGTAATCAACTTACTTTAAAGTAAACCAACTACACTTGAAGCCAAGAACTTAGAACAATAGTAATGAAGTCTAAAAAAGAGAGATAAAGATAAAAGTGGAATGATTTAGAAAAACATCAACATATTTGAAATAATTACTGTGTATGCTTCATTAAAAAAATAAAGCAATAAATCAGTATAGCACAGAGAGAAAGAGAGAGAAATTCCAGGCATGAGAAAGTAATATACAAGAAAGTGAATACCCTCAGAGGAATGGTAGAGCTTTTCAGAATGATGAGAGATTATGTCTTTAATTTTTGACTGAAGTTTCTAGAAAAAATATGAACCAACACAAATTGACTCAAGGAAAGGAAGAATCATAAATAACTCTGCAATTTATTAATAATAAAGTTGACCAAGAATACCATTTCTTTTCCAGCTCCACCCCTTCTGTAAAATAAGCAAATAAAAAGACTTTTAAAAACCTAGATTAATTTATGAGCAATTTAATTCAGATGGTTAGGAGGTTAATATTTGCAATTAATAATTAGGCTGGGTCGGGTGTGGTGGCTCACACCTATAATCCTAGCACTTTGGGAGGCCGAGGCCGGTGGATCACGAGGTCAGGAGATTGCAACCATCTTGGCAAACATGGTGAAACCCCATCTCTATTAAAAATATAAAAATTTGCTGGGCATGGTGGCGTATGCCTGTAATCCCAGCTTCTCGGGAGGCTGAGGCAGGAGAATTGCTTGAACCAGGGAGTCGGAAGTTGCAGTGAGCCGAGGTCGTGCCATTGCACTCCAGCCTGGTGACAGAGTGAGACTCTGTCTCAAAATAATAATAATAATAATAATAATAATAATAATAATAATAATAAGGCTATTGTGGCACATTAATGAAATAGGCTTCCCAAATGCCATATTATCCTGGCCAAAAATCTGACAGAGAATTCACAGAAAAAGAAGACTAATTCTGTCTTCAGTAATATTGATGTAAAAAATGTAAATAAAATTCAGTCTAATAATAAATGGCATAGCTAATAGGATTTATTTCAAGATCTCCAGAACAATTTAATGTTATGAAATCTATTGATAACTTTTCATCATAACATAACAAAAAACAAATGTTCTTCTCAATATGTTAAAAAGGATTCATAAAAGTTAACTTCAATTCCTGATACTGAGAAGGTATTTCCTTATATTTAATCTTTAAAAAATTATACATCTCTGAAGTGAACATTAAATATGAAAGCATCCTTGTACCTACCAGACAGAATTTTAAAAATGTAAAGCACAGAAGGATACTGCTTATGTGACTTTGAAAATCCAAATTCATTATTAGGATCGTTTACACCTCTGAAATACCAAAAGAATTTTTAATAAAGTCAGGAAAATTATCAGGAATCCCATAATCATTATTCATTAATAACATTATTCTATAAGTGGTTATTAATATTTTTGGATAAATATATTGAAGTTATAGTTATTAGACAGAAGAATTGTTAATTTCTAATATAAAGCCTATAAAATCAAATTATTATAAATAAGAAGATAGATATTAGCATTGTTCTTATATAACAGCAACTACTTGGGAAATAAAAGCAGATAATAAAGGATCTTATGCAGAGTGGTAGAAAATAAATAGGGTAACCTTGGGAATTAATATAACCTTAAATAATAAGATATTATGAAAGAAACTATAAAAAATTGTGTGACATGAAAGAAACTTATGCTGCCTATGGTAGCTCATGCCTTTAATCCTAGTGCTTTGGGAGGCCGAGGGAAGAAGATTGTTTAAAATGCTTATCATCACTGGCCATCAGAGAAATGCAAATCAAAACCACAATGAGATACCATCTCACACCAGTTAGAATGGCGATCATTAAAAAGTCAGGAAACAACAGGTGCTGGAGAGGATGTGGAGAAATAGGAACACTTTTACACTGTTGGTGGGATTGTAAACTAGTTCAACTATTATGGAAAACAGTATGGCGATTCCTCAAGGATCTAGAACTAGAAGTACCATATGACTCAGCCATCCCATTACTGGGTATATAGCCAAAGGATTATAAATCATGCTGCTATAAAGACACATGCACACGTATGTTTATTGCGGCACTATTCACAATAGCAAAGACTTGGAATCAACCCAAATGTCCATCAGCGACAGACTGGATTAAGAAAATGTGGCACATATACACCATGGAATACTATGCAGCCATAAAAAAGGATGAGTTTGTGTCCTTTGTAGGGACATGGATGCAGC
This sequence comes from Macaca mulatta, assembly GCF_049350105.2. Taxonomy (NCBI): domain Eukaryota; kingdom Metazoa; phylum Chordata; class Mammalia; order Primates; family Cercopithecidae; genus Macaca; species Macaca mulatta. The sequence continues at coordinate 86,273,434 of NC_133422.1, forward strand.
TGGAAACCATCATTCTCAGCAAACTATCACAAGAACAGAAAACCAAACACCGCATGTTCTCACTCATAGGTGTGAACTGAACAATGAGATCACTTGGACTCGGGAAGGGGAACATCACACACCGGGGCCTATCATGGGGAGGGGGAAGGGGGCAGGGATTGCACTGGGAGTTATAGCTGATGTAAATGACGAGTTGATAGGTGCTGACGAGTTGATGGGTGCAGCACAGCAACATGGCACAAGTATACATATGTAACAAACCTGCACGTTATGCACATGTACCCTAGAACTTAAAGTATAATAATAAATCAAAAAAAAAAAATTTGAAACCAGCCTGAGCAACATAATGAGACCCATCTCTAAAAAAAAAAAAAAAAAAAAAAAAAATTTGGCTGGGCATGGTGGCAGGCACCTGTAGTCCCAACTACTTGGGAGGCTGAAGTAGGAGGATCGCTTGAGGTCAGGAGTTGAGGCTGCAGTGAGCTATGATTTCATCACTGCACTCCAGATTGGGCAACAGAGTGAGACTGTCTCTGTAAAATAAAGAAATGAGCAAACAACCAAACAGAAAACCGAGAAACCTGAACAAGTAGAAGAATATATCACATTATTTCATAGCAATAATCAAGAATTGAAGGTCAATTCCTTACGTGTTTGTATATATATATTGAATGTAACAGTTTCCAAAGTTTTAAGGCATGTGTTGTTTCTTTGAAAACTGAACAAATAATCCTAAGGTAAACCTGGAAAAATAGATTGATAAAAGTAGCTAGGAAGATCAATCTTAATAATCTTGCTCTAATAGATACTGAACATTCTTACACATAATTAAAATAGTACAGCACAGGAGTATGGAATAGCGAGATATATCAAGAGAGAAAGGAAGAAAATCTCCAGAAACAGACCAAAGAATACATAGAATAATAATTGGATGATTACTTCTTCAATTGAGATATTTAAATGTAATAGACTTAAACTCAATTCCACCATCTGCGGAAGTCTAAGGCTCTTCCTCAGAATTTCTGTAAACCCACAGGCTGGTAGTGGGGACATGATGTGACTTTGTCCCCTCTACTTTGTGGACTTCCAGTTTCCCGAATACTGGCCCTAGGCTATGTCGTGTCAGTCAAGATGTGGAACTCAGCACTTTGTTCAAGTTTCACAAATCTGACAACCAACACATCAGCTCTCCTCTAAGGCAGTTACTACTCCTCCATGCTGTTTTTATCTTCCAACATTTTGTTAATGATTCCTAACTGCTGTTGTCTCTTCTCTGTATTCATTGCCCATTTTACTTTTTGTTTCCCTCACTGTCATTTTGTAGCATTTTGGTAGGGGAAATCCATAAGCGTACGGATTTAAGATACCACTTTAACTGGAAACCTTTTCTTCTGTAACTCCTTTTTTATAAAGGAGATATTATGATAATTTCCCAGATACTCTTATCTTCTCAAATGCAGTCTTTTGATTAAATCTCAGAGAATACCAAGGTTTTAAGCAGTTTAAAAGTGCAATATAATATTTTATTTTGCTTTTTCTTTGTAGAAAAGGATTTATTATGAAAGAAGAAATGAAGGTGATATTTTGTTTCTATTATATGATACGGGCTTTGCACAGATTCTATCATTTAAAAATTCAGAGCAACTCCATGGGGGAGAATTAAGGATCAGAGAAACCAATTACTTTGCCTGAGACAGGACAGTAAATAAGTAGTATATTTAAGTCAAGGTTTTCTGATTCCCAAGTTCATTCTCTTTCACTATATTCTATTTGCTCTTAGAAGTAAACTACTTCTCTAAAGTTGAGTAATTATTAATTTACTAGAGCATAATAAATATAATTCTAAATAAAACATTTAAGAATGAGAAGAAAGTGAAAAATACAGTATCACAATGCTTTTGTTATGCCTTCAGTTTCATCATCTTTATTGAATACTTAAATCCATTAATCTTGCTCCCTTGTTTCTGTAGATTTTAGTAATGAGTTTCCCAGTTCTATTGTAGTATAGTCTGGTTTCCAAATATTTTATCTTGATTGTCTCTTACTCATCCTATTAACAGTATACTGCCAGATATTATAAAATTACATAACATTCTGAAAGCATGTAAGATCTATATGCCAATAAACTCTTTGAGTTTATGGATAATACAGAGACAAAGTAGTTAACAAAGAAATAAGTAAAATTCACTTCCATCTGATGAAGTTGAAAAAACTCAAAATACCAGAGTATTTGAAAAAGGCAAAAGATTTGAATGACATTATAGAAAAAATGACTTTGAATAAAATATTTTTAAACATATTTAAAATAAAAGCACATGAATATCAAGTAAATGAAAAATATAATGAATTATTTATGGATGGCTTTGATTTATAATTTAAATCATAAACCTTGATTTTCCAAGTTTTTCTGCTTAATAATTTGACTATTTGATTATTATGGTGATTATCCAATTAAGAGTTTAAATACTATTATAAAAACAAAACATGCCAACACTGAGAAAAAATAAAAAATATAAATGAACAGCATTGAAAATATAAGTCCCAATGCCCCAAGGTAACCATGGTTAGTATTTTGGTATATACATTTTTATACATATCAAATAGACATATACTAGATTTTCAAATATGTGTATATATCTTAGTTTTTTGGGGCTGCTTTAAGAGAACACCATAGACTGAGTAGCTTATAAACAACACAGATTTACTTCTCATGGCTCTGGAGGCTGGGAAGTTCACGATCAAGGTGCTGGCAGATTTGGTGTCTGGTAAGGGCCTAGTTCCTGGTTCATAGATGTCTGTCTTCTTGCTCTGTCATCACATGGCAGAATGAAGAAGGGAGCTCTCTGGGGTCTCTTTTATAAGAAGACTAATCCCATTCATGAGGACCTATATTAGTCTGTTTTCACACTGCTGATGAAGACATACCCGAGACTGGGTAACTTACAAAATAAAGAGATTTATTGGAGTTACAGTTCCACATGGCTGGGGAGGCCTAACAATCATGGCAGAAGGCAAGGAGGAGCAGGTCACATCTTATAGGGGTGGCAGGAGGCAAAAAGAGAGCTCATGCAGAGAAACTCCCGTTTTTAAAACCATCAGATCTTGTGAGACACATTCACTATCACAAGAACAGCACGGGAAAGACCCACCTCATGATTCAGTCATCTCCCACTGGGTCCCTCCCACAACACATGGGAATTATGGCAGCTACAAGATGAGATTTGTGTGGGGACACAGAGCCAAACATATCACAGCCGCACTCTCATGACTTAACTCCCAAAGACTGTACTTCCAAATACCATCACATTGAGGGGTTAGGTTTCAACATATGAATTTTGGGGAGATACAGACATTCAGTCTACAGCAGTATATTTGTGAGTCAGCACTCATATTCCAAAATGAAATTATATCATATATGCTTTTTTGAAACTTTGCTCTCTTAGCTTATCAAAAAATGTTTAAAGTGGGTTGAATACTGAAAACACTGAAAGTGTACTTAAATGGAAAGTATTATTTAAAATATTCTTCAATCTTAAACAATGATACTAAAATAATATATATTTAAAGCAAACTGCTTGGAGAATGTCTTGACTTTGAATGAGAGATGTAGCAAAAATATATGGTAAAGATAAGTGACCTTTTTTCATATTTTTAGATTTTTGGCATTTTGAAGATCATTATCAGATATCAAAACACCTAATGTTTTCAAAATGGACAACATTTGGCTTAAAAACAGCTCACATAAAAAAAGGAATCATGGCGTTAGCTAACAACAAAACTTACTGTTAGTTTAACATAGTATGAATTAGACGTGAGAGATACTAATACAAAATTAGACTACATTTAAAGAATGGAGGTATTGAGAACAAAGGTAGATATTATTTCCCAGTCCCTTCAATTGTGAAAACATGTCTGGTAGAAAAGGTTCAGTCCAACGAGCCATATTGTTAGATGAATATTGGCAATTATGGCTTATATAAAGGAGGGCGGAGAGGGTGGCATTGTACTGGAAATTATGCCATGTGAAGACTGACTGAAGTAGGGGTAGTTAGTTCATTACATGAGTTTTGTTGGTACGCTGACAGGCAAAATAGATCAATGGAATTTATAAGAAAGCAAGTTTTAACTCAGTAGAAGGAGGACATGAACTTCTGTTTACTGAGTGCCTGCTCTGTGTCATGCCCAGGAGATATGATAGGCATATTTGATCAAGGTGGAATTTCAAATAAATTTGCAAAAAGATGGATCAACCACAACAAATATGCTCCAGACAACTGACTATAAACATATATCTAATTCAGTTATTCACATCTTCCTGTAAAAGTAACGTAAAAATATAAAGGATTTAAATGTAAAAAAACCTCTATGTCAATGCACTATATAGAATCACAGCCGTTCCATAAATTTAGTCCATTTTAAACATAGGCAGCTGAGGATCTGGGACATTAAGTAATTTGGCCCCCAAACAGCATCGTTAGGTTAGAAAACAGCAGAGCTCGAGTTAACCCTGGCCTGACCTCAAAGCTCATGTTCCCACTCCCATACTACGATCCATAAGATAATCAAATCCAAATGTGTCATAGGGAGTCTGGCAAAATGTTATAAAGGCTTTTTGAGCCTTGAAGGTTGAGGCAAAGACTGGAATACCAGTTCACAGTTGATATTGGAATCTTTCCTGTAAGAAGCAGGAGTAGTGTAAGTCTACCACTAATATTCCCTCTAAGTCTTAGATTTATTATTCTAATGCCCCAAAATTGCAGGTATAGTAATGAGCCCTTCTTGAATATTTTATTATTAAATTGAAAATATAAAGCATGCAATCCTCAGAGCTTATACCAGGTCAAACTACTACATAACTGGACCTTTTGCAAACAAACTTGGGTTCACTGTGAGACGATCTCAAAATATTCTAGGAAGTTACTTCAATTAGGTCTTTAAAAGTGCTCATAAAGAAGGCTTAACATATTCACATTTTAAGGATCAAATAGTGAGATAGTCATATTTGCATAGGCATTCTTATGAAAAGTTTTACTGTTTAAAAAGTTATGCTATAATAGATATTCATGAAAAGTTGATGTGATTAATAACCTAATTTTAGAATTCTGGGAAAGCAATATTTCATTTTGAGACCTTGTTTTTCATGTTACATAAGGACAACCTTAATATAACACTAAATGCTCAAAAGAGTTTTATATTAAACTATTACTACTCATATTTCTTAACTCTTTCGAAAGCAATATTTTTATTCAAAGCCATTTTAGTCACATAGGAATACTAAAAATTAGTCATGATCTATTTTAATATAATCTTGTATATGCTTTATATTGGGCGTTGGACCAGGTATCCAATTTACCTGGATTTCTAGTACTTATATCGGATGTATCTAAGAAGCTTGAGTACACAAGATTACTCTTTAGGTATAAATAGTATTTCTGATCCCACCTGGTAATAAATGTCATTACCTAAGCAAGCCAATATTATGTTTGTCATTGTCACTTGCATATCACCATTTCTACATAATTTCTAATGATATTTGAAGTATTTACCTCATATATTTCCCTCTGTTTATACATTCTTACATATAAAACATACTATATATAAAGTTTTGTTTCATTTTTGCTTTATCATGTTAAATATTCTTTGGAAAAATATTTCACAGCTATAGAAAATTACATACATTTATTATTATTATGAAAGTCATGCTACTTCCATTGTTGAATTATAAACACAATAATCATAGCTATCATTTGTATTGTGTTATCATTTCTATTGTGTGTATTTTGTGTCAAGAGCTGCTCTAAGGTTTTAGATATATCCTCTTGTTTAAGGCACAGAACAAGCTCATAAATAGATGCTGTTATTTTCACATCTACATATATGAAAACTGAGCACAGGAAGGTTATGTGATTTGCCCCAAGATATTCAGCTGGGAAGTTGCAAAATTTGGATTTCTAACCAGGCTCTCTGGTTCCAGAGTCTGCACTGATTACCACAATGCTTAGCAGATTCTTTAAACATGAAGTATGATAAATATTTATAGTTATATAATTCTGCCCATATTTTCATTTTTCTTTTGGAAAACATTTCTAAGCATTTATAATAGTCTTGCTAAATACAATATCTGCCCATATTTTCATTTTTCTTTTGGAAAATATTTCTAAACATTTAGAAAAGTCTTGCTAAATTGTTTCCCAGAAAGGTTGTGTTAATTTATATCCCACCAAGATTATTCCACTGATTCCAGCTTCACTGTATCCCTTCCATAATGGATATAACTATTTTTAGATTTTTGCTAATTTGACTGAAAAAGTTTCTATTAATATTTGTTGCTACTTTTGAGGAAGGTAACTTTTTCAATTGTTTTATTAACTAATTTTATTTATTTTGTGGGTTATTAGTTCATTTCATGTCTTTTTATCCCACTGGAGAATTAATGAGGCTTATCTTATTCATTGCATATTGTATTTTGTATAACTAGATACTAGTATTTTCCTTTTTTTTTATACTGTACTGCTTTTACACATAGAAAGGTTTAGCCATGCTGAAATCAGCTATTTATTTTAGTATGATCCTTTCTAGGCTATTTATATTCATTAAAAAACAACATTTTATCTATTTAGGTTAAATTTGAGTTTGTAGTTAAATGATTGTCTCAGAAGCATTTCCTTTCTTGATACAGAATTCCAATATGATGTTTCTTTTTCCCCCTTTGGTACTTTAAAGATGCCTGTCTATTGTTTTCTGGATTCAATTATTTCAGTGAGAAGATAGCCATAATTCATATATATTTTTTTCCTATATGGAATGCATTCTGTTTTCCTCTAACTGCTTTTAGTATATTTTCTTTCTCTTTGGTTTTCAGGAATTTGATAATTATATGTCCATTATTTGGCTTCTCTTGATTTTATGGCTGATATTTTGGGCTCTCTGGGTTGGTATATTTCTTTTGGTTTGGAAAATTCTCATGAATTTTTTTTTCTGCTTCCTTTTCTCTTTCTCCCTTTGCACCAATTGCAAGTGTTTTACTATTTAACAATGTGTCACAAACCTGCTCATCTTCCTCCCCCCTCCCCCAGTGTTTTTTTCTTCTTTGAGTTTCAGTGCGACTGATTTCAAATGACTTATCTTTAAGTTTGTTGATCTTTTCATCTGCTTTTTCCACTCTGATATCAAGACTATTGGATGAATTCTTCATTTCTGATCACATATTTTCCATTTATAGTATTTCCACCTGGTTTTGTCTTCAACTCTTAATTTCCCATCTCCTCATGTATGTTATCTACCCTTTCTATTATATTACTTAATATGTTTGTTATAGTGTCTTGTAAGATAATGTATACATGTTGGGCTTATAAGAACCTTATATGGACTATATACTTCGAAGAAGGTGGGTCTTTTTTTGGCTTGTCTCATAATTTTTAATTTTATAAAAGAAACTATGTAGAAAAGAATAAGGAAAACTGAAATAAATGAGAATGTACTCCCAGAAAGGAGAATATGTCTTCTCCTGTTAAGCTATTAATGTGGGAGCCTGAGTCAATGTAACCTGTGGTAGAACTGGGTTTAGGTTTAGTTTTAGTTAGATGGAAATCACCACAGGCTTTAGATATATATATTTTTTGCAAACAGATCAGGACCTTTTCATTAGCAGAGCTTGCAATCAAGATTCCATCATCGCAACTCTATGTGTTACATCTAAACTACCGAAGTTCACAAGGCTAATTTCACAAAGCAAATTTCTCCGCTTTACTTAGGCCAGCTGGTAGTATTTGGAGAGCTTGGGAGTTCTTTTACTTCCTCTGTCCTTCCTGTAGCTTTCTGCAGCTTTGGAGATCTCGTTCTGTCCTGTTCTTCTGTCTCCAGTCGTCAGAGGGCGACTCCAGTGCGCTTGAAGTCCTAGAGTATCTTGAGGGGATTTTTTCAGCTTTCCTCTCATGCTCAGCACTTGTAGAGCAGCTCCCGGGCATTTCATGAAGCCCTGGCGTACCTTGGGGGATTCTCTCAGCTGTTCTGCCCTGCTCCTGATTTGTAGTGGGCCACATCCCTGTACTTGGCAAAGGCCCTGCACACCTCGAAGTGGATCACTTTCAAACCTCCTGCCCTTCCCTGGCCATTGGTGTACAGGCCCTTAACACTTGGTGGAGGTCTCTTGGCTGGGGATCCTCAATGTAATAATCTCTCATGACAGCCTGTAAACAGCTGTTAAAGGTTTGCTGAAAGTCCATCTGGATTATTCTTGCCTTCATTAATGGTGGAATCATCTTCTTCATGCTGTTTGTCAAGGATTCAAACATCTGTGGGTCTGTTGCTTTCTAGGAAGCTCTAGTTTTCTAGTACCATTAGGGTTTTTTTGGCATACTAACTTCTCTGATGTGTGTTTTAATCTATAATTTTACAACTTATCCAGCTTGTTTCTCATTATTATTAAGGGTAGAACAAAGCTTTTCTTGATGACTTTTTACATCTTAACCAGATACAGGTCTCATGTTTATTTTCTTTACATTACACTTTTAAAAAATCTTTGTTATTATTTAAGTTCCAGAGTACATGTGCAGGTTTGTTACATGGCCAATTTTGTTACATAGGTAAATGTGCACCATGGTGGTTTGCTGCACCTATGAACCCCTCACCTAGGTATTAAACCTGACACACATTAGCTCTTTTTCCTTCATTAAACTTTTTATATTGTGATAATTATAGATTCACAGGCTGTTGTAAGTAGTAATATGGAGATTCCATGTACACTTTACCTAGGTTCCCCTGCTTGGTGAGATGTTTATGACTGTAGTAAATATCACAACTAGGATAATAGCATTGATACAATCTACTGGTCTTATTTAGATTTCACTAGTTTTACTTGTTCTCATTTGTGTGTGTGTGTATTTAGTTCTGTGCAATTTTATCACACATGTATGGGTTTGTGTATGCTTAACTCACCACCGTTAAGATAGAGAACACTTGGCTGGGTGCAGTGGCTCATGCCTATAATCCTAGCATCTGGGAGGCTGAGGTGAGTGGACCACCTGAGGTTAGGAGTTCAAGACTAGCCTGGCCAACATGGTGAAACCCTGTCTCTACTAAAAATACAAAAATTAGCCAGGTCTGATGACATGTTCCTGTAGTCCCAGCTGCTCTGGAGGCTGAGGCAGAGAATCACTTGAACCCGGGAGGCAGAGGTTAAAGTGAGCTAAGATCACACCGCTGCACTCCAGCCTGGGCAACAGAGTGAGACGCCATCTCAAAAAAAAAAAAAAAAAAAAAAAAAAAGAAAGAGTAATAGAGAACACCCCTACAAGGGTCACTCATCTTCCTGTTTTATGACCATACCCATCTCTTTCCTGCAGCTTTTTTCCTGGTAATTCCTGAAAACCACTAACTTTTTCTTTATTACTGTTTCGGGAACGTTATATGAATGGAATCATGTAGTATGTAACTTTTTACAGATTCACTCAGCATAATGCCCTTGAGGTTTATTCAAGTTGCATGTATTGATAGTTTGTCCTTTTTATTGCTGAGTAGCATTATATTGCATGGATACATCACTTTTCGTTTAACTGTTCACCTGTAAAAAGCCATCTGGGTTGTTTCTAGTTTTTGGTTATTATCGGTAAAGCTATTGTGAACGTTAGGATACAGTTTTTTGCATGAATATAAGCTTTCATTTCTCTGGTATAAATTCCCAAGAGGAAAATTGTTGGGTCTTATAATAATAGCGTATTTAGTTTTATAAGAAATTACACATTTTTTTCCTGAATGGTTGTACCATTTTACATTCCCACCAGCAATGTGTAAAAGATTCAGTTTATGAGTGTGAGTGAGCCAACATATGATGTTGTCGCTTTTATTCTAGCTGTTTTGATAGGTCTACAGTGCTATCTCATGGGTTTAATTTGCATTTCCCTAATAGCTAATGCTTTTGAACATATTTTTTTTCTTTATTATTATGCTTTAAGTTCTAGGGTACATGTGCACAACGTGCAGGTTTGTTACATATGTATACATGTGCCGTGTTGGTGTGCTGCACCCATTAACTTGTCTTTACATTAGGTATATCTCCTAATGCTATCCCTCCCCCTTCCCCCCTCCCCCAGTAGGACCCGGTGTGTGATGGTCCCCTTCCTGTGTCCCAAGTGATCTCATTGTTGAATATATTCTTATATGCTTATTTGCTATATGTGTATCTTCATCACTGAAATATCCATTCATGTCCTTTGTCTATTTTCTAATTAGAATTTTTTTTTTTTTACTATTGAGTTTTGAAAGTTCTTTATGCATTGGAGATACTAGTCCTTTATTTGCTATGTGGTTACACATTTATTTCTAAAAACTTCAACAATTATTAAAAAAATCCATCTAGGAAGTAAAAAGTAACTGAGATTTTATCACCTAGTGGAATCCAATGTTAATATTTTGAAGGAAAGTCTTTCAATATGCATATGCACAATGGTATACTTATCTCCTCATATCTGTATTCTCATCTGTAAGCTCTGAGCTTAGTTTTGCTTGCTCTAGGAGGTCTTTCTTTTCTAACTCCTCTTATCTGGATTGGTCACCATTATTTTTATGGAATGCTCACAGTTTGTATATCTCATACTTTCTATATTCTTATTCAAAGTTTTCTATGTATTTCACTTTAAGGTCAAAACTAAATAGAGTCTAGAACTAAAGAATACTTTAGATCTGTGCTATTTAAAACCACAGCCTCATGTGCTATTTAAAACCATAGCCTCATGGAATCATTCACATTTTAAATAATATACGTTGAAAATTAAATAATACTAAAATTCACTTTCCCAGTTGCGTTAAGCCACCTTTCAGGTGTTCATGTGGCTAGGGGCTACTGTATTGAACAGTGCAGATACAGAACATTTCCGTATTCACGGGATGTTTTAATAGACAGAATTACTTAAAAATGCGTAATTGAGACTTCTTAGAGTCACACTATAGTTATCTTGTTGATATTTCACCAGATATCAACTTATGCTATAATTAGACCTTAAACAATCTAATTTTGTGCAAATTTGTTCATGTTTTTTTTAAAGCAATGGAGATTAACAATAGATGACCTGTATTAGGAAACTTCAAAAAATTATATGTACATTTTTTTGAATGGAGCATTCTTGATGCCAAGGGCTCAAAGAGAATGGGAGTTAATTTATTAAGCCTCTGCTTTGTGCCAGGGATCTTCCCCTTGACATGACATTCAGTCCTTCAATCACTGCAGGAATTAGGCTACGTTGTCTTCATTTTTACGTAAAAGGCTACAGAGGCTACAGTGGTTAAATAACTTGCCTAAGGTCATAAAGTTTTGCTTGACCCCAAATTCCTGTAGTTTTATCTTATTTGAATCTATGTTTTCCATAAAAATAACTTTCTGTGGTAGATGAGTCAAATCTCTATCTTCCTCTCATGATGACAATTATGATGGCATTTAGGGCCCACAAAATAATCCAGGATAAATGTGAAAAAGCTTTGTATGTGCTATGATATTCCTATCTCCCATTTGGGATAGTCTTCTGTACCTTTAAACAGCACTGACCATCTGTGTTAGTCCATTTTCACGCCTCTGATAAAGACATATCCAAGACTGGGAAGAAAGAGAGGTTTAATTGGACTTACAGTTCCACATGGCTGGGGAGGTCTCAGAATCATGGCGGGAGGTGAAAGGCACTTCTTCATGGCAGTGGCAAGAGAAAATTGAGGAAGAAGCAAAAGCAGAAACCCCTGATAAACCCGTTAGATTTTGTGAGACTTATTCACTATCAGGAGAATAAGACTTATTCACTAACAGGAAAGACTGGCCCCCATGATTCAATACCCACCCCCCGGGTCCCTCCCACAACATGTGGGAATTCTGAGAGATACAATTAGAGTTGAGATTTGGATGATAACACAGCCAAATTATATCGTTCCACCCGTGGCAGAACCAATTATGCCTCCCCAGCAGTCCCCCAAAATCTTAACTCATTTCAGCATTAACTCAAAAGTCCACAGTCCAAACTCTCATCTGAGACAAGGCAAGTCTCTTCCACCTATGAGTCTGTAAAATCAAAAGCAAACTAGTTAGTTCCTGTATACAGTGAGGGTACAGGTATTGGGTAAATACAGCCATTCCAAACGGGAGAAATTGCCAAAACAAAGAGATTACAGGGTCCATGCAAGCCCAAAATCCCCTGGGGCAGTCAAATTTTAAAGCTCTAAAATGACCTCCTTTGACTCAAGGCCTCACATCCAGGTCATGCTGATGCAAGAGATGGGTTCCCATGGTTTTGGGCATTCCCACTCCTGTGGCTTTGAGGGTGCAGCCTCTCTCCTGGCTGCTTTCATTGGCTGGCATTGAGTGGAAAAGCCATCATCTATGGCTTTTCCAGGTGAATGGTGCAAGCTGTGGCTGGATCTACCATTCCGGGGCTGGAGGATGTTGGCCTCTTCTCACAGCTACACTTGGGAGTGCCCCAGTAGGGACTCTGACCCCACATTTCCCTTCTGCATTGCCCTTGCAGATATTCTCTATGAGGGCCCTGCCCCTGTAGCAAACTTTTGTCTGGGCAACCAGGCATTTCCATACATCCTCTGAAATCTAGGCAGAGGTTCCCAAACCTCAGTTCTTGACTTCTGTCTACCCACAGGCTCAACACCATGTGGAAGCTGCCAAGGCTTGGGACTTCCATCCTTTAAAGCCACACCTCAAGCTGAGCATTGGCCCGTTTCAGCCACAACTGGAGTGGCTAGGACACAGGGAACTAAGACCCTAGGCTGCACACAACATGAGGACCCTGGATCTGGCCCATGAAACTATTTTTTCCTCCTGGACATCTGGGCCTGTGATGGGAGGGGCTGCCTTGAGAGTCTCTGACATGGCCTGGAGACATTTTCCCCTTGGTCTTGAGGATTAACATTAGGCTCCTTGCTACTTATGCAAATTTCTGCAGCCAGCTTGAATTTCTCCCTGCATAGTGTGTTTTTCTTTTCTATCGCATAGTCAGGCTGCATATTTTCCAAACTTTTATGCTCTGTTTTCCTGATAAAACTGAGTACCTTTGACAGCACCCAAGTCACCTCTTCAATGCTTTGCTGCTTAGAAATTTATTCCACCAGATGAATCCAACCTGAATCATCTCTCTCAAGTTCAAAGTTCCACAAATCTCTAGGGCAGGGCAAAATGCCACCACTCTCTTTGCTAAAACATAACAAGAATCACCTTTGCTCTAATTCCCAATAAGTTCCTCATCTCCATCTGAGACCACCTCAACCTGGACCTTATTGTTCATATCATTATCAGCATTTGGTCAAAGCCATTCAACAAGTTTCTAGGAAGTTCCAAACTTTCCCACATTTTCTTGTCTTCTTCTGAGCCCTCCAAAGTGTTTCAACCTCTGCCTGTTACCGAGTTCCAAATTGTTTCCACATTTTCCAGTATCTTTTCAGCAATGCCCCACTCTACTGGTACCAGTTTTCTGTATTAGTCCATTTTCATGTTGCTGATTAAGACATATTTGAGACTGAGAAGAAAAAGAAGTTTAATTGGACTTACAGTTCCCCATGGCTGGGGAGGCCTCAGAATCATGGTGGGAGGTGAAAGGCACTTCTTACCTGGTGGCAGCAAGAGAAAAATGAGGAAGAAGCAAAAGTGGAAATCCCTGATAAACCCATCATATCTTGTGAGACTTATTTACTATAATGAGAATAGCACAGGAAAGACCGGCCCCCATGATTCAGTTACCTCCCCCTGGGCCCCTCCCACAACATGTGGGAATTCTGAAACATACAATTCAAGTTGAGGTTTGGGTGGTGACACAGCCAAACCATATCAGCATCTTAGAGCAAAGTGATATAGTGGTGGATGTAATCATTCACACTGTCATAGGGTCCTTTACATTACACAAGGAACACAGAATTTGAAAAATAGCTTATTTTAAATTATTTGTTTATACATAATTCAAAAGCTTAACTGTTTTAAGAAACTTCCAATTAGATACCACGTAGCCAAAAGCTTAACTGTTTTAAGAAACTTCCAATTAGATATCAAGTAGCATGTATAAGAAAGAAAATTCATTAATTAGTTATGCAGGCACATGCCTGTAGCCCAGGTACTTTTGAGGCTGAGGCAGGGGGATCGCTTTAACTCAGGAGTTCGAGGTTGCAGTGAACTATGATCACAGCTCTGCATTCCAGCGTGGGCAACAGAGTGAGACCCCCATCTCAAACAACAACAACAATAATAACAAAAAACAAAAGAAAATCTAAAATTACTTGACAATTCATATTTAAATAATTTATTTTAAAAGTTTATTTCTAAATAGAAAACCAAAAATATTGGACAATTGATACTCAGAACAATGCATTCAGGCAAAGCTTTATATCTCCGTGTACTAGATGGAGAATTTCAGATTTCTTTTTTTCTTTTGTTTTCTTTTCTTTTCTTTTTTTTTGAGACAGAGTCTCGCTCTGTCACCCAGGCTGGAGTGCAGTGGCACGATCTCAGCTCACTGCAAACTCGGCCTCCCAGGTTCACACCATTCTCCTGCCTTAGCCTCCCAAGTAGCTGGGACTACAGGTGCCTGCCACCACTCCTGGCTAATTTTCTTGTATTTTTATTAGATACAGGGTTTCACTGTGTTTGCTAGGATGGTCTTGATCTACTGACCTCATGATCCACCCATCTTGGCCTTCCAAAGTGCTGGGATTACAGGTGTGAGCCACCACGCCCGGCCCAGATTCAGATTTCTAAAGAGGAGTGGCTCTCAGGCTACACAATGAGCAAATTGTAAATCTGCAAACAGTTCTCACATCATCTGACTTTAGTCTTGATACTCTTCCCACTGTGCTATGTCCTTACAACATATTAATGGCACTTTACTATCCTGGAGATCTAGTTTGAAATACGGGACGTGTGAAAGGAATTCATTAACTTTCATAATGTTTTCCGTGAATTAGCTAAAGTGGAATATTTATTTGTTTCCTTTTTTTTTTTCTGGAAGCAATTGGCCTATTGAAAGTAATTAGTGACTTGTATTCAAATATCCTATTATATAGTTTCTTGGGATAGATGAGCAATGTCCAGTCACTGTACCTTATGCCTCTCTCTGTTTGTTATCCCTGCACCACTGGGAAGTAAATAAAAACTGAATCTTGACCCTTTTCTTTATTTGTACACTTGTATCTTAAATGAACTATTTATATATTTATCATATGGTGATATGGTTTGGCTCTGTCTCCTCATCCAAATTTCATGTTGAATTATGATCCCCAGTGTTGGAGCGAGGGCCTTGTGGGAGGTGATTGAATCATGGGATTGGAGTTTCTCCTTGCTGTTCTCATGAGAGTGAGTTCTCTTGAGATCTGGTTGTTTAAAAGTGTATAGCACTCCTCACTTCGCTCTCTGTCTCCTTCTTTGGCCTTGTGAAGATGTGCCTACTTCCCCTTTGTTTTCTGTCGTGATTGTAAGTTCCCTGAGGCCTCCCCAGCCATGTGGAACCATGAGTCAATTAAACCTTGTTTGTTTATAAATTATCCAGTCTCGGGTATGTCTTTGGATAGAATAATGTGAGAATAGAATAATACATATGAGAATTACATACTCATTAAAGATAGGAGCCAGTGAATTCATAGTGAGGATTTGTAGATTGGGTAGGTTAGTGTTTACCTTTAGCCAAAGCTGGAATGATTTTTATAGGAAGGTAATCACTTTGTAATTGCAAACTCATTTTGGTTAACTCTAGAGTACATTAGGTTGAAAATGGAAAAAAAAAATAGTTCCAAGGAAAAAAAGAACTTACAAAACAATCAGTGAAACAGAATTTATCAAAGAAAATGTAATAAAATAAAATTTAGGAAAATTGGAGTTCTAGGAGCACAGAAAGTAGAAATTGCTAATGAAGGACATGTTGACTTACTGGGGATGGATGGGGGCAAGTTGGAGATTTGACCCTGCAATCCAGCCATATTGGAAATAGTGGAACCATAAAAAAATTTATGAAATGGGCCCTTGGCTTACAGAGATCCGTAAATTCACAACTTGATATGGGGTGAAATATAAATTGATTTTAAAGATATTAAATGTGTGAATTAAAAATAAAAAGGGTTATAGAGGTTTAAATGATTACCAGATGAATTGCTTTCATTAATAAATATTAAGAAAATGATATGTGTGTGGTGGTCATGCATCACCTTGGCTAGTTTCTGGTCCCCAGATGTGTGGGTAGACATCAGTCTAGATCTTGCTTTGAAGATATATTTTGGACATGATTGCCACTTAAATCCATAGACTTTGAGTAAAGTAGATTACATTTCATAATTTGGGTGGGCCTCAGACAATCACTTGCAGGCCTTAAGGGAGAATGAGGTTCAACAAGGAAGAAGAATTTCTGTCACTATACTGCCTTCAGGCTCGTGACTGTAGCATCAACTCTTCTCTGAGCCTCCAGCCTGCAAGACTGCCTTTATAGATTTCCCACTTGCTGCTTACTAGAATCCCATAAGACAATTCCTTAAATCTATATCCATAAATATATGTGTGTGTATATATATGTGTGTATATGTGTGTGTGTGTGTGTGTGTGTATGTGTGTGTGTATATATATATGTTTTGTTTCTCTGGAGTACCCTAATATAATGCAGATAGGTTATTTTTAAACAATAAGATCTGTCAACAGTTGCTAAACTAGAACAGTTTAACAGAAAATGATTTCCTGTAGAAATGATGATTGGAGGGGTTGGTAACTTTCAAAGAATAACTAAACGTCCTTACAATTTAATGATTATATAGAGTTTTCGGCATTTCAATTGCCTTTGGTAATCTAATTTTAAATTCTCATAGTTACATTTCTGTGTTATAAAATATAACTCTTTTGTTGATATTCTTATGGAGGTTTAAAAAAAGATTCAAACTGAATTGTATTGATGGTTACATTATCCTTTGTTATGTGGAACAGGGCCAAACCACTTGTTTACATTTCACATGTACCATGCTGTTTCTCTTTTATTTTTCTTCACATGAATAGACAGAAGAGGTTTGCTTTCTAAAATTCTCAGGCTGGCAGTGTTTTATAAGAAAGAATTCAGAAAATTTAATGTAAAACACCATCTAAACACAATGAAAACCTTAGTGGGGTTTCTCTGCTTTTCATTTAAGTTCCACAATATTCAATGTTGTCGTAGGGATTGAAGCTGAGGCATCTTCTGGAGCATGAGAGAGAAATAGAAACACATGCCAAAGAGCAATTCCAGTGCCTCTTTATACAGGTATCTTAGTTAAATACAAGAGACATCACACAGATAAGTAGAAATACTGTTTCTTTCCTTCTTTTCCTCTGTGGTTAAATTTTTCACTTCTTGTCAACATAGAATTCCTTTACATACTTTTGTCTATAACAATGACATTTAACTTAAAAAACATGTTCTGACAAACATGTTCTAAACAAACTCAAAGTGTTTTTTTTTTCTTTCTATTATTTCACTGAACAACAATCAACAGATGAATTCTGTGACGAAATGTGTGAGAGCTTTTCCCCACCAACAAGAAAGCAGTCAGTTCTGCAGGGAACACCAGTTGGGTGTCTTCTAATTAAATTCTGACACCATCTACCTAAAGATCGTGTCAGATTCCAAAAGGTGAGGACTCAGTCCCCAAGACTGCCTCCCGCAACTTCAGATGCCAGTTAAAAGCTCCAGGTTGTTTGACTTGTGCCTATAACTGACTGGCTCTAAAGTGGGGTCCCCATGCCACCACCCTACTTGGGTTTGATTAATTTGCTAGAGCAGCTCATGGAACTCAGGGAAATATGTCTGTCTACCAGTTTATTATAAGAATATTACAAAGGATATACATGAAGAGAGAGAAGGCTGGGTATGGAGTAAGGGGTATGGCACCTCTGTGCCCTCCCTGGGAGTGCCACCCTCCAGGAACTTCCATATATTTAGCGATTCAGAACCCTTCTAAACTCTGTCCCTTTCAAATTTATGGAGGCTTCATTACTTAGAGATGACGTAAACCTTTGACCATTCATGATCAACTTAACCTTTAGCCCCATTTCCCCTCTCCACAGGTTGGGGATGGGAATGCAAGTCTCAACTCTCTAAACGTGGCTTGGTCTTTCCTGTGACCAGTCCCTATCCTGAAGCCACCTATGGGCTTCAATTCCTTAGCATACAAAACGATGTCACTTTAGGGAGTCTAAGGATTTTAAGAGTGATATGTCAGGAAATGGAGTCGAAGACCAAATATGTATCTTATAATAGCACACATTTACAGTATCTGTACAAATCAATCATAGTTTTTCCCATAGCTGCACACTCTTTTTTTTTTTATTTTATTTTTTTTCTGTTTACACATAATTTACTGATTTTTTAAATTATACTTTAAGTTCTAGAGTACATGTGCACAACATGCAGGTTTGTTACATAGGTATACATGTGCCATGTTGGTTTGTTGCACCCATTAACTCGTCTTTTACATTAGGTATATCTCCAAATGCTATCCCTCCCACTGACCCCACCCCACAACAGGCCCCCATGTGTGATGTTCCCATCCCCGTGTCCACGTGTTCTCATTGTTCAGTTCCCACCTATGAGTGAGAACATGTGGTGTTTGGTTTTCTGTCCTTGTGATAGTTTGCTGAGAATGATGGTTTCCAGCTTCATCCATGTCCCTGCAAAGGACATGAACTCATCCTTTTTTTATGGCTGCATAGTATTCCATGGTGTGTATATGTGCTACATTTTCTAAACCCAGTCTATCATTGATGGACTTTTGGGTTGGTTCCAACTTTTTGCTATTGTGAATAGTGCAACAGTAAACGTATGTGAGCTGCATGCTCTTTTTAAAATGACATATCATCTTTCTGATGTACAATAAAAGAAATGTAAAATGAGAATTACATAGTGTAGGATGTGATTATAAAAAAGATAAAAGATAACAAGTGTTGGCCAGGAGATGGAGAAATGGAATCCCTTGCACACTGTTGGTGGAAACGTAAATTGGTACAGTCATTTTGGAAAGCAGAATGGAAGTTCCTCCAAAAATTAATAACACAACTACCATATGATCCAGCAGTCCAGCTGCTGGGCATATATCCAAAGGAGATGAAATCAGTATGTTGAAGAGATATTTGCAATACCATGTTCATTGCAGCATTGTATACAATAGCCAAGGCATGGAAACAACCCAAGTGTCTGTCAACGGATACAGTAATTTTATATAGACACATGAAATCTTACTCTGTCTTAAAGAAGGAAATTCTGTCATTTGCAACAACATGAATGAACCTGGAAGACATGTTAAATGAAATAAGCCACCACGGAGAGACAAATACTGCATGATCTCACTTATATTTGGAATATAAGAAAGTCAAACCACAAAAGCAGAGAATATGATAATGGATGGTTACCAGGAGCACAGGTGTGGTTTAGAATTGGGAGACTATGGTCAAAGCTTTAGTTGTGTAGGATAGGTAAGTTCTAGGGGTCTACTGTAAAGCATGACTATAGTCAATAATACTACATTGTATACTTGACATTTGCTAAGAGAATAAACCTGAAGTGTTTTCATTACACACACAAAAACACCGTACCCATGTGAGGTGATGGATACATTAATTAGCTTGAATGTAGTTAATCTCTTTACGATATATCACATTGTACAACTTACATATATACAACTTTTATTTTTTTAAAGAGTATATAGTACGAGTCACTCAAAAAGTGTTTTGAGTACACCTTTAAAACCAAATCTTGATTTTCCTTTAAAGACACAGTTGTATGGTTCTCTTTGCATGAACATATTATAATTTTTAAAATCTATTTGAAAACTACATTTATTATCCTAATTTTTTGTTATAATGTGAATACTGTAATAAATATAAATACATTTTTTTTAAAGTCAAGGGAGAACTACAAATAGGGACAATTTTGTAAAGTCTGTAAAATGATTTTTCAAAGGAATAAATCATTTCTAAGGTCCTTTGAAATGTACATCTGTTGTCTAACCACCGACATTTTGACAACGAGGAAACTAAGGCCCAGAAGTCTTATACTGCATTAGTTGTAGAGCTGGGATTAGAACCTCTACAGCTTTGGACTCTTGGTTTAACACCTTGTCTCTGATGCCCTGCAGTTGAAATTTTCACTCTAAAACATATTATGACATAGGGTGTTTTTTTATGTTATTCAATTTAGTGTAGTGTTATTTTTTGATTGATATAATGCAGTCACAACATTAAGATATCAAAATTTCATTTCAACTAATGAAGCTACTTAACTATATATATTTTTTAAAAATTTAGATCATTAATGAAAAATAAATTTCCACTGCCTACTACCAAACTAGATATCCAGATATGTACATCTACCTTATTTTTCAAGGAGAAACAACATTATTTATATTCTGTTCATGTATTGGTTAGTGGCTTATTTTCTTTGGGTTACTTTGCTTGCTTTCAGCTGCCCCTGGCTGATAGGAGCTGAGGGCCACTCTCAGGTTATAGAGGAGAGAACACAATTCACCCTTTCCCAAGGCATTTGCTTTCTGTGGTATCCTGTACTTTGTAAGAATGAAATTTGAAATGAATAGTTTTTCATTAAATTCCTGTTCCCATTTTCTTTATAAAGGTCAGCACAATTGAAATTACATGCAAGGCTACTGCATTATATATTTATCTTTTAAAATATTCCCTCTTGTATTACTGATGAAAAGATATAATTTCACTGTTGCTGTCAAGTTAAAGTCATGTATGCAAATGTTGATATTGAAGTTCCTGTAGCACAGTACATTGAGTGTCAGAAACATATGTATTAATATTTATAGACACAATGTCTTCTTGATTTTGTATTCTTCTTTCCTTCCCCTCGTAGTATGTGTACAGCTTGTTCCTCTATACAAAGGAACTACGTAATTTTCACTTGGAAGTAGAAAGTCCATAAATTTAGAGGAATCTTACTTTCCCCACCCCCAGAAATGTTATTAATAGTCTGTCAGTGAAAAATTTTTTAGAGCATCCTGAAAGATTTAATAAATTCTGTAATCAATAAAAATTTTAAAGGAAGATGTTTATGTGACAAGATCTTATATGCCTTACTGAATTTTAAATGCTATCTGGTACTGAATATTGAAATCCATTGGTGGTATATACCATTGCTTAGGTTACATATTTCATTAGGAGCTTATGCAGTGATTAATTATATTCAATATTAGCACCAGCAAAATTTATGCTTCTGAAACCAGCTAGGTTTCTGCCTGCTTTCTTGAAATTGTGGTTATTACAGAACTGGGGACTTGAGTCCCCTTAATTTTTTTACTTTTAATATACCACCTCTTTCTGACATTTCTACAGAGATATGGGATAAACTGGTCAGTAGTGATGAAAGAAGTAAGTGCATGTTGTCTGCCCAGAAATCCAGTCATTCAGTTGGTATTGTCTGAATTTCTTCTTAATATATGTGTTTCTTTTGATTTCATATATGTAGAGCTCTGGATTCATTTTTCACTTCACTGCAATTACTGTAGTGTTTTTCTAACAATAATGTTACACTTAGCAGTTATCATAAAAGTGGGCTTCCAGTCAGTGATTAGGTAAAGGAAAGTAAATAATATGAATGTATAGTTTACAATTTTATTACAAAAAAAGATCCCGAATTATTCTGGGGATCAGAAGTGGAACACTGAACATTTGTCCTCTACCACTACAGATGTCAAAAGTTGAATTTATGTAGTAAGAAATAGAGTATTCTGCAGGGGAGTTAAGTAGTTGAGAATTTTGGGAGTTGAGGACATGATAAGGATAAAATGGAAAAGTGGGTTGGAAAAATTTCTCCCCAGGTAACATCAAAAGGTATAGTTCTTTCAAAATTTTAGTTTAGAGGTTCCAGATACGATCTGAATTTGGTCATTTAAAGGAAGAAATTGGTAGGCACAGAAGGAGAGAAGATTTTAATAGATATGTGAAATACATTGCTGCATCTTTTACAACTGTTTCACAACTTGTTGTTAGTTCTTCCAACATTTATTAAACTCCTGAGAAATACACTATGCTAGATACTTGGAACTGAAAGATGAATTTCATTTACTCTGAGTAGAAGAAGCTTTCCCCTTCCTGGGAGGGAAGGGTGATGAGACAAGAGGCAATCATAGCCTCGGGTATGAGTACTGGTCTGTTGAAATGCAGAGAAGGAAGCACTTACTTCTTCCACGATAAGAAAAAACAGGTATCAGAAGTGTAATACTGTCTCAAAAACTGGTTAGAGAGAGCTAGATTAGAATATTTTGAGCCCAGAACTTATATTTAATTTTTGCCTTTATCTTAGCTTTATGTGATGGACAAGGTATTTTGCCTTTCTAAAGGGATGGAGGGACTTGTCAAAGAAATACAAGTTCTACGTCAGCAGCTATGACATTTGTCATTTTCAGAGCTGTTTTGCTTTGCTTGACGCTTGTATTAGTCCACTCTCACACTGTTATAAAGAACTGCCTGAGACTGAGTAATTTATGGATAAAAGAGATGTAATTGATTCACAGTTCCGCATGTCTGGGGAAGCCTTGGGAAACTTACAATCATGGTGGAAGGCGAAGGGGAAGCAAAGCAGGTCTTAAGGGCAGCAGGAGAGAGACAGCACAGGGGAAATTGACACTGTTAAGTCATCAGATGTCATGAGAATTCCCTCACTATAACAAGAACAGCATGGGGGAAACTGCCCCCATGAGCCAATCACCTCCCACGAGGCCTCTCCCTCAACATGTGGGAATTACAATTTGAGATGAGATTTGGGTGGGGACACAGAACCAAACCACATCATTCTGCCCCTGGCCTTTCCTAAATCACACATCCTTTTCACATTTCAAAACCAATCATGCCTTTTCAATAGTCCTGCAAAGCTATAACTCATTCCAGCATTAACTCAGAAGTCCAAGTCCAGAGTCTCATCTTAGACAAAGCAACTCCCTTCCAACTATGAGCCTGTAAAATGAAAAAAAAAACAAGTTAGTTACTTCCAAGATACAATGAGGATACAGGCATTGGGTAAATGTTCCCGTTCCAAATGAGAGAAATTGGCCAAAGCAAAGTGGCCACAGGCCTTATGCAAGTCCAAAACTCAGCAGTGCAGTCATTAAATCTTAAAGCTCCAGAATGATCTCCTTTGACTCCGTGTCTCACATCCAGGACACACTGATGCAAGGCTTGGGCTCCCTTGGCCTTGGGTAGCTCTACCCTTGTGGCTCTGGTGGGCACAGCCCCCACAGCTGATTTCACAGCTGGCATTGAGTGCCTATGACTTTTCCAGGCTCATGGTGTAAGCTGTTGGTGGATCTGCTATTCGGGGGTCTGGAGGACAGTGGGCCTCTTACAGCTCCACTAGGCAGAACCCCATTAGGGACTCTGTGTAGGGGCTCCAACCCCACATTTCCCCTCTGCACTGCCCTAGTAGAAGTTCTTCATGAGGGCTCTGCCCCTGCAGCAGACTCCTTCCTGGGCATCCAGGCATTTCCATATATCCTCTGAAATCTAGGCAGAGGCTCCTAAAGCTCAACTCTTACCTTCTGCACACCCACTAGCCCAGCACCATATGCAAGCCACCAAGACCTGGGGCTTCCACTCTCTGAAAGAATGACCTGAGCCATATGCTGTCCCCTTTTAGTAACAGCTGGAGCTGGAGGGACTGGGATGCAGGGCACCATGTCCCAAGGCTGTGAAGAGCACTGAGGCCCTGGGCCCGACCCATGAAACAATTTTTCCCTCGTAGCTTCTGGGCTTGTGATAGGAGGGGCTGGTGTGAAGATCTCTAAAGTTCCCTGAAGACAATTGTCTTGGCTTTTAATATTTGACTTCTTGTTATTTATGCAAATTTCTCCAGCAGGCTTGAATTTCTCCCCAGAAAATGGGTTTTTCTTTTCTACTGCATGGTCAGGCTGCAAATTTTCCAAACTCTTATGCTCTGCTTCCCTTTTAAACATAAGTTACAATTTCAGTCATTTCTTTGTGAATGTATATGACTGTATGCTTTCAGAAAAAGCCAGGTCACCTCTTAGATGCTTTGCTGCTTAGAAATTTCTTCTGCCAGATATCCTAAATTATCTTACTCATTGATTTTTGCTAAGGCATAGCAAAGTGACCTTTGCTCCAATTCTCAGTAAGCTCCTCATCTCCATCTGACACCACCTCAGCCTGGACTTCATTGTCCATATCATTATCAGCATATTGGTCAATACCATTCAACAAGTCTCTAGGAAGTTCCAAACGTTCCCACATCTTCCTGTCTTCTTTTGAGCCCTGAAACTGTTCCAGCCTCTGCTCGTTAGCCACTTCCAAAGTTGCTTCCACATTTTCATGTTATCTTTATAGTAGTGCCCCACTCCCAGTACGAGTTTTCTGTATTAGTTCATTCTTACACTGTTATAAAGAACTGCTTGAGAGTGGGTAACTTATAAAGGAAAGAGCTTTAATGGACTCACAGTTCCACATGGCTTAGGAGGCCTCAGGAAACTTACAATCATGGTGGAAGTTAGAAGGGAAGAAATGCACATCTTACATGGCAGCAGAGGAGGGAGAGAGCACACAGGAGAAACTGCCACTTGTACACCATCAGAGAGCATGAGAACCGCCTTACTATCATGAGAACAGCACGTGGGAAACCACCCCCATGTTCCTGTCACCTCCCACTAGGTCTGTCCCTTGACACATCAGTATTACAGTTCAAGATGAGATTCGAGTGGGGACACAAAGCCAAGCCATATCAATGCTTGGAGTTTTGAGAATATAGAAAATCTGATATTATTTTATATTTTGGGGATGAAATGTCAGTATAATTAGCACACAGAGAGCAAAACTACTTTTGGCTTCTGGAATAAGATGTTCTGTTTTGGTTACTGATATTTTAATCTTTTGCACACCTTGCATACTTTTTTATTTTATTCATCCATATGCTGCCTTTTTAAAAATTAAGAGCTTCATGTTAGTTAAAATTACTTTAAAACTATTTTAAAATTTACTTAAATCACTTAAAAAGTAACATAAATATATACCCCATATTTTTATTTTCTCAATTTTATTAAATTTATCTTAAAGAGAAAATAAGGAAGAGAAAGTAAAATCATTAAAGCTACAAGCTTTGGAATGATACCTAGATTTCAGTTTCAGCTGTCTTAGTTTCCAGCTTTGTGCTCCGAAGATATTTATCTCTCTTTGATTCAGGTTTCAAATTTGTAAAATGGAATACTGAAAGTCTATACCTCATATGGGTGTTTAAGGAAAAATCAGGTAGTTTACCATTGTGCCTGTGAAAAAGTAATCATGCAGTAAGTGCTAGTTTTTAATAAAACAATAATAGTGGCGTTGTTAGTGTTATAGACAGATAACAGATAGCACCTGAAAGGTGAAGAGGGTAGTTTCCCCTTATGTTAAAAAATGTATTCTTTATTCTGCTTTTCTCCCCATACTGGCAGTAAAATAGTGGTCCAGGTTCCTCATAAGAGTCCTGGGGATTTTCCCCTGGGAGCATTAGGCTGTGGAACAAGGTCATTGTCACCTCACTTTTTTTTGTTTTCTACTATGACCTCATGTGTCTCAGTCACAAGTGGGTCTGAGCTGGGACTTCAGCTCCTGGCTCTCTAGTCTTGACCTGGGTCCTTCAGAACTTGAAAGTTGTCTCTCTTTTTTTTTTTTTCTCATTCTATTTAGGGGCCTTCGTGGGGACACATCATAGGAAGCTAAGCTCTCAAGTCTTCAGATAGCCTGTGTCTCACAGCAGCTTTTCACTGAAAACAGTCTCTGCCTTCTCTTTAGTTACATGAAAATGTTTTAGGAATTGCTGTACAGTTGCACCATTTTACCAAACCTTCTTCAACATCTGCAAACTTCAACATACATGGAGAGGATCTTTATCTTATATAACAAATGTGGCAGATCATCATTATTATTCACTTAAGCAGTGATTCCGTTATGCACTCATGTTTGGATATCCCTGGACAGTGGTTTGCCAGAGCTGACTTACACGAGCTTGCTGGAAGTCATCAGGAATTTTGTGAGCAGATTGATGTCATCTTGATAGGTTGAAATCAGCTATAGTGAGAGTATTTACACCATGACCAGCAAATGCTATAAATCAAGTTTCCTCCCTCAGCCAGAACTGGTTTGACTTCTATTATAAGACCTCTGACACCCGTATTTGAACATTTTGGGCTAGAGTAGTAGATGCATAATATGCCTCCTTCATTTTAACAATTGAAAAATTCTACAAAAGTCCTAACATTTTCCTCTAATGATTTCACCTTTAGCTTTACCCACCACTCCTGTGGTAAAGAGCTAGCATGCTCTTTTTATATCTTTTCAACCTATTTAATAATAGCATGCATGTCGGCGTTTGTGAAACCCAGTTACATTTAATTTGCTATAACCCAAAGCAGACTGTGATTATATTTGTCCCTAAATGATGTGAATAACCAAGGGAGCGAGATATTGGAATATTTAGATTGCTTTTCTTAAGTAAAAGTAAACTTTGCAGCAAATATTTTATTTCATTTATATCAATATATTTAAAATGTATGACTATACCCCCCCCAATTTGGCCATATTCTTAATTCTGTTAATTTATTATGTTAGCTTGAAATCTTATTTTGAGGATAGGGTTGAACAATATTTCTTTGGTACCATGGTATGGATAGATCTCTCAGAGATTCTGGTTTGGTGGATTCTACTTATTACAATTGCTCTTTTTTACTGCCAATATTGAATTATCTCACATTGTACCTATTTAGGGAGACATTTTAAAACATTTATCTCTAGTTCTTCTGTGACTGTTGGCTCCAGCTCTGAAGAATAATACTGAAAGACTAGTCTGACTGAAGTAAACTTCACAATACCTTTGAGTAATGATTTGATTTAGAGCTTAAATGTAATTGTTAGCATATTGTATGTATGGTCTTATTTTACGGTATTGAAGTTTGCACAGAAATGATTTACAGATAGTGGTTCATTGTTTTACTTGAAGGGACCTTGATACTTACTGAATAGGTGTAGCTATCCAGATCATTCTAGAATGATTTTATAGAAGTCATTGTGAATAAAGCAAAGATAAGATTTTTTTTCCCTATAAAAATCAATGCAAGCCTCGTGACTTTCTTTGAGCTACTGGGGGTAAAGCCGGCTGTTAGAGAAAATCCCTAGCTCTCTTTTTAAAACTCACAAAGGCAAGATACTTTTTAGTATAAATTTTGAAAGCTGTAAGTAGCCCTAGCCTCCTTTAGGAACTTGTTCTTCACTCTTGCAGAAGCAAATAGAAGAGAGTGTGCCATTATTAAGTATTAGGTATACTAGAAAAAGATAGAAGACAATGTCTTTATACTCAGTTCTTATTCAAAGAGTAGCTGTGTTTATGTCCTTCTCTTTCTTTTTGTTCTTTATACAAAAGTAGCAGCTTGAATAGAAACTGGGAGAAGTGTAATCTGAATAGGAACTGGTATGTGCGATAAAGCTTTAAAGGGTGAATACTTTGGATCTGACTTTTCACTTGTACTCAGTTTCACTATATTTTGTCATTCAACTTGATGTTTTCTTGCGCTTTCAGATTGGGAATGGTGGTTGAAACACTCTGTTTTATTGTTTCCATGAGTCTCTTAGATCTTTTTGTTAATAAGACTAAATAAATGTGTTACTTGCGGTGACATGATTTAGTTACAAAAACGTTTTTCTGGGGATCTAGCTGACTGAAGTTTTCAAATCTAGTCAAGCAGTTACTGAGCATTTGATGATTTGGCATGGGAATTAAACAAGTGATTGTAAGAAACTCAATTAACTCCTTAATGGAAAAAAATGAAAAAAGGCAGATTAAGAAAATTAACACTTGAGTGAAGAGTTTAATATGATTTTGACAAAAATACTGAATATTCATTTTATATATGTTATTGTTAAAGCTCTGGCTAAAAACGATTAAATTGCAAATGGTATTGAAAAGGGAAGAATTCAGCAGTTGGATAATCCAGATTCAGGAAGGTGCTCCCAGATCAGTCAGCCGAATGATTCTAAATGGAAGCAAGTGCCAAAGAAACCTAACGTCCTAAATAAATGAACTAATTGCAGCCTCCATCTTATTTATTCATGTACTTTTATGGCTTTTTGTAAAAAAAAAGTTTCTGATGATCAGAAACCTTTTAAAGTCTATATTTTCCATGGATCTTGGTATATCCATTTATATCAGTTGTTTCACAATCTGCTTTGAATGTATTATGAACAGTTCTTGGGTCTGAATAAATTAGTTGGTAAGGAAAAATAAATGATAAAATGATATAAAGTAGGCCGGGTACAGCGGTTCACACCTGTAATCCCAGCACATCAGGAGGCTGAGGCTGGTGGATCCCTTGAGCTCAGGAGTTTGAGACCAGCCTGGGCAACATGGTGGTCTCAACATGGTGAGATCCCATGTCTACTAAAAATACAAAAAAAAAAATAGCCAGCATGGTGGTGCGCACCTGTGGTTGCAGTTACTTGGGAGGCTGAGGTGGGAGAATCACTTGAGGTTGGGAGCAGAGGTTGCAGTGAGCCAGGAGAGCCAAGATCATGCCACTGCACTCCAGTCTGGGTGACAGAATGAGATCCTGTCTCAAAAATAAAATAAAGTAAAGTAAAATAAAATAAAATTAAATAAAATAACGATATAAAGTAAAAGATCCTGACCTAATGGAGAAGAACTGAAAATATACATAAGCATTGTAAATTCAGTTCTTATTGGTAAATTACCAATGGAGAAAGGATGTATAATTGTGTGGATGATCAGAATTACTCATGTGCTCTGGGAGATAAGTGGTTTTGAGAATCTGAAGTTAGATGAAGTCTGTGAATTTATTGAAAAGATGATTTCTGAACTATGAAATGAGGCTTGGGAGGTAAGAAAATAATGTATATAGATTCAAAAGGAGAAATGGATGTGGTGGCTCTATGAAGAGCTAAATGTGGGGTGACTCTGGGGTGACAGGACCCAGGTGAGCTTTCAAAGACACTATGCTTCCCAAGTCCTTCTGTTCTTTCCAATTTATTTCCAATGATTTCCAAAGGAGTGTTATAATCACTGGGCTTGAGAAAATTAGTTCAAGGACTGGGATTGTCATTAAAAACTCTATTTTTTATTTTCTCTATGAGTCACCTTATATTAATATTTCTGAATAAAAAACCCCACATAGTAATCTGTAATTAAAAGCGACTGAGTGCTCATCTGTGAACTAAGATTTGGGACCATGCCAGGAAGCAAAACAATCTCAGCCTTTGGCCTTGTGGAACAACGGCGGGGAAGATAGATAATGAACAGCATTGAAAATGCTACACAAGATAGATAATGAACAGCAATGAAAATGATACACAACAGAACTTACAGAGGGGTCTAGGAGCATTAAAAAAGGGTGCCTCAAGTGGTTAGCACAGGCCACCTAGAGGAAGCAAAACTTAAACAGGTCTGTGAATGCAATTGAGTAACCTCCATAAATCTTTTTCCAACACCTTCTCAGTCTACTAGATATTCTTTAAAGGTAATTAGGTACCTGATTCATGTATGTGATTCCAAAATCAATGATTTAGAGCCCTCTACAATACACTCCTTCCAAGTCTGAATCAGAGACTTGACATCTGGAATAGTGCAGTTAATGAAAATTGGGGTTGGGGATATATCAGATGAAATATTCTTGGTGCTTTATTATTTTTAATGAAATGAGAAGCAACATTTCTTTTTACCTGCTCCCCTCTGAGAAGTTGCATGGAAGCATAATAATACAATTATTTTTTTGTGTGAGAAAGGACAGTCTGTCCTGCTGAGAAGACATAGTGGCTTTTGTCTTAAAAGGTCATTATAGATTATATATTGCTCACCTAAGGTTGGGACATTTCATGATTATATATTATGATTTAAGTATAAATTAATTTTAGAAGAACAGAAAATAATTTTCTTATTAAAGTTGAAGAACATATTCTCCCCCTTATTCTCTCTATCCCTCGTTATTTATAGAAACCCTATGTGTTACCCATATGAACACATGTATAGTAATAATAAGTTTACAAATATAATTGCACCCTTTTTCCCTCTTAAATATATTATCTTAGATATGTATTGCCTATGCAAACCTAGCCAAGTTAATTAAATTCTTTATGCCTCAGTTTTCACATCTGTAAAAGGGAAATGAAATGGTTTTATAATGTAAAGCATTTGAGCAATGCTAACCGCCATTTAGAGTTTGTCAGATATTGGCTGTTGTTAGAGCAGTCCATACTGAGAGAGTTGACTTTGTTGAAAATCAGGTTGCTAAAGTTAAATACTCTGCATTGGAGTTAATCCTCAGAAAGAAAAAATGATGGATCAATGGAGAACGATTGAGGGTATTTAGAAATGTTGAAATTCACTGAAGACTACTTTAAAATTGGGAGAGTTGTCCCTTCCTTAATTTTTGACCACACTCATTAACCATATCTAATAAATCACTGAATCCTGGAAATTGTACTTCCTTGATTTCTCTGAAATCCTGTTTATTTTTGTTTTGTCATTTTTTTGTTTTGTTTTGTTTTGTTTTTTTACATACCCCAGTTCATGGCATTATCATTTTTTGGCTTGGCCATTGCTGTATCTTCTAGACTTTGACAGCCATATTCTCATCCCTGTTCTTCTTCACAGTGTGGCCAGGATGCTCTTTTGTAAGTGCCATTCTAAATATGTTAATTATCTAGTGAAACCCACTGAGTGGCCTTCCATGGCCTTGTGAACAAATTCAAAATCCATTAAATGGCCTTTGAAGACTCTGAGATCGCACAAATCACTTCTTACTTCTCAGACTTCATTTTTCCCTCTACCTCTTTGCTCTGTTTTCTCAATGTCTGACGCATATCACATTCTCTTATACCCCAGGAAAATTACATGTGCTGTTTTCTCAGTCTGGGATTTTCTCTCTTGTTTCTCTGACATTTGTTACATATACTTTAGGGCTCAGTTAAGACATCACCCTTTCATTAGAGTGGCTGTTTCTGACATTTTTGATAGGATTATCAGACCTGCATTATGTACCCTAAACCCTAATTTCTGTAAAATATATTGGTCCTCCAGGTGTCTCTCTCTGTTTGGCTAGAGCAGGTCCTGCTATCTTGTGTTACATTAGGAAGCTTGAGGAATGTGTTATGCAAATAAAAATGTTCGACTGCCTGTCTTCTTGTCTGCCAAGAGAGTGACCATTTAATACAATTCTGCGTATGCCATCAAGCCACAAGACTAATGAAAATATTATATACCCATTTGTTAATTTATTTATTCACTTATTTGACCTTGATCATTCAAAAAATCAATTATTCCTGTTGGGTGCCTACTCCTTTGAAGCATAGGAATTATCAGGATATAGACACAGACTCTCTTCTCAGAAAACTCATCTTTTAATGGAAAATCAAACAGTAAAAGGAATATACATGAAAAAATGGACATATCTCACCTATTTGGGAAATGCAGGGAGGCTTTGAGTCTTTAGGGAGATGGTATCAGGGAGATCCCACCTAGAGGCCTAGTACTTAACTGGTTAAACAGGAGGATGTTGGAGTTACAATTACCAGAATTTAGAATGTTCAGTAAATATTAGTATTCACTAATAATAATAATAACTGGTGAAGACTAATATGTATACTAGTGCTTATATAATGTTTGTGTAAACATTGACATGTTAAATAAATAGCTAATGCTATTTTCTTGAATCTTGAATATGACACATATGAATATTTCTATATATGATTAATATTTTCAAAGCATTTTAATGGCTTTACAGTATGTCGTTATGTAAGTTGATTACTATTTATGTCTTCATTTCTCTTTTAAAATATTTTCACCTTTTTATATTATTACCATGCTGTGATAAATTTGTTTTGCATAGGGTATCAGTCTAATGTTGGAGGAAGAATGTTTGAAAATTTGCTCCTCTATAAAAACAATACAAAATCTGGCAAAAATGTCACAATCAAATTTTTCAAAATTTTGGAACTGAACCAGTGGTTTTCAGCAACTCAGGGAGCAGTTGAAGAAAAATCACTGCATATAGGTAAGAACAGTGAGCTTTGTGAACTTTCCCTTCTGCTCTCCCTCTCACTAGTTGCCTTGAGAAATAACAGCCTACATTCCTGGCAAT
This sequence comes from Macaca mulatta, assembly GCF_049350105.2. Taxonomy (NCBI): domain Eukaryota; kingdom Metazoa; phylum Chordata; class Mammalia; order Primates; family Cercopithecidae; genus Macaca; species Macaca mulatta. The sequence goes on from NC_133422.1 coordinate 86,305,555, forward strand.
AAAGGTAGCAGAACAGAGCTAGTCTCTCATTAAAGTCTTATTCCCCAATAATTGCCATTATTGAACCAATTTGGAAGACATGACTTAAAAGACTTGACTTGACTTGACTTGAAAAGTATTATCTCACAGTACTGGAGGTTAAAAGTCCAAAACCAAGGTGTCAGCAGGCTTGGTTCCTTCTGAGGCTTGTGAGGGAAGGATCTCCTCTGGCCTCCGGCATTAGCTTGTGTATGGCTGTCTTCTCCCTGTGTATGTTCACATTGTCTTTCCGCTCTGTGTACCTGTGTCTATGTAAGTACGTCAGTCATGCTAGACTAGGGTCCACCCCAATGCCTCATTTTAACTAGATTGCCTTTGCCCCCAAAACTATGAAACAATAAATTGCAGCACCACCCACTTTGTGGTAATTTGTTACAGAAGACTTAGCAAACTAATATGAAAATCATATGCTCTCTGATCACAATGTAGTGAAATTAGACATCAATAACATGGGACAATTTGGGACAACCATATGTCCATGTAAAATAATAAAGACACTGCTAAATAATGAATGAATTGAAGAAATCACAAGGGAATTTAGAAAATATTTTGAGAAGAATAAAAGTGAAAATACAATATACCAAAACTTATTGGATACAGTGAAAACAGTACTCAGAGGCTAATTTATAAATGCCTACATTATAAATGCCTACATTGTAAAAGATAAAAAGGTTTCAAATCAATAATCTAACCTCTATCTTAAGAAAAACAAGAGCAAACTAAACCCAAAATGTACAGAAGAAAAGACATCATAAATGATTTTAAAGGAAATGAATTAAACAGAGAATAGAAAAAGAATAAAATCAACAAAATCAAAAGTTCTTTGAGAATATTAACAACACTGATAAAACTTTTAGATAGACTGAAAAAGAAAAAAGAAAGCTCATATGATTAAAATGAGGAGTGAAAGAAAGGACATCACTATTGACTTTACAGAAATAAGAAGCATTATAAGGGAATGAAAAATTAGAAATCAACAGATCACATACCTGGATGAAACAACTCCTACAAAGATGCAAAGTACCAAAATTCAGTGAAGTATAAAATCTGAATAGACCTAGAGCAAGTAAAGGGATTATATTGGTAAGCAAAAAATGTCCCATAAAGATAAGCAAAAAATGTCCCATAAAGAAAAGTGTTCAATAGATGGCTTTCATGATGAATGCTTCCAAACATTAAAGACGAGTTCCTACTATGTTGCACAAATTCTTCCCGAAATGAAAGGATGACGGAACACTTCCAAAACATTTGGTGAGGCCAATATTACCCTGATACACAAACCAAGCAAATCCATAGAAAGAAATGAAAACTACTGACTGATATCTCTTAGTAAATATAGATGCAAAAATCTTCAACAAAATTCTAGAAAACTGAATTTACAGCGCATGAAAATATACAACATTACCAGGTGGAATTTATTGCAGGAACGCAAGCTTGACCTATCAGTTCAACTCGTAGATACATACACAAGAGAATTGAAAACATATATTTACACAAAAACTTCTACACAGATGTTCATAATAGCATTACTTACAATAGCCCGAAGGTGGAAACAACTCAAATGGTCATCAGCTGATGAACTGACAAATAAAATGTGGTATATGCATACAATGAAATATTCACTAATAAACAGAAATGAAATACTGGTACATGCTACAAAATGGATGAAATCTAATAAATTTTTCATTAAAGTATGAGTTGCATTTGTCCATACAGTAGAGGTATGATTTTTGGATATTCTAATTTGAAAAATAACCCGCCTCATTCTGTCTGACCAGCAGTGGATGCTTGATGCTGGATATCACAGCTGAGCAAGGAGCTGCACATTTTTGGATATTTGGAAGCCTACGTATGACCTCCAGGTTTTGATCCAGGGATAGAAGACTTTTATCCCAATTGCATAGGGAGGGGTTCTAACAGCACCCCACCCATATTGTGAAACATGTAGTTGTAACCTTTTTCAATAAAGGAATAACTGTTAAAAAAAAAAAGTATTGAAAACATCAAAATATGGTAAAACTGCATACTATTTTTATGTTATAATAGAGCAAACTACCTGAGCCTCTCCAGGTGCATGTAATATTTTTAGATGATTTTTTATTTTACTATTGCTAAAAGCCATACCATACTCTAAAGTTTATTAGATGTTAATCTCCAGAACATTGATTCATTGCAAATATATATATATTTTATATATATATATATATATATATTATTTTTTTTTTTTTTTGAGAGAGTCTCACTCTGTCCCCCAGGCTGGAGTGCAGTGACGTGATCTCGGCTCATTGCAAGCTCCGCCTACCCAGTTCACGCCATTCTCCTGCCTCAGCCTCCCGAGTAGCTGGGACTACAGGCACCCACCACCATGCTCAGCTACTTTTTTGAATTTTTAGTAGAGATGGGGTTTCACTGTGTTAGCCAGGACGGTCTCGATCTCCTGACCTCATGATCCGCCTGCCTCAGTCTCCCAAAGTGCTGGGATTACAGGCCTGAGCCACTGTGTCCAGCTTCATTGCAAATAATTTTTGTCCTGTAGAGTTGTGATTTATTTTTGTCTGATTGGAAACAGGAAACACAAGTGTACCTGAAAGATATTAATCATTAAAAAAACTAACATTAAAATAGCATTCCAGCTTTCTTTCTGTCACTGACTGTGTATAATGCTAGTCTCTTGCATTTTTTATTTCAAGAAGCTTTATTGTGTTGCTTGTTTCCTCATTACATAACTAAACAGAATTTTCACAACTGCTTGTTATGTATTAGTTTTAGGGGCCTATGCTTCATCTTTTTGAAAATTATGATTTGACATAACATATAGAAAACCTTTTTTTAAATTTATTTCTTTTTTTTTTTAGCGTTAAAACAAGTAGTTCTTATAATAGGTGGATTTGTGTGTGGAGGGGGTGATAGAAACTCACTTTCACTTAAATCCCTTTAAAAAGTGGGGAAATTATGGGATCACATGATCACAAGTACAGAAACTGAAGGTCTGACTTGATCTAGTTCCTCATATGTTATCAGGAATCTTCCCTACCTCTCAATGAAACTTTAGTATCTGTGAGTTTCTTTCTCAGGCAGGCTGTCTCCAAGTAGGAGCAAAGTACCTCAGCAGCTGTAGGTCTAAAATCTGCCGGGTTAGCAACATTAACAACAAAAAGATCTTATTTCCCATCAAATAAAATCTCTTGTCTGCTCTGTGAAGCATCTACTGAAACTCTCACTGTCTGTTTTTGGGTCACCTTCCTCCCCTAGAGCCACATGTGGAGTCAGCTGAGCTAATGTGTCAGCTGAGAGTGAAGAGGGTGCACCCAGAGGATAAATACAAGGCAGTGACAAAAAGAAAAAAGCAAAGTCCCTGAGAAATAAGGATGTATACTTTATAAGAATAAAAGATACAATCCATAATGCATATCTAGTTGTTCAGAATGTGTCAAATAGCAACAATATGTATGTTTAGATACAACATCATGGAAATACAAATTTAAAAATAAAGATTAAAAGCATAATAGGAAAAAAAAAACCTGACAAGTTGGTGAACTTTTATGTAATGCCATGAGCATATTGGGGACGTGTTTGCTTTAAAATCAGGAATAAGACATTCCTTTCATGTGTTACATGCTCCAAGTTAATGTTTAACATAGAGACACTAATAAAGCAACAAAAATTTTAAAATATATTTCTTGCTGGGAAATAATTACATGAAACTGTTTAACAGAAGCCAAGATTATTCTTTGTCCCTTGTTCAATAGTACTAGGACTAAGCAAAAGCAACTTAACTGCATATTCCAGGAAATACTTGCTCCTGGAAGAAAGACTGTGAAACAGCTAGTTTACTTATCAAAACTAACAACTGGTCCTTCTAGACTCTCTTCAGAGTCCTGTTCCTGCTAGATTCACCAATCCAAATAAACTCTGCCCACTCGCAGCACTTCTCTGTCTCATAAGACCTGCCTCAAGATCACTCCAGCCAGGCCCTAGAATTCTATAAATATCTTTCCTCTACAGGTCACATACTGTATGATTCCATTTATGTAAATTTTATACAAGAGGCACATTTTTAGTGAGAAAATACCTTAATTTTGAATAGACCCAGTGGGGTTGGAGAGAAATGAAGAGTGACTGCTAACAGATGCAGGGTGTTTTTAGGGGGTGATGAAAATGATCTGAAGTTGATTGTGGTGATGGTTACAACTCTGCAGACATTTAAAGCCTTTGAATTGTACAATTGAAATGGGCCAGTTGTATGGTATGTGAATTATACTTCAATAAAGCAGTTACATATCTAAGAAATGCAGTGTAAATAGATGGACTTGGAAGGTTGAGCAAAAATCATGTACATTTGGAAAATTTCTTCTTGTCATTTGTTTAGTTAACTGCTGTTTCTGTTTGGCTGTTCCATTTTTGGAACTAGATTCCCTGTGATCATGAGCGTAAGTACAGGAAAGAACCACGTGGCCCAGATGGCAGCTGATTACATGTACTTGCTTTACATCCTCCAGAGTCCATGATAAGGCATAAACACATACAGAAAAAAATAAAAATAAAAAAACAGTGGCCACAACATGATACATTATTGATTAAAAGTCCAATTGAGTCAGAATGTACAGTAACTGCATTTTTGGTGAACGATGAGTGAAGATTCACATTATTATGTATTTTTAAATGGCGAATTATATTTTATATGAATTATATCTCAAAAAATGTTAAAATTATCTAATTTTTGTGTTTAAATGCCCACAATCAAATCAGTGTTGTCATAAACAATTTGAATAACATTCTAATGCTCATTTACATGATGAAAATTTTATCTACTATTATAGAAACTGAATTTTTAAGTGACTACATTTAAATATTTTAATATTTTTGCAGCATATTTTTTGTTCTTAAAGTGGCTATGTAATTTGTCCATTTCTTTTCTACTGTGTGCAGTTAATTTACTGTTTAGATGGTAAGAAATGAAAATTTGGTTAACTTTTTGGCCAATACTTTTCCCTAGTTATTTTCTGTTTACTATTCTTGAATAATTCCTCCCTTCTGCATGGACTTGTGGTGCCTCCTTTATTATAAACTACATTCTTAGATATACTAGGCTTCATGTGAGGACAGTCTGTAGTATTCCCAATTTTGTCAATTATGTGCCAATACCACATTGTTTATATTATGTCTTAATATCTGGCAGGAAAATATTCCACTTGTTACATTTGTTTCCCATCTCTTAATGAGGTATTTTCACGTGTTTATTCTTCAATATAAATATTAGAATTATGTAGTCAAGTTCCAAAGGAAAAGAAAGAACAAATCTCACAGGTAGTTTGTTAAATTCATGTATTGATCATGGAAGAGATGATAATTATATATTATTTTTTCAAAAACTGCAGTTCTTAAATTATGTTTTTGTTAATACCTGTATAACTTCTAGATTAATCATAAAGAGTAATATGTTAATACACCGAGAACTTCCATATTAATTAATAATAAAAAAGCAGTGATCATAATAAACATTCTTATTTCTGACTTTAATAAGATTCCAGGCTTTTACTGTTTTTTCATAAATGGTGGAGTCTGAAATAAATTTACGTTATTCTAGTTTACTATAAGATTTGGTCAGGAATAGGTGCTGCATATTATCACATATTGTGATTTTTTTCCCATTTGAGCTCTTAATAGAATGCATTATTATTATTAAATAACACTCTTAAACCTCAAATTGCTAATATTAAACTTTATTTCATCATAGGACATTCTTTCAGTGTATTGTTGAAAAAATGTTCCGTATATATTCTTGCATGAAATTGGGTTTTATTTTCCTTTTTTAATGTATTTTTTGTTCACTTTTATGTGTCAAAATTACATACATTGGGATATAGTCACAATTTCTCTCATAATATTGCAACAAAATAATCCAGGCTTCTCCTATCTCACAAAGAACAAAGGAAATATGAAATCATAAAAAGAGGCTCCATTTAAGGAAGGAATTAACTATTTATTAGAAGAAACTGTGAGGCAAATCCCTTAGCTCATAAAGTCTGTTCTGCTACAGTATGAGACTCTCAAATGAAAATTAGTTGACACACATTTGGTAAAACGTGAACTATGTCAGTGTAATGTCAAAGTTACATTAATGTATTCATGATTTTTTCCACAGTGTTAGTTTTTGCGTCCGGGTCAGTGTATGTGTAGGACACGAGCTGACTGAGCAAGTGATGAAGGAGTACAATTCTGAACGCAGTGTCCGGAGTCCTTGCATCCCTCCTTAGGGCCTGTCATGTGTTCTGTCCGGAAAGTGTGATTGCACAGTCCTTTATTTATTTATTTATTTATTTATTTATTTATTTATTTGTGTGAGACAGAGTGTCCCTCTTGTTGCCTAGGCTAGCGTGCAATGCCGCGATCACAGCTCACTGCAACCTCCGCCTCCCAGATTCCAGTGCTTCTCCTGCCTCAGCTTTCTGAGTAACTGGGATTAGAGGCATGCATCACCATGCCCAGCTAATTTTTTTTTTTTTTTTTTTTGAGATGATTCTCGCTCTGTCGCCCAGGCTGGGGTGCAGTGGCATGATCTCGGCTCACTGCAAGCTCCGCCTGCCGGGTTCACGCCATTCTCCTGCCTCAGCCTCCTGAGTAGCTGGGACTGCAGGCGCCCACCACCACGCCCGGCTAATTTATTGTATTTTTAGCAGAGACAGGGTTTCACTGTGTTAGCCAGGACGGTCTTGATCGCCTGACCTCATAATCCGCCCGCCTGGGCCTCCCAAAGTGCTGGGATTACAGGTGTGAGCCACCGCGCCCGGCCGCTAATTTTGTATTTTTAGTAGAGACGTGGATTCTCCATGTTGGTCAGGCTGGTCAGGCTGGTCTCGAACTCCTGACCTCAGGTGATCCATGCGCCTCGACCTCCTAAAGTTCTGGGATTACAGGTGTGAGCCACTGCACCAGCCCCCAATTTTTGTATACTTTCCCCTTGTCTCCGTTATTTATGTAATCTTACAGCAAGGTACTTTCACATCTTTAAAAAGATAAATTCCTGTATTAAACGAAGTATTTATTTGTTAAGAATTTTACATGTTTTTTAAGCTAATTTTTTTATTTTATATGATTTATAATTGCTTTTGTTTTTTTCGCTCTTTTTACCAGTTGCATATTTTTCTCAGTCTCCTAATCTTACTACATGATTTTTCAGAGAGAGAGAGACAGAATAAGGTTTATTTTTATGTTATAGTAAAAATACCTATACTCTGTCTATTTAAGTAGAATATGAGAAATCTCTTCCATGCATTGATAAAGATGTTGAATCTATACAGTTATGTGATAAAGTGACTTCAGTTAATCGTTCGGGTTGAAGTGAAGGTCTGAAAATGTTTAAATGTGTTCATTCTCTGTTGCCTGCAGTAAGTGAAGATTATGTCTCTTTTTGTTGTTGTTGAATTAATTATAAAGAGATAGAGACTCTCGTCAAATTATTTTACTATAGAGCCTATATTTTCCTTATCAAAAGCAAACCTCCATGTTGTTATGGATATCAAAGTTTCTTTTGAAACATGTATTAGGTAATTGTGCTAAATTATAAAATATAGCTAACATGGAAGAAAATGGGAGTTCATAATTTTTATTGTTCATCCCTTAATATAAACTTGCTGTATATTTGAAATTTTCCTGCCTGAACCCCCATTCATTTGTTCTCAATTATTATCACAGCCTCAGTATATTTCTAGTGCCTGAAATATCATTCTGATGCATTTCCTATTCTTTACAGTGGTTTAAAAAAAAGACATTTCTGGTGAAATTTAAATAAGTTGGTATAATTGGTTTGAATGTTTTTTGACTATTTGAAAAATCTTATAAAATCATTGGCTATTTGACTTTTAAGAATTTTCTTTTTTGTTAAGGTTGGTCATTTTGTATATTTAATATTTTGAAATTAGAGATTTAATTTCTTCTTAGACACAAATTTGTTAAAGATTTTTAAAAATTTTCTATTTTGATTTTCTTGAAAATACTACAGTTATTGTCTAGTTATATTGTATAGTGGTTAGGGATTGTGGGCAGTTTGACTTTTGCTTTGCTGCGTGTCTGTGTTTGTGTACTGGTCTTTGTAGTGACTAGCATATGATACAATTTTATAAATGTTTCATGGACATTAATATTGTAAATGTTCTAAGGTACACTTCAACATACAGCCATTAAATATGTTTCACTAAATTGTTGTTCAAAACGTTTTATTCATATTTCCTCATCTGGAATTCTTTTTTTTTTGCTTCAGTTATTGTATCTAAAGAGTTATATCTTTCATTTTCTCCCTGTGCTTTGACATTTTTGCATGATATATTTGGATGCTTTCTTTTCCAACACTGTTCTAGTTGTCTATTACTGCATAGTAAATTACCCTAAAACTTAACAGCTAAAAACAAGAACTTTTATTATCTTGCAGTTTCTGACAACCAGGGATATGGGAATGCTTCACGGGCTGTTTGTGGTTCTGGTATCTCACAAGCCGGAGTCAAGATGTGGGCCTGGATTGCAGTCTTGGCTGGAGCTGGAGGGTCTGCTTCCAGGAAGGCTCACACATATGGTTGTTGACTGGCAAACTCAGTTCCTCAGTGTCTCAACAGCCAACACAGGAGGTCTCAATTCCTTCCCCCAGGGGTCTAACAATAGGGCTATTTATGACATGGTTGTTGACTTTTTCTGGAGTGAGCAAGAAGGAAATATCTGTGTCTTTTGTGAACTAGTCTCAAAAACTGCACACCATCACTTCTGCTTTCATCTAATTATTAGAAGTGAGTCACTAAGACCAGCCATCGTTCAATGGCAGAGAATTAGGCTCTACCTTTGAAGGGAGGATTATTTTTCAAAAATTGTGGACATATTTAAAAACTACCATAAGCAAAGACTCATGTCCATAAATCTTTATTATAGATTTAACTTTATCATTTTAAAATTTATTATTGAGAAATGAACCTCTAAATTCAATGTAATGCTTTTGGACGTGGACTCTGAACTCCCTGATAATTTTGTTGTTTCATTTAATTAATACATATTTACCCATCTTTTGGTTTTAAGTTCCTATCTTAAACACATCATTAAAATTCAATCTTTGGGCTACATTCAAATTTGTGTAGGAGGAATTAAATTTATTTACTCTGATTTTCATAATTTTTTTCATTACTATTATAAAAAAATTGTGAGAACACTTAGTACTGTATCTACGCTTTTATCATATTTTAAAGTGCACAATACATCGTTACTGACTGTACGTACAGTGTTGTACAGTAGATCCCTCAAGCTTCTTAATCTTGCTTGACTGAAATTTCATGCCTCTTCAATAGTAACTTCCCATTTCCTCCTCCACCTAGCCCCTTGCAGCCACCATTCCATTCTGATCCCATAAATTTGATTATTTTAGATACTTCATATAAGTAGAATTGTGTGATGTTTGCATATAAGTAGCATTGTGTGATATTTGTCTTGCTGTTATTGCTATAACATGTTTAAGAGTGCTGTAAAATAATATTCTATCATGTTTTCAGATATATTTTTCCTATATGTTTAATGACTATTATTTCGATAATATACTTGGTTAGTGTATATCAATGTCCTTTTATTTAGAATAATTTAATATTAACTTGGTGGCTTGTTTTTGGATAATATCACTGTGCATTATCATCTCCTGAAATGCTTACACATAACATAGATTTATATAATGCAAGAGGTCATGTTAAAATGTCCATGACAATGAAATAATACGTTGGCCTAAATGGAGACAGTGTATTATTGTCTAAGAGAAAAAGAGACACAAATTGCTAGTATCAGAAACAAAAAGGGGACATAATTGCAGATTCCATGGACATTTAAAGGATAATAAAGGAATGCTATGAGCAATTCTATGCCCATAAATTTAATAACCTAGATGAAATGGACCAATTCCTTGAAAGACACATGAAATTTATATGAAAAGAAGTAGACAATCTGAACATGCTTATATCTGTTTTAAAAATTGAATCAATAGTCTCCCAAAACAGAAAGCACCAGGCCCAGATAAGTACATGAGTGAATTTTACTAAACATTTAAGGAAAATATACCAATTCTTTACAACATCTTTCAGAGGATAGAACAAGAGGAAATGCCTCTTCATTCTATGAGGCTAGCTAGCATCACTCTAATACCAAAAACACAAATTACAAGAAAACTACAGACCACTATTTCTTGTGAACATCGTTTCAAATCCTCAAAAAAATGTCAAATTGAATCCAACAATGTATAAAAAGATGTACACTCCAACCAAGTGGGATTTATCTCAGGTATGCACAATTGGTTGAACATTCGAAAATCAATTAATGATTTCAATATGCTAAAAAAGAAAAATCACATTGTCATCTCAATAGATGCAGAAAATGCATCTGACAAAATCCAACAACAATTCATGATTAAAACTCAAAATAGGAATAGAGAGGAACTTCCTCAACTTGATAAAGAATATCTCTAAGAAACCTACAGCTAACATCATACTTAATGATGAGAAGCTAGAATCTTTCCCAGCAAGATCAGGAGCAAAGCAATTATTTCCTCTCTCACCAATCCTTTTCAATATTGTCCTGGGAGTCCTAGCTAAGGCAATATGACAATAAAAGGAAATGAAAGACATATAGCTTAGGAAGAAATACCACTGTTTTTGTTTGCAAATGATATGATTATCTATGTAAGAAATCCAAAAGAATCGACAAACACAAAACTCCTGGAATTAATTATCAATTATAGCAAGGATGTAGGATGCAAGGTTAACATACAAAACTTAATTGCTTTCCTATATATCAGCCCTGAACAAGTGGGATTTAAAACGGAAAACACAATACTATTAAATCAGCACCAAAAACTGAAATACTTAGGTAAAAATCTAACAAAATATGTACAGCTCTATATAAGAAAAACTATAAAACTTTGATGAAAGAAATCAAGGAACTAAATTAATGGACAGATACTCAATGTTCATGGATAGGCATACTCAATATTGTCAAAATGTCAGTTCTTCTAATTCAGCCTGTAGATTCAATGCAATCCCAATAAAAATCTTATTAAGTTATTTTGTAAACATCAACCAACTGATTCTAAAGTTTACATGGAGAGGCAGAAGATCCAGAATAGTCAATACAATATTGAAGGGGAAGAACAAAGTTGGAGGACTGACACTACCTGACCTCAAAACTTTCTGTCAAGCTGCAATAAGACAGTGTGATGTTGGCAAAAGAAGAGACAAATGGATTAATGGAACAGAATGGGGAGCCCAGAAATAGACCCATATAAACATAGTCAACTGATCTTTGATGAATGAGCAAAGACAATACAAAGAAGCAAAGATAGTCTTTTCAACAAATGGTAATAGAACAACTGGACATCCACATGTGAAAAAATGAGTCTAGAAACAGATTTTACATCCTTCACAAAAATCAACTGAAAGTGGATCATAGATGTAAGTGTAAAACGCAAAAACTGGCTGGGTGCAGTGGCTCATGCCTATAATCCCAGCACTTTGGGAGGCCAAAGCGGGTGGATCACTAGGTCAAGAGTTCAAGACTAGCCTGGCCAACATGGTGAAACCCCATCTCTACTAAAAATACAAAAATTGGCTGGACATGGTGGCGGGCTCCTGTAATCCCAACTCCTTGTGAGGCTGAGGCAGGAAAACCACTTGAACCCAGGAGGCAGAGGTTACAGTGAGCTGAGATCATGCCATTGCACTCCAGCCTAGGCGACAAGAGCAAGACTCCATCTCAAAAAAAAAAAAAAAAAAGAAAAACTATGAAACTCATAGAACATAATATAGGAGAAAATCTAGATGACTATGGGTGTGATTATGACTTCTTAGATGCCACACCAAAGGCATAATATATGAAAGACACAACTGATGACCTAGACTTCACTAAAATTTAAAAGCCCTGCTCTGAAAAAGACTACGTCAAGAGAATGAGAAAACAAGCCTCAGACTGGGAGAAAATACTTGCAAAAGACACATCTGATAAAGGACTGTTATCTAAGATATACAAGAACTCTTGAGAATCTACAATAAGAACACAACGAACCTGATTAAAAGTGGGCCAAAGACCTTAACAGATACTTCAACAAAGAAGATAAACAGATGACAAATAAACATGTGAAAAGTTGCTCAACATCATATGTCATCAGGGAAATGAAAATTAAAACAGAAGTGAGGTACTACTACAGACATATTAGAATAAACAGAATCCAGAACACTGACCCACACTAAATGCTAGTGAGGATGTGGACCAACAACTCTCGTTAATTGCTGGTGGGAATGCAAAATAGTGCAGCTACTCTGGAAGACAGTTTGTCAATTCCTTACAAAACTAAGCATACTCTTATGCTATCCAGCAGTCATACTCCCTGCTTTTACCCAAATGAGTTGAAAACTTATGTACATACAAAAACCTGCACATGGGTGTTTAGAGCAGTTTTATTTACAATTGCCAAAACTCCAAAGCAACCAGGGTGTTCCTCAGTGGGTGAAATGTGGTACATGTAGATAATGAAATATTACTCAGTGCTAAAAATAAACTATCAAACTGTGAAAAGACATGGAGGAACCTCCAATGTATATTACTGCATGAAAAAAGCCAATCTGAAATGGCTACCTACAGCACAATTCCAACTATGTGACATTCTGGAAAGGGTCAAAGTGTGTAGACAGCAAAAAGATGATGGGTTGCAGGGATTTTGGTGGAGTGGGGTGAAGGATGAATAGGTAGACCATAGGGCAATTTTAGGGCACTGGAAAACTCTGTATGATACTATAATGATGAAATCATGTCACTAAGAGTGAACCCCAATGCAACCTATGTATTTGGGTTATTATAATGTGTCAGTGTAGGTTCACCAGTTGTAACAAATGTATCATTCTCATGGGAGATATTGATAATGTACAGAAAATGTATGTGTGGGGGCAGGGAGTGCATATGAGAATTTGTAAGTTTTGCTAAATTTTGCTGTGAACCTAAAACTTCTCTGAGTATATTGGTACAAGAGTTAAGGATACATTTACTCATTAATTGTTGGTGCTCTTGTGGACAGGAAGTAGAGTGAAAAGAATATAGTGTGGTTGGGCACATCAGAATTATAGTTCATTAGGAAGTAGCCTGGCCCTTTATAAATTTTTTTAATTTTTCCGAGATCTAGTGATAAGGTTTGACTGTGTCCTCACCCAAATTTCACCTTGAATTGTAATAAACCCACATGTCTAGGACAGGGCCACGTGGAGATAACTGACTCATGGGGGCAGTTTCCCCCATACTGTTCTTGTGGTGAATAAGTCTCAGAAGGTCTTACAGTTTTATAAATGGGAGTTCCCTTGCACAAGCACTCTTACCTTCCACCGTGTAAGATGTGACTTTGCTCCTCATTCAACTTCAGCTGTAATTGTGAGGCCTTCCCAGCCATGTGGAATTGTGAGTCAACTAAACCTCTTTATAAATTACCCAGTCTCGAGTGTGTCTTTATTAGCAGTGTGAGAACCGACTAATACATCTGGTTTTCTCATTCACAAAATGGGGCTTATAATGACTACATCCTGGGTTATTGTGAGGACTGAATGAAGTAACTGAACTAGAGCATTTCATGTGGTGCTTGGTACATGATATGTCATCAGAAAGCAGTGATTCTTGGTGGGTGAGAATCAGCTGTAAAATAAGTAGGTTAATATTCAAGTGCCTTTGGCTATGGCTCAGTGAATAAAGAGTAAATCTTTAAAAAATCAGAGTAAAATGCAGAATTGCTCAGAGATGAAAATTATTGTCATTATATTTATTGCTCAGTCATCCATTTTATTTTATATGAACTATAAAAGAATAAGGCAGGCACTGGGCCAATCTCTGTTTACTGTTTTCCAGAGTAAGGTGGAGAAGACAGGGCAAAGTTTCACAGAGCTTCCATAAAATAGAATTGACAAGAGTTAAACAGCATATGTCATCAGAGTGACAATATAGGTGCAAATACTTGGAATAGCTAATTCCATGGTATGTCAGGGATTGATGTAATAATTGAATCAAAAATATGTTAATTTTGGGAATAGAGATTAAAGAAAAATGTATTTTACAATGCGAATAGCAAAGAATAGCCCTGAGAATTCTAGATTTATATACTGCGGAGTCAGAGATGACCTTCATTTCTTTTCCGTTTGTTTTGCAGAGATATCAAAAAAGTAGAACTTTTGAATTTGAATGAATTGATTTAATGAAAATGTACTTGGTTCTTAACACTAGGAGAGATTGAGCAACATTATTCATGAAAAATTATGGTCAGGATGTGGTGTTTCTTTGGGGTAACATATACATTTTTGGTAGCAAAGCTGTTTATATTGAGACAGGCTATTAAAATAGTTTAAATTTTAATACTGATTAATATATAGTAAGTATATATTTTACGTACTGGTAAGTGTTTTAGACTAATACATGAAGCCTAAAGGATCAAGACAAATATTAACAGAAAGTAATCTTGGATGTGGAGTGAATTTCAGAATCTAATTTTATTTTACTAAAAAAAGTGTACTGGATTTTTATTCTATTATAATCATTGTGAACATTATGTACTGTATTTCCTTGCTATTACTTTAATGATCAATATTCTCATATCAGAGATGAAAGGAGTCTGAAGAAGGTTGTTAATTGCCCCAATGGTACGACTGAGGTTTTATCCTATGCTCTTAATTCCTTGTTGTTTTTTTCCACCTAAATTATCTTATTTGAAAAGCTTAGGAGTTTATGGCATAGTTGTGCAGAAGAAGGACACAGCTCTGTGAATAAGCAGTGTTTTATTGTTATATCTAACGTGTAAGAAACGTTGTATTTTATGGATTCTTTTTTTTTTTTTTTTGAGACGGAGTCTCGCTCTGTAGCCCAGGCTGGAGTGCAGTGGCCGGATCTCAGCTCACTGCAAGCTCCGCCTCCCGAGTTCACGCCATTCTCCGGCCTCAGCCTCCCGAGTAGCTGGGCCTACAGGCGCCCGCCACCTCGCCCGGCTAGTTTTTTGTATTTCTTAGTAGAGACGGGGTTTCACCGTGTTATCCAGGATGGTCTCGATCTCCTGACCTCGTGATCCACCCGTCTCGGCCTCCCAAAGTGCTGGGATTACAGGCTTGAGCCACCGCGCCCGGCTCTTTATGGATTCTAATACACACATTTTCTGGAAAATATTTTACCATTTCCAAAACCAGAATACATCTTAAAGTTGAGGCATGGCATTAAATTTAATGGTGCATCATGGTTCCATTGGCAGCATTTTTGTTTTTAAATGTAACATAAAATAATAGTGAATATTACAGTTAATTGTGTCTTTGATGTGATGAAATATGGTACCTCATGTGCATGTCTTTAAGAGTAAATATAAATGATTTGGACAAAATATATGAGGGGTATGTGGTAATCGGGGTCAGGCTGGATAAATGACTTTGAAGTAGACAATATTTTTCCTAAAATATTTTCTTTCACTCTCACAAGGTTATTATGCAAATTAAAACTCTAGTTTAATTCAGCCACCATTACCTGTCTTTCTCATTTCTCAGAAGACAACGGAGACCGGTTTATGCCTGGATTTTTTGGAAGGCAAAAATGGCATAATAACATGTAAACCCCTTGCAGGCAGGAAGAATATATTAAATTTATACTCCTTCTCTTTTATTTTTTTTAAAACACAGTTAGTGCTCAATAAATGCCTATAGAAATGAACCTAGTGCAGTGTGCATTTAGGAATAAAAATGAGTTTTCTAAATGAGTTTTCTGTCACCCAGTTCAATCTGTATATGAGGCAAAGTGTTCCCAGAATTTCTGGAAGCTTTCTGCTATGGCATTAGTTTGTCTATGAAACTGATGGATTAATTTTTGCATTCTGTATTTGTAAGGCATTATTTTATATGAGACTTGCAAATCACTTTAGAAGTTCCAAAGTGAAATAAATATTTTTACATATTCTTTCATTAAGCAAAGTTATGTATTTCTAATGATACTGTTTAGCAATAATTACTCTCATTAAAAGAAAAACAATTCTCTGGAAACTGCAAAAGGAATAAAAACTTTCTTAATAATGTGCAGCTGGGATCAGTTTGATTTTTAAGAAGAGTGAAATTAAGGAGTATTTATTTAATATAGCCCAAAAGATTAGCAATGAATGAAAGATGCAATAATCAAGACCAGATATTATTTATCATTATAGGAGTTTTATTATTTTGAAACTTCATTTAAATGAAGTTTGGAACACTGGATATCTTAAATATTTATTAAATTTCCCTCTACATTCAAATTTAATACAATCCATTTCTTTTTGTCCCATCATTCCCTTTACCACCACTTTTTGCCTAGTAACTAAATATCTAACCAAAATAAAACTGAAACTTCTTGTTTGCATTCTAAAGCTTGACAATGATTTTAAAAAGACAAAAGCATTTAAACTTTTCTTACACCAAGTTTGTTTACCTGTCAGGCAAGGAAACATGCACATAACGGTGAATATACATGCAGACACACCCATCCCCCCACAGAGATACAACAGAGACACACAGACTCACAGACACACAGGCTCAACACATGCACATAGACACATACATGAACACATAGGCACATATATGTACACAGACACAGACTCATAGACACACACACATACAGTGCCACAGACACACACACCCGTGGAGAAATTCACTAATTTGCTGAAGGGGCAAACTTTCAGTTTTAAGTGGTAAAAAAGCAGAGTTTGTGGTGGATCTGCTAATTAAAGATCGAAAGTTTACTCCCTAAGGTAGGGCAAATGAATCCACAGATCTGCACATATTTGGCTAGAATAAATCCTGTTGTTCAAAACAAAAGCTATTGTTCTTTCATCAGGAGTCTTCTTAGGTCCAATGAGGGTCTGGTGTGTTAGAGTCGCTGCCAGTGCTGGGTCCTTCTGTAACCTCAGCTTGTTAGACTCTGTCGTGGTGAAGCAGAGCACCTCGTTTTCATGTAACCTCTCCTTGAATTTCAAACAAACCCATATCCAATTTTAAAAGACCTTGAAAAGTAAGTTATTACTGAAATCTCTGAGGTGCCAGAGAGAGATATAACACACAGGTGGAAGCTCTAACAATCCTCTTCACTTATCTTCTCTCTTAGCCCATCTCCCACTTTTATGTCTTCAAACAAGAAAAGAATAAACAAACAACAAAGCCTTAGCCCACACGGGCTTCCCTGAAATTGAGAGAAAATTGACCAAAGAATAGTATCTTCCTTTCTCTTAGTGGCTTCTTGCCTTTTATTTTTTTTCTAATCAAACTATTAATTTTGAGATAATTGTAGACTCACATGTAGTTATAAGAAATGATACAGATTCTGTATGCCCTTCACCCAGTTTCCCCCAGTGGTGACATTTTATCAAACTAGAATACAGTATTACAACCAGGATATTGATTGATACAGCCAAGTATAGGAAAATGGCCCGGCCCATGGAAAGAGGGACACCATACTTAAGCAAAAACATGATAACCGATGTTTGACTCCTGCATGCCAAGGTGTTCACAGCAAGGTCAAGAACCAATGCCTGTAGTATAAATTACTCCTCAAAGAGATACTTATCTAATTTCCCCCGTGGTCACGAATTTTATAAGAGCATCTGGTACATGACTAACTCCACGTGTTTTACCAGAAAAGCTTGCTATATAAAAAGATGTTTTCTGGGGGGCGAGTACAGAGATCCACCATTTCTTGGTCACCCAAGACATTGCTTCCGTTGTTAAGTTCCTATTAAAAGTTTCATTCTGAGAAACTAGATTTGTCAACCTCTTTCTTTGGCCTCTCAGCTCCCTTGGCCTTTGCATTAGTCTGTTCTCATGTTGCTAAAGATATACCCAAGACTGGGTAATTTGTAAAGAAAAAGAGGTTAAATGGACTCATAGTTCCATGTGGCTGGGGAGGCCTCACAATCATGATGAAAGGCAAAGGAGGAACAAAGTCACATCTTACCTTGCGGCAGGCAAAAGAGAATGAGAATCAAGTGAAAGGGGGTCTCCCCTTATAAATCTGAGAGTTATTCACTACCATGAGACCAGTATGGGGGGAACCGCCCCCCATGATTCAATTATCTTCCATTAGGTCCCTCCCACAACATGTGGGAAACATGGGAGCTGCAATTCAAGATGAGATTTGGATGGGGACACAGCCAAACCATATCACCAGCTAATTGGAACACCAAGGTGCAGAATGTTTCCATCACCACGAGGATCCCTGGTGTTGCCCTTTCGTGGCCATACCCCTATCCCTTCCACCACCTCTGACCCCTGGCAACCACTACCTTGTTCTCCATTTCAATTATTTTCTCATTTCAAGAATGCTATATAAATGGAATCATACAGTGTGTGACCATTTGAGGTTGACTTTAAAATCAAATCTCAGCATAATTCCCTGGAGATTCGTCTAAGTGATCATATATATTTAGTTTATTCATTTCTATTGTTGAGTACCATAGTGGTTTTTTTGGGGTCATTTAGTGGTTAAAGATCATCTGGATTGTTTCCAGTTTTTCTATTAGAACTACCATTTGATCCAGCAGCCCCAATACTGGGTATCTACTCAGAGGAAAAGAAGTCTTTATATGAAAAAGATACTTGCACACCCATGTTTATAGCAGCACAATTTGCAATTGTAAAAATATGGAACCAACCCAAATAACCATCAATCAATGAGTGGATAAAGAAATTGCAGTATGTGTGTGTACGCACACACACACAGACACATACACACACACACATATACACATTATGGAATACTATTCAGCCACAGAAAGGAACAAAATAATGGCATTTACAGCAACCTGTATAGAATTGGAGACATTATACTAAGTGAAGTAACTCAGAAATAAAAAACCAAATGTCTTACTCATTCATAGCTTCTCACTCATAAGTGGGAGCTAAGCTATGAGGATGCAAAGGCATAAGAATGATATAGTGGATTTTGCGAACTCAAGGGAAAGGGTGTGAGGTGGGTGAGAGATAAAAAACCAAAAATTGGATTCAGCGTATACTGTTTGGGTGATGGGTGCACCAAAATCTCACAAATCACCCCTGAAGAACTTACTCATGTAACCAAACACCACCTGTTCCCCCCAAAGCCTGTGGAAATAAAAATTAAAAACAATAACAACAAAAAAAAGCTGCCATGATCATTTGTGTACAGGTTTTTGGGTGGACCTGGTTTTTATTAACCTAGGCTAAATACCCAAGAGGAGAGTTGCTGGGTCTTATGGAAATTATGTGTTTGGTTGTGAAAAAACTACCAAATTGTTTTCCACAGTGGCTGCACCATTTGCCTTTTCGCCAGCTATGTGCGAGTGATTCCATTTCCCTGCATCCTTGCCATCATTTCCTGTTGCTCCAGTTTTTCACTTTGGCTGTTCTGATAGTCGTGTACTGATATTGCATTGTGCCTTCACTTTGCATTTCCCTTATGGCTAATGAGGTTGAACATCTTTTTATGTGCTTATTTGCCTGCCTTTTAAATATAAACAATTTACCTCTTCTCTTTACTTTCCCTTTCATCATTTACCATGATTATCAGATCTACTCTTCAGCCCCCATCTATTTTGTACCTGCCTCTAAGCTTCATGAAAGGGCCTTGCTGTCATGTCTGGTGAGATGTTGCTGACCCGGAGAGGGCTGATGTCCAGGCCCAGGGCTCCATCCTTTGTTGGTCTCAGTTGTTCAGGTGCCAGGGCAGTTAGATTCTAGGCAGAGTACAGAATTTTCTTGACTCCAATTCTCTACTGAATACAGTATGTAGGATTTTAAAAAGCACTAGTCATTCCCAGTATCTCACGGAATCCTTTCATTCAAACAGATTCCTCATTTTCTCTCTAAAACTGCTTGAACAAGAATGTGGTTATTAGTCATCAGCCCAGTAATAAATACATTGCAAGAAAAAGATGTTCTCAGATGGCAAACATAATAAGCAAAGAGGCATTTCTGCCTTCAAATAAATACCTTTTACATTAGTCCCAGAGCTTTAGCCATTTAAAGCACAGGGTCTACAGCTTCTGATTGGATTATGAATTCTGTTGTTGACTTAAAGTCCCCAAGGACTACCAGAAAACTGTGGGATTGAGACAAGGTAAGTTTATTAAGCCTATTGCAATAAGGAAAAACTCTGTTTTGAGAGAGTTTTAGCAAAAGCTAAAAGAGAAGAGTCAGAGGGAGCATAATTCTCAAGTTTTAGACCACGGACTGGGTGATTTTAAGGGGGAGTTCACAGAAAAGGAAATGAATTGGAATTGACAGTTTCTACTGAAGCTGTAACTTTGGAATTGGTTGTTGCTGAGAAGTGAGGCTGTCAAAACAAGTCTTGGTGAGTAAATTGTGACTCTTGATAAGCAACATGTTTATTTGCTCACAGTCTTATCGTCTGGGAGCAGGTAATTCCTGGAGCACACAACTAGCTTATTTTGCTTGGTCTCAGTATTAGTTAACTTAAAGATAGGAAGTGACATTTTATCCTAGTACTATGATCATGGGGAAAGGGAATTATGTTGTTTTAGTTAAATATCTTGCCTCTTAGTTTCAAATCTACCCATCATTTTGTGGCTTATGATATTGGACATGGACCATGTAAATATTTGTCACTTGCCAGCAGGCATGATGCTAAGCACCATTAGTAAAGGTGCTGGAGGGACATTGCAGGAAGAAGGGACTTTGTTCTGGATCCAGTGTGATCCTCTGTGCTTGCTCCTGTGGTGCTTGGTTAGCATGTGGGACATCCAGTGACATTCATCCCTGGCATGTTTGAGTGGCAATACCATTGCAAGCAGCTTCCTAAAGAGTTTCTTTGGCAATGCTTGAGGACAATTTTCTAGAGATACGCCAAGACTGTTGCCGTCCTCAGTGTGTTCAGCTTGGTCCCCCAAAAGGGGGTTTTCTTCTCATGTGCTAGACTTTTTTATCATCCATGAAGGTCAAGGCTGCGCCCTCTCCAGTGAGGTCTGGATCTCAGTCATGCGGGGGTTGGGTTTCCAGGTTTGTTCCTTTTTTGAGTGCTTTGCCTCAGCCCTATATATTCCTCCTATGTTCACTATTGGTATATTTTTAGAGTTAATTTTAACCTTTTCATATTAATAGTTAATTTCTTGTTAATAATTCTTTATGGTGAACATTACTGGTCAAATTACTATGAGGGTTTTGTGTTCTGATTGGATCCTCACTGATACAGAATTTAGCTACTAGATTGGTCTCAGGAGACATATTTGAAAAGATTGGAATTTGGGATTGGTTTGGTCATGCCCTAGGATTTGAACACAGTGTTGAGCTCTTTGTGTATGGAAACTAGGATGCCAGAAATCTGCTGCTTGCAGTGGAATCCTAATCAGCCTAATGCCTATGGTTGACTGTGATGAAAGCCAATTGAAGCAGGTGCCTAGCAAACTGACGGTGCCCTTGCATTGAACATTATGGCAGCAATGATGGCTACAAGATGCATGATATGGAACGATTTCTTCCAGAGCACACTGGAGTGCTTCCTGAATGAAAACAATGAGTCTTGAACTCTCAGCTAAAGCCACAGACTGAGAACCAAGGAAGAGCTTCTATGATGGCCATAGGTAATAGTTACTCTAGCTGGAGGGCCGATACTGCTAAAACTAAAAACAAAATTAAATTGCTTTTGGTTTTTGAATTTTAATGCCAATTAATTCACTTCTTGCCAAATTTTTGTTTGAAAGTTAGGTTACTAATTGGGAAAGAATAGAATCCTGAATGAACTTGGAATGTGTACATATACTTGGACCCATATGAAACTGGCTGTCTTGAACCCCTAGGTCATTCTGAGCCTTCCTTACCACTTGAACAAAACTGCCTCCTCCTGTGTCTGAGGTGACTACCCCATCTTTGCTGGAAAATTTTGTGATAATCTCACCAGGAGCAGGGACTTTGAAAATGGATGCTCATTTTTCTCACGAGTTAACACGAGCAATTCCGATTGTTTCTAGACCCCTTGCAAGGGGGCAAATCTCAGCATACTCCACGGTAACAGGTACAGACTATAACCCATGGGTATCTACAAAATGTTTACATACAAAAAAAGTGTGCAAGACTTTGCTATTACATATATTCTGAAATCTGGGGAACATTGTAAGAATACATCTGAAGGGCACTAGACTAAAGAGGCTGGAATATAACAATCAGTAAGGCTGAATTCATTGATAAGACTGTACTTATTAGGGAGTCCAGATTTAGGATGTTAGCTTGTGCAACTTGAGTTGACTCCAATAGCTTACTTGGTTGGTTTCCTGAAACTTACACTCAGTCGTGGCCTGTGTTAAATGAGTTTGAGATGCCAGAGCTTCCCTGGCATGAAATGGAGGAGAAATAAAGATATTGGAGTGGATTTGTCAAGTGATACCTACATGTGTATCTCCTACAATGTTCTCTGAGATGGCCTAGAAGATATTCTATTAAGGCATTGGGAATTACATTGGTGAGGATAGTACCTTAGTCTTTGAAATGATGGGTCTGGATCTCAGACCTTTTGTCCTCCAGACTATATATCACCATTGATATGTGTTTGCTGATTTCAGCTGTGATAATGGAAATTCCAGAGTAGTCAAAGCCAAGTGAGAGTTCTTAACCACCAAAGACAAAGTGGACTCACTGTGTAGGCAGAGACATGCTAGTAATCACAATGCCTTAGCTCAGAGCGATTTGGGGCAGTTGCTAATTGTTCACAGTGTCCATGAGAACAAATAGATAGGTAGCTCACTGAAATATAGCTTCATTTGACAAAACCAGTGATCCCAGATGGGTCACCTACTTGTACACACAGGTCTTGCAGCACCCTAGTTGTAAACTTTCTCACAAAGAAGAATTTTCCTAGACTAGCAAGATTTTCTCCCAGCAGCCAACCCTATCACACATGTATTAATGTGATTTTTTTTGAGGAAAAAAATTAATATTATAATTAAAAAAAAAAAAACACCTCAAGAACCAGTAGCCAAAAACAGCTTGAGTCACCACAGTGGAGAGTTCTGACTCTTGCCCAGTTTCCAGACCAAAGTCAATTCAAAGGCACAGAACTCCTTGGTTGAAGCCTAACCTGTGCCTCCTTACCATTTTATACCACACATACCAAAACTCTTCCTTCAAGCCTTCCCCAAAGGCACCTCTAGACCTTACTGGAGTGACTGTGCCCTGAGGAATAGGAAATACCCAGTGCTTTTGGGGTTACTGTCTTTGAACTGTCACTAATTTTTGGTTCCTCGAGACCCTCCAAATTCTGAGCTATCAGTTAAAATAGGAGTTTATAGTGGCCAGAAGATAGATGGAATCTTACTTCATTTCTGACTCAGGATGGGCTTGGTGGGTCCATGGACCCAACCTGTAATTATTTTTTCAGTTGCTAAATGTTTAATTTCAATAATTGTAAAATAACTACACCAGCACATTAATTCACAGGATGAGGGCCGTTATGGTAGGAAGGGCCAAATGCAAGCCCCTGGAATTTCACTTAACTCTACCACAGTAGCAAATCAGAAGCAATACTGCATCTTTGGGGGAACTGAAGATACCCATGCCATTATCAAAGACTTGAAAAAAGTCTTTACAGTTCTATCACATCTCATTTAATGAACCTGTTTGGTCTGTGCAGAAGTTAGGTGGATCTTTTACAATAACTGTTAGTAACTCTGAACCATCGTAAATTTCACCAGTGGTCACTCGAGTGCTGGCAGTTTTTCCACATGTAATATTTTTACTGGGAAAAATCAACATGGTACCTAGGAACTTCTATATAGCTACGCACCTGGCATAAAGAAAAAAGTCATTACACTTCTATCACATCTCATTTCATTCACCTGTTTGGTCTGTGCAGAAGTTAGGTGGATCTTTTACAATAACTGTCAGTAACTGTGAATTATTGTAAATTTCATCAATTTACAGTAGATGAGATTGTAATTAAATATGTAATGTGGTCACTCTAGGGCTGGTACTTTTTCCAGATGTAATATTTTTACTGGGAAAAATCAACATGGTACCTAGTAATTTCCATATAGCTACACACCTGGCTAATGACTGTTTAGCAAGACCAATTTGAAAGTTATCACTAGAAATGTGTACAGCTTGAATGCTAACTACTTTGTACCATTACAGAGGTTTCAAAATTGTCTTGCCCATAATAATTCAATATGTATTTACTGAGTTAACTGAACTCAGTTATCTCTGAACAATATCTCTATTCCTCCTCCAGTTCATGCCAGGGAAACTCTGGCATCTCAAAGTCATTTAACATAGGCCACCACTGAGTTTAACGGGAGTTATTCCCTCACCCCTTAAACCAAACATGTTATCAAAAGAGAAAAAGAGCAACAGTAAAAAAAAAAAACAAAAACAAAAACAAAAAACAGAATTTACATTGCAGGTAATAAGGGTAAAAGAAAACAAAGCCAGCCCCAAATATCTGATGATCTATGGATGATTAAAATGTGGAAAAGAATAACTACAGCATGAAAATTCATTCAGTGTGTATGTGCAGTCACCTTCATAAGTATATGGGGAAGTTCTCCAAATATTTAGGAAAAGAAATCATACACTGAATGTATTGTCTAGCTAGCGTATGTTTTATGATTGATCCATTCTTTCTTTAAACAAAAAAAAAATTATTTTTCTTTTTTCGAGACAGAGTCTCATTCTGTCACCCAGGGTGGCTCACCACAATCTCCGCCTCCCAGGTTTAAGTGATTCTCCTGCCTCAGCCTCCTGAGTAGCTGGGATTACAGGCATGTGCCATGATGCCTGGCTTTTTTTTTTTTTTTTTTTTTGTATTTTTAGTAGAGATGGATCCACCCGCTGTGGCCTTCAAAGTGCTGGGATTACAGGCGTGAGCCACCATGCCTAGCCAAGGACCATTATTTCTTATGTATCTTGCTAGTTCTTAAGGAAATAAGATTACTGAAAAAGTAAGCAGTTTGTTCTTAGAAATAACCCAGAAATTTACTTACAAGACTTCTGTGAATAGGACCAAGTGTGTGAGAGCTCTGTTCTGGAAACAAACTTGTTTCTAAACCATCTTTAATATTAAAATGACGGATCCATATTAAAACTTTTTGTTAGAAATATATATAATTGTGCATCGTAGAGGAAAAATGAGTTTTGCCATTTAAAGTAATTTTACCTGTTATTTTTTTTATTTTTAAACTATCATTTACTATCCTGAATTGTGCTTAGGTTTATTACTATTGGCACAAAACAATAATAGCTAACAATAAATTCTATTGTCAAGTTCTGTTAAATCTCTTGTTTTAAATTTTAATCTTGCTAAAAATCTCAAGTAACAAGTTTAAAATTACAAAAATTGGCACATTATTATACATAATTTATTCATGGAGGCTATATTTAGAAAATTCTAAATCAACCTATTAGGCCCTGGTTATATAGATTCACATAAAGAAATATATGCACCTGCACAGATATGGACCACCTGCTAATTAATGTTCAAGCATGTAAGAAAAAATAATATCAGGAATTATGATTTGCTGTTCCATGTAATAGCAATTTAAAAAAAAGTATTCTGAATCAGACTCTCGCACATGTCAGAAAATGAAAATGGTTTTAGATTTCCATAAACATTTTTGATACTGACATACATTTCATATCTTAGACATCTTTCAGTGTTGATAGTTGTAATCAAGATTGCATATTTAATTAAATGAAAGTATTAGCACCTTCACAGAAGTTTAAGCGGTACACTATGTTATAAATAGAATGACTTAATTGCTATTCATTTCTTTAGTCATGACACAAATAATTATGGGAAATTGCCATAATGAAGAATGTACATACACATGCTCTTTGATATCTACATGTGAAATCAGGGTGGGACTAAGCTGTGTATTCCTTATTTCTGTTGATAATACCAGTGAAGGTCATTGCCTCCCTTCCCTCCTCAGGCTTTTCTCTTCGCTCTGACCAATTCCTTCCTCAATGTTGCTGCCAGCCTTCTCCTGGAGGACCAGGGGAGGAGGGTCTTGTGTTCCCGCTGGATTCTCTCATCATGACTCCTGCCTAGTGCCTCTGTAACTAGAGTTGGAAGTGAGGGTTTTGCCTTGGCGTCCCACTCTTGACCCAACCAACTCCTTTGGGCTTCAACAAAGCTGTCTTATTCTTGGCACTCTATCTAGGAATCTGGACAAAGTTCCACATGATGGATTCAAAAGGCATTTCGGTGACAGCACCCAATGCCTTGCTAACACGAGACATGTGTCCTTTTGGTGCTTTTTATCTTTGAATGAATTTGGTCACCTGCCCCCTTACCATCATCTTGTTGGTGATTTATTCTTTTAGGAGAAGATTGTCTCTTTAAGTGACAGTATATTAATACAATGTCAAATATGATCTATACCAGAACTCCTTAACTGGTGGGTCGTGACCCACTGGTCTGTCATAAAGAGGTAACGGATTGGCTGCCATCTTAATCAATTCAGCCCTTGGGACAACCTGGCAGGATCTGGGTACAAACAGCCTTGTCTCTTTAATTCGGTTTAAAAGTTTGGTATGTATTGTTTCGGGGCCTTGTACCTTCTACCATTTCAAGTAGCATCCTTGGGATACAGACAGATATGAATAATGTAGATAAAGATTTAGCAATCCAAGAAAATAATTGGCAGGCATAAGTGAATTTTAATGTATTTGCAAAGCAATCTCATGAGCATGTAACTCAGAACAGCATGTGGCAGAATAAATCACCTGCAGACTGTTTTCTAATCTCTGCCATCTTAATGGAATAGCAAATTTTCTTATAGGTATCCCTGAGATATGGGTGTAAATGGAGATAAATGATATATTTGATTTTTTTTCCAACTATCAAATATGGGCTTTTGCAGTCTAAAAATTATCAGGCATATTATTGATTTTTGTTTAGTCTTTAAGTGATTTACAAGTCTTTTCAATATGTTGCCTGCAAATTATATCTTTTCAATATGTTGCCTGCAAATTATACTATATAGTAACACCAACAAAATTCAAATATTCATATTTTATAAATTAAATAAAATAATTCAAGGTCATAAACTAACAGCTGACTTTTTTCTAGGTCATGGTTAGTTATATGATTTTTAAATATTTATATTTATTTGGCTTTTTTTTGTGGGGAGCGAGTGGGATGGAGTCCCTCTGTCACTCAGGCTGGAGTACAGTGGCATGATCTCGGCTCATTGCAACCTCTACCTCCTGGGTTCAGGCAATTCTCCTGCCTCAGTCTCCCAAGTAGCTGGGATTATAGGCGTGCACCACCACGCCTGGCTAAGTTTTGTAATTTTAGTAGAGATGGGGTTTCACTATGTTGGCCAGGCTGGTCTTAAACTCCTGATCTCAGGTTATCTGCCCACCTCTGCCTCCCAAAGTGTTGGGATTACAGGAGTGAACCACTCTGCCTGGACAAATATTTATATTTCAATGAAAAATTAGAGTTTATACAGCTTCAACAATGTACAGTTGTTAGAAAAAGTTTGGAGTTTATAATGCTTAAGCAATGCACAGTTGTTAGAGAAAGTTTGGAATTTATACTGCTTACGCAATGTACGGTTGTTAGGCAGACATCAGATAATATTTTCTCAACTTATTGGCCCAGAAGAAGAGGCAGTAAATAAGTAGGGGAGCAGTTTGGGAAAGAGGCTGTTATTGGCAGGGAATCCTAGGCAAGATCCAGGAGATATTGAGGTGGAAGAGACTGTTAATGTTAAAATTAACCAGACATATACTTACAGCCTTGGTTGGGGTTGGTTGTCCTAGGCATCGTGCCTGGCACACTAAGCTGAACAAATGTTACCAATTATTAGTTATATTATTAATGAACATTATCTATATATTTTGAAAGACTTTATTCATTTTCTAGAACTGCCATAACAAATATACACAAATAAGTTGGCTTAAAACAGCAGAAATTTATTCTTTCGTGATTCTGGACCAGAAGTCTGAAATCCAGGTGTCTGTGGGGTTGGTTACTTCTGGAGGCACTGAGGATGACTCTATTCTATGTTTCTCTTCAAGCTCTTCGTGGCTGGTGGCACTTTTTGGTGTTCATTATCTTGTAGAACCGTGATTTCAATTTGTGCTGTTGTCTTCAAATTGCCATTTCCTTTGTGTCTGTCTTTTCTTTTAATAGTAAGGACATTTGTTACTGGATTTAGGGCCCACACAGTAATCCAGCATCATCTCATCTCAAGATCTTCAATGTAATTACATATGCAAAGGCTTCTTTCCACACAGGGTCACATGCGTAGGTTCCAAGTGGACATATCTTTGTGTGTGTGGGTCACCAATCTACTACAGCCTCAAAATGTGTTAAAGTCAGTTCTGAATTTCTTAGGAAACTGTGTCTAAAATATTTACTTAATGAGAATGACTTGAATCATTTATTAACAATGCAAATTTCTGACCGGGCGCGGTGGCTTACGCCGGTAATCCCAGGACTTTGGGAGGCCGAGGTGGGCAGATCACGAGGTCCGGAGATCGAAATCATTCTGGTCAAGATGGTGAAACCCCGTCTCTACTAAAATACAAAAAAATTAGCCGGGCGTGGTGGTGCACGCCTCTAGTACCAGCTACTTAAGAGGTTGAGACAGGGGAATCACTTGAACCCAGGAGGCAGAGGTTGCAGTGAGTTGAAATCACGCCACTGCACTCCAGCCTGGCGACAGAGCAAGACTCTGTCTCCAAAAAAAAAAAAGCAAATTTCTGAACTATTTCCCAGATATCTGATTGAGTAGCTGAATGGCTAATATGTGAGTATTCAGGAAGCACCACAGATATTTCTGATGTAGGTAATCCTTAGATACATTTTGAGAAACATAGCAGACTAATATTTGAGGTGGCTGAATAAAATATTTACCTCAAACTTCGTTTTAGTAAAAGGAAAAGCACATCATATCTATATGAAATTATATTTTAATACTTTTCAAAAGGGATTTAAGAGGTTTTTAATTTTGAAAACTGATTAGTCAACCAAAATGTTGAGTAAATATTCATCAAAATAAGGCATTTGATAGAGTATATTACAAATTTAATTATTTTTCTTCCAATTCTTTTTTTTTTTCTTTTTTGAGAAAGCAAAATAAAACTTGAAAGCATTTAGCAGTGACTGGGAAAGGAGAGGCAAATGCATTAGAGTACAGAATTTGGGACTGTCTATTTTGCCTGTTTCCATTGGCTTCCATCATCATGCTTTTATTTCAGATCTTGTCCTGTGTTTTGATCTTTCTCAGGGCCAGCTTGTCCAATAAGCACATGACTCCGTCTCTACAGACTGAATAGCTCAAATTATCAGAATTAAAGTCATCTAAAGGAACCTGTAGATTTCTTTATTTTTAGGAATGGTTCAGCGTGGTATTTGTGAAGGAAGCTGCATGTGTATATGTGTATGTGTGCATGTGTGTGTGAGTGTGAGTATGCATGTGTAGTATGATGTGTTTTAAAAGCAGATATTCTTATCTGTTGTTTAGATGTTCTGTACACTTAGTGTATTTCTAGGTCCTCCATGTTGCTAATTGAAAATGGGAATTTTAACTAAAAAAAGGGGGATTAACACAGAGGTCAAAGGAAATAGCATTTCTGGGAAACAAAGAATTGCAACTCAGGTACACTGAATCAGGGCAGCCCTTAATGGTGTTCTGTATGCCAAGCTTAGGAGAGATTTTTTAATAGGGATTTCCATAAAAGTTGTTTTCAGAAGCAGTTCCTTGGCTGGGCAGAAATCTGAAATCACAAACCCATTCTGATGGTTAGTTAATTAGGGTACTGACAGCTGAGGGATATTGAAGGCTGGAGGATATAGACTTTAGTTGTTTGTCTAAGTCTATTGGAATATTCTGTGGTTTGACCTTCAGCAGGGGTAACTGCAGTCCTCTTCCAATCTCCCAACTCCACTTTAGAAAGCCTTAGTCTTAATTACTTAATTTTCTTTTGTTGAGTTATAGATGCTGATATTGTTTGGCTTTGTCTCCCCACGCAAATCTCATCTTGAATTGTAATCCCCGCATGTGGAGGAACAGACCTGTAATCCCCACGTGTGGAGGGAGGGAGGTGACAGGATCGTGGTGGCAGTTTCTCCCATGCTGTTCTTGTGACAGTGAGTGAGTTCTCACAAGATCTGATGGTTTTATAAGTGTTTGACAGGTTTTCCTTCACATGCTAACACTCTCTCCTGCCGCCTTGTGAAGAAGGTGCCTGCTTTGTCTTCTGCCATGATTGTACATTTCCCGAGGTCCCCCTAGCCATGTGGAAGTAGTTTAATTTATAAACCTCCTTTGTTTATAAAGTACCCAGTCTCAGATAGTATGTTTATAGCAGTGTGAGAATGGACTAATACAGATGCCTATTAATGCCTTGCTTCTCAAAGTGTGAGCTATGACTGGCAGCATTGTCACGACCTGGGAATTTATTAGAAATGCTGAATCTTAGCCCTCATCCAGAACTACTGAATCAGAATCTGTATTTTAACTAACTTCCCTAAGGTATTCCTGGGCTCAGTAAAGTTTGAGAACTGAACAAACTTATAAAATGCTTCAATAGATCAGCAGTTGCTTTTAATATAGGAGACAATCTTTATAAGGGCTTCTAGGATACGATCCTTAGTGTGCAGCTGGGTCTGTAGGAAGATTTATATCTACAAATTCCTGAGTTGTACGTCACATTTGTAGGGAAAAAGTAGAGATTTTATTGAAATAAAATGCATTAAAGTTTAGTGTTTTTTTCTTGCATGAAGACGGGTCCTTAGAATTTTTCAAATATTTTGTCTTTAAAATCGTCTAGGTTTGTTAATGATCAACATAAATTGGAAGGCCACCAGTACTTATCTTAAAATAGGCTTTCCATAGCAAATCATGTACAATATGTTATCTCTTTTTCTTTCCTTTCTTTTTTTCTTTCCTTTTTTTTTTTTTTTTTTTTTTGAGACGGAGTCTCTCTCTGTCGCCCAGGCTGGAATGCAGTGGTGCAATCTGAGCTCACTGCAACCTCCACCCCCAGTATTCTAGCAATTCTCCTACCTCAGCCTCCTGAGTAGCTGGGATTACAAATCTCTGCCATCACACCCAACTAATTTTTTTTGTATTTGTAGTAGAAACAGGGTTTTGCCATGTTGGCCAGGATGGTCTTGAACTCTTGACTTCAGGTGATCCACCTGCCTTGGCCTCTCAAAGTATTGGGATTACAGGCGTGAGCCACTGTGCCTGGCCATTATCTCTTTTTTAATGTAAGATATGTCCGTGAAGTGCACAACATGTAAAATACACATTGTAAACTGTATTAAAAATTAGTACAGTTGAAAGCTGAGGTAGGAAGGAAAGAAATTGAGCAACAGACCAAGGAGAGATAAAATGTTAGGATATGAAAGTGTCACTTCAAATTAGTGAGGAAAGATATTTTGATCAATAAATGACATTGGGCCACTTGTCTAAACATTTATGAAAAAGTGGATTTTTAAAATATCATACCCAAGATAATTTCTAGGTCAGTGTTTCTAAATATTATTTTTGTCATTGGCTGCAACAAGTCATATAAAATACATATATTTCTCCTAATTCATCCTCTCTCTCTGTAATTTTAAAAATATAGATATACTCTACATCGGTTTCTGTACTATGGCCCTTTGGAGGGTCATTAACAATTTTAATATATAACATTTTTGTTCTCTTCTCCCTAGCCTTGACAATTTTGCCCCATTGGAGGTGGTATAACCCCCAGTGAGAATGCATGTTCAAGAATCTAGAAGAGGTAGAGTTTTAAATGTAATAAAACAATTGCTATAATTTGAATTATAGCAATTATAATGCATTTCCAAAATTCATGTTGTAGCTTAATCCTCATTTTGGTAGTATTATGAGATGAGGCCTGTTGGGAAGTGATTAAGTCAAGAGTGCCTCTCCCTTCATGAATGGATTAGCGCCTTGTAAAAGGGCTAAAGGGAACTGGTTTAGGCCAATTTTCCTTCCCCCTTCCACTATGGGAGGACACCTAGATGGAGCCTTCTATAAGGAATGGGTCCTCAGGAGATACTGAATCAGCTGGCTTCTTGATCTTGAACTTCCCAGCCTTCAGAAATGTGAGAAATAAGTTTCTGTTTTTTTTAATAAATTACCCCTTCTCGTGTACTTTGTTACAGCAGGACAAATGGACTAATATAATAATGAAAGAATAAGATAAGAATTTAAGTGAAAGTTTGTAATTTTAGAGTGATTAAATCCCTTCTGAAAAAATGATGAAACAGAAAATGCATAAAAGATATATTCATATATTAAGCTACATGTTTTAAAAATCCATTGAACTATAAAAATCAGCATAAACAAACTTTTAAAATTTTGTGTCTAGGTCCATCCCAACAAATAGACATCAGAAAGTTAATAATGTTTTTTTCTTATTGAGATTATGCATTTAAAAATTTTCAGACATGCATTTTCTACAGTGCGCATCACAACAGATTGAACATCCCAGATCCAAAAATCCAAAATCCAAAATTCTCCTAAATCTGAAACTTTTTGAGCACTAACATGACATTAAAAGGAAATGTTCCTTGGCATATTTTGGATTTTGAAGTTTTGGATTTGAGATGCTTAACTGGTGTATCTGAAAAAAAAAGTTCGAATTCCAAAAGTCCTTGTGTTCCAAAGGATTTTGTTTAGGGATACTCAACCTATATTATACTTAGAAAATATTTAAAATTATAGCTTTTTAATGGATGCCAATGATTATGTTATTTAATCCACTTACCTATCTTACAAGGATCTTGCTATGTTTTCCACTAGGTATTTGAGAATATATGCTTTAGAGCAATTACCCAAGTTCCTTTAGTTAGTAAATGTTAGAGCTTGAATTTGAATCTCAGAATCCAAGTGTTTGAAGTTCCTATAATGCATGATTTTTCTCTGTGCTGTTTTAAAAATTAGAGCCATTGGTGATTTCCAAACTCATCAACCAAAATTTTGTAATTGTTTTGCTTCTAATTTAGGTGAAGTTTGATTGACCCATTGATGGGATGCATACACTTTATAAACCTGGGACTCAGAATTTTGGCCAAGTCAAATTTCTTAGTCAAATTACCTTAATTAGAAAAGTATATAAGTCTTTAATTAGTTTCTTTTATGCATAAAGTCAATAATCTATTAAAAAACATAGCTTGCCTCGTAGATTTTTGTTTTCCTAATTGATTTCTGCTGTATCTCCCTTGTCTGATAGTTGAGTCTGTATGCAGTATTCAAAATTCTTGTTGTACTTGGCTTTATTTTTAATGCTTCTGGTCTTTGCACTCCTCGCAAATAAATACTTTATACAACATTAATGATCCTTCTTGTATAGTAAGTCAGAGTTTATTTACCTCCAGAGTCAGTATCAACTTTTAATTAATAATTTGTATGCAAGTATAAAGAATGTCTTTCCCCTGTACTTTGAGATGAACCTTTTTGATTTTAACTCTTTGCTAATTCCTTGAAATGTTTCAGATAGAGGAAAAATGATATTTTAGACCCTTTTCTGTTTTGTCCACTTGCTGAGAAATGGGAAGGAGGAAAAGATCGGGTCATCAGTAGAGAATGCACTGCATACTTTTTGTTTTCATCCTATTTTCAACTTTTTGTCTTGCCAAGTAAGGATGCGTCAAAGCGACAAGCACAGTAACAATTATGAAAATTTTGTGTGTAAAAATATATTTTATGAGGAGATCAGGAGTTCAAGACCAACCTGGCCAACATGGTGAGACCCCATCTCTACTAAAAATAAAAAAAGTAGCTGGGTGTGGTGGAACACACCTGTAGTCCTAGCTACTCAGGAGGCTGAGGCAGGAGAACTGCTTGAGCCCAGGAGGCAGAAGTTGCAGTGAGCCAAGATTGCGCCACTTCACTCCCGCCTGCATGGCAGAGCAAGACTTTGTCTCAAATATACATATATATGTGTGTATATATATTTGTACATATATGTACATTTGTACGTATATGTATATATATGTACATATATATATAGCACTATAAAGTAGAATAAAATAACTTTGACTTAAAGGACAGTCTGTATCTGTCCGTTTTGTGTTGTTACAAAGGAATATCTGAGACAGGGTGATTTATAAAGAAAAGAGATTTATTTGCTTCACAGTTCTGCAGACTGTATAAGAAGTGTAGTGCTAGCATCTGCTTCTGGTGAGGCCTCAGGAAGCATATAATCATGACTGACAGCAAAGGGGAGCCAATGTATCACATGGTGAGAGAGAGAGCAAGAGAGAGGGGAGGAGGTGCCAGGCTCTCACATGAAATAATAGAGCAAGAATGAACTCATGACCTTGGGGAGGCAGGGCACCAAGCTATTCACGAGAGATCTGCCCCCATGACCCAACACCTTCCACTAGGCCTCACCTCAAACATTGAGGGGTCACATTTCAACATGAGATTTGGAGTGGACAAACATTCAAACCATATCACAGTCCTTCCTAAGAAAAGATAGTCGTAACCTATACCAGCAGAAATTATGCTTCTAACACAAAGTTTATATATTCAAACTATTCTAATTCTTATGGTGTGCTTGTTTCCTGATCCTTTTGTCAATCTGGGACTTATATTCACTCCCAATTATTTGTTTCTATTATAATTGTCCCAAATCCATGGTCCCAAATCACAAAAGCATACCGGAGAAAATGAAAGCAACTTTTAATACAGTTCCCCTCAATTCAGAACATTCTGGCAATACTGAGAGAAGTTGAACAATGGCCCCTGTTACTTTGATTCTTCAGTGATCTCCTGGTGTTCTGGGAAGAAATGGATGCTGGCAAGCCAGATTGCTGTAAGGAGGAGGACCAAGTTTTATACAATTCAGGTCCAGGGAAGGTTCCTCGTTTCCAAGGCAGAGCTGTCACAAATTCATCTGACAATCATGAAGTAGACTCAAAGACACACTCTTGTTTGTTGGCTCACTTACAAATCAGTGGTGCAAGTACATTTGCCTAGGTGACATTTAATCTCCTTAAGACAGCTGCTTTTAAGTGTTTTAGTATGGCATACGCATACATGCAACTTGCTGAGAATAGATCATTTCTTGTGTAGTCATTACAGTAATTCAGAGATGACTGCTGTCAAGATTGTTTATTTTCTGATCCTATGTGTGTTACAAAGTAATGAAGCTGAATATCTTTAGAGGTAGTCATTATTTTCATTTAAAAATGTATTTAATGAGTCATCACTGTATGAAATGCCTCTTAAGAGCTCAAACTAGCTGGGCGCGGTGGCTCACGCCTATAATCCCAACACTTTGGGAGGCCAAGGTGGGTGGATCATGAGGTCAGGAGATCGAGACCGTCCTGGCTAACATGGTGAAACCCCGTCACTACTAAAAAATACAAAAAATTAGCCGGGCATGGTGGCGGGTGCCTGTAGTCCCAGCTACTGGGGAGGCTGAGGCAGGAGAATGGTGTGAACCTGGGAAGCAGAGCTTCTTGCAGTGATCTGAGATGGTGCCACTGCACTCCAGCCTGGGCGACAGAGTGAGACTCCGTCTCAAAAAAAAAAAAAAAAAAAAAAAAAGCTCAAACTATAGCTTATATTCAATATAATACTGATACCCTTTACTCTCAAATATTTGAACCTATAAAATTGTTTTAAACTTGTAGAATTTTATATTGATATTTTTTCTAGTACCAGTATCTAATTTATTTCCTAATTATATCTTATACAAGCATATTAAAATCAGTTTACAGTCTTGGACACTAAGCAATATGGAAGTAAGACTTGGTTGAAGATAATTTAAAGAGATAAATGTGGAGAGATAAAGTTAAAATAAACTCTGATGAGAAAGTAAGTGCTGCAACAAAAATGAAAATTTGTCCCTCTTCAAAGTTTTATCGCATATATATGTATATGTATGTGTGTGCACACCTATGTGTATATGTCTATATCTATGTCTATGCCTACATCTATTTCTAGTTTGTCACTATATCCTGCCCCTTGGTTTATTATCTCTAGTAAATAGTTAAGAGAGCCTCAAAATTTGTAGAAAAAAATGACATTTATCACCAAGGGTAATTATTTACCTTATTCTTTTTTTTGTGTGGTAAAATTGCTAACTATAATGTAAATGTAAAATGTCCAAACATTTGTATACAAGTTGAAAGCAGTTAGAGTTACATTCTAATTTGCCATTTTGTTTTCTGGAACTTGTATGACCTAAATAGCTAAGAATACAATAGTGGGAATATGGAGATGTGGTATCTAGTTTATGATGAGCTGTGTAATTTTAGATAAACCACTTAAACCAAAGACTTAAACTTTAGTCTTTGGTTTCCATGTTGTAAGATAAGATATGATTTAAAGTCTAACATACTTTGTAATTCCAAGAGTCCACGAGGTAGAAGAGAGTCAGGTGCTTCGAGCAAGTATAAGTATCCGAATCAGATAAGACATGAACAGAAATCCTGGAGACATAGTTTTCTGGAGTTTGATTCTACCAGGTCAACAATAGGAATAATAAGGGACCAACAGGACAAGCACTGACATTAAAAGTCTTTAGGAAAAAATATGAATTAATATGCAATCAGAAAAGAGTTCATTTGTATATCGGAAATCACATGAAAAATATTAGAAAGTTACAGAGTTGCTGGCAAGACGAAGTACACTATATATGGCATGCCTAGCATGTGCCAAGTACTGAGGTGATCATCACCTGATTTTATTTTACCTCTCAATTGCCATGAAAGTAAAGGGATTTTTCTCTAACACATGAATTACCTAAACCACGAAGATTAAGTGATTGCCTTATATCACATTAAATTAGAACTTGGACTCTGGCCATGTTCTAATACTCCTAATGATTAGTTACAACACTGGTTGCCAAACCTAGTTGATCGTTAAAGTTCTGCAGGTACAGTTTAAAATACAGATGGCTAGGAATCATCCTAGACTGCTAGAATAAAAACTCTGGGCATGATGCCATGGAATGTTTTGTAAGAGATTTCTCCAAAATAATGCCTCCTTGAGAAAGATGATGATCAAAAATCCATGCAGGCAAGAAAAAGGTCTGAAGAATAGTGACTACATGTGCCGCATTCTATAATATTTGATTATAGAGGCAGTTTTCTGCTACTTCTGAAGTTTTAGTTTCTATGTCTATTCTAGTTCTATCCATCTCAAATACTATAACTTATTTTACTACATTGAATTTGTTGCTCAGTGTTCAAATACTGAAAGATAAAAAATAGTTTCATTTTCTTTCTTTCTTGGAACAAAGTCTTAAATGATAGTATAAAATGGTCAAGTTTTAAAGAAAATTGCACTTATTGAAATAAATGAAACGTTAACCCCATGTGAGTCAGATGTATTTGTTCTATGAGTTGAAGCTTATTGCTAATTGATACTTTGAAAAGTCCTGGTATTATCCATTTAAAGATAGGGTATATTGAAAATGCATTTTAACAGGATGTATTTGCAACTGGAAAATAGAGACTTTGAGAATAACAGACCCATACAAGAAAGTATTACCCTTTAGCTAGCATATAATCTTTTATTCCTAGGGAGAACGCGCTATTTTATATGCATGTTAAAACTGTACCCACTGGCAGAAAAGTTTTACTAATGCTGTATGAGGTTTAATTCAGTAGCCTGCAGCTTTTTTGTCCTCTGTGTATGTTAATTAGAAATTTCTTTAAACCGTTTTTAGTTTTAATGAAATACAGTGTCTATGAGGCCAATTGGGTGCTACAAAATGAGAAAATTGAGTCTTTTTCCTATTGCTAATAATTTAAGGGGCCATTTTCTTTAGAAGTATAAGTAGCTATACATTTTAAAAACTTTTTATACTATATCAATTATGTTTTTAATGCCTTCTAGTTACCACATTACTTTCAGTGTCAAAGAATTCTAAAAGAATAAAGAGAATAAAAACTGAAAAGTATTAGATAAGAATATATTAGATGTCAATAATACAATAATTTTGGCAACATTTATTTAGCATGAAAACCGATAATGTCAGAATATGAAAGAAGTAGTAAGTAGAACTGTCATGAATATTGTCAGTCGTAACAGTGAAGGATGGAGGTTGCCAGAGGCTGAAGGATGGAAACATTGGGCAGATGGATGTTGGTCAAAAGATACAAAATTTCAGTTAGGAGAAATAAGTTCAAGAGATCTATCTTATGTCAAGGTAACTATGACTAATAGCAATGTATTGTATGCTTGAAAATTGCTGAGGGTAGATTTTAAGCGTTCTTATCACCAAAAAAATGATTAATACATATGTTAATTAGTTTAATTTAGCCAATACAAAATGTATATATATATATAGAAATATGTTGTACACCACAAATACATATAATTTTACTTAGTAGTTAAAAATAAATAAAAAATTATGTAGGCAAAGTCAGAGGCAATAAATGGGTAGCAAAAAATAAACACAACTAAAACAAAGTAAGTATATTGGGAAAAATATACATTGCATCAGTAGATTCCTAACAGGTAACAGTACCCGGTGTTGAAGTGTTTGAGGAAACTTTTTAGTTTACAAAGGTGTGTGCCAAATTACTGTAACCACAGGGTGTGTTAACACATGCAGAGATTAGCAGCATCAGGACCACACTGCACCTCCTGATGCCAGGAAAGAGATGTGTTTCCAGAGCCTGATGAGATCTGCAACAATGGAAAGGGGCCCTTCTGCCAGCAACTGTTATCTAAAAGGCATATGGCTAAGCCAGAATGTCACAGAAGCATGGAGGAAGTAGAAATCTCCTGTCATTGCCTCCTGCTGGCCAAACTCAACTGGAAACCACCAACTAAAAGAAAGCTCTACATGCTGAATTCACATAAAACTCTTAATGTCACACTTAGCAGATTCAGTTGATTGCTTACAATATTTAGCTTCTGGTTCATCTGTAAAAATTTTTTTTGGTATGTGAAAAGACAGAAATATTTCATGTTTTCCTTCATTTCTTGTGTCAGAACTTTTGCATTAATTCTGTATTTGACCTTCTCTCTACTCCTTACTCATTTTTGCATAAGAGCTCTACTGCCCAGGCTTGAGGTTTTCCTAAAATAGTATGAATAGATTATTGGTTCTTCCTGTTTACCTAGGCACTATATGGATTCTCCATGCCATAAATTGACTGAAGGGCTGGATGATGTGGACTTCCTTTTAGTTACTTAGCTGTCAGGTGGGGATTGTGAAAGTAGTTGGGTCTTTGGGCAATTCAAGTTGGGAAATGTGGTTAATTTTCTGTATATACTTCTTGAAATGGTGCCAGTGAATCTGAGCTCAGCTAACTAAGGAGTTAAAATATAATATCCCAGTGGGGAGAACTATTTGAATTATACATTGGTCTTTCGACCACTTTTCTACCTTCCAAAATTAGCCCGGCTAATTTTTTGTATTTTGAGTAGAGACAGGGTTTCACCATGTTAGCCATGATGGTCTCAATCTCCTGACTCTGCGATCTACCTGCCTGGGCCTCCCAACGTGTTGGGATTACAGGAGTGAACCACTGCACCCGGCCTTAAAATTATTTTGGTGAAAATAAACGTAAGAAAATAGATTAAAGATTATTATTATAAAATGGCATATGAGTAATAACAGTGGCTTTTCCTTGAATGAAATTTTTAGCATCCTTACCCAGGCTTAGACATTTTTTTCTTTAGCTTTCCTACCTGAGATCTAGCCAAAAGTATGATTCTGGCTTTGCTCTTACTTCAATTTACCCTCTTCCACTTTACATACATCATAAGCAGGTTTTGAAGTTGTTTGCAGATAATGTAACTGTTTGATATAGAAACACCTTTGGACGCAGTCACTGAGAATGTTTTTATGACGCGTTTCTTGCTGCATTGGCACCCTTTAGGATAAGCTCTTACTATCCACCTTCCTGTTCCTTGCCATGCACACAATCATTGTTGTTCTTAGAGTCAGAAGCTTGTGAAGTTCTTTTGGTTTTGTACTGCTTGCCTATATTCATATATTCATTAAGTTATTTCATGTAGTAGTCCATTTTCACACTCCTATGAAGACATACCTGAGACTGGGTAATTTATAAAGGAAAGAAGTTTAATTGGCTCACAGTTCAGCATCGGTGGGGAGGCCTCAGGAAACTTTCAATCACGGTGGAAGATGAAGCAAATACGTCCTTCTTCACATGGCAGCAGGAAGGGGAAGAATGAGTAAAAGAGAAAAAGCCCCTTGTAAAACCATCAGATCTCATGAACTTACCATCATGAGAATAGTATGGGGGAAACTGCCTCCATGATTCAATTACCTCCCACCAGGTCCCTACCACCACATATGGGGATTGTGGGAACTAGAATTCAAGATGAGATTTGGGTGAGGACACAGCCAAACCATATCTTTACGTATGTGTCTACGTGTGTGTCCAGGTTTTACTGTGTACTATATACTATATTCTATGTACTCTAAAAAACATAGAGATTTTAGAGAAAATAAAAAACAGGCTGGACATGGTGGCTCATGCCTGTAATCCCAGCACTTTGGGAGGCCAAGGCGGGTAGATCACCTGAGGTCAGGAGTTCAAGACCAGCCTGACCAACATGGAGAAACCCTGTCTCTACTAAAAATACAAAAAAATTAGCCGAGTGTGGTGGCCGGCTGAGGCAGGAGAGGCAGGAGAATCGCTTGAACCTGGGAGGCGGAGGTTGCGGTGAGCCGAGATCGCGCCGTTGCACTCCAGCCTGAGTAACAAGAGCAAAACTCTATCTCAAAAAAAAAAAAAAAAAAAAAAAAATAGATAGGACTATAGGAACAAATATAACACTATTTTGGCCCCAACATGGTCGGCTTTTGTAAAGTTGGATTTGTACTGTGGATTCTAGATTTTGTTTTCTGTTTTAATCTGACCTTGTCCCCCAGTTGACCCTTATACCCCTCCCTTCATCCAAGATCTGGGTTCTTAGTCTTGCTGTGATCTGCCTGCTTTCATTATATGGCTGGTACTGCCTTCTGGTCTCTTCTCCAGTGCTAGCTATTGCTTGTGCCATAACTAATCCCTGAGAAGGATATATATTCACTAATATATTTTGTAGTTGCGTATTTATTTGCAACATCAATTTGCTTGTGCATAAAATATTTATAATTTCAATCCTGAACAATTTATGAGTCTCTTATACTCTAAAAATGATTAAATTATCAATGCAGAGTTTTGACATTTAAAACTCAGTGTAACAACCTCTTAATCATTAAGAAAATCTGAAGAAAATTTTAAAATTTCTCTCTCTCTCTCTCTCTCTCACACACACACACACACACACACAATCACCAACAAACACGAGGGACTATATATATAGATTAGACCAAGTTTTTACTAAGAACAGTTAAGAAATGTCAAAGACATTTACAAACATTTGCTTGAAGATATCAGAGAGCCAGCGTGTTAACAAATAATTATAGGACCAAAGTCCAAGAGAAAAATGAAACCCAAGATGCTAAACTTGGCTTAGGGAGGCTTTCTCGCTTGTGTTTTTCAGATTCTGGAAGAGGCCAGTGAGAGATTGAGACACCAAGTAGACATTTTAACAGATTCACAGGGCTGTAGTGGGGGAACAGAACTTGGAAGTTAGTACATGCCATGGCAGTGGTTCAGACTCCAACGATCTAGTCCTTAGCAGTAAGCTAATAGTAGAAATAAAGTGTTTCTCCTTGGGATGGAAACCAGACATAGAACAATCTCAGTTCCTGATGATATAAAATTGACACGGACTTGCTAATATTTCTGGTAAACTCTAAAGGATCAAAATAAAATATTCTCTGGGAGAGAGAATTTCATCATGGGCTTCAAATTATCTCTTTAATTTTCCATATACAACAGCCAGCAGTCAAATAAACAACAGCAGCAGCAGCAACAACAACAACAAAACAGACATGAGAACACTTGAAAACATAGTAGAAAACCAAAGAAGCAAAAGATAGAGACTCACAGAGCTTCCAGACAGTGGAAATATGAAACACAAACTTGAAAAAAATGATGTGTAATTTTTTTTAGGATATGGAAACACAAGATTGAGATTTTTGGCAATGTAAGTTAGATTTAACATCAGAAAATTAATGTAATTTCCCACTTTGAAAGATCAAAGGAGGGCAATTATGGCAAACTGTCAATGTAAACACAAGCTCAATTGGTAATGTTTAATATCCATTTAAAGGCCAGGCACGGTGGTTCATGCCTGTAATCCTAGCACCTTGGGAGGCTAAGGCGGACAGATAACTTGAGGTCAGGAGTTCGAGACCAGCCTGGCCAACATGGTGATACCCTGTCTCTACTAAATATACAAAACTTAACTGGGCATGGTGGCACCCAACTACCTGGGAGGCTGAGGCAGGAGAATTGCTTGAACCAGGGAGGTGGAGGTTGCAGTGAGCTAAGATCACTCCACTGCACTCCAGCCTGGTTAACAGACTGCAACTCTGCCTCAAAAATAAATGAATGAATGAATGAATAAATAAATAAATCTATTTATAGTAAAAACATTTAGCATCTAAGAATAGAAGTCCATTTGATAAAGATAGCTATAAAGGAATCCTACTGCAAGCATTATACTTAATAATAAAATGCTGACAGCATTCTCTCTTAGAGTGGAAAGGAGAAAATGATGTTCACTATCACCACTTCTATTCATATGTTATCAGATGTGTGGTGAAATAAGGTAAGTAAAAGAAATAAAAGGAATATAGTTGGAACAGAACAAACAAAACTGTTATTCACTGACAATATGTTTATATATTCCATGACATATATTTGAATTATTAAAATTAATAAGTGAATTTAGCCAAGGTTGTGAACATGAAGTCAATATTAAAGCATGATTTGAATACACTAATAATAAAAACTTTACCAACAATATATGCCAAAACTGAAATGTACCAACAATAAAATAGTATTTAAAAGAGATATGTCCTTGAAAATAACACAAAAATATCAAATATTATACCTAGTACTGATCAGATTCCTATATGGGAAAGATGAAATATTATTGAAGAAAAGCAACACAAACTCAGAATAATGCCAATCAAAATTTTGTCAAGGTTTTTTTTTTTTGGTAGAAACTGAAATGCTGATTCCAAAATTTATATGTAATTGAAAGGGGACAAGAATAAGTAAGATAGTTGAGACACCCTTGAAGAAAAAGTCAGGAGGACTTACACTTTCTGATATCAAGAGTCTAAATTTCTTCATTGCTATGATTCTCAAGATCCTCAAATGTGAAGTGCAGATAACAAAATAGGATTTTTTGAAGGTGAACTGAGATAGTGCAATACTTACCAGTATACCAGGTGTGTTGCAAAAGCTTAAAACAGTAGACATTATTATATTATTTATGTCATCTTTTTATGAGCTAAACTGTATCTTCCCCAAATTTGTATGTAATCCCTGGTACCTCAGAATGTGACTGTATTTGGAGATAGGGCCTGTAAAGAGCTGGTTAAGTTAAAATGAGGCCATCAAGTGGCCCAAATCTAATATGACTGATGTCCTTGTAAGAAGTGGAAACTGGGACACATGCACAGAGGGAAGGCCATTGGAAAACACAGGGGGAAGATAGCCATCTGCAAGTGAAAGAGAGGCTGCCGAAGAAACCAGTCCTGAAGACACCTTGATCTTGGACTTCTGGCCTGCAGAATTCTGAGAAAATAAATTTTTGTTGTTTAAGAAATTGTTAAGTCTTTTTGTGAAGTTGCAGTAAATAAGATAATATTGATCCCCAATGGGATAAAATCCAGACATGTAGAAATACATTCAAAAACATATGAAAACTTGTTTTAAGGTAATTTTCTGTTTTGATAAATTTGCTGATTGAGTGAAACAATCCAAAGAGGAAAACAGTAAAACTTAACTCTAGACCATACATACAAAAAATCGATTCTATGTGAAAGATTGATGCGAATGTAAAAGATAAACTATCAGTAAATACCTTGAAAATTTTGGGATAAGGAATTTTTTTTTAGCAAGACATAAAATTCATTGATGATATAAGAGAAAATTTGGACTACATTAAAACCAAGATTTTTTTTTTTTTTTTTTTTTAAGATACAGATTTGCTCTTGTTGTCCAGGCTGGAGTGCAATGGTGCGATCTTGGCTCACTGCAACCTCCACCTCCTGGGTTCAAGCGATTCTCCTGCCTCAGCCTCCCTGCCTTGGCTGGGATTACAGGTGCCCACTAACACGCCCAGCTAATTTTTATATTTTTAGTAGAGACAGTGTTTCTCAGTTTTGACCAGATGTGTCTCAAACTCCTGACCTTAGGTGATCCACTCGCCTCGGCCTCCCAAAGTGATGGGATTACAGGCATGAGTCACTGGCCCCGGCCCAAAACTAAGAACTTTTGTTGATAAAGATTCCAATAGAGAATGAATGAAAGATAAATCACAAATAGGAGTGGATGTTTGCAACACATATAACCAAATAACAAAAATCTAAGACATCCCTATAAATCAACCGAAAAAAGACAAGCCATTTTTGAAATGGCAAAGTTCACGAACAGGCACTCTACAAAACAGGATATCCAGATGGCCAATAAACATAACAAAGGTGCTCAGTCTCAATTAGTTCAGAGAA
Organism: Macaca mulatta; assembly: GCF_049350105.2. NCBI lineage: Eukaryota > Metazoa > Chordata > Mammalia > Primates > Cercopithecidae > Macaca > Macaca mulatta. Next base: position 86,350,161 of record NC_133422.1, read on the forward strand.
ATGCAAATTAATGGCTCAAATGTAAAAAGATTGGCAATACTAAATGTTGAGAAGATGATGAATTCTCATATACTACTGGTAGCAACGTAGATTAGCACCATCATTTTGGAGACACTTCACTAATTTTGAACATATGCATGCTATAACTCAGCAATCCCACTTCTGAGTATATACCCAATAGAAATGCATATACATGAAGACCAAGAGAGATGCATAGCAAAGTTCATAGCAGCATTATTTGTAATAGCCAAAAAGTGGAGACAACTCCCATGCCTATCCATACTAAAATGAATGAACAAATTGTAGTCCACTTATGCAATGAAACACTGTAGCAATGAATATGAATGTACTGTAACTACCCTCAAAAACATGGATGAATCTTACCACCATGATGATGAGCAAAAGGAGTGAGGTATACTGTACGATTATATTAACAGTTAATATGCAGCTCAAAAATATGCAAAAAAAAAAATCTATGGCATTTGACCCAGAATAGTGGTTGTGTTTGTGGGATGGAGGGAACAGCAGCAAGAAGGATCACAAAGAAGTCTCCTGAGGTGCTGGTGATGGTGCTTTTTATGAGTGTTTGTACTGAGCTGTCCATTGTTTATGTAAGTGTATTATGCTTTTAAAAGTTAGAATACCCAGCACTTTGGGAGTCCAAGGTGGGCGGATCACGAGGTCGGGAGATTGAGACCATCCTGGCTAACACGGTGAAACCTCATCTCTACTAAAAATACAAAAAATTAGCCAGGCGAGGTGGCGGGCGCCTGTAGTCACAGCTACTGGGGAGGCTGAGGCGGGAGAATGGCATGAACCCGGGAGGCGGAGCTTTCAGGGAGCCGAGAGCTCGCCACTACAATCCAGCCTGGGCGACAGAGCGAGAATCCGTCTCAAAAAAAAAAAAAAAAAAAAAAAAGTTAGAATACACACATTGTTTGCAGTTGAGCTCTGTGTATTAACTTCTGTCTATGTCTTCTGAGGTCTTCTTTTTTCACTTTACTGTTTAAGTCATATTAACATGTGAAAAAGTAAAAACCTGAGTTAAATTTTGAAAAAAGAAAATAACAGGAAACTATATTCTTTTTTAAAGAATTGATTTCTTGGCTGTCCTGAGGGTAGCGGATTATCAGAACTTATTAATATTAATGTTACTGAAGTTGATATACAACCCTCTCCCCCACTGGTAAATTTGACTGGATTTTTATTAAAAAATTAAAAAAAATGATTTCTTGATCTTATTCAAGATGAGCATTGTCTTGCATGTACTGTCCTTTTTAAAAACATAAATTAATTGCACGATTCTGCTTTAAATATGATAGGCAAACAATTTGCTGGCTTACAATAGAGCCCAGTTTTATTTAGACTTATTTATTTATGTAAATGTTCTTAAATTTCAAGTTTCCATGATATGACCTTTTGAATTAACTTCTCACTTCCCCAGTATGTGTTTCCTGGCTATATGTAGGAATATCAGATTGTTTCAAAGGGCGTAGTAGTTAAGGACAAGTATGTTAGACGTTTTCACACTATTATAAAGAACTACTTGAGACTGGATAATTTATAAAGAAAGGTTTAATTGACTGACAGTTACATATGGCTGGCAAGGCCTCAGGAAACTTACAATCATGGCGGAAGGTGAAGGAGACACAAGGCATATCTTACACAGCAACAGGAGACAAACAGAGAGAGAGAGAGACAGAGAGAGGAAGTGCCACATTTTTAAAACATCAGATCATGAGAACTCACTATCATGAGAACATCCTGGGGGGACTGCCCCCATGATCCAATCACCTCCCAGCAGGTCCCTTTCTTGACATGTAGGGATTATAATTCAATATGAGATTTGGGTGGGGACACAGCGCCAAACCATATCAACAAGTCTTAAGTTATATTGCACAGTATTGATTGTGTGGTCTTGAGAAGGGTTATTTAACTTTTGGTTAGTTTCAGGATTCAAAATGGAAATATTTGGTAGATATGCAACCTTATGATTAAAAATGTAGCTACATTTAGACATATGTTTATAATAAATTAGGGGTAACAGGCTAGGTATATTAGACATGAAGGAAGAAATATTTCTTGTATCAACAAAAATCAGAATTATGTGCTGAAATTATAGAGAAGTCAAAAGCAACTTCTAAAATGTTTCAATAGTATTTGTATTAGCAAATCAATTTTCAAGCTGCTATCGTAATGTCTAGTTATTGGCAACTCCATTGTTTTACTAAACAACTCAAACCTCTTCTTTGATTTTTCTGGGTGGTATACATATGTGTTAATAACAAAGAAGTTTTGGAAATTTATGTTTTAGGCTATTTCTAGTGTTATTTTAAGATGAAATTAGTTTTTACAGATAGAACTTGCTTTAAAATAATTTGATATACAGAGTCATAAGTATACAACTAAATTGAAGATTATTGTTTTTTAAATGTCTCTTTGCAAACAGTAGTTTCCAAGCATCTGACAAATGATCTAAGCATGGCTTTTTCAAGTCTGTATTTATGAATAAAATAAGGCATATTTGTATTGTTATCCTCATATACAAATCTTTTTTAACTAAAATAAACAATGTGTCAGTCAGTTTGGCGAGGGAACTGTTTTTTTCATTTAACCTTCAAATCAGCCTTCCTTGCCGCCCTATCTCTTCCTACATTTTGACATTCGTTCAGCAAATATTTTAGAGGGACTTCTTCCTTGTCTTTCCCTTTTATGAAGCATTTTACAGGTTTTTGTAGTACACATGATGGTTCTTGTCTTAATCATATTATATTTACTTTTTGAAATATCATTTTATTATGTTTTACTCTAGCTGTTTTATGAGTTCTCTTTTTCTAATGAGATTATAAATTCCTGAAAGCAGGAACTACCTTTTCTTATTCTCCCACATATCAAAGAACACAGAATGTACTCAAGACATCCTCATCAAACAGAGTTTTATGGTTAAAGACTTAAGCTTGTATGAATGAAGTCTAACACCTTTGAGAGATCATTGTTTATCAAATGTCTCCTGCATTGTATATTATCCTTGCTCTATGCTATTAAAGTAATGAGATTTCTGACTCAGTATTCATAATGTGGAACCTTGCAGTAAGAAATGATGAAGAACAGCTTCAAATCACCTTTAATATTAGCTTCACATTCAAACCACTACAAATCATCTATGCTACCTTACACAAATTGAGTGTACTTGAAAGGGTAAATTGAGCAGTGGCAACTAACAGCACTGGTGTACTGTTTTGGCTGGGAGGTGGAGAGGCATCTTTTCAGCTACAGGTGATTTGCATTTTCAGAGAATGGCTAATGCTCATAAAACATTAGAAATCTATACATACAGCTATGGTAAATATTCTTAGGCCTCAAATTTGTACCCTATGACCTTTAGAATTAACGTCCCACTTTGTGGTCATATGCTACCTGGCTACATGTAGGAATTTCAGATTGTTCCAAAAGGCATACCAATTAAGAACAAGTTTCTGCTGTCACACTGTCAAATATTGACTAAGTGGCTTTGGGAGAGTTCCTTAATTTCTCTGAGCCTCATTTTGCATTTCTGAATAGAGGGAATGATAGAGCCACTTTTATGGAAGAGTTGGAGGATTAGAAGAGATAATTCTAAACAATTCTTCCCCCTCTACAGGTGATGTATTCTCCTCATATCACACAGAAAATAAAATAGGTGAGAACTTTCTAACTTTTAAAAATTATACCTTCAAATTTAAATTGATTTCATACATCTTCACTTATCCTTTCTTCCTACCATTCATCTCTAAACAAGAGGGACCTCTTTTCCTTTGCAAAGTCAAAGCTAGACTTGTGCTCTTGATCTCTCTTTTTTCTTTACCTTTATAATCTTCTTGTGTTGTTTATCCTTTGTGTCGTTGCATTTTCAGTTTCTTTCATTCTATTGGCTCTGGCACTTTCTTTCCAGCCTACAAAATGGTTTGTAGGCTAAAACTTTGACCCTGACAGCCATTGGAACTGCTGTGTCATTGTCTTCTTCCCTTTTTACCAAACTTAAAATAATTTCTACGTACTGTATGGATTTTACGAACTTTTCCATTATTTAATATAGTCACTTAATAATCCAAACTTATTACAAAAAATTAGGGTGGAAAATTTTCTCCCATTATCTCTTCAACTCACCAATCTGACTTCTACATCCACTTTGTTGAAATGACTTTGCCAAAGATCACCAATAAACCATTAGTTTCCAAATGCCTAACTTCTGTGCAGTATTTGATGTCTTTGACCATCTCTTCCTACCCTTGATAGTTCCTTAGTGACTTTCTCTTTCAAACTATTTTTTTATGATAACACTTTTCTAATCCTCCTACCTTTTACAAAACTACCTTTGACTCTCATTCTGCCTCTTTAATTTTAAGTATTATGTATTTCTTGGGTTTCTTCCTTTGCCTTTCCCCACTTCCTTTTCTTCCGTAATTTTTTTCTGACTTTCTCTCTCTCTCTCCCCACCACCTGTTTCTAGATCATCTATCTGCAACTCCAAACTCAGGAGGAAACAAGTAACTGTGTTCAGTAAGCATCTCAAAGTGAGCCTGTCCAAGACAACTTGTCTATTTCCTCTCTAGACCTGACCATCACCCTCTCTCTCTAGACCATTGCAATTTTCTCTAAGTGAGTCTCACTACTTCAGGTGGTGAGAAGAGATAGGAAGGAGAGATCTATAAACACAGAACTACGAATTCTTTTATCATTCCCCCAATGAGCAAAAAGTTACTGGCTAGTACTGATTGACAAAGGGTACAATTTTCAGTCCTTCACTCAAAAAGTCAACTTCATCATCTTAGATTTACTCAAGTTTGTGAGTTACCTTATGGAGATCTGAGTGTCTGGGTGGCCATGTGGCTAGAAATATTCTATTAGATCCTTATTTAATTTGAATATGTGTATAAATAGTGCATGATTAGACTCAAAGATGTAGGGGTTCAAACTATATCTTCTATGAATTTTTATATCTCTTCCTTGCTAAATTTTATAACTATGGGTATCTTCTATGGAGAAATTATATTAAATACTCTTCAGTCCTATAGTGTGTAACCTTGGAGTTCGATAATTTACGTGTACTGCATTAAAATTTAAAACTTTCTTTAAAAAGTATTATGTAAATGCTTTTGAATTTCTAGAATTTATATGTCTTACTAATTTCAATATTTTATGTTTTATAAATATATATGACCTTTAATATCTCAAACTGCTATTTATTTGAGTTATAAGCATACTTAGAAAATAAAAAAGTTCTTTTTTAAAATTTTTATTGAGAGGAAAAATTCTTTATTTGATAAAGTGGATTATCAAATTACCCTATCAAATAAATATAAAATACCAAGCAATATTTATAATGTATTTAAAGGGAATATTTGATAAGCTTGCCATTTTTGATTATTAAGGCTTATTTCATAAATATTTCATGACTCATAAGGTCTTCAAAGTATTCCCCTCAATAACATTTGATTTTCTTCACTTGTTTGTTCATAATTTACCAATCCAACTGGAAAACATGAACATATATAGCATAATATGTTTTCCTATATTTTCTCTTAATAAACTAATGCCATGCCTGTATATCTATTTGTTTATGTACCAGCAATAAGAATTTAATGTGTTTATTTGAGTTCCCTTTACCCAGAAGCAAATTATCTCGTCCTTGGTAATATATTAGTAAATTTAGTAGTCCTCTGAAGTAAAATAAAAATTTAGCAAATTTACTATAAAAATAATCTTGTTTGCTCAAGAACATTGAATGTATGAATTTCCACACATTGAGTTTCCACTGCATTTTCCAGGGGCTTAATTTTACATGTTGTTTCATTTTCTCCTCTTAGAAGTTACTACTTCTTTCCTTTTTTACTTATTCTCTCTTTTTCTTCTCCCTCCAAGTCCTTGTATTAATCACTGGTATGCAATCCTTTATTGTTTTATAAACTATTTAAATAAATGGATAAATTAATTCATATGATCGAACCTCCCCTTAAAGTGCTCCAGCCCTGGGTGTTGGGATTGTCTTACTGCTCTATCCTCTGGACCCTTGGATTCAGGTTCCAGGTGTGCTGGGGGATCCGAAGCCCTCCTAGGTTGCTGGCAACATAATCGCGTGCAGCAAAGCATCCAGGCTGTGCAGTGGAGGCTGCACCATGCACACAACCCTGCGGGGCAGTCAGGCAGGTGCTGTGGGAGGGCCGGCAGGGAAGGGTCCTGAAGAATAGCTGTGCCCCAGTCCCATGGGGAAGTAAGTCCTCCTTTCTCCTGGCATGGCGGTCAGCTGAGACAAGACATTCTCAGAGGGAGATGGGGACCCTGGGGGATGGGTGTCCCTGTCCATGCTCTCCTGGAGCTGTGCTGTTCACAAAGGTTCCTACTTCCATACTGACTGAAGACCCATCTGTGCCTATTCTCTGGGCAGACACCCATGTCAGCTTAAATGTCCGTGGAGGATGTGAGGCTTTCTGTAGCCAGGATCCCAGAGGTTCACCGCAAGGGTGGGCAGCCCCACATTTCCTTCACTCACCCATTTCCCAGGAGCTGTTCAGGTCCCTGGAACTATCCTCAGTAATCAGGCACCTCACACAGGGTTCCCAGCCTCCTCCCTTCTCAGCCTCAGTGTCTGCATGATACCATCATCCATTCTCGACATTTTCTCTTGGAGATCTGTCCAAATTATGTTAACTTACTCAAAACTGTGGTCTCTTTCAGTGGAAGTGGCTCTTCCCGGGTGCGTCTAGTCGACCCTCTTGTCCTCCAGTCATGTATTAAAAATTTTTTTTTCACATTTTATTTTGATAAGATGGAATGTTTGTAATATGATGTCTCTGGGCCTTTCTATATGAATCTCCCTTTTGTAGAACTGTTTTTCCCACTGTGTGTGCCTGGCTTAATTTAACTCATTTCTTCAAATTTGTTCTGACTGTTGTGTCTTTCACCCTTTCTCTACAGGGTCTCTAGGGCATAGCTGCATCGTAACCTTTACCACACTGACTTACAGATGTTGCTTTACTTGGCTAGACCCAGCAGAAATGAGTGTTGAGAGAAATGATGTGTTCATCTATTCCATGATCTCAACAAAATGATCGGCCCAAGTAACATGATTTTTTCAATCAGTGAATAAACTAATGTTTTAATTTCATAAATATATTATTTCTAGTCTGTTATTCTATGAATATCTCTCAATAAAATAATGTGTGGCCCGATAAATATCAAAGAGATTTTCTTTCTGTCTACGATTAACCAAGAAATGTGCTCTCACAAAGAACTAAAAAAAAAAAAAAAAAAAAAAAGAATGTTATTTGACAGGTCAAATAACAAGCATAACAGCTTTATTTCTGAACAAGTTCTTATTTGGGAAAGAGTTTCATATTTCATTTATTATGTAATTACCTATCCCATCTTTTGGAATGACCAATAATTTATTATATCCCATGCTATAGTCTTTCTTCGTCGGTTTTTCTTAGACATTAATTTTCTCTTGAAGTTAATGCAGATTATGTTTTTCAGGCCAGAGGCAAAGGATTAGAAAATAATGTTATGTCATTTTATTATAAGAAAAAAATACTAGTTTTCTTTTTTTTAAAGAAGTATGATTAGTTTCTATGACCTGGATGTCTGGACATCGGTCAATAGTGTGTGGTGAAAAAAGAGGACTTATTTTTTCACTAAGGCCTTCGAAGGCCTTTGGTAGCTTAGTGTGTGCATTTTTGAGATATGACTGTATGGTTTGATTATTTCTATAGAAGGAATTTATTGTTCCATTGATCTTGTGTATTTCTGTTTTCCTTTGATAGAAACAGAACTGACAGAATTGTCAATGTAAATGGACACCTACTTAAATAGTATGTCTCCCCTTGAGCTTTGCAGGTTGGCCTTTAACCATTGATCTGTTATTTGGTTGATAAGCTTGACTGTCAAGTTTACTTAGTAATTTAGTTTTAGATCACTATGTTTTATGTTCCCCAACTAGTCCAGATACAGAAGCAAACATTGTTGTTGTTTCTTTTTTTCTTTCTTTCTTTTTTCCTAATTGCTAAGTGGGATTCTTATTTATTGATAGCCTTTAATTTTTTTTTTTTTTTTTGAGATAGGGTCTCACCCTGTTCTCACCCTGTCACCCAGGCTAGGCTACAGTGGTGTGATCACAGCTATCTGCAGCGTCAACCTCCTGAGCTCCAGCAATCCTCTCACGCAAGCCTCTTGAGAAGCTGAGACCAGAGGGCATGCTACCATCTGGCTAATTTTATTTTTATTTTTTGTAGGGATGGGTCTCACTGTGCTACCCAGGCTGATCTCCAACTCCCTCAAGCAATCTTTCCATCTTGATCTCCCAAAGTTCTGGAATTGCAGGCATGAGCCACCTTGCCCAGTCTTAATTTTTTTTTTTTTTTTTTTTCCAGATGGAAACTCACTCTGTTGCCAGGCTGGAGTGCAGTGGCATGATCTCGGCTCACTGCAACCTCCACCTCCTGGGCTCAAGCAATTCTCCTGCCTCAGCCTCCCAAGTAGCTGGGACTGATGTGTGCCACCACACCCAGTTAATTTTTTGTAGTTTTAGTAGAGATGGGGTTTCACCATGTTGGCCAGAATGGTCTCATTCTCTTGACGTAATCCACCTGCCTCGGCCTCCTAAAGTGCTGCAACTATAGGCGTGAGCCACTGCATGCCCGGTCCCTTAATTTTTTTAACAGACTTTTAAAAGACTTTAAATTCATATACTTATCCCTTTAATACTGCATCAGCTGCCTCGTCACTAATTTTTATCTCTAATTCTACTTTAATATTTGTTCAGTTTGAAAATGTGTTCTAATTTTTATTATGATTTGTTCTTTCACTTGTGAATTATTCAGACATACATCTTACATTTTCTAATATATGAAGTTTTTATGTTGTCTGTTATTGGCTTCTCTTTCCTCTTGCATTTTCCAAGTTGTCTTTTTTCAGTTATTCCCATTTTTTCTGTATTGTATATAATTTTCTCCTGTACCATCTGAATGTCCCTTTGAGCAGGTACCTTTGTTCTAGTTTGTTTCATATTTCAAAAAAGCAAAGAAAACCTTGACTCACATTGCACCTTGTACAACTCATTTTTCAGCTCTTCTTTACAGCAAAAGGTTTTGAAGGAGCCTGTAGAGTTGATGTTTCCACTTAGTCTCCTTCCTTTCTCTTCATGACCCGTGTTAGCTGGCTTGCTGTCCCCATCATTCTTCTGCAATTGCTTTAGTGACTTCGATGTCACCAAATCCAGTGGCAGTGTTACGGACTGATTATCTATCTACTATTCTATCAATGAGTGAAAGCAGGATATTGAAATCTCTGACTTTAATTGTGGGTTTTTCCTTTTTCTCTTTGCAGTTCAAGTATTTTTTGCTTCAGGTATTTTGAATTTTGTTATTGAGTTCACAAACATTAGTGATTGCTACACCATCCTGATAAATTGATCCTTTTATCATTAGGAATGATCTTTGTACTTGATAATATCCTTTCCTCTGAAATAGCTTTGATATTTCATATAGCCATTCTGGTTAGTGAAGCGATATATCTTTTTGATATATATGTTTTCATCCTTATGCTTTCAATCTGTGGTTGTCTTTATATTGAAGTGTATTTCTTATAGGCAGTGTGTAATTGAGTCTTGTTTTTTAACCAATATGTTAATCTCTGCCTTTAAATTAGTATGGCTAGATCATTTACATGCTATGTGATTAAATATATTGTTAGGTTTAAATCTATCATCAGTTTTAATGTATTTCCTGATAATTATAATATATTTGCCAATTCTGCATTGGTTTTGATGTATTGATTTTTCTTTTGATTATGAGTTGTGTTTTCCTGATTCTTTGGATGCCTCATAGTTTTTGGTCGAATATCAGACACTGTGGCTTTTACCTTTTAGGGTGCTGGGTAATTTTATATTCCCATAAATATTCTTGAGATTTGTTCTGGATACAGTTAAGTTTGATATTTTGGGTCTTTCTTTTCAGACTTGTGGGTGGGACCAGAATTCTGTTTAGTATGAGGTTAATTTTTTCTTACCACAAGGCAAGACCCTTTTGTGTACTCTATCCAGTGCCCCGTGAATTATGAGATTTTCCAGTGTTGTTGGTAGGGACAGTCACTATCTCCTGTGTAAGTCCCATTCTCTCTAATTCTTTTGGGTGTTATTTTCCTTGCATATCCTAGTAGCCTTACATGAATAGACTGATCAATATTCTGGTGAATACTTCAGAACCCTCACTGAATCTCTGAAGTTCTCTCACCTTTTTGATGTTGTCTTGCAAACTCTGCTGCTTTGATTTCTCCAGACTCTCTGCAGTGTCTCCCTAACTCAATAAATCTTCCTGGCTCTGCATGAGCTCCTCTGCCCACTGAAAGGCCTGGAAACTCTCTCAAAGCAGTATACTTGGGTAATTGTAGGACTCCAATAGTATTTTCTCCAGCTTCAAGGATCACTGTCTTTTATTGCCTGGCATCTAGCACCTTGAAAATCATTGGTTCCCATATTTTGTTATCTTTTATTGTTCACTTCTGGCATGATGCTAAATCTAGTGTCCATTGTTCAATCTTGGTCAGAAGCAGAAGTCAAAATCCTTTTCAGTTTTCATTAGTATAATTAATTTATCAAAATTAATTCCCTTATTTGTGGCATAGATTAGCTATCTTTCCAGCATCGAACTTACTTGTAATTTGCGAGTCTTGCTTTGAGCTCACCTTCTGATGAATATTTTTCTTTATATGGCCTTCCAGTTAGTTAATTTTGAGCCTGCCAATACCCTAGCATCACTGGGTGTACAACCTCAGTTTATGTCAGCACCTCAACTCATGAATTTTGCCCATAGTTGTTTATTTAGTTGTGAGATTTTACTACCTGCACCAACACCCCCTTGAAATATAGGCCCATTTCAAACCATACTCACTAAGTTTGAACCCACATCTTGGCCACAGGGAACAACTTATTTTTTTGTTAGGTAGATGAGGAGGGGGCACTATTTCTATCCCCCTTCATGGCAGAAACTGCATTCCTAATTCCTGACTTTACGTGGTCTACCTGTTTTTGTCCTAGGGTCCAAAATGGGGCATATTCCTTATGGCATTATCCCTGATACCCTTTCAGCTTTTCTGTGGGCTGTTGATTTCAGCTCCTGTTTGCTACTTTGAGTTCTCTGTTCATTTCTGGTTCTTAGAGATTTTATTTACTTGCATTTTTCAAGCATGGAATGTTTTCTATTGATTTTGTATTTTTTTTTTAGCAGAAAAAGAGGATGCTCAATTTATGTTTAATCCACTATTTCACCCAGAACACTTTGTAAAAAAATCAGAAAATAGAGACCATGAGAGAGGTAACAATAATTTCAGTAACCCTCGAGTCTATCTTCTTTAAAACTCTACTAGTTTACATTTCTGCACTATTTTTCTGTAGATTTTGTGCTTATCTTGTCGGCGGTTCTGTTCAAAGACTTTAGAAAATTCAAAACCTAAATCACGAGTGATAGTAAAGCTTTCTGCCAAGGCTGTTGCTGTTCTAGTGCTTTTCAGAATTCTGGTAATAACTGGAAAAAGGTAGAAACTAGCTTGTAAAGTACCAGTGTCAATGCACTTTTTATATTGTGTGGCATGAGATTTATCATCTAGTAAAATTGAAAAAACTTTTAAATGATATAAATATTTATAAGCATATGTAACATATTTATAGATATAGGTAGAACTCTTTTATTAAAACCCATTCACATGGGGTGCAGACGATGAGTATCTGATCAGAATATCTAAATATGAAAACAAGATTCTGGTTGTGGTCAATATGACCTCACCTTGATTTTCAACATTCTTTCTTTGCCAATCAAACTGGCATTCTTGTAGGCCCAAAGTTCTTGTATCCCTTGGTTCATTTCTACCTTTGATATGTTGGGTTTAATTGTTTTATACAGGAGCAATGATTTCATGTAAATATATTTTTCTAAATGTCATATACTTTTAGAAAAATAAATATATTTTTCTAAATGACATGTGACCCCAGGGCAAAAACAGGTAGACCATGTAAAGTCAGGAATTAGGAATGCAGTTTCTGCCATGAAAGGGGATAGAAATAGTGCCCCCTCCTCATCTACTGAACAAAAATAAGTTGTATGCTAGGGTATTGGTAGGCTCAAAATTAACTAACTGCAAAGCCATATAAAGAAAAATGTTTATCAGAAGGTGAGCTCAAAACAAGATTTGCAATACTGGTTGACATATACTAGTTGAAGTATATGATCTACTAGTATAAAGTATAACGTTTCAATTATTTTGAAAAAGAAGTTCTACAAGTGCCAAAGGTTATCTTTACTATCATATTTTAATCATCTATTTATTTTTTGATTTCAGCAGCTTTTGGGGTACCAAGTGGTTTTTGGTTACATGGATGAGTTGTAGAGTGGTCTGAGATTTTAGTGCATTCATCACTTGAGTAGTCATCTTTTTAAATGCCTAGTAATTTAAAAATTTCCTATGAAATATTATTCCATACTTATAATTCTTCTTGCAGAGACACTAAGTTGTAATGGAACTTGTTTTCTCATTTGGCTAAATGTCAGTCTTTCCCTCATCTTGTTGCACCTTATTTTTATACAGTTCCTGAAAATATAACTACTCTTAACATTTGTATGTTCAGAATGCTTAAGTTACTAGCTACCAAGTTTCTTTATATTTTTATCTTATCATAAATCAAGCCTGATGACTGATTAGTGTAACTGTTATTTTTTGAGCATTTGGACACAGAATAGCCATAAGTAAACATCATCATTTAAAAAATTCTGTTTATATAATTAATTCACATAAGAGTCCAGTCCATGGAAAGTATCTAACACAAATAATAATGTGCACACTTAAAACTCAATACTATAATTAAAAAAATACTTAAGTAAAAACATTAAATTCAGTCATCATGGGAACAATGCACTTTTGTAAAGTCGTGAAATTAATTTACATAAGTTACAAAAGAAAATCCGTCTCATTAATTCATAATTACATAGTCCTCCATTTCGGGGTGGGATTGGCAGAATGATAATTATGTGCTTATTCATGAAAACATGTTATAAATTGGATAAGCTATATTTAAATACATTGAGAGTCTCTAGCACCTAAAAGTCTAATGATGATGTGGTCTGTCTGTCAAAACTGAAAATATTTGCTGGCTTATCTAATTAGTAGAAATAGTCCAAAAATCTTCATGAAAAAGTAAGTATGTATACATAGTAAGAGTTCAGTGAATTTCTTCCTTCTAAACTTTGATTTCTTTTTTCTTTTTCTTTTATGAAACAGAGTCTTGCTCTGTCACCCAGGCTGGAGTGCAATGGTGCAATCTTGGCTCACTGCCACCTCTGCCTCCTGGGTTCAAGCAAATCTCTGCCTCAGCCTCCCAAGTAGCTGGGATTACAGGTGCCTGCAACCAGGCCCGGCTAATTTTTTTTTGTATTTTTAGAGGAGACAGGGTTTCACCATCTTGGCCAGGCTGGTCTTGAATTCCTGACCTCATGATACACTGACCTTGGCCTCCTAAAGTGCTAGGATTACAGGCATGAGCCACCGCTCTCAGACTACTTTCTTATAATTAAATATATCTACTTGATCTAGCAAAAATCTATAGATAAATTAGATTTATCATGGTAATCATTCATTTTACTGTGTGTATTTGTGTGTGTGTGTATAGACATGTATGTAAAGACATGTATGGCCGGGCACAGCATATAAAGACATGGCCTGCAGTGAGCTGAGATTGTGCCACTGCACTCCAGCCTGGGCAACAGAGTGAGATTCCATCTCAAAAAAAAAAAAAAGTCATGTACATCATAAATATACACAGTTTTTATTTTTCAATTATTCTTCAATAAAGCTGGAAAAAATAAAAATTAAAATAATGTTTATAAGAATCAAAAATACCCCCATTTTTTATGTTAGTTTTTTTTTTTTTTTTTTTTTTTTGAAATGGGGTCTCACTCTGTCACCCAGGCTGGAGTGCAGTGGTGCGATTTTGGCTCACTATTATGTTAGGTTTTATCAATAATTCTTATAGCAAATCCATTGAAATAATGAATATAATGCATTAGATTGCACTTGGGCATAATTATAGACTTCTAAAGTTTTGTGTCTGTTATCTATTTCAGTATTACAGAATCGATTTAATGGCTAATTTTAAGAGACAGGAAGATGTATATACTTTTGGCAAACCCTCCTCTTTCCTTCTGTAATTAATTTCAGTCCGCTAATTGGGAAATATATACTCAATATATAAAAGAAGGGGTTACATTTATCTTTATCTTAACCTATAATAAGTACAGCATTTTGTTAATATATTTGTTGAATTTAGCTATGTCTGGAACTATGTTCAAGACATTCTATTGGGTCCTGTAAGAAAAGTCTATTCTTAATGGTGTTTTCATTGTGAGGGCATCTTCAAGATTTATTTTAAAGGTCTTTGAATGAAAAACGAAAATCCAGCAGATAGTTTGACAGTTATTTTTTAAAAACAACCAATAAACAGTTATTCTTAGAAATATGTACCTAACTCTGTGTTTGGTACAATAGAACACCAAAAATATATGACACTCTGATCCACTGATTGCATGAAGAAAATATTACCTAATGAAATTTACCCCATCTTGGACTTAGGTTTTTCTCACAAAGCATAGAAATGGATGTTTAAAATATCTTATATTGTTAGACATAAGATTAGAGATAAGGGAGAAGGGCAGAAGCTAAGAGGTCATGAATGAGATAGGGCAGGGGGTCCCCAACCCCTGAGCCATGGACCCCTACCAGTCCGTGGCCTGTTAGGAACCAGACCACATAGTAGGAGGTGAACGATGGGTGAGCAAGTGAAGCTTCATCTGTATTTACAGCTACTCCCCATCACCTGAGCTATACCTTCTGTAAGATTAGCAGTGGCATTAGATTCTCATAGGATTGTGAACCCTATTGTAAACTGTGCAGGAGAGGGATCTAGGTTGCCCTCTGTTACGAGAATCTAAAGTCCAGTGATCTGTCACTGTCTCCCATCACCCCCAGATGGGACTATCTAGTTGGAGGAAAGCAAGCTCAGGACTCCCACTGATTCTACATGATGGTGAGTTGTATAATTATTTCATTATATATTACAATGCAATAATAATAGAAATAAAATACACAATAAATGTAATGCACTTAAATCATCCTGAAACCATCCCCCATGCCAGTCTGTGGAAAAATTGTCTTCCACAAAACCAGTCACTATTGCCAAACAGGTTGGGGAGTGCTGGGATAGGGTGACTAAAATTCAGTCTTCAAGCTCTCTTCACTGTCCAGTCAACAAGACAAATATTAGAAGTTAAGAAGGAGAAGCATAGTACAATCTTGCATCTGGTGTCTCTTCTACCTTTTCCTTCAAGATTTATCTGTGGGAGAATATGGTATATGCATTTACAGTAGTCCTGGATAGTGAAGAATTTTCTTTATTCATTCTTGAAATCTTTGTGTATCCAGCACTGTTCTGGGCTTTGCAAGCACCTGACACAGATACAGTGGAATACATTTGTAAGAGTGTATACTTAGCTGATTTATTATAGCAGTCCTTTTAGACAAAAGTGAATCATTACTTATGCTGAAACCAAATGTAGGAATCTTCTGAGTGAGTTGACTTGCATGTATTCATCTTTGCAAGATAATAACAATTAACCCAGTGATTAGAGCACAGGAGATAATTCTAGTAATGATAGATGTAATGATGGAATTCAATTAACTTGAAATAAATATTTTAGTGAGGGTTCATTTGTACACCCAGATATTTGTTTATATTGTAATAGCTTTTATATTTGTGTCTTTAACCACTGCACCAAAAATTATGCAACAAAGTTAATATCAATTTAAAGAGCCGTGATCTAAAACGTCATGGCTTTTTAGTGTTTATAGCATTTGTATTATGATAAGTATGCAGATCACAAAAAGATTGACAGTCTTATGTGATTGATGATATTGTTTTGTGGTTCCTGAACATATTGCTCTGATTCCTTCTGACAGTTTTGTTTGAGAGTGACTATCGTGTATGTAATTGGTATTTCTTAATTGATCTAGGGTCATCATTTATAAAGTGTAGTTCAAGAAATCACCCTTTGTGATTATTAAAAGAAATAATCTTATTTCTTCATTTGTATTTTGAATTAGAATAGTCAAAAGGATATTAATGAATAGGTCATATCTCTAGCAGGGAACTAAGATATGCCTGGAATATGGAGTTACGTACCTTTTCTCAAAGTCCTCAATCCATATTTGTTTGAATCCACCAGTGTACATGAGGAATGAGGATTTTCTTTTTGAAAAGTGGCTGCTACATGTGAGTTTAGAAACATTTGGGCATGACTGGGGTAGTGGACAGGTAATATTGTGAGAAAAGGCTTCTGAGACTATCACAATGTGAATATATGTCAGAGGAGTATGACTGGCCATGTATTATTGGAGCCAGAGGGCATTTCTAGTTCGGGGCAGAGTAAGATCCCTCTTGTTTGAACCAGTTCTCATCCAGACCACCTGGCAGGAAGAAAGACTGAAAGTGAAATTTTAAAGAGCCCTCTCCATAAATGTTGTAGTGTGCTTGTGCTGCCAGCAGCTTGGCTATGGGTCTTATGTAAGAGAGAGGAGCTGCTTCAGTCATGAGCAACAGTGCCGACCAGCTCACTGAGAATTGACTAATGGCTTAGGAGTGCACATCTTTGTCTCATGGTATTAGTGAATGACAAACACCAAGATGCAGCCCACGGGTAGTGACAGAAGTGGTCAGTGGTCCATCCTGATCTCACAAAATTCTCAATGGACTTTGCAGTGATGCTATGTCCACAGGGGTTTCTTTGAAGATTGCTAAGGCGCAAATGATGCAGGTGTTATTGCTAAATTTATTGAAATTTGTATGTATAGGTTAATAGGATCTAAAGGGTAAACACAGGCTGATTACGCATATAATTTTGATGTGAAGTTTTGAAGGGTTTTGTTCTCTTTTTAAGAAGTCATTTACTCTTTATTTTTATTTAATTAAACCTTCTGAGGAAATATTTGAAATGTCAAACAGATAGTAAATATGGAGCTCTATTTTATCATATCAGTAATGATGCCAAGTGTGAACTGAAAATCACCGATGTACCTTGAAATGTTGACAAATGTTGGCTCTGAGAACTATATCGATCTGTGTTTGGTTGTGGTGTTTGCTGAAGCTGGCATTTCGTAAGTCTTTACATTCTTAGAAGATTTGGGAATTTGATAAAATTATTTTTTTCCTCAAGCAAACTGAAGGATTTACCCTTGCTACGTTACACTTGTTGGAGAAGTGCTTGCTTAATGTGCTTTTCCTGTCAAAAGGGAACAAGATGGTGATGTAATCAGAGAGCCTCCCCTTCCACATTCAGCAGGACTCACCTGCAATACATAGATGATAACGCCAGCTCACAGAACAATCTTTTGGATTGACTAATAAACAGAAAAGAAGCACATTTTATTTATGCTTTATATGTAAATGTAAGCAAAGGTTTTAGTAGAAAGCAGCATAATTACATAAACAAAAGTTTCATTTCTTATCTTATTCCAAGACGTGGTTCTTAGCCAATACGAGTGTGGGTTCATATTCATGGCCACCCTTCTAGACAGTGGGAAGTTTTCCCTGAAAGACAGCCACACGGAGGAAATCCACAGTTCATGTTCCCTAACATTTATATACTAAAAGCATTTAGTAAGAGATGGGCCTTTAATTCCTTCCCAGGTGGAAGAAGTAGTGAGGTGCAAGAAAGCAGAATTGAAAATAAGATTTAAGATTGCTTTAGAATTTTTCCCCCTGAGTTTTTGAGTAATGGTGATTTTCTGAGATTCTTTTGAAGAAGGCTGCTTTTAGTTCAACAAGCGTTATCGTCAAATAATATATTTATTGTAGAAATGCTATACGGAACACTTTCATATTACCAAACAAATCAAATTTTCAAATAAGATTTCTTAAATGATTTTTCCCCAAGAAATAATAAACCATTATAAAACAATGTTTCTCAAGTGACTTGTGTAGGGTAGATGGGAATATGGTGGTAAGGCGTGACAACTTCCAGGGGACGCATTGTTTATTCAGGAGTTATTCATGGAGCATCCATAATAACCACTTGTTACTGTGGATTATTATATAATAACAATATGATATAGTAATAAATAATAATAAAATATAATTCATACCCTTATATGGATTACGATATGGACTTGTTCTTACAAGTGCTAGGGCTGGAGTACAATACTAAACAAGAACAAAATTTGTTTCTGTCATTAGAGAACAGGAAAGAGGAGAGTGGATTTCATTTCCAAAATGCTTGTACAGTGTTTTACATCTTTATAAAATTTCACATGACTTTAGGCTATTGATGCCCAGCTTCTTGCATATACTACATACATGTTGTTGCAGATAGAACCATAGTGTACACTCACACACTTATTTGTCCCTTAAGGGTGCTTTGTGACTGCGGCAGCAGCAGATAGGCATGTTATGTAGGGGCTGGGCCTAATTTCAGAGGGAGCTGAAATTGCACAAAAAGCAGGTTGTATCATCTGAAATACCTACAGTTATCTAGGACTGTTCAGGGGACTTTGTGTGGTGAGCCAAGAGAAAATGTTACAATTAAATAGATGTGAGGTAAAAGAGAACCAATATTTGTTCATTTAAATTATATTTGGTTTTGTGTAATAAGATTTAGAAAGTTCCAAACTGGGGTAGTCTGAGCTGGTTTCAGTGGTATTTGCTGTTAATGATTGGACATCAGTTCTGTGTATTTGCTTTCCCCTTTGATCATAGAGAGGGAAGCTAAATTTGTCTATTTAGTATTTATTTATTTAGAATTTTGTTAGACTGATTGAATCAGACTATTAATAAGTCAAATTCAGTGTGACAACATTGTAGATATGTGCCATCAAGGCATAAAATTTAGATTTGACCAGCAATCTCTAATGTCACGGGAGTTGATGATAGTGTCCTTGTCAGGGAAGGAAAATCAATCTTTCAGGCATATTAAGTGGGGTAAATATTTTGTTGAAGAGATTCTACCACTGCAAATGCCAGTTAACAGCACCAGCTCTCTGAAATTAACAGGCCGTGTAATTCTGAATCTAATGAGATTCAAATGCTGTGTCATATTAGGTGCCAGTGGCTAAAGCTCTGAGAGCTGGGAGTGGTGGGAGGATGTAAACATGATCAATTAGCTTATTTTTGACAGCACCTTGGAATGAACTGACACAGGCAGCAAATGGGATAGAACTGTGAAATGGCCAAAAACAATACGAGAGGCTGAGATAAAAACAGTTCATTTGGCAACGTACTGATTCCCGGGAGGAGAACACCTCATGCACCAGTATCAACCCCAGAAGAGGACTCAAAACACATCACCAATTTCTGTTAAGTTTCCTTAATCTGCCAGGTTTTGCACAAACCCAGCTGCCAGAGGTTTCACACAAACCCAGCATATGAGTCGAATGAAACAGGATATTCACTCAAGATGTCAGGCAAAGCAAATTTATTACTCACAGATAGTCAGTGAGGATAAACAGATCTATGGCAAGGCCATCCCCCAAGGCTCAGGAAAGCTGGCCAGAGTGAACGGAGCCTTGTCTGTGCCTACCCCACATTGCTCTACAACTTTGGAACCCAAAGCATTGCACTCTGGGTTTTTATACCCCAAGGTAAACTTTGCTCACTGGGCTGAAGTGTTGCGGAATGGATGTGGACAAAGCCCAGGCTGTTCCAGACAGTTCTCCTTATCTCAGGATGTTTCAATCTCAGTACATTCTGCCTGAGAATTGCTAATGAAAGGGGGAAGACATGGATTGGCCAGGGCGATTCAAAGACAGATCCTCCTGCACACCTATTTGTGTACATTCATTATATGGAATCGATTCATTTGCTCAGTTATTCAGCAACTATTTATTTGGTACTTTCAGTTTACCACGTGTGGTGTCAGCTGATGGTGATTTGGTGATGACTATCAAGTGAGCAAAGATTTACTTTTGGCATACTCATTAATGTTTTTGTTCAGCATTTAGTGGCAGTGGATACATCTAAAGTATGTCAGAACAGTAGAAAGATTATGAATGCATTATCAAATGTTTACATGCTTAATTGCTTAATTCAAATTTCATTTTTATATCCCACAAATATGAATGTGGTCAAGCTTCTGTCACTTTGGAAAACAGTAATGAAAAGAATTTATTACTTGCTTGGGTTTTATTGTTATTTTTTGCTTTGTTTCTGCCTCTGAATATACTATTTTTATTACTGTACATTTTTCTTCCATAGCTCATTTTATCACATTCCTTAAATGTCAGGTTCATTTTATTCTTATAACTTTCATTTTGAGTAGTGGCAAACAAAGGGGTAGGCTGTTAAGAAAAATGCACCGGCTTCTTTAAATGTGACAGTAGTTTTGTGGCCATATTAGCAATTCCACCAGGAATTCATCAGTGAGTCTCGCTCTGAGACTGAAATTCTCATCTGGCTGCTTTCATTTTCTAAATCATTTTGCTGTAAGTTTAGCTTTACTGTTTAGTTGATTTCATTTAATTCTGCATGGAATTTATTCATCTGTGAAGTTTTAAAAACTCTATTATGACTAAGTATCATCCCAAATCTGGAATAAGTGTGACTAATGGTAAATTTCTAAATTAAAAGAAAAATGGCACTTTTAAGTATTTCTGTCTTTTCTGTCTAATGGTTCGAAAGTGGGGAAGGGTTGTTATGTTAGACATGTTCTTGCCAGTAGAGAGTTTTATATTTGGAGCCCGGGAAATTGCTTAAATGTGGTGTCATCTAAGATTCTACATCAAATTGAAGGGTACATTTTGTAAAGGCATGGGGGTCTTAACACCACTTTCTAGCAAATGAGGTTTTAAAAGCGCCAGTGTTGATAAGATTTTTTTTTTTTTTTTTAATCTTTCAGCATGTCTGTTAGAAATTGCCAGGGAGTCTGGATCCCACTAGGTGGTTATGAAAAATTTGTCAGATTAGTTAGAATGTTCAGTAATACAATGACATTAGTTAACCAAATTGCTTCCTTAATGAGGGCATATGACATTGGGTTTTAAATGATAGCCTAAAGATTTTAGAGATATGTAGATTAGAAGATTCAACAAATGAAAACTAGTACAAGAATATAAAAATTCTTTGCCAAGCAGTTAGGAAACATCTTTTCTGTGTGAATTTCTTATAACAGCTCTCGGAATGGTCAAGGCTATTAGGCATATATGACAACAATGTTCTTTGCCCAAGGTCATGACTTTAAGTGATAAAGATAAAATGTGCAGCTTGCTTTGCTTCCAGTCACTAAGTGCCTTCAGCTGTCATAGCTGGCTTCAATTTCTCACCTCCAGACCCAGCCTTCCCTCAGATTCGGAATCTTTAGTTAGAGAAATTTTAAAGAACCTTCAGCCATTAGTTCATCAGGAAGTCAGCCGGCTTCTGGCTCTTCTTTGATCTTACAGTCCAGTCAAGATTTTCCTCTTTCCCTAGCACTAAGCTTCTGGTTTATGTTCCAGTTTCAGCTCATGGGTACCTGTATTATTCTAATGTTTCTAAGTCCTCAATTTGGTTCCTTACCAGATCTGCTAATTCCCCAAGAACTGGTCTCCTGACTGTCACCAGAATCCTTGCAGTCCCTGTGACCATAGTCCTGATGCATATTCCTTGGCAATCCTGACACCCATCACCTTGCCAGCGTTCCTGCTTACTCTTTGCTGCCAGCTCTCCTGATACTCTCTTTTTCCTTCCTGATGAGACATACACCTGGACACTGCTGGGCCTCTGTGTTTGACAGTTTACCTGCCTCAACTTCCTTGTGTTGTCTGTAGCTGGGCCCCACCTGACCTCTTCTTGCACGTTAATGGTTTCTGAGCTCTATCCATGCCTAATAAGATATGTTCAAATTACCTGCATGCTGGCATTGACACGAGAAGCTTATCTGTTATTCAGTCATTTTGCCTCTGGTTATCACTCTTAGTTATATATTTTCCAACTCTGGAATCTTGCTATTTCTGTCATATGAGGCTGAGGAATACTAAACAAGGGATAAATGGCAGTCTTGTTTGGCTGGGACAAGACCATCTCTTCTCGTGATAAGAATTTCCCCAGGTGACTGTGATAATATAAAGGATAAATTATACTTCTGTAGCCCTCACTATTCTCTTCTATGCACTCTTCATATATTATTGCTATAGTAAATTATAAAACCTGCCATCATCAATGGCTGGGCAATGTTGCATTTGAAATGCAGTAAGACGCATCCAAAAGCACAGGCACCTTAGATTTTGATAAGTTTTCCATCAGTTAATCCTCTCCTCACCTTTTAACATCACATTCAGTATGCCACAGTTGTCCAGATTCTATGGAGCAGATATGAAGAAAGAAAAGTATACAGCTCTGCCTAACAGTAAAAAAAAGTACAAAGGTGAAGTAAAATATTCAAATTCAAAGGGGAATCTATGATGTTAGCGAGTGATGATACCCATGGATTAAAACAAACAAACAAAGCCTTGTGATATTAGAGAGTTATGAACACAACCACTCATCCTGTCAGTAAAATTAGGGAGAAAAGTGCAGGCCAATACAATGAGATACATATAATATTCTTGTGTATTAAGCTGATCATAACTCATCACCCTAATTTATTTTCTTTGTTAGTATTTTAAAAATATTTTAAGTGAATATATAATGATTTTACTTAATATTTTTATTGAGTATAACAAAAATAATAGAGATATTTATAACAACCCTACGATCACAGAACATCTGTCCATATCTGGTGGGTGACGTGAACAAGGAAACAGACAATTACAAGGCAGAGGGGCAAGTCCTGTTGCACACATTAGGCTATGGATTCATACAATCCCACACTCAAATCCCGAATCCACCACATATTAAAAGGGGTACTTTGGGCAAATTATTTACTCTGTATCAACCTTAGGTTTTTATGTATAAAATGGGAATAATAGTTTTACCTGACATAGAATTGTGTGGATTAAATTAGAAGTCTAAGGCAAATACGCCCTATTCGATATATGACATTACAGATTGTTTTAGTCCGTGTTAATGCTCCTGATAAACACATCCCAGAGACTGGGCAATTTACAAATGGGCTTACAGTTCCACATGGCTGGGGAGGTCTCACAATCGTGGCGGAAGGTGAAAGGCATGTCTCACGTGGCAGCAGACAAGAAAAGAGAATTTGTGCAGGGAAACTCCCCTTTATAAAACCATCAGATTTAATGAGACTTATTCACTATCACGAGAATAGTATGAGGGAATCTGACCCCATGGTTCAATTATCTCCCACCGGGTCTCTCCCACATGTGAGAATTATGGGAGTTAGAATTCAAGATGAGATTTTGGGGGGGACACAGCAAAACCATATCACAGATATTTCCATCTTGCCTAACATTTGGGACAGGAAGATCAGTTAGGAATGTGTGTTATTCCAAAATTTTAAAATCTGGAAAATTGAAGATTTTTGGAAATATTTTATTACAAAATTTCATAGAAAAAACTACAAGGAAGAGGAAGAAGTGGTTGGGAAAGTGAAAAATCAGCTTTGGTATATTGACCTGCAGCATCTTTAAATCATGACGTTGAAATATCTTGTAGGTTTTGGATATAAGAAATTACGATAGATGGAATTGGAAAAATTTAAGTGCAAATGATCACCATATTCATGGTTACTAAAACAAAGGGAGTGCCTGAGATCACCAAGAGAGTGTGTTGAGAGAGGAGATTGAGTCCTGATGACCATTAACATTTAAAGTATAAATCAGGAGGAGAAGTAGATGACGACTGAGAAAGGGACTGCCTTAGAGGCAAACAAGACCATGAAGTTGCAATGTCAAAAACCAGTGAAAGATGGTGCTTCGAACAGAGTGAGTGGATATTCAATACCATATGCCAATGAGAGTTTAAATAAGAGCTGAAAGAGATATGCTGGATGTAGTCATATTGGTAAGAGCAGTTGCATTTGACTTGGTGGAAACAGAGCCAGTTTGCAGAGGTTTGAGAGTTGAGTAGGAGATGCAATCACAGAGAAAATATAAGCCTGGGAATTTTTTCTTCAAATGTGGCACTGAGGAGGTAACTCCTATTCTCTGTAATATGAAGGAATAATTGAAAGGAAGAGATGTACGTTATTTTGTAGGTTTAGTATCAGGCAACTCAGGAAGTCTGGTATGAGAGTTTCCAAATTCTTGTTTTATTTTTGAGACAAGGTCTCACTCTGTCACCTAGGTTGGACTGCAATGGCATGGTCTCGGCTCACTGCAGCCTCCCTCCACCTCTGTAGCTCAAGTGATCCTCCCACCTGAGCCTCCCGAGTAGCTGGAACTACAGACACACACTACTGTGCTTTACTAATTTTTAAATTTCTTGTAGAGACAGGATCTCCCTATATTGCCCAGGCTGGTCTTGAACTCCTAGAGACAAATGATCCCCTTCACTTGGCCTCCCAAGTGCTGAGATTACAGGTGTGAGCTACTGTGGCTGGCCAGAGTTTCTAATTTCTATATGAAATAAATATTAAGGTTAATTGCTGAGAGTTAAGAGAAAATAAAAGAGAAATCTGACAGTGGAGTTAGAAAACTGGTCTGTGCGATTCAGGGACCAGTAGAAGAGGGTGATCATGAAGCTTTGACCAGTGTTTATAATGGCAGATTATGAATACTCAAGATATTCCTATCCTTAAGTCTTCTCAACTTGAGTTCACGTGTTCTGAAAGACTGAAGCATAGGCAGGTCCAAGGCAAAAATGTTTAAGTTAATACGCATATCTTCCCTCTTCAGTGTCCATTTCTTTTGCAAATCCATCCTTCCATCTATTCATGTACTCATTGACCCATCCATTCATTTATTCATATATTTATCCATCTCTCCACTTTAATATGTCTAGATGTCCTTCCATTACTCAAATATTCATTGACTGACCCAACATGATTTACTAAGAGGCATTAGGATTACAAGCAACTGCACGATGATGGGTTTTGTTCTCACAGGATATTTTAATTAAGATAAAGGTTCAGTGTAGCCAAGGTGGACACTTATTTCTTTCTCTCATAAGAGTCCGTATAAATAGTTTAATGAATCCAGGCAGTTTACATCTATTTACCATCCCATATCACTAGGTAACTGGCCTTTTGTATATGGCACAAGATAATTCCCACATGTCCACATACTAGTTAGAAGAAGGAGGGAAGATAGGGAAAGGTATGCTCCTTCTCTTTAAGCCAAAATGTGAATTGGAAGTTGCACATATTGTTTTCATTCATATTCTATTGACGAGAAAAAAAATCACATTTTGCCACACCTGGTTTCAAGGGAGACCAAAAATGAAGGCTTTATTTTGCATGGCCATATGACCAGACAGAAAGGAGAAGCCAGATACTGAAGAACTAACAGACGTTTCTCACATACAGAGCCTATATTTTGCTTGGAGTTACAGGCAGGTGAATTAACAGTTACCATAAGTTTGGAGAGGTCCCTGTGGTAATATGTGATAGCAGCTCACGTGACTTCCCCATCTTCAAGAATTCTACTGCACAGTGCTGCCGGAAGACCTCTGTCTCCAAAATAGGCACGGAGAGCTTCCCATCTCTCAATGTCATTTCCCCTTTACTCAATAGAGTTCTCATTTCCTTAGAGTAAATCAGTAAGTTTTGAGAAAGAAATATCAATGATTAACTCATCCTAACATGTTCATTGCTAATCACTTCTTCACTCCCCTCCCTTTTTTAATATACTACTAGGATAGTTTCAAATGTCTTTAATTGGTGGATTTTCAGTATATTTTAAGACAGAATGGCTAACCTGAGAATCAGGTTTACCATTAAGATTTAAAACTTACAGAAACCAAGAGTGAATTGATTGAAATACTGTTTAAAAGAATCCATGATTATATTGACAGCTACTGGTGAAAACAAAAAAAGCATTTTAAAAAGGCTTCTATTAATCTCCTGGTAAGTCAAAGAAACTTGTAGTAAGGGGGCTTATATTGCCTAGGAAGAGCATTTACAGCCTCAGAATGAGCAGCTTACTTTCTCTGTCTGTTAATTGTTGGTTCTTGTTTCATTATGGAGCTGGGCACCCTGACAATAAATTCTCCCATCAAATTGGTTTCATTTAAAGAAACAGATCTCTTATGGACTATTTAAAGATCATTTCTTCAAACCAAACAAATCAAGACTTGGTAAAATGGCTCTAGAAACAGTATCTATAAGGCTTAGAAACATAGGAAATAAGGCCTCCCACTGTTTCCTATAAAGATGTCTATGAACTATGGGTTGATGAACTATGGCATAGCCTCAGAAAGCCTGGGATTAAACATAACACCACTAAATGCAGATCATCTCATTAAGAATGATAATTCAACTTCTGTTCCACTGTGTCTACCTGGTTATCTTATGTTCATTAAGGACTTTTATAGCTTGTAATTTTCCCTGCTGAATTTAATTGTTTATCTCTGCCAATTTTTCTGATTTCACTGTCACTTTTAAACATTTAAGCTCAATAATTTTGTCAATCCCTAGATATAAACCTCTTCTTATAGCACTGAAAAAAGCAGATCATATATTTAATTGCTAGTAATTTAGATCTTTTCTTTTAAGTGACATTTTATAAAGTGCCATATAAATTTAGAACATTAGTATTATGATTGGCTTAATTTTGTCACTTTAGGTAATTTCTCTGTATATTATGTTGGGTATTTATTGCTTTTTAATAAGCATATCGAGAGATGAATAATCTGCTTTCTCTTGTCACCTTGCCAGCCTTCACACTGATTCTGATTTTCCTATCTTTGCACAAAACATTTTTTTGGGGGTGTTCAAATTTCTACTTAAAAGGTTAATTTCACAAGAGATTTTTGTTAAAAAAAAGACAGTCACGTCAGATCAACTGGTTGGATCTTTTTAGCATTAAATCCACTGGAGTATTGACTGATTATTGATCTGTTTACCAAACAGTTATTGAATGTCTGTTACATGTCAGGGTTCAGTGTAGCAATCAATTAAATGTCATCATACTTTGCTTTTTAGGTGTTCACTTTTGTGTTTAGGAGCAAAATACATAAACATATATGTTGAAATTATTGGCTCAATGTGGCTATGTATGAGAGTGAAGTAGAAGAAGCAATTTATTCTGCAGAGGCTGGGGAAGACCGTGTAGAGAAGATGCTCTTTAATTTTGTTTTTTAAGGATGAATAGAATTTCACCAGTCAGAAAAGTGACCACTGGAGTCTGGGTGGCAGAAGGATATCGAGGGAGAAAAACACTGCCTGAACAGGCATAGCATGGTATGGTTAGGCAACCGATGGACATTAGGTATTAGTGGAATCTGTAACTGTTGGGAAGAAATAGAGGTAAATAAATAAACAGTAGTAAAGCCAGTTGCAAAAAGCTTGGATAGGGTGCTAAGATATTCTCTAAAAGACTCTTGACAAGCAACTCTGATCTAATTTTCATGTATATGGCAAATCAATCCCTCCCTCCTTCCCTCTCTCCCTCCCTCCCTCCCTACCTCCCTCCCTCTCTCCCTCCCTCTCTTCTTCCCTCTCTCCCTCCCTCCTTTATTTTCTCCCTCCTTCCTTCCATTTCTCAATACATTTACTTTCATTCTCCTTTTTAGGTGTTAAGGATAAAGAAGTGAACAAAACAGGAAAAGTCTTATCGGCATGGAGTTTATATTGTAGACCAAGAGTCTGAAAATTGTTTCTGTAAATGGCAAGATAGTAAACATTCCAGGCTTTGCAAGTCATTTGTAACTACTCAGCTCTGCACTTGTAGTGAGAAAACAGCCATAGACCATATATAACAAACGGATATGGCTGATTTCCAATAAAACTTTATTTACACACTGACATTTGAATTTCATATGTCACAAAATATTCTCCTCCTTCTTCTATTTTTGCTCCAGCCACTGAAAAACGTAAAAATCACTCTTAGCTTGTGGGTTGTACATAAACAGGAAGGCTAGATTTGGCCCATGGACTGTAGTTTGTCAAACCCTGTTCTAGAGGTTCAGATTAATGGAGACATTAGACACAGACATTAGTGGGGTGAATCAAAAGCAGTTTACATATTTAAATGATTTAGAAAGTAGTCCGTGCAACCAGCTTATACAGCAGAGATTCTCTAATTCTGCAGCAGAGACATGGGAGTTCAAGCTCTTGGCCATTAATTTCTTTCTTTTTTTTTTTTTTTTGGTGATGGATGTTGCATTTATTTTATTTATTTATTTATTTTTATTATACTTTAAGTTCTAGGGTACATGTGCACAATGTGCAGGTTTGTTACATATGTATACATGTGCCATGTTGGTGTGCTGCACCCATCAACTTGTCAGCACCCATCAACTTGTCATTTACATCAGTTATAACTCCCATTGCCATCCCTCCCCCCTCCCCCCTCCCCACTCCCCATAATAGGCCCCAGTGTGTGATGTTCCCCTTCCTGAGTCCAAGTGATCTCATTGTTCAGTTCCCACCTATGAGTGAGAACATGTGGTGTTTGGTTTTCTGTTCTTGTGAAAGTTTGCTGAGAATGATGGTTTCCAGCTGCACCAGTGTCCCTACAAAGGACATGAACTCATCCTTTTTTATGGCTGCATAGTATTCCATGGTGTATATGTTTGGTCATTAATTTCTAAGTGACTGAAGGTCACATTAGATTTTCCTTATGTACAATTGCCCCCCCCCTTATGTCCAGGCTTATATTTATATGACATTTCTGTATATAGGCTAGTCTGGCTGTGTCCTGGGACCAGTCTAGCTGAGCCAGTTCCCCATCATCAATATTGGTATTAGATAATATTCAATGTGATTTCAGGCTCTGCTTGGGCACAGTCCTCTCAGGCATGATCACTATTCATCTCTCTCAGCCCACTCGTGAACAC
This sequence comes from Macaca mulatta, assembly GCF_049350105.2. Lineage (NCBI taxonomy): Eukaryota > Metazoa > Chordata > Mammalia > Primates > Cercopithecidae > Macaca > Macaca mulatta. The sequence continues at coordinate 86,379,097 of NC_133422.1, forward strand.
AGCCTGGTTCAAGTGTTTTGCTTGAATAAGGACTGCAGAATTAGAACCAGTGTTAGTTACCCAGAGGTTTTTGAGAGTAAGCTAATGGGCCTTTAGACCAGTGGCAAGATCTTGATTATGCATTTTAATAACATATATATATCTATTTATCAACTCACAGTATTTTTGTGCTTCATTGTTTAAGTTTGGAAGTTGTTGTTGCCTGGAGTCTAAGCCCAGTTCTACTGAGGTTTGCTGTGTGGCATTGGGCAAATGATTGAAGCTTTCTCAGCCTCAGCTTCATAATTTTTAAAATGGGAATAATACCCATAACCTAACTTACAGAGTTTTTGTATTAAATGAAATAATCTTTGGATCCTTTCAAGGCCTATAGTTAAAGCATCTGGTATATAGCAAAACAAACAAATAAAAATGCACTGTTATTACTATTATCATAATTATAGAAAATAAGAGGAAATTTGGCATTCTTTTCCTAGTAGAGTTTTTGTTACTCTTTTTAAATTGGATGAATATTAGAAAGAGGAGAGAATTAACTTGCTTCAGAAAAGACTTGCCCCCAAATCCTGATCGCTTAATGCAAGAGGAAATCAAATATGAACTGTATCATTTTGAAAGAACAGCTGTTAAACATTTCAAAAAATTTAATTTAGAAAAGGTTAATTACCTTTACTATGTGAACTACACTTTTAAATGAAGAATTCTTAATTCTTTTGAAAACACGTGCAAGACCCATTTATTTGTTAATTTAATTCCATGTGCAGTGGACCCCCAGCTCCTATATGAGTGCAAACCATTATAATATATCTTGATTTGAAGGCTCACCATAGCCACTGTTGATATCGACTGCTAAAACTAGAGTATGCTCTTTTCAACTCTCTGCACATTGCATTAGAATTTGCTTTGGTCTGACACCAGTAAGAGGCTCTCTATTTACTTAGTATCACGGGGTAGGATTTCAATTGGTTCCACAGCTCTTACTCAAGTATCATTTTACTTCTCCACAAATGATTCAGACCTGTGGTGAGACATGCCATAATTTAACTGGAGAAAATTTAGGATCCATGAATGTCACACACACACACACACACACCACACACACAGAAATTGCACAATGGAGATAATGATGTGCTGATCTTTATAAGAATGTGTGAAATGCTACTGATTCATTTTTATAGGTTTTGTTCTTTGGAGTTTTTCTGTAACAGAGAAGACTAAGTGGATCTCTGCACATTTTCTTTTCCAGTCTGACCTGTGCTCAGTGGTGTGTGTTTAAACATGTGCTTTAACATCAATATATATGTATGTATTTAATATTTAGGGCTTTATGTGCATAGAATTTATTTCTTTGTTCAATTTGTACTGATTCATTCATGGCCATCAAATCTACCACCAGCCCCTGGGTGAGTTATTTCTTTTGGCCTCAATTTTCTCATCAGTGAGATAAAGCTAACGTCTTGGAAAGGGATTATTGAAAGGTCTAACTGAGAAAACAGATATAGAAGGACTGGGTTTGTGCCTGGGTCAACAGGTGCTTAATAACTGCTTGATTTCTTCCCTTTCATCTTTCCTATGTTTTCATTTCTACCTTCTAGCCCAAATCATGCTTTAACCATTACCAGGTCTCTTCTTTCATGTCTAAAATCACCATGTAACTTATTTCCCTTATTAATCACACAGACAAATAAACTAAGTATGATAATAGTGTTTCAGAGATTTCTAAGTTGTAAATATGAAGAACTATGCTAAAGATAGTCTTTAACATAAGTAGAATAATCTGATTATGAGCTGAATATGAGTCTCTGTGCTTTTATTGTCGTATTGAATTTATGTTTGCAAACATTAATGTAAATGTCATGTCTCTCAGTGGCTGAGAGTTTTGATAAAATGACAAACAACTTCTAATTGTTTCTTCTTTGGATACCCATGAAGATTGGGCTACAATTTCTAGTTATCACCATCATATGGCAACCTATCTGTTGTGCATCTCTCTTTGGTAAACTGTCAGATTCATTTGTTCACATTGTCATCTCTCATGCTGTAAGATGGCTTTAGTTATGGTCTCTCTGCCCTCCAAAAATATCCTTCTTTATGGCTATGATGTCTCTGAATATGCTAACTGCCAGGCCCTGTAGACTTTTATCTTCCAAAATTTTTTGCTAGTGAGCCTGTTATTTATCACTTAATGTTTAGAATTATCTGTAGCTGATGCCGATGAACTTGGTCTGGAGGTTGAAATGGCCTCACATATAGGTGGCCATTGGGCATGGCTATTGCTCTGTAATACCTTCATTCACTTTGAGGCTTTTACTATATTAGATCCTAAAGATGGTCTGCTGAGTTGCCAGAGGACCGACAATACTTGGAATTTTGTGATGATAAAATGTTATAGTTGGACATTTCTGGAGAATCTCCAGGCCAATATCAGGCCTGTGACTAAAGGATTAATGCAGCAGAGATGTCCACAGCCAGAATTATCTATGTCCAATGTTGCAACAACTGTAAAGGGGTCCTCTGTTAGAACATGTGGGGAGATAGTCCAGATCTCTCTGCTTAATTTCATTATGTCTCATTAGTTTACTGTATTAGTAAGAGGGGGTTAGAATGAAAACAAAATATCATAAAGCATAGTTTGTCTAATAAGAAGTTTTTCTAGGCTAAATGTATTTTTTTCTGCTTTCTTTAAAAAAGAGAAGACACCGACTATTAAAAATAGGCATCTGTTGTTTTTGCCTGCCTCATACCCCTGTCCCTTTCATCTGATAACAGCACACACAGTTCTCATCCCCTGCTCTGTCCATGTGGTTCAAGTGAGGTTGGCCTCGACACTAGATGATGTGGGCAGGTGGGGAAGTCTGGACAAGCTCATCCTCCTTTGATTCGGTGACGGGTAAACACATTAGAGCTAATAAGAGAAACTCCAGGATTTCTTTTCAAGAACTGTTGGAATAGCAAAGCTCTCTTTCCCTGGTTGTGTCTGATAGAGTAGAGTGAAAGTCTGGAGGTCCTGAGAGTCATCTTACCATTGGTAGGGGAGTGCCTACCTAAGATGGAATCAACCAAAAAGAGAATAAAATATAATTAACCTGTGACCATTTCAATATTTAGTATTTTCCCATCAATTAAATGTTCTGTGTAACATTCATTTTAATTGGAGAATGGTATCTAATAATATGTATTAGGGTTCTTTAAAGGGAGAGAACTAATATATATATATGAAGGGGAGTTTATTAGGAGAATTGACTGACATGATCACAGCATTAAGTGATATGCCAGCTGCAAACTGAAGAGCAGGGAAGCCAGTCTGAGTCCCAAAACCTCAAAAGTAGGGAAGCCAACATGCAGCCTTCAGTCTGTGGCCAAAGGCCTGAGAGCCCCCTGGCAAATCACCAGCGTAAGTCTGAGTCCAAAAGCTGAAGAACTTGGAGTCTGATGTTCAAGAGTAGGAAGCATCCAGCCCAGGAGAAAGATGAAGACTGGAAGACTCAGCAAGTCTGCCCTTTTATGTTCTCTTGCCTGCTTTATTCTAGCCAACTTGGCAATTGATTAGATGGTGCTTACCCAGATTGAGGGTAGGTCTGCCTCTCCCAGTCAACTGACTCAAGTGTTAATCTCCTTTGGCAACACCCTCACAGACACACCCAGGAAGAGTACTTTTTTGCATCCTTCAATCCAATCAAGTTGACACTCAGTATTAATCATCACACCACATCAATGTGCTATCATTTATCAATCTTCCACTATTTAACATTTCGTCTGCAATGAGCAGCTACATATGTAAGTCTACATCTTAACATCTGTAAGGTATAGAAGTGTCATTTCTATTTCAGAATACATAAAGGCGTTTTATGGCTTTTCATATGTTGGCAATACATTGAACATGTTTGTTTTTGTTAGGACATTGTGGTTTAGGATTTTGATTTTTTTTTTCTCAGTTTAAAATATTCACAAAGTACTATGGAAAAGTTTACATATGAAGTGAAGAAATATTTTCTTAGAAATATAAAAGACAAAAATCCTGTCTGGCCTGGTGTGAAAATTAAGTCAAGAAAGCTGATCTGTTGCACAGCAGTACACACACCATGCAATCTTCCAGCAGCTGTGTCTGCCATGAGATGCCTTTGTGCTTTTCAACAGCATTCAGAGCAGTGGATCACCTGCGCATGGGCGGTTGAGGCATGTTTGAAAAAGGTTGAAAGACAGCCATAGATTATGGAGAGAAAAGTGAGCTACTACAAGAATCCAATATCCAGCTAAGATAAAATTTACCTGTTTGGCTGGTAGTTTATAGAATAAAGGTATTGCAGATACTCAGTGATTCAGAGAGGAATTGATTGAATTCCGTGATTCATAGGCTGAGGAATACGTTATCATCTGTCTATCTCATGAGGAATAATTGCTTGAGAATGAACTCTAACAAAATAATAATGGATCAGAGGCTTCAAGAAAGGGGAAGAAGGAGGAGGAGAGAGTAAACAGTGGTGAATAATGAGACTTGAAATATCTTTATATCTCTGTGTCTGCCTGTCATCTATCTCCATCTATACCTAAATGGATAATAATAGGGGGAAAGGAGTAACTATTATTTTAATGCCAAGTAATGGTTAATGAAAATTATAGGATGTCAAAGAAAACTGTTAATAATCTAGAGCTAAATGTACTACATTTTTTAAGCAAAATATGCGAGTTGTATAGTGAGTTCAAGGACAATCCACAAAGTGGCGGTGGTACCCAGCAAGATTTAGTTGGTGACAGTCTGACAGGTTTGTATGCAAGGGAAAACCCCTCACAGCATGAGACCTTCTAGAGACCATGGTACAGTACACCACCCAGAAGGGGATGAGGGCAAGAGGATTCCTGGGGGAGAGGAGGATTCAGTGTCTAGGGGGTATCACTCAGAAGCACAGCAGAGAGTCTCTGGGTCAGAGAACTCCAAGGGAAGCAATGGTTTGGGGTCTTTTATAGCACCGGCGTTTGTCTTATCTATGGCTAGCAGATGTTGGGTGAAGTTTCATAGGGTGTGCATAACAGGCAGTCTCTAAATGGCTAAAAATATGCATATATGGGCTACATTTAATGCAATTTCATGTGTAAGAAATCTGAATTTGGCATTGGCAGTCTTCTGAGTCCATAATGCCAATCTGCTATGCAGATAACAACATAGGACCAATACAGAGGGACCTTCTTTGGCTCAGTTATATAACAAGTTGTTAATGGGGAGCAGATAGCAGATGCTCTAAATGTCTAATCTAGGCAAGACTGCATGGGACGTAAGAGTATTATAAAGGTTTTATCTTATGATGATAGGATTTAGGAAGGAGGCAGGGAATATATTGTTCTAAGAGATAAGAAGAATCACACATTTTAATAATTGAGAAATATTTAATTACAAGTGGTAGTAAAGGGAGAATAAAACAGAATGAAAAAGTAGAGTGGAATTTCCATATCAACAAAAAGCAAGCAAATGAGCAAGAAAGAGTGAATGATTAGCAGTTTGACCAGATCAGCAAAACACTGGAACAGGAATAAAAAGAATGTAAGTTTCAAAAGGATACATAAACCAACTGAATAAAAAGAGTTCTACCAATTGTTATACTAAATGTAAACAGGCTGAATTCAGTAATGTATGGAGAGCTAGACTGTCAAAAATCTACCCCTCCTGTATTCTATTTATGGGAAGCCCAAGAGTAGTGATGTTATCAGACAAAATGGTCAAAAGCACTTACCAACATGTAGAGAGACATTGTGTAATAACAAAATACCTACTTTTCAAGGAAAATATGGTACCACAAGTGTGAATACACTAAACAGCATAGCTGCCAAAAACACACTGAAAGAACTATTAAACCTCCAAGGACAACTTGATACAAAATATAGTTATAGTGGGAGGCATTCATATGTTTATTTTGAAATCGGATCTAATAGAAGAAATAATTGAAGACATAGAAGATTCAGATTATATCAATGAACGTCATATAAAATCTATGTATAGAAATTTATACATTAAAATGGAACATATTTTATATATCTATAAAAATTAATAACCATATGCTTGACTATAGGAACACTAATAAAAATAGAAATTTTACAATTTACAAGTTACATTTTTTATCATAATAAAATAAAGTTAGTAATAAATGAGGTGACCTAACCTCCTCAACTATTGGAAATTAAAAACCACACTAAGTTAATTATGGATCAAAACAGAAATGCTAAATTACTAGCTATTTTTAGAAACAGGTATTATAAATTACAAACTACTGTGAATACATTTGTGAAGGAGAATACTTTATATAACCAAATAAGCTCAATAAAATCTCTACTCTGAGGAGCAATTTCAGTCAATGACCCAAGAAGGGAATTTTCTTCTTTTTTAAAAAAAAATTAGAAGAAAAGCAACAACAACAACAAAAGAAGTAAAGAGAAACACTGACCTCAATTCATGCAATAAAAGTGAAATAGAAAGGATTGAAAAAGTAAAACTATTTTTCTTTGTGTTCAAGAAAATCAATAAAAACCCTGTTGAAGCAAAGAAAAAAGACTATACATGCTTAGGAATAAGAAAGGTCGTAAAACTACATTGGTCACAGAGATTGATGACATAAGGAAATACTACATGCAACATAAAATAAAATCAATAACACTTCTAGAAGAAGATTTAGGCTACTATATATGCGTAGCCTAGGAGTTAAGAAGGCCTGATTAATCAAGACAGGAAATTTGGAAGATGATAAAGAAAAGCTAGACATATTTTAATGTAAAATAATTAACATTGTTTTACAAAAATATTGTAAATGAAGTCAAAGGAAGAATGATGGATTTGTATAACTTTTATCTTTCTTTATTGAGCATGGAGAAAGCATGGAAGGTTACATGTCCTAGGCTATTATGTCTAGTCATTTAGTCATGGGGAAAATGCGTTTGAGTGGAGAGGGTGGAAGAAGATAGATGGCTAGAGAAAAATGAAATAAACAGACTTAATACCTAAAGGCTATGGGTATAATTTAAAATGTACACAGCCTTCACAATAAAGTCCTTGAAACAAGCAGGTGCCTTATCTGGTAGAACAAACCTAGTGTGAGAAAGACTTCTAAAGTATCTAACACTTAACAGAACTATGTCTTTAACCACGTTGTTTAGGGAGAATGAATTGGAGAACCTTATGAAAACCCACTGTACATCCTTTATATATAACTATAACACATAGAGTTTTCATCGAAAATAGCAACATATTGATCAGTTCAGAAAAAGTGCCTTATGTAGCATGTGAACTTAAATATTTGTTTTCCTCACCTTCAAACCTCAATTTTACTCTCCATGAATCTATTATCCAATTTTAAGCAGATATTTAGTCTTTTAATTTCACTTATGGCATATTTTTGAAGTGATAATGGCCTCATTAACTGCTTAAGGCCCTACTGATAACAAACAGAATGTATTTTACTCTAAAACAGTATCTGATTTTCTAAGAAGCAATAACTGATTTCCTAAGAAAGATTATTATGATGACTGTTTTCCTTATTTACCTAAAATCTTAGAATAGAAAAAAGCTCTAACTTGTCTTTGTGAAAAGGAGTCTGTTGAAATTCTATACTTCAAGGTTACTAGCATGGAGAGACATTTGTTACACTGAACACAAATCAATATCATATATCAGCTTGACATATAAAGTCAATAACATATTTCTAAAATAGAGGCATTATTTATTAGTAGAAGCACAGAAAACCTGGCCTGGTCCTTGCTCAGGCATGTACTGACCATGGGAGTCTAGGACATGATATGGAATTTCTCTGGATCTCACTTTACAACAATATTATTATCCGGGTCTACCTGCCTGGAGGGTTTCTTCTGAAGGTCAAATGGCTACCTTGTATAAAAGGTCTTTGTAACAAGCAAGAACTCTCTATGCATGCTGGAAGATATATTATGGGAGCCCCATGTTCCTCTGAAGTCCTGCCTTTTGCCCTGTCCAGTCGCTCTGGTGGTCAGTATCACATGAGATTACATTCTAAAATAATGTTTTTAGACATTGTGATTGAGGAGCTTTTCTCTTTGAGGAAGAATTTGCTTAAATTTTTCTATTACACCTTAGATTGTACTTGACACTCTCCAGACATATCTATTAGGAATAGGAAAGGATTTCTCAGTAGTACAACTCTGAATCTCTATAGGTGGTGTTTGAATGATAATAAAAAGGATTATTTGATTCTTGTTCTTGGCCTGAAAAAAATGACACATTAGGGAGATGTCTATTCAGGTTGAATATTGAAACAGGTACTTAAAATATAAAATAAAGTTTGTCTACTTGGACTCATTTAAGTTTTGTAAAATGTGATTTAATAAAATGACCAAGGACACCATTTTCCTGTAGCATTTTGATGCCTGTAGCCTTCTGGAGGAGATGATGTAAGACTGTAATAAAATATTATGTTCCTCCTAATAGTATTCTTTGGTATCAATGTATTACATAATTCTAAGTAATTAGAACAAGTAGACGTTTACCACTATTAGGGAAATTCAGTTTATCTCTATATAAGGGAAACTACTTCTTCCCAACACATTATGTCTTTGGACTCTTTTATTAAGTATAATTTACAAAATTTTAATCCAAATAAAATCAATTTATATGTTTTTCTATAATCTGCAAGAGACCATATTAATAGATAGGGCAGCTTTATTTTGATGCATGAAGTTAACTATTTACTTTGGTGTATGTATTAATGTTACCTTACAGTTTCTACAACTATATGTCAGCATTCTGAACTTTGCCGTAGCATGATCTGATTATATAATGTAGGTTATTAATATTTTTTAGCCTATTTAAGTGCTTTGTCCTAGTTATAACTTTTTTTTTCCCATTGGGTCATCACAATAGTTTATAATAATCATTATTAATGTTTTACTACTAATAATAAATGAAAGAATGACATTAAATGCAATTATAATTAGTTTCAAATGAAGAGCAGTGTAGACTATTTCAAGTGTCATAATTTGTGTGTTATTTCAGGTAGATCATACCTATCATGTAGCTATGTTTAACAATACCTACCTATCATTTGTATCTATCTATCCATCTATCTATCTGTCATCTATCAATCATTTATCAGTTGAAGTAAAATAGTAAGTAATTTTAATTCGAAAATAGCATGGTATGTGAAACAATACAGGCTTTGAATTCAGACAGGACTTGGTATCAGCCCCAGCTCTACCTCTTTGCAGTTTTATAACTTTTAAGCAGCTGAATTTCTCTGTCTCGGTTGCTTTATCAATAAGTATCAATAAGATAATAGCTAAGCCCATTTCTTTTCATTTCTGTGGGTAGTATTGTCTTCTCAGTGCTTGTCGAATGTGAATGTGCATATTAGTTCCATGGGGATCTTGTTCTAATGCAGATTCTGATTCAGGAGGTCTGAGAAGGGAGCTCAAGATTCTACATTTCTAATAAGCAGCTAGTCCACCTGACACAGTTTAAGTAGCAGTGTTGAAATAGACACTGGGATGTGGAGGGTTAGATGATGGGCCCAAGTGCATTTCTAGCATCTAAAGTGGAGATAATGACGTATCTTTTGGAGAGTTATTGTGGCAGTTAAAGATAATAGATATGTAAGATGACTTCCCTGGCTTCTGCCACATGGAAGGAGCTCAGGGAGCATCATGATTGTGACTATCTTCTTAGGTATTATCTATATGCTAATCAATTATTTCTGGTTAGCACCGAAGCAGGTCCTAGCTGGGAGTACGACAGGAATTATTTTGTCCAGCCACACTTTGTTTATAGAAGAGAAAACTTAGACTTCCAGAAGGCAAGTTTCCAAAAGACTTGACACTCTTTCAATCCCGTTATTGTACTTTCCTTCTCAAGAAGTTGAATGAATTTGAGATCTGAAATACGCAGAAATAATTATTTAAATTTATTTTTTCAGGCTGGGCATGATGGCTCATGCCTGTAATCCCAGCACTTTGGGATGCCAAGGTGGGCGGATCATCTGAGGTCAGGAGTTCAAGACCAGCTTGGCCAACATGGTAAAACCCCGTCTCTACTTAAAGTACAAAAATTAGCTGGGCATGGTGGTGCACACCTGTAATCCAAGGCACTTGGGAGGCTGAGACAGGATAATCGCTTGAACCCAGGAGGCAGAGGTTGCAGTGAGCTGAGATTGCTCCATTACACTCCAGCCTGGGTGACAAGAGCAAACTACATCTCAAATATATATAGGTATATATTTTTTTTTCAAAGAGGACTATGATTTAAAAGGCATTTCAACATATAAGAGGACATTCCTACAAAGTTGTAAAATGTCAGTAAGAATGTGGACCTTTTGGGGTTATGATTATCTACTGTTTTGAATCATTCTTTTTGCCACTAAAGGTGGGAAAATGGTACATTAATGAAAAATGACTTTGAACACTGTAATATGTATTCAAGAAAATCCTGTGCAGTGAACCAGATAAGCTAGGGCCATTCCTACACCACATTGTAAAGGTTAGGATGTGTGTTTTTAGCACCTCACCTTTCCCTTTCTGTGACCTTTTCCAATGATCATCTTTATCGCCAGGCACAGAATTTTCTCTCACCTACTGTGTTTTTCCTCTCTAGGGAGACATTGAGCTGGTATACTCATTCGTGCTTCAGAAATCAAAGAATGACTCCTTGTAGCTATATTTCTATTAATAACCACAAACACACTTCATAGATTAGGGGCTGTATTAAAATTCATTTGTTAGGATCTTCTTGGTTTCTTTCAAATAATATTATTAAAACTCTAACTGCTATGCCTCTTTGGAAGACTAGCTTCTATTGAGATATTAAGATAACAGTAAAGGGCAGCTGCTGAATGATTTTTTTTTTCAGGTAACATTTCATAGGATGTTTAGATTTTGAATATTGGGTATTGGCTTCTTTATTATTTATAGATGATTGGAGAACAGAATCAGGGCTCCACGGGCTTGATAAATGATGCCGTCTTATTTTTCCCTCCCCATTCTACTCAGGTGTAGAAGCAGTTCAGAGAGAGAGATAGACATAAATCAGGACAGATATAGAAAATTTTATCTTATCACAGATACAGATGAATTTAGGAAATTTAGATTTTTTAGCTAGGTGGATTTGCTAGCAGTCTGCCCCTAAAGTAGGGAGATTCAGCCCAGTGAATTGGAGAGACCCAGTTACAGTCAACGGCATCTCTGCACAATATCATATCTCCCCAAAGAGGGCCTGTCCTCAAATTACAGAGTGGAGAAGCCTCTTTGGGCAGGCTGGCTGCCATAAAATAGCAGAAGAAGGATAGAGCCAGGGTACCCATGCTGAGTACCTGCTCCTAAGTTTACCAATCAGAAAATTCACACCTTTTCTTCTGGGGAAAATGTGGGAGGAGGAAAGAAAAGGGTCAAGAAGTTTGTTTTTTTTTTTTTTTTAAATGAATGTCCCTTAACAATAAGAGATATGTGTTCTTCCCTGACATTTTGCAGCTTTATTCTCTTAATCCAGTTAACTTTACAATGGGTCCAACATCTGTTTTTCAAAAGGTTACATCTTTTTGTCCCTCTCTGCCTGATTCTTCGGTCTAACTCATTTAGTTCTGAACCTGGGCAGGAAACAGGAGACCTGTTTATTGGAATCGCTGAAATTCATTATCCTGTGCATTGGGCCAGAAAACTTAAGCAAGACACAGAGTGGAATTTAGGGATGAATATACTAGCATAGCCAGAATGGGTAATTAAGGTCTTAGGTATTGGCAAAAGTACCACTTTGGTTTTTGGTTTACATTACACAGATTTTTAAATTTTTGTGATTGTTTTTTAACTGACGGGGCCTGGCCAGGTATCTTCATACCTTAGGTTTAACGAGCATGGACCTTGATGCTATGCTTTAGGAAGTCTTTGACCAAACATGTATGACTGTTTTTGTACTGGAAGATATACAGAATATGTCTTTGAAAATCACTAGCCATTTGGAAGCCAGAGCATGTGGGCTACTGGCGAACTGAACTACATAGGGAGGCAGAACCTACATGTACTGAAGGAACAGACATGCTTTAAAACACTATAAAATAAGTGTTTCAGACCTCAAAACAAATAGTGCTTTGGGTTAAAAAAAAATCTCAAGGTAGCTGAGCACTACATGTGCCAGAGAGCACCATTGTGAGCTGCAACTCTTTTAAAACTGTTTGTGGGTAGGCAACGCTCAAAGGGAGGCTTTATCTCCCTTTCTTTGAAAGTAGGACAAAGTGAGTGAACTGGCAATTAAAAGCCTCTGTGTCTGTTTGTAGAAATGAGTTGTTTATGGATTCAAGGAGGAGCCAAGAGTTTGGGAAATACTCTTCAGTCTTACTAGTAGAAGAAATAGTAAAAGAATAAGACCAAATGCAGGAAGACAGGCTGAGTAAGCCGAAGGAAGAAGTATTATGAAGAACTTGACAACTTAGAGAACCACCTGGAGAGATAGGAAAGGGAGTTGAGATGGTGAAGAAAGGCAAAGGAAGTTCAACCAAGGTCTTAAAAGTTCATACTGTAGATATTAGAAAATGAGGCTCTGTTCTTACTGTATCAGAAGCAATAGCTAGAAATAGTAAAGTCTAGGGGAGGTAAAACCTCAGAAAACCAACTGGTACAATTGATCTAAATGGGTCCAGGAAACTGTGGAGAGATGCCCTTTTAAAACTGAAGCCTGAAAGATTACAGTAGGTCCCTTGAGATTGAGTTGGCTATATTAAGTACAAAAACTCTGGACATGTTTAAGATGTGAAAATGATATCATAGTAAAATGATCATAGAATCATTAGATGATTAGTGTGCAAGATGACACGTTTACCGTGAGTCATCATACAGGAATTGCCTGTGTCCTAAGGGAATACGCCCAAGAGATTTATGGAATTGGGAATCTAAGGGAAGGGACATGAGCAAGAAAGATAAGGCTTAGTAGGGAGGATCCAGGTAACATAGTGATAGTTTGAGTCTAAGATTGGTTTATCTATTCATCCATTATTTTTGGTATTCTGAATATGTATTTATTTCATCTCATATGGAAGATGAAAACAGGAGGATTATATTAGAAAATAAAATATCTGGGCCAAAACACAAAGGAAAATATAATG